>NC_092741.1:43106852-43740852 GCF_047496795.1 Chiloscyllium punctatum
TTGTAACGAACTCAGTGATGCTATACAAAGTCTTAGATCTTTTTCCAATCAACTTGTTCAGAAATGTTATTTACTCTCTCTGAAGCAGGTCGGACTTGAGCCCAGGCTTCCTGGCCCAGAGTTCGGAACACTACCAACTGCACCACAACAGCCCAAATCAGAAATTCACACTGGCCTGCATACTTTCAAGACATGGTGTCTTTAACTTTCTGGTGTTCTAGTTTTTTTTTAAATCAACCTGTTCAGAGATGTTTTTACACTCTTCTGGAGCAGGTGGGGCTTGAATGCAGACTGCTTGGCTCAGAGGTAGGGACACTATCACAGCACCACGAATGCTCTGCTTTGTACAAATTTTGTGCTATGATTATTGTGCAAGACTAGTTGTATATTCAGTTTGTTGGACCTGTTCTTCCATTCAACTGTTCCACTATTCAACTAGAACATGGCTGATCATATCTCACTTCCCCCCTTAACTGCTTTTCATCGATTTCCTGTGGTATGCTTATCAATCAGTCCCAGTCTTGAATATCTTAACCCACAGCCCTTTGGTATACAAGTTCTAGATAAACATTGGACTGCAGTACATCAGGAATAGATGAATTAATTTAATTTTAATTCCCAGATGATATTGTTGTCGTTTATAATGTCAGTTGGATTCCTTGGTTAAATTGAAGCAAATCATACAGTCATTGGTGTGTATTTTTAACTGTGTCTCAGATATTTCCAAGATTTTGTAGATTAATAATGTTTATAATTGCTCTGAATATTTATATGGTACAGGAACAAATTATAATCCTGCAATGATTATCATTCAAAAATGTAACAACAATTTGCATTTATATAATGCCTTCAAAATAATAATACATCCCAAGGCATTTCAAAGGACTACTATCCAACAAGATTCAACACCGAGCCCTGTAAGAAGACAGTAGGCACTTGAAGGAAGTAAAGTTTGTACTGCTATGGGGATACATAGAAGAACAGAACTGACTGTAGTGCTCTAAAGAGAACCAATGTAGCCTTGATTGATTGAATAGCCTGTTCCTTTACCATAATGACTAAATGATAGGTAGTTGAATGAACAGAACTTGAAATAAAATTTTAATTTATTTATTCCCGCTGTACTACTGTCCAATGATTATCTAGAACTTGTATATCAAAAGACTGTGGGTTGAAATTTTCAAGACTGGGACTCATTGATAAACAAACCGCACGAAATGGATTAAAGGCAGCTAGGATTGGAACTGAGACACAGATCAGCCATGATCTAATTGATGAGTGGAACATTCCAGTAGCTTGAATGGTTGGACAGTCCCAACAAACTGAATTCATTACCAGTCTTATGTAATAGTCATAGCATAAAATTTTGTGGTCATGTCCCTACCTCTGAGCCAAGTGAACTGTATTCAAATGCCACCTGCTCCAGAAGAATGCAGTAACATCTCTGAACAGGTTGACTAAAACAAAATCTAGAACTATCGAAAGTTAAGGAATCCATGTCTTGAAAGTATGCAGGCCAGTTGTGAATTTCTGATTTGGGCTGTTTTAGTGCAGTGGTAGTGCCCCTAACACTGGGCCAGAAGGCCTAGTTTCAAATCCCAACTGCTTCAGAGGATGTGTAATAACATCTCTGAACTGGTTGATTTGGAAAAAGATCTAAGACTTTGTACAACATCAGTGAGTTTATTCCAATATTTTTGACCGTTAATTACGATCCAGTAACTGCATGAAGCAATAATGAAATTATAATTTATTTCAGAACTGAAATTCAGTGTTGACAGATCGTGTTCCCTTCTATGGATCTTGATTTTGGTGATGTGGCAGGTACAGAACACAAGCTGAAAATTCTTTATTCACTGCTTCACCGGAACATTATCAGGCTAAGGACAGAAATGTTAGCATGGGAACAAGGTTGATCTCTTGAAATGGCAACCAACTAGATGGTCGGGATAATTCCTATGGACACAGTGGAGATGCTCTGCAAAGCAGTTACCCAGTCTGTATTTTGTTTTGCCAATGTAAAGGAGACCGCTTAGGTCATTGCAAGCTGGAGGAACAGCACCTCATTCTCCAGCTAAGCACTTTAGAGCATCTAGGATTTAATATTGAGTTCTACAACTTCAGTGTATGATCTCTGAACTTTATCTACGTTACATTCCGAACCCTCTCCATTCATGTTTTGTTTGTGTCTTGTTGGCTTGCTTTCAGCACAGCAGACCCATTTCCCCTTTTCACAGCTAACATTTATGCCCACAGCATGTACTACCTCTCCATTACTACCATTAGCACTCTCTTTGTCTTTGCTCCGGTCACCCTCACAACCTATTTCATTTGCTCCTCTCCTCTAATGTCAACAGCCTAAAATCAACATTTTCTAGCTCCTTTCAGTTCCAAGGAACTGACATTCTGGACTTTAAGTTTTAATGCTGCTTGTCTCTCCATAGATGTTAGGAGAAAGTGAGGACTGCAGATGCTGGAGATCAGAGCTTAACAATGTGTTGCTGGAAAAGTGCAGCAGGTCAGGCAGCATCAAAGGAACAGGAGAATCCTGTTCCTTTGATGCTGCCTGACCTGCTGCACTTTTCCAGCAACACATTTTTAAGCTCTCCATTGATGTTGCTGAACCTGCTGAGTTTCTCCAGCACTTTCTGTTCTCATTATGGTATGTGGCATGCAAATTTAATAGTTCTCACTTGTCTCATCATCCCAAACTATGAAGCCTCCCTGTCCTCTGTGCTTCTTATTCACTCACTGGAGACACTTCACTATCTTTCCTGATCCTGCATCATCATCAATTGCTCTTCCATCCATTTACAATATACTCAATCCCTCCCATATGAACAACGAACATGAGTAGGCCACTCAGCCCTTTGAGTTTGCTCTGTCATTCAATATGGTCATGGCTGATTTTAACCTCAACTCTACATTCCTGCATTTCCTGAAAAGTCTTCCAGCCCCTTTGATAGTCAAGAATTTTGGAATAAGTTCGATGAAACCATTTGTGTTATTGCAGGATAAATGTCACGTAACTGGTTTAAGACAGCCAAGTTCAACAGTGCAGTGGAGGACATTAGGCTTTTCATCCAATGTGAGTAAAAAATGCTGGAGCTGTCAGGAGAAGACAGCAACCACCTTTGTGACAAATTTCCATGAACAACCAGTGTGCTCTATTGTGCTGTGATATGCTACTCTGCTGTTAATGCCAGATGCTCATTTTATCCTGAACAAACTTTTATTCATTTTTCACAACTTATTCGCACTGTTCTCTTACGCAGGTAATATATGGGACCCAGTGGCTTCAAATGACAAAGAAGCCAATGCCAGAAACACTGAGACCAAGTTGCATCTCTGAGGAAGAGGCATTCTCCACCAGCTTAGAGACTTTTACCTCACCGCTTTTTTTTAACCTGTGTGACTCTATCAGAGCCAGGAACACAAACTGGTGAGCACGTCACTGGCATATCTCTGCAACTGGTAGGGGCAGGAATGCTCTTGGTCACTAGTCTACCAGAGGATTGCCAGAGATTAGACGTTTGTTCAGGCTCAGGCAGAAGATGATTCCGTGGTTTCAACCATTATTGACTTTGTCAAATTGCACAGAGAGCATCAGCAAAAGCTGGTAGGTTTGTCAGGGACAGTTAATAAACTTAATGAAGTTTGGAGGAGACCACCAGCGTGATTAGTGACATGTTGGCTGCAGTATGCTGGCTGCCTGTCATGGAAACCCAGGTCCAGAATATTCAGTGCATGTTAGATATGTGCAGAGATCTGCACTCCATCAGTTAGCCATAGGTACTCAAATTGATGGCAAGAGGAAAAGAGGGATGATTGACCTTGACCTCGTTGAAGGGGCACTTCACCTTATAGAGACAACTGGCACACCCAGATAGAGGAGGAGCTACACACAAGCTCCTCAGAAGCCTCCCCTCAGGACACTTCAGAGATGCCAGGACCCTCTACCTCTGCACAGCCTGTGATGCTGATGCTTGCAGGTCCAAATCAAGGAGGGTGAGCATCCAACTGAGCAGGATATTCTCTGAGCCTGGGTCCTCAAGAGCTGGCTTCCTCCATCCTAACTGTGGACCACAGGACTGCATTTAGACATAATGGGAGGACAAGGAAGAAAAAAATGTTTTCCTGCACATTGGTGGCACATGTGATTTTTCATTGCCAATATTCCAGCACTTTCACAAAACATTTATGTTCACTGGCACTCCAGAAATGTATGCTCTAGTTTCGCACTCCAGAAATGTATGCTCTAGTTTCTTTGTGTCTGGAGGACCTAGTGAAAGCATCCTCTCTAGGCATCCCAAGGATGAAAGAAGTTATAATTATCAAACATTATTCATTCTCACAAATAACCAATTCCTCGACTACAGACAGCATCAAATGTCAGGGAGCCTTAGACCATCATGTTGATAACTGCAGCAAAGTGCTGCTCTCTATTGGACACTACAGTGAGGCTACAAACAATGTTCAAGGATTGTGATAGGGCTACCCAGCAGGATTGATCTGCAACCTATGAATGAGAGAATAAAATCAGTGATGATTCCAAATATTCCTCCCATTCTATCTTTCAGCTTTACAAGGGAATGTACTATCACTCAAGGCTGGCAAATGTATATGGAAATTCACATCTCCATTCTCACGCATAGTTCAGTGGTTCAGTGGCCTACTTAGAGAAACTGTACAAAACGTTGCCTCTCTCAGAACAAATGCTTCCCTGAAAGATGCTCAAACATTTCTGCACAACATACCATTCTCGTAGAATCATAGAGGGATATGAGCTGGGTGCTGGCAAGTAGGACTAGATTATGTTGGGATATCTATGCAAACTCTGAAACTCTGAAGACCAACTGGATGATGGAAGAAGGAAAAGGAAGTTTTGAACAATTACTCACAATCTGCTGCCTATCTTGAAGGGTTCCACTACACAGCACTCAGATTCCACGTGTTGTCAGAAGCATTTAAAACCATCTGACATCAGTGCTACACCATGTCACTGCCTGTCTCCTGAACAATAAGGAGCACCTATAAAGTGCAAATTATTTTCGTGAGATCAGCTTGAGATACCATGCATACCATCGCATGGATAACAAAACATTTATTTGTCAACAGAAAAGTTCATTGGAGTACAGATATAAACAGGCCCACATATACTGTGGAGTGACTAGGGATTATGTGTCATAGAATGAAGAAGTAGCACAATGAAAGGAAGTTGAAAGGCAACTCATACCTCCTGGAAGTAGACCTCAATAAGGTGCTGTCCAGCTTCTCGAGTCAATAGTAGATAGCTCTGTGAAGGGCTCTTGCATGTGCACATCCTCATCTGCAGAGGGTTATTGTTGATCTCCCATTTAATCTATATCCAGGAAATTCCTCCTTTGGGCTCCAGTTATAAAGGGCACAGCATGCAAAGATGATGTGACACAACCTTTGTGGTCCTATTTCAAGGCCCTATTGGGACTGCTCAGACATGCGAAACCTCATCTAAAGGAGGTTTTTAGTTTGTTCCAATGTGGGCAACAATGTATTACCATTTGCAGTCAGTTTGAAGGTTTTAGAAAGATATCAGTCATGAATGAAGGGGTTGTCCTTGTACCTCAGTAGCTATTCCTGTATGGACCTTGGAACTAAGTAGGGACCTGAGAGCTCTCCATAAACCCAGAAGATATAGAGGTAGAAGTAGGCCATTTAGCCCATACAGTCTCTTCTACCATTCAAAGACAGAGGATTGGGAGATATTCACTGGTTTCTCATTGCCCCTTTGAACAATCTGTTGGCATAAAAATTCAGCATAACTGTTACCTTAACAGCATCTGGATGGGATGGCTACCCATTCCATTGGAGTGCAAATCCTGCTCTAACTGGAGACACAATTTGGTAATAATGGCCCAGGACTTTCTTAGGGCAACACAGTGGCTCAGTGGTTAGCACTGCTGCCTCACAGTGCCAAGGACCCAGTTTTACTTCAAACCTCTGGCAACTGTTTGTGTGGAGTTTGTATATTCTTCCCATGTCTTCCCATATCTGCGTGGATTTTCTCTGGATGCTTTGGTTTCCTCCCAGAGCCCAAAGATATGCAGGCTAGGTGGATTGGCTGTGCTAACTTACCCATAGTGTCTAGGGATGTGCAGGTTAGGTGGGATAGCCATGGGAAATGCAGGGTTACAGAGACAGCGTGGGGATGGGGCGTTGGGATGCTCTTCAGAGGGTCAGTGTGGACTCGATGGGCTGAATGGCCTGCTTCCACACTGCAGGAATTTCGATGATTCTAGTCTGCAACTCATTGTGTTTCATGAAGATAGAGATAATGAGACTAGTATATTCAGGATCTGGTCTTTCCCCTCCACTACCTCATGGGATCTGCAGTTGCTACTTCTCCCTCTGGACTGTAGGAACTGCTGGAGGTTCCTTCCATTTGCTATCTTCTATACTGCAATGACTAATGGTCAGCAACACCACAAGGCATCCTCCAAGCACTAGTCCCACCTCAGACAAATGAACATAATTTATTAGTAATGTTTTAAATAGCATTATTGATTACTCACATCAATCTCAATTAAACAACATGATAACATAATGTATCATGGAGGCTTCACCTATGCAAGGAGGCCAATGATATTTGACAAAATGGAGCCGTGAGCTCTGCAACCTTATTCAGATGCATAGTATAGATGCAAAGCACCTTTGCTACATGGGTTGAGTTAAATACTGGAAGTTCTCCAGTGTAATTAGAATCCCTTCCAAAAAAACTTGTTTCACCATTACCGAGCATGCAACTGGATACTTTGTTGGGTGGGGAGTGCAGCAGCTCCAATGTATTGTGTTCCAGCGGTATGAAAATCGATTCCGACAGACCAAGCAGATGAGGCTTTTTAGCATTTTTCTGTTTTATGTATCTAATAATGACAAGGCATTAACTGTTGCAAAGTATGCAGTGGTCAGGATACAGATTGCATGATATCGTCAATGCAATCAGGGCTGTACATACAAATAAATGTTTTCTGCCCCAGAAGAGAAAGACGGTACCTTATTCTACCCAATATGCATGCATTTGCAGCTATTTTAACTCCTTATGGCACTTGCATTGAGTTTGGTGTGAAGATGGCAAAGCTGCAGCTTTCAATCCTCGTCAGTGAGTTTCAGGGTCCATCTGAGATTAATGTTGATTCCCCTCCAGCGTTTACGTTCCCTTGATGTTCTTGTCCCAGATGAGCTTTCAGCATAACCTGTTTCCATTCAACTCCTTTACATTGCTATTAATTTTACTCTTTTACTCCCTGAGCCCATGGCTTTGAGAATAACCATGCTCTTATTGGCCACTGAATCTCCTCATACAGAGGTTAGGATGATTGCAAATTGTGTGAATGCCCCACCAGAAATTCTAATCTTTTCCTACGCTGTATGAGGTCACATCTTTCTTCTGAACATTGCTGCTTTCATCATCCCTCAGCAAAGTAATCGAATGAACTTCAACCCCAAACTTGCACTTTCCCCAGGACTACACAGACTGCCCCAGATGGAACATTAATACCCAAACCACTGGGCTGACTTGGGAGGATAGCCCAACTGAGTATTATCCAGTCCCCAGTTGGATGTCTCCACACTACACTGATGTACTTGTTATCCTTAGACTGGCTGTACTTGACCCATAGGACAGACTGTGGTCCAATCCTCCGAGTGCCAGGATACTGATCCTCAGATTGCTGTCAGCCAAGTCCCTTTATTGACTATGATAGATGGGGTGAGAGTGACTGCCCTTGAAATTAAGGCCGCACTTGACTGAATGTGATCAGGGGGCTACCAAAACTGGAGTCAATGTGAATTAGGAGGAAAACTTTCCACTGGTTGGAGTCATGCTTGACATAGTGGAAGACATTTGTGGTGGTTGGATCTCAGTTCCAACTCTCTGCAAGAGTTCCTCAGAATGGTGTCCTAGGCCAACCATCTTCAGCTGCTTTATGAATAAGATTAGAAGTGTTGGTTGATTGCACAATGTTCAAAGTCGCTCACCACTCCTCAGATATGTCCAAATGGAGTCCAAGTCCAAATGTAGCAAAGCCTGAACAATATCCAGATTTAGGTTGAAAAGTGGTAAGTAACATTTGCGCCACAGAACTACCAGGCAAGGACCAATAAGTCAATCTAACCACTGTCAATGGTATTACCACCACTGAATCCCCCATTACCTATCCTAAGGTGTTACTATTGACCAAAAACTGAACTGGACTAGGCACGTAAATACAGAAGCTATATAAGCAGTTCAGAGGCTAGGGATCCTGCAGGAAATAGCTCACTTTTTAACTGCCCAAAGTCTGTTCACCATCTACAAGACACAAGTCAGGAGTGAGATGGAATTCGTCCTATATGTCTGAATCAGTGCAACTTCAACAGCACTCAAAAAGCTTGACACCATCCAGGACAAAGCTGCCCACTTGATTAGTACCACGTAAAAATACCCACTCCATCCACCACTGATGCTTAGTAGCAGCAGTGTGTGCCATTTACAGAATGCACTGCAGCAATTCACCAAGGCTCCTTAGACTGCACCACTTCCTTCTAAAAGGGTAAAGCCAGCATATACATAAGAATACCACCAATTACAAATTCCCTTCCAAGCCACTCACCATTCTGACTTGGAAATGTATAGCCATTTCTTCAGTATTGCTGAGTCAAAATCTTTGCATTCCTTCTCTAACAGCATTGTAAATCTACCTACAGCATATGGACTATAGCAGTTCAAAAAGGGAGCTCATCATTAATTTCACAAGGGCAACTGGAGATAGACATTAAATGCTAGCCCAGCCAGTGAAGTCCACTTACCATGAGTGAAATTTTTTTAAAACTCCCTCTTCAGACCACTGAGGATTGGTCGCTGCTGACTTTCAAATATGCCCATTAAATTGAATCCCAATTTGTGTTTGCTGCATAAGCTGTTGTAACATGATACTTACCTTGTGAATCAGTGGCCTCCAGTGCAGCAGCAGAAGTGGTGAGAGTGCAGACCAGGGAACTGTTGAAAAGGTAAATTTCCCTGTTAAATACTTATCCTGTGAATCAGCAGCCTCCATTGCAGCAATAGGAGTGGTGAAAGCGCAGACCAGGGGGGCTACCGGGAAGCTAAATTTTCCTGGTAAATACATCAGCAGCCTTCTTTGCAGCAGCGGGAGTGGTGAGAGTATAGACCGGTGGCTGCTAGGAAGCTAAGATTTCCTGTTAAATATTTACCTCGTGAATAGGCGAAGCGAGGGCTCAACAGGAATGGATGCAGACACGGGGACAGCTGGGTACGTGGGCTGTGGCTGAATCCGAGACTCTCCCACACATCCTTCTCCTCTAGCCGATAAAATAAAGAACCTGTGTGGGGTATTGGTGAGACAAGGATTTTTTCTATTCAATCTCTCTTGGTAACTTAGAGCAGAGGGGATGGAGGCTGGTTGCGTGCTGCTCTTACAGGTCACCACTAGTGTCTCTGCTGACTTCACCTGCAAGAAGTGCATCTAATTCCAGCTCCTCACAGACCGTGTTAGGGAACTGGAGCTGGATGAACTTTGGATCATTCAGGAGGCTAAGAGGGGTGATAAGAGTTTAAGGAGGCAGTCACACCCAACTTAGATGATAAAGGTAGTTGGGTGACCGTCAGGAGAGGGAAAGGGAATAGGTAGACAGTGCAGGGACCCCTTGTGGCAGTCCCCCTCAACACTAACAGAGGAACCTCGATTATCCAAATATCAATGATCCGAATATCGGAGTATCCAAAGGAGATCTCGAGGTCCTGATAGAAACATTATGTCAAAGAGCTGTTTCAACCCTGATCGTGTCTTTTGTTTACAGGTGCAATGATTAAAAACAAACTCGACTCATTGAAATGCTGCTGAGAACAGTCCTGGACAGTCCAGGCACTGCATCCAAATGACCTCCCGCCCTCTCTCTCTCTCTCTCTCCACACACACTTTCCCTGGAGTTCTAGACAGGGGTGTATCCCCCCGACCCTGCTTCCCAGATAATCTCTCTAAAATTGTCCTGTACGGGGCAGAGGTGGAACGTGTCAAAAAGTTGCAGTAAAAAGTTGTGTGTGTGCATGTGTTTGTATGTGTGCTATTTGGAGACTTATCCCACAAAGGCAGCAGCAGTCTTACTGTTGGTGTACAGTCTGGCTGCCCTGGGGGGTGTCAACTGGGGGCATGGATGGGGGTTGGACCGTGGGTGGAGGTGAACCGGGTTGGGGGGGGTGGGATCGGATAGGGTTGAGGGGCAACAGGGGGCGCGGACGGGGTTTGGGGGCAGGCAGGGGGTGGGGGCTCGCACACAGTGTGCTGCTGTCTAGTCTCCTGAACGGGGAGCAGACTTCACAGAAAACTCTGAGGCCTAGAGGAAATCAATTAACCAAATAATCAATTATTTGAACGAAACAGTGCCCGCCCATCTCGTTCGGCTAATCGAGTTCCTCTGAACCTCGTTTTGGATATTGTTGGGGAGGTTGACCTACCCAAGGAAAGCCTCAGCGGCCAGTCTCTGGCACTGAGCCTGGCTCTGTGGCTCATAAGGGAAGGGGGGAGAATAGGAGAGCGATAGTGATAGGAGAATCAATGGTGAGAGAAACAGACAGGAGATTCTGTGGTCACGAACGAGACTCCCAGATGATATGTTGCCTTCTGGGTGCCAGTGTTAGGGATGTCTTGGATCAAGCCTGCAGGATTCTTAAGGGGGAGGGAGAACAGCCAGAAGTTGTGGTACACATCAGTACCAATGACATAACTAGAAAAAGGAATGAGGACCTGAAAAGTGATTATAAAGAGTTAGGTTGGAAACTAAAAGGCAGGACAAAGAGTCTTAATCTCAGGGTTGCTACCGTTGCTTCAGGCTAGTGAGGCTAGGAACAGAGAGCGAGTGCAGATGAATACATGGCTGCAGGGCTGGTGTAGGTGGAAGGGCTTCAGATATGTGGATCATTTGGGATACCTTCTGGGGAAGGTGAGACTTGTACAAGAAGGATGGGTTGCACCCGAACTGGAGGGGTACCAATATCCTGGGCGGGAGGTTTGCTAGAGCTCTTTGGGAGGGTTTAAATTAGTTTCGCAGAAGGGTGGGAACTGGAGCTATGGATCTGAGGATGCAGTAGCTAGTGAACAGCTAGATACAGTGTGCAGAGTGTCTGTGAAGAGGGAGAGACAGTTGATAGGGCAATGTTGCAGTCAGTGTGATGGGTTGAAGTTTGTCTATTTTAACGCAAGAGGTATCAAGAATAAGGGTGATGAACCTAGAGCATGAATCAGTACTTGGAACTACGATGTTGTGTTCATTGCAGTGACTTGGATATCACAGGGACAGGAATGGCTGTTGAATGTTTCAGGGTTTAGATGTTTCAACAGGAATAGTGGGGGAGGTAAAAGAGATGGGGAGTGGCATTGCTAATCAGGAATAGTATCACAGCTGCAGAAAAGGAGGTCGTCGAGGAAGGTTTTGCTACAGAGTCAGCATGTGTGTAAATCAGAAACAGGAAAGGAGCAGTCACTTTATTGGGAGTTTTCTACAGACCCCCAATCACAACAGAGACACAGAGGAGCAGATTGAGAGGAAGATTTTGGAAAAGTACTGAAGTAACAGGGTTGTTGCTATGGGTAACTTTAACTTCCCTAATATTGATTGGAACCTCCTTAGTTCAAATAGTTTGGATGGAGCAGTTTTTGTCAGGTGTGTCCAGGAAGGATTCCTGACTCAATATGTAGATAGGCCATCTAGAAGGGAGGTCATATTGGATTTGGTGCTTGGCAACAAACCAGGCCAGGTCTCAGATCTCTCGGTAGGATAGCATTTTGATGATAGTGATCACAACTCCCTGACCTTTACTATAGTCATGGAGAGGGATTGGAGCAGATGGTATGGAAAAGTGTTTAATTAGGGGAAGGGGAATTACAATACTAGTAGGCAGGAACTGGGATGCATAAACTGGGAACATATGTTCTCAGGAAAATGCACGACAAATGTGGAGGTTGTTTAGGGAGCACTTGCTGATAGTGCTGGATAGGATTGTCCCACTGAGGCAAGGAAGGGATGGTAGGGTGAAGGAGCCTTGGGTGACAAGTGATGTAGAACATCTAGTCAAAAGGAAGAAGGAAGCTTACTTAAGGTTGAAGAGGCAAGGATCAGACAGAGCTCGAGAGAGTTACAAGGTAGCTAGAAAGGAACTGAAGAATGGACTGCGGAGGGCTAGAAGGGGGCATGAAAAAACTTTAGCAGGTAGGATTAAGGAAAACCCTAAGGCATTCTACACTTATGTGAGGAGTAAGAGGATGGCCAGACCGATGGTAGGGCCGATCAGGAATAGTGGAGTGAACATGTGCCTGGAGTCAGAGGAAGTGGGGGGCCCTTAATGAATATTTTGCTTCAGTATTCACCACTGAGAGGGTCCTTGTCATTTGTGAGGACAGCGTGAAACAGGCTGATATGCTTGAACAGGTGGATGTTAAGAAGGAGGATGTGCTGAAAAGTTTGAAAAGTAAGGATAGCTAGGTTCATTGGACCAAATGGGATATACCAAGGTTACTACAGGAAGCAAGGGAAGAGATTGCTGTGCCTTTGGTGATGATCTTTGCGTCCTCACTGTTCACTGGAGTAGTGCCAGATTATTGGAATGTAGCAAATGTTATTCCCTTGTTCAAGAAAGGGAATAGGGATAATCCTGGGAATTACAGATCAGTCAGTCTTATGTCTGTGGTGGGCAAATTATTGAAGCGGATTCCAAGAAACAAGATTTATGATTACTTGGAAAACCATAGTTTGATTAGAGATGCAAGGTGCTCAGGTTGAGGTTTAGGGTGTAGGTTTGCTTGCTGAGCTGTAGGTTTGATATCCAGATGTTGCATTACCTGGCTAGGTAACATCATCAGTGGCGACCTCCAAGAGAAGCGAAGCTGTTGTCTCCTGCTTTCTATTTATATGTTTGTCCTGGATGGGGTTCCTGGGGTTTGTGGTGATGTCATTTCCTGTTCGTTTTCTGAGGGGTTGATAGGTGGCATCTAGATCTATGTGTTTGTTTATGGTGTTGTGGTTGGAGTGCCAGGCCTCTAGAAATTCTCTGGCATGTCTTTGCTTAGCCTGTCCCAGGATAGATGTGTTGTCCCAGTCGAAATGGTGGGTTTTTTTTCATCCGTGTGTAGGGCTACAAGGGAGAGAGGATCGTGTCTTTTTGTGGTTAGCTGGTGTTCGTGTACCCTGGTGGCTAACTTTCTTCCTGTTTGTCCTATGTAGTGTTTGTGGTAGTCCTTGCATGGAATTTTGTAGATGACATTGGTTTTGTCCATGGGTTGTACTGGGTCTTTTAAGTTTGTTAGTTTTTGTTTGAGAGTGTTGGTGGGTTTGTGTGCTACTAGCTACTTGATTAGAGATAGTCAGCATGGCTTTGTGAGGGGAAGGTCATGCCTCACAAGCCTTATTGAATTCTTTGAGGATGTGACAAAACAGTGGATATGGAAGGTAGAACAGTGGATGTGACATACATGGATTTTAGCAAGGCATTTGACAAGGGTCCCATGTTAGGCTCATTCAGAAAGTAAGGAGCCATGGGATACTGGGAAGTTTGGCTGTCTGAATGCAGAATTGGCTGGTCCTTGGAAGACAGAGGGTAGTAGTAGACAGAAAGTAATCAGCCTGGAGCTCGGTGACAAGTGGAGTTCCGCAGGCGTCGGTTCTGGGATTCCTGCTCATTGTGATTTTTATAAATACCTTGGATGAGGAAGTAGAAGGGTGGGTTGGTAAGTTTGCCGATGACACAAAGATTGGTGGAGTGTTGGATAGTGTGGAGGGTTGTTATAGGTTGCAACGGGACATTGACAGGATGCAGAACTGGGCTGATAAGTTCATGGAGTTCAACCTGGAAAAGTGTAAAGTGATTCATTTTGGAAGGTCGAATTTGAAGGCAGAATACAGGGGTTAAAGGCAAGAATCTTGGCAGTGTGGAGGAACAGAGGGATCTTGGGATCCATGTCCATAGATCCCACAAAGTTGCCACCCAAGTTAAAAGGGTTGTTAAAAAGGCATATGGTGTGTTGGCTTTCATTAGCAGGGGGTTGAGTTTAAGAGCCATGAGGTTATGCTGCAGCTCTATACAGCCTTAGTTAGACTGCACTTGGAATATTGCATTCAGTCTGGTCAGCTCATTATAGGAAGGATATGGAAGTTTTGGAGAAGGTGCAGAGGAGATTCACCAGGATGCCTCCTAGACTGAAGGGCATGTCTTCTGAAGAAAGGTTGAGAGCTAAAGCTTTTCTCATTGGAGCAAAGAAGGATGAGAGGCGACTTGATAGAGGTGTACAAGATGATGAGAGAAATAGATGGAGTGAATAGACAGAGACTTTTTCCCACAGCAGAAATGGCTACCACAAGGGGTTATAATTTTAAGGCAACTGGAGGAAGATTTATGGGAGATGTCAGAGGTCAGTTCTTTACACAGAGTGGTGGGTGTGTGGAATGCACTGCCAGCAGTGGTAGTAGAGTCAGATCTATTAGGGACATTTAAGCGACACTTGGATAGGCACATGGATGTTCGGAAAATTAAGGGCATATAGGTTAGTTTGATCTTAGAGTAGGATAAAAGGTCAGCACAACATCAAGGGCTGAAGGGCTTGTACTGTGTTGTACTGTTCTTTGTTCTCTGTTATGTTCTATTATGTAGAAATGAAATTGACATAGCACAGTGCCATACATCAAAATGTCCACCCCTGTTGAAATGTTCAGTGCTCCGGGTGCCTCTTTGTCTGCACTAAACAGAAATACAAGCCAGACAAGCTGGTGCTTTTATGTTATGGCTGATAATCCTATGCGCAGAATGCAATGCAAGCCACAAGAAGCTGGCCAAAGTCAAGCACAAGTAATTGAGCATTAAGAAAGCAAGTTAAGAGGCTTGTTATGCAGATGCATGACATGCGAGTGCCCCTGCAGCCAAAACAATCGCACAGAAGAGTGCAAGACATCAGTATCCATTAGTTTCAAATCGAAGTTCTGAAAGGCTATACTAGTGTGAAATTTGTTTCAAAAACAGCCAAGATGGTGTTGTAAGGCTCATGATTCAGCGGTATCCAGTTGCATCGAGGAAACGTGGAGGAGCATGTGTCCTAGGAGCTTGCAGCAAAATGGTGGTGATAGTGCAACTGGACAAGGCTCAGAGAAGCAAATGGAGAGCAAACCTTCGTGTCAGGATTTGACACTGTCTAGTTACTCAAGAAAGTAGGAAGCTGCATCGAAATGAGGTGAGACTAACTACAAATGAGTTGCAAGTATTTGGAAATAAGATAGTTGCTGCTCATTACTACTGGTTAAACCTGAATGGGAAAATTGTCTTTTTTTTTCAATGTCGTGAATCTGATTTTTGTATTCTTACTATATTTTCCGAACTGTCTTGGCATTGCCATGCTGCTCAAGGCCTGGGAAAGATCCACCACTTAGGTTTGTTAGTAATCCATAAATACACTAAATATTGTTAGGATTTGAGAAGGAAGACAAAAATACAGTGTTATAAACACAATTATGAATAAATAAATTTAGTAATGAAATAGGGAAAAGTATGATGGTAAACATTTGGAATTATGATGTAAGATGAGACAAGCTTCATAGATGTTACGGGGGGTACATTCATCAACAAAAAAGCAGTGCTTTGAGGGTGTAGCATATGGTGAAAATCTGAGGAATATTTTCACATTTCTTTATCTCATGATTATTAAACACCAATGACAGAGACTGTGAAAAGTGACAGCATAATCTATAACAAATTAACTTATCACAATGTTACTGACCTGGACCAATAAATGTCCTGAGCTGCAAAGATATGTGTCACTTGTTCTGTTGACATCATTAATCTCCTTCATTAACCGCACTAAAGTCTCAACTAAACCTTTGTTGAGTAGGTCTTTGAGTAGGATTATATTTCCAGAAAGGAACTTGATTGTTCCCATACAGTATAAAAAAGCATCAATGTTACCAATTGGATCTGTAAAACTGAAGACCTCCATCAAGCAATCTGCAGAAAATATACTCTTTATTAATTTTATTAAATTGGTATAAGTGATTAAAGTTATTTAACCAACATTTCTCATTTACATTCTGTTCACAAATGTCTTAAAAAAGTCAAAAATCCAATTTTATACCTGTTATATTGTGTCATTATGCTCTTGGCTAAGTATCCTCCAAGTTGTATAATAAACATTACAGTCCTTAGAAAAGGATGCATTTTAGGTATAGCATAATAGATGTCAGGTCTCTAGACACTAATTATTATTATGTTATATAAAAATAATATTCAGTTAATTTGTTTGGCTATGTACCCTACAACTTGCCTGATAGATACAGGAAAGTACTTATAAAAATGTACTTTCAATATCTGAGACACCATGTGAAGAAAAGCAACTTAATCCAACTTCCATCGCCATGGACAGTAAGTTCCAGGTCATTATCACTGTATAAAAAAGGTTCTTCTTCACAACCCCTTATATCTATTGCCTAAAATCTTAAAATCCCCTTTCATTTCTAGCATTTCTCCTCGTCTACCTTATTTAAACATATTATAAACTTGGACACCTCCATCAACTCTCACCTTAATCTACTCTGCTATAAAGCAAAGAACCTCAGCTTTTCCAATCTAATCTTGTAACTAAAACAACCACTCTAAGTCATTCTCTGCTCCTCTTAAGGACCTTCACATTTTTGCTAAAGTGTGGTGACCACAACTGGATGGAATACCCTATTTGGCACCCAACTCGAGCTTCATAAAGTTTCATTATAACTTTCACATGTCCTTGGGTCTTTCTGTTCCTGCACATTCTGGAACTGCATCATTAAATCTCTATTTCCCCTCTCTATACATTCTTCTAAAATCTGTCCTCTCACACTTCTCTTTATTAAATTCCATTTGCCGCTTGTCAACTCATTACATTAGCTAATTTACATCCTCTTGCAGGTAATTACATCATCCTGTTTGCAACTCCTCAAAGTTTGGTGCCTGGCAAATTTTGAAATTGAACTCTATATTCCAAGATCCATTTATCCAAGACATTTATGCTTGGAAAAATCAAAGTCCTAGCACTGATTCTTGGGGAACACCACTGTCTATAACCTTCCAGTCCAAAGAACAACCATCCACCATAACCCATTACTTTCCATATTAAGTCCACTTTTGTGACCAATTGGATACTGACCATATTATTCCAGAGCTTCAATTTTTTAATTAGCCTTTTATGTGACAATTTATCAAACTATTTCTCAAATTCAAGTTTCTCCTAAGTGCCTGTTTGTTTTATTCTAATTGAGGATTCCAAAATCTTACCCACCGCTGATGTTAATTTAATTGGCCTGTAGTTTCTAGGTCTGTCCTGACACATTTTTCTGAATATGGATGTTACGTATTCCATTTTCAATCCTGACACCTCCTCCATATCGAGGGAAAACTGAAGGATTAAGACAGGCCCTTCTGCTACATCCACACCTATTTCCTTCAGCAACTTGGGATGCAAATATCTAAACCATGTGACCTATTTGTGCTAGGCATAGCAGCCTTTCCAAATCACTTTTCTTTCAACTCTCACATGCTCCATTGTCTACGCTATCTCTGCTTCCACTGATATTATGTAAGGTTCTTCTTTCTCACTAAATACCAACACAAAATACTCATTAAATATTCCAACTTTGCCCTGCATCTTTTACTTTATGTCACCTTCTTTCTCGCAAATAGGACTCAGTCCACTTCTTTATACCTGTCTACAATTTGCCCACTGGTGGAATATTTTATCAGTTCCATGTTATGTTGACTACCATTCTATTTTTATACTCGCTCTTTGCCAATTGTACTTTTGTCTTCACCTGTCCTCTCAACCCACTCCATCTGACCTGGTTTCCACTTGAAGAATTCACCTGACACATCATACATCTTTGTTTTTGCTTTATCATAATTGTTATCATCCTTATCATTCAAAGAGTCCATTTTTGACAGGATTTTTGAGCCCCTATCTTTCACTATTGCTGGAATGTACTTAGCCTGGACTCAAGGTATATCTTTCCTAAAAATCAATCACTCATGCTTTTTTTGTCAGTCTCAAGTTCAATTTTACCCAGACCAGAACTCTTTTTGTCGCACACGCACTCAGAATTAAAGAATATAGTTATTCTTTGAAAAGTGGGAATGAACACCAAAGAATGTTACTATCTTTTTCTATTTTTTTATTTAATTGTGGAACATATGCATCACTAGCTAGTGTGACGATGCTGCTCCCTCAACTAAGTTATGTTGCCCTTGGTATTTTTTGAGAGGAGTCATAAAGGCAGAGGTGCCAGTATGCCTGAACTAGCTACTTTAATAATGGCTAACAGATACCGCCTAAGTCAACAATCAGAGGAGGCCTTTTGGTTTGGCTTTTTCAAAAATATTTGTACAATGAAAGGGCAGTGGCTGGTTTTCCCAGTTCAGGGATTTATCTAGTTTGGTTCAGTTTTAGTTGGGCACCCCAAGAAGCTGCTGGGAAAAAAAGAGGTTCCATGTTTCAGCCAATGTCCCTGTCTGATCCTCTCTTTCTAACATCTCTCCTGTAAGAACCTGTGTTTGAATTTACCTTTTTGTCAAGGGGGTGTGTTTCTGGGATGTTGCAAGAAATTGGAACAGCATCATTAAGTTGTGATAGAGTCGCTTGGGTTTTCAAACAGGTTAAGTTATTCTATATTCTGTTCTCTTTTGCTTGTGTTTCATTCAGTAATCTATAAACAAATTGTTTTATTTAAAACTGGGTAGTTTGACCAGTTGCATCACTCCTGGAATATCCAAATTACATGTGCTTAAAACAACTAGAAAAGTTAGAGTCTTGACTACCTTCTTGAAATGTTTTGAGGAGGTCTGGCCTGGTCCATAACACTGGCCAGCATTTATTGCCCATCCTTAGATGCTTTTGAGAGGGGGTAATGAGCTGCCTTTTTGAATGGCTGTAGTCCATAAGCTGTAGGTTGACCTACAATGCCCCGAGTGCAGGAATTCCAGAATACTGACGCAGCGACAGAGAACAACAATATATTTCCAAGTCACTAAGGTGAGTGCTTGATAACACTGTTGATGACACTTTCCATTATTTTATGGGTGAATTAAGGGTAGACTGATGGGGCAGTAAGTGATTAGGTTTGATTTGTTCTACTTCCTGTGTACGGAATGTATCTGGACAATTGTTGGGCAGATGGCCGAGCAACATTTTGGATAGTGGAGTGGCAAGTTCTGGAGCACAATTCTTCAGTAGAATTACAGTGGTAGTGTTTCCATATATCTGCTGCCCATGGCCTTCTATTTGGAAGTGGTAATGGGTTTGGAAGGTGCTGTTTAAGGATCTTTGGTGAACTTCTGTAGTGCATCTTGTAATAGCACATGCTGCTGCTACTGAGCATCGGTGATGGAGGAGGTGGATGCTTGTGAATGTGGTGCCAATCTAGGCTGCTTTATCTTGGATGGTGTCAAGCTTCATGAGTATTGTTTCAGCTACACCCATCCAAGCAAGTGGAATCTATTCTGAATCCTGACCCATGCCTTAGAGATGGTGGACAGGCTCTGAGGAGTCAGATGAGTTACTCACCACAGTATCTCGCTGATCTGATGTTGTAGCCACTGTGTTTAGGTAAAAAGTCCAGTTGAGTTTCTGGTCAATGATAACCCCAAGGATATTGATTTTGGGGATTCAGTGTTAGTAACACTATTAAATAGCAAGGAATAGTTGTTAGATTGTCTCCTATTGAAAATTGTCATAGCCTGGCATTTGTGTGGCGTGAATGTTACTTGTCATTCGTCAGTTCAAGTCTGGATATTGTCCAGATCCTGTTGAATTTTAAAATGGACTGCTTCAGTCTCCAAGGAGTTACTAATGGTGCTGAGCATTGCGCAATCATCAGTGAACATCCCTACTTCTGATTTAATGAGGGAAGGAATGTCATTGATGAAGCAGCTGGGGTAGATCACTTGAGGAACTGCTACAGAGATATTCTGGAGCTGAAATGACTGACTTCCAATAACCTCAACCACCTTCCTATGTGCCAGGTATGACTTCAACCAGTACAAGAGTTTGCCTCCTGATACCCACTGATTCCAATTTTGCTAGGGCTCCTTGGTGACACCCTCAATGATACATGACTTTGATGTCAATGGCTGCCACTCTTACTTCACCTCTTTTTTGAACTGTAATGAGGTCAGGAATTGAGTGACCTTGAGGAACCCAAACTCAACAGGTGCTCAACAGGTACTGCTTGAAAACACTCTCTGTCACTTTACTAATGATCAGTAGTAGACTGATGGGGCAGTAATTGGCCAGATTGGATTTGTCCTGCTTCTGTATACAGGACATACCTGAGCATTTTTTCACATTGTTGGGTAGAAGCCAGTGTTGTAACTGTACTGCAACATCTTGGATAGTGGAGTGGCATATTCAGTATCAAAAGTCTTCAGTACTATTGCTGGAATGTTGTCACAGCCCATAGTCTTTGCAGTATCCAGGAGCTTCAACTGTTTCTTGATATCACGTGGAGTGAATTGAATTGGTTGAAGACTGGTATCCATAATGCTTGGGACCTCTGGAACAGTCCAAGACAGATCATCTACTTAGCACTTCTGGCTAAAGATTGCTGAGAATGTTTCAGCCTTATCTTTTGCATTTATGTGTGAGGTTCTTCCCTCGTTGTGGATGGAGATATTTGTGGAGCCTCCTCCTCCTCTAGTGAGTTGTTCAATTGTCTACCATCATTCATGACTGATGTGGCAGGACTGGAGGTCATTGTTTGTGGCATCACTTAGCTCTGTCTATCCTGTGTTGTTTACGCTGTTTGACATGCAAGTAGCCCTGTTTGGTAGCTTCACCAGGTAGACATCTCTTTTCTACAGTTTAGCGCTGCTCCTGGTCTGCTCTCCTGTACTCTCCATTGAACCTGGGTTGGTCCCCTGGCGTGATGGTAATAAGTGAGCGGGGAATATGCCAAGCCATGGGGTTGTTGATTGTGTTACAGTACAAATTTGCTGACGATGTCTCACAGTGTCAGGGATGCTCAAGTCTTGAGTTGCTATTTGGCACAGTGATAGTGCCATACATGATGGATCTTACTGCAAAGGATTAGCTATTTTTAATACTATCCATAACTAAGTTAAGTATTCAATTTAAATTACATTGTTCTGATTAGCATGAGCAAATAAAATGACTAAAACTAAATTGTAATCTGTGGTTTTTAATTCTTGGGCTGCTTTCTATGAGAATCCTCCAATTTGATTAGCTAATGAGCCTGCTTGATGGAACCCAGAATTCCTGCAGGTGACACCAAATTAAATGTCAGGACTAGATAGAGTCATAGAGATGGGGGAATTTGATGTTCGGTAGCTCTCTAACTTTTTGGCAGTTTTTTTTCAAGGTCAGCACCATTTCTGATGAAGAGCTCCTGCCTGAAACATTGATTTTCCTGCTCCTCGGAGGCTGCCTGACCTGCTGTGCATTTCTAGCACCACTCTAATTTTAAGCATAGTGTAAAACCCTACTCATTACTTCAGACAGATGTATTCTCCCATAATTTCCTCAGAGTTCTCCCCATTGGCTACTATAATTTTGGTGGAGTATCATTAGAAACCCTAATTTATGGTATACTGTTAAATTCCCTATGATGGTAGTTATACAATATCAGTATATAAAAGGTATAATTCATTGTTTATCTTTCATGCAAATAAATGGTTCTAATCCCATTTACCGACAGTGTTCTCACAGTACTTTAATCCCATTTTTAAAAATCCATCTATTCAATCTAACTGTGTGTTAATATCAGTCAGGGACTTCATCAGAACTGATCTGGTTCATTGTAGCAACTTTGCTAAAAGTACAGCGGATCCTACCAACTTTTAGCTTTGGCTACTGCCTTGGCCACATTTTCAAGAAATCTCTCCCTAAATTCCTCAACCTTTCCACTTCTCTCACTTTCCTAAATTCCCACACTTTGACATAGCTTTTGATCACCCATTCCAATGTCTCTATTTTAAAAAAAAGCTATGAAGAGCTTTAGGATATCTTCCTGTGTTAAAAAGTGTAATGTTAATTTGAGTTGTTGTACTGAAATACTGATTTACAAATTGTCCCAGCATTCATTATTGTAAATCTAGATTTATGATAATAAAGTAAGTATAGGCTGCAAAATTCTCCCCCATACAGAAATTGAAGTTGTACTTGTCATTAGGATTTTGAGGGATAAAAATAATGAGGCTTAAAATTAATTTTTACAAGAGAAAATGTCAAATTATGTTGCTGTTTCATGTTCAAGCTGCAATATTATTGCACATTATTCAACCAAGCTCACTGGTGATACTAAACCACACAAAGAGATAACTGAGAAATGAAAGATAAACAGTCTGCATAAAATGTTCCATGAACTTAAAAAAAGCCAATTAATGTGAGACTACATTTTTCAAAATGACTGATCGCATTCAGTAGCATAATAATATATAATATTACAGTATTGCATTCTCCATCATAATAGATCTATTTTTCAATAGTTTACAACTTAAATATTCTAGAGAAATGTAACTTACCCAAAATGTTATCATTTTGGAATAGAGCATCATTATTCTCACTCCTACTAACTTTGAACATCAATTTACAAATGTTAAGGAGATTTCTCCCACTTACTTTCAGCTAGAAACAAAAAAATGACATGAAAATCACGAAGTACAAAATTAAAATTATTCAATTGTGATACTCTAAGAATATTCTTGAAGTTAACATCTATAAGTCTTTAATAATGGCATCACAAGCACAAATCGTTTGTGGGCATCAGCGCATATTAAAGATTTCAGAGCATAGAAAGTAGACAATCAAAAGTACAATCAGAAAAAGCTGTCTGGTAGCAGAGTTAACACTGGACATTCAACTTTAGCTTCTATTTAACAGTAGTGTGCTGAATTGATGATATTTTTATTAATCATGTTAGTTTTGAAGTTTAACATAAATTTACTGTCAAAATAACATCCTGGAACCAATCTCGGCCGTCCTACAAAAGCATGAGCAGGAGATCCAACATCTTGGGCAGTGCATGGAGGAGGTGGAGCAGCAAACCGTGGCATCAGAGACCGTGACAGAATCCTTGCTGGGTTGGATCCAGGCCCTGGAAGAACAGGTGCAGGCCTTGATCGAGCAGGTCGACAACCTCGACAATCGAGGTCGGAAAAGAAATATCTGCATCATCGGGTTGGCAGAACGAGGGGAGGGAGATCAGCTAGTTAGCTTCCTGGACCAATGGCTCCCGCAGCTCCTGGGACTGGGAGCTGAATCCGGCTAGGTGCAAGTTGAGCGGACTCACCGGATTGGACCAGCGCCCCTGCCCTGTCCTAACATGATTTCAATGTTACAGAAATAAACAAATGGTTATGGAAGCTTCCAGAATACTGGGGAAAGATCCACAGGCTCTGATCTACAAGGGGTCGAAAATCATGTTTTTTTCAGGACTTTTCTGAGGCTATGATCTGAAAGAGGAAATCTTACGAAGAAGTAAAGAAGAGGCTGAGACACTTGATCATTCAATATTCTGTAAGGTACCTGGCAGTGTTGTGCTTCAACCAGCCCCTGGAAGATGCCCCATGCATAATTTTGATTCAGCAGAGAGGGCAAAGGATTTCCTAGATACTTTAAAATAGACTGGTTGGGTCAACTACTCTGGACAATAGTGTTTCCTTTGTTCTCTGTTGTTTGCCTTGTCTACCTGGCTTTGTTCCTGTAATATGTGGGGTTGTTTCTTCTTTCTCTTTCTTGTTATTTTTGCTAGTCTCTTTTATCACCATTTTTTTGGGTGGGTGGTCATTTCTTTTATTGACAACAAGTGGGGTCGATGTATAGGTGGGTTGGCTTGGATGCCAACTTCCATGTGTATAAAGATGTATGTTTTCTTTGTTTCCATTTTGTCTGGGTTTGGGGTGCAGCTTCAGCCGGAAGAGCCATGGAGGTATTAGTGAGTAGGGTGAGTGTGCCCTGTGAGCAAGGGGAAAATCTCCAGTTATTTATCTTTGCTTTTTTTAGAAGTAGTTATTAGAATTTTTGCTTTGGTAGTGTTTGTAATTGTTATTTTTGAGATTTTATTAATCTTTTCTTGTCTCCACTCGGCACATAATGAGTAGGGTTCTTCCTCTCGGGGGTCATGGGCCGCTTTAGACGGTTATGGGTAGTTGTTCATTTAGATGATGTACCTGGAACATAAAGGGGAGTGACTCACCAGTTAAAAGAAAGAAAGTGCTATGAAGTCTCAGAAAGGAGAGGGTCAACGTTGCTCTGCTACAAGAAACTCACTTAGGTGATAAGGAGCATCTAAAGTTACAGCAGGGTGTTCTTCACGCCTTTTAATTCCAAAAGTAGAGGAGTGGCTCTACTAATACAGAAGAATCTACCATTCCAGTTGACAGACCAAATTAAGGATGAGCATGGCCGATTTGTGATCCTCAAAGTCCTAATATATAAGGAGCAGTACAGCATTTTGAATGTCTACTGCCCCTCAAATTTTTAATTGATGCACTTTCCACGCTGATGCCCCTTGGAGTGTGCCACACAATTATAGGTGGAGACTTCAACCATCTTCTGGATCCCGAGGTGGATAGGATGCCAAGGGGTCTTTCAGGCATCTTTCCGCAATCCAAACAGTGGACCTTTGTGGGGAGTTGGGGCTGGTGGATGTGTGGAGATGTCTTCACCCTAAAGGAAGGGAATCTACTTTCTTCTCCAACCTGCACAAGTGCCACACAAAGATCGATATGCTTCTGACCCGCTGACTTTTTTGGATTTGGTACTAACCTGTTAAAATTGGGAATACAGCCATTCACACCATACAGCAGTATGTTTAGAGGTTGAGATCAGGGATAATGGGACAGATATGTGGCATTGGCGCATGGATCCTTTTCTTTTGAAAGAAAGTAAGTTTATTGAGTGATTCACAAGGAAGTTTCAGACTTTCTGGGATATTAAGGTACAGCCAGTAGCCCATCCGTGCTCTGGGAGACTGCCAAGGCCTATTCAAGGGGTATAATTATCTCACACTCAGCGACCCAGAAGAGACAGAGGGGAGATCAACAGCGTATACTTGAGGCCTGGTTGAAGGTAACCGAGATGGCATATTATGACAGACCATCTGTGACTAAGTTACAGCAGATTACAGCTCTCTGGGCTGCTCTGAACTCCATGCTCACCCAGACAGTGAAACAAAGACTATTTGAGCACAGTGATAAGCCAGGTAGATACTTGGCATATCTGGCCAGGGAGAAGAGTGCTACTCAATCCATTATGTCCATTGGAGAGGGTAATGGTATTCCCACTCGTGAATCCAAAATAATCAACGCAGCTTTTTGGAAATTTTATGCAGAGAGCTGTGAGGATGGGATGGCAAGGTTGGAATCCTTTTTTGAGAACTTGGATCTTCCAGGTATAACTTTGGAGCAGATTTCCCTTTCGAATACCCTTTTGACAACACAAGGGATTTAAGAAATGACTAGGCAGCTCCAAAGTGGCGCAGCGCCTGGCCTAGACGGATTCCCAAGTGAGTTTTATAAGAAGTTTATAAACATGTTGGCTGAGCCAATGCTGGGCATGTATAACCATTCATACAGTCAGGACTGTCTCCTGACCTTTTTCAGGGAAGCTAATATTTTCCTTCTTCTTAACAGAAGGAAAGATCCTGAGGACTGCGCCTCATACAGACCCATGTTGCTGCTAAATGTGGATTTTAAAATTCTGTCTCTAAAACATTAGCGTTGAGGCTGAAGAAGGTATTGCCCTCTATTGTAAAGGAGGACCAGACAGGTTTAATTAAGGTCGCAGCTCCTCTAACAACATGAGAAGAGTGTTGAATATGGTCCAGGTATGCCAGCAAAGGCGATCCTGGGCTTGGTAGTCTCCCTAGATTTGGAAAAAGTGTTTGATTGGGTGGAGTGGACGTAACTATTTTATGTCTTGGGGTGATGGGGGAGAGGGGCATGGTTCTTTGCCAGGTGAGTGGCAGTTGTATCGCGATCTCATGGCAGCGGTTCTTGCGAGTGGCATAAAATCAGATAATTTTAGCACTGGTAGCGACAGCCAACAAGGGTGCCCCATTTTGCCGCTGCTGTTCACTTTAGCGATCAAACCGCTGGCAGAGGCTATTTGGAAGGACCCCCACATAGTTGCCCCAGAAGTGGGAATAGGAGAGCATAAAATCACTCTTTATGCAGACTATGTTCTTCACTTTTTGGCTAACCCAACATTGCCTGTGCCCCATTTAACACAAAATATTAATTTGTTTGGCTTCTTTTTGGGGTATAAAATTAATTTAGCAAAATCAGAGGCCTTGTTTGTGGGGGGGGGGGAGGTTCTTCTGGGAGTACCTGATTTTGAAAATAGAGCTCTATTTCCTTTTGGGTGGTCACAGGGAGGTTTTCTATACTTCGGTGTTTTCATAATCCCTGCCTTTCACCAACTGTACAAAGCTAATTTCATACAATTGCTTGAGAAGATAAGACAGGACCTTCAGCATTGGGAGGTATTACCAATATCCTGGTTGGGTCGAATAGCCTTGATCAAAATGAATGTTCTTCCTCGCCAATTAATACCCATGTGAATGCTCCCTCTGGTGTTACCTAGGCAAGTGTTGCAGAGACTTAATGGTTGGCTTGGGGCTTTCATTTGGCGCTGCAGGTGCCCTCTTATTAAGTTTGCTAAGCTGCAGCTTCCACAAGGGAGGGTAGACCTCCCAGAGTTCGAATAATATCAAGTAAGTTCTTTATTATCTTATGTGAGTGATTGGACTTGTCAGGATTTGAGGTCAATATGGTTCAACATTGAGGCCTCCCATGCAAATTGTCCCCTTATTAATTTGCTATTTATGGAGAGGATGAGAACTGTCAATGAGTATTGTAAAAATCTGACCATCATTGACACGATCAAAGCATGGAGAATGATGCAACAGAGTGAGGGTAATTACATAAGACCTCCCCGCTCATCCCCATAGTAGGAATACCAGGATGTAGGCTAGGTTTGATGGATTTTAAAAATGTGTTGCTGGAAAAGCGCAGCAGGTCAGGCAGCATCAAAGGAGAAGGAGAATCGACATTTTGGGCATAAGCCCTTCTTCAGGAATGAGGAGGGTGTGCCAGGCAGGCTAAGATAAAAGGTAGGGATGAGGGACTTGGGGCAGGGGCGTTGGGAATGCGAAAGGTGGAAGGAGGTTAAGGTGAGAGTGATAGGCCGGAGAGGGGGTGGGGACAGGGAGGTCGGGAAGAAGATTGCAGGTCAAGAAGGCGGTGCTGAGTCTGAGGGTTGGGACTGAGAAAAGGTGGGGGTGGGGAAATGAGAAAGCTGGAGAAATCTGTATTCATCTCTTGTGGTTGGAGGGTTCCTAGGCGGAAGTTGAGTCGCTCTTCCTCCAGGCGTTGTGTTGCCATGGTCTGGCGATGGAGGAGGCCAAAGATCTGCATCGGATGCAGTAAATGATGTGGCCTCCTATACATTGGGAAGACAGGCCGCCTACTTGCGGAACATTTCAGAGAACACCTCTGGGACACCCGCACCAACCAACCCAACCACCCCGTGGCTGAACACTTTAATTCCCCATCCCACTCCGCAAGGACATGCAGGTACTTGGCCTCCTCCATTGCCAGACCATGGCAACACGATGCCTGGAGGGAGAGCGACTCATCTTCCGCCTAGGAACCCTCCAACCACAAGGGATGAATACAGATTTCTCCAACTTCATCATTTCCCCTCCCCCCACCTTTTCTCAGTCCCAACCCTCAGACTCAGCACTGCCTCTTGACCTGCAATCTTCTTCCCGACCTCTCCGCCCCCACCCCCTCTCCGGCCTATCACCCTCACCTTAAGCTCCTTCCACCTATTGCATTCCCAACGCCCCTCCCTCAAGTCCCTCCTCCTTACCTTTTATCTTAGCCTGCTTGGCACACCCTCCTCATTCCTGAAGAAGGGCTTATGCCCGAAACGTCGATTCTCCTTCTCCTTTGATGCTGCCTGACCTGCTGCGCTTTTCCAGCAACACATTTTTAAGCTCTGATCCCCAGCATCTGCAGTCCTCACTTTCTCCTAGGTTTGATGGATTCCAGCTTTAAGTTATGGAAGTTTAGGGGAGTCTCCTGTTTGGGAGACCTATTCAAGGGGGAGGTCATGATGTAATTTAATCAGCTGAGTCATAAATATGAGTTATTCTGCTATTTTCAGATCATGGACTTTATACAGAAAAGGACTACTGGTTCATCCCTATAAGTTCAATGTGGAGAGGAGAGCGCTTTGGTCCACAGGTACTCTCTCCATTAGTACCCTCTATCATTTACAGGGAGGGGTGCCTCGGAAGATATTGAAAGGCATTACAGAATCTGGAATCAAGAATTGGCAGCAGAAATTTCATCAGAAGTATAGGAGGATATCTGGGAGAATGTGAAAAAGATTGTGATTTGTAATAAAAATGCAGGCCATGCAACTAAAGATTCTCCACAGGGCTCATCTGGCCCCAGAGCAGCTAGCAAAATTTAAAAAAGGAGCATCTTCAAATTGCCCTAAGTGTAAAACAGACATTGGTACTCTCACACACTGCTTGTAGTTGTGCCATTAGATTTGTAGATATTGGGTCACTATAGCAAATGCGTTGGAGGAGATCTTGGAGGTTGAGGTTAAGGCAGATCCAGTATCCCTCCTACTAGGATTGCCGAATCTGCCTTCTCGAAATGAGCATGGGAAGAAACTGGAGGAAGAACATTCTGATGAGCTGGATCTCAGAAACCTCTCCCCCCTTTCAGGATAGCGTAGGTTAGTGATGCAGTGTGTTTCCCCAGGCTTCTTTACAAGTTTGGTGCACCAGAAAATGAAACCTTTTTCTAAGAGGTGGCAGCCCTTTTTGGATCACAGATGCAGACTTGTCAGCCATATTGATTAGGGCCTTTGTATAGTCATGAAGACTACATTTGGCGGACTAGGGACTGAGAGGAAGAAACCCGAATAAAATACAGGTATGTTACCTGATGCGCCCGATGATAGGAGCTTCGGTGAGATGGTACTCAGTGGTGTAAGTTGTTATTTTAGCTTAATTCAATCTAATTTAATGTAAATTATGTCTAATTATTTATTGAATTGTACCATGGGAAGATTGTTCTTTTTTGGTATTTTTAATTTGTTTTATAGAGTAGTAGTTAGCTTATTGTTATTTTTGCACATAAGATTGCCATACTCTCTCATAATTTTGTAAAAAAATAAAAATCTTTCAATAAAAAAGAGAATTGGCTTATCACCTGAAGCTTAAATATTTGCAAGCTTTTGGGTAAAGGTGGGAAAGTTGGATAAGGTGAGTTGGTCTTCCACAAATGTTGATATGGATATAGCAGATCAAATGGCCTCCTTTTGTGCTGTAACCATTTTATTTTCAAAAATTCTTCAATATGATTGATTAAGAAGTTGCACAGTAACTTGTTTTGTCACATGATTTCCAGATTTCCCATAGAGGAGGCTATACCAAAATAGCTTCCGAATCAGAGCAGGTAACAGTGCGAAGCCCAATAGAAAGCCTGTGGGTACGTCTAATGAATTGCTGATACAGCTTACTAACAGAATCTGGGCTCATCAATTTTGTCAGAATTGGATATGCATTTCAGCTACTAAGACCTAAAAGCCATAATTAGGAACAAGGCTCCAGAACTCTACAAAAAAAATCAAACTTACCGCCAGTATAATTTTAGCCAGCTGAATGGAGAGCTGATCTGAGCCAACATCCACCAGTCTATACAGTGTTTTTAGAAGAACAGCTCTTCTTTTACACATTTTCCCTAGCATGTTCCCCTCCTGCAGTGTACGGTAGAGACTCGAACATACTTTGCAGAGATGTTCTACATCGTTACCTAATTAGAACAAAATAACTTTATTTTGCATTCATGTTCTGCAATTAGGAATGATTAGTTCTATATTTAATTCTCCTTATATTTTTGAAGTCAATGTCTGCAAATGACTTAATTTCTGGAACCGATCTTTAGTTTACAATAAAGGAAACCATTCTATGTTCTAACAACAAGAGCTATAAGAGACAATGTTAAACTAGCAGAACACAGTGGTTGAGTTACAAATGACAGTTATTTTTCCTTTTACATATACAAGCATCCAGTCCTGAGATGTGACATTAATAATTTGTTTATATTTTTGAAAATGAGTCATTTTAAAAATAAGGCAGAAACAAAAGTCCGGACAAAGGTGGGATTTCAAAAGATCTTAAAAGAAGTGGGGGAGGTGGAAAGGCAGAGGAGTTCATTATGATAATTGAGGTAAAACCAGATAAACAGTTTGGAGGAGAATGGAAATTTGTTGGAAGAGCAGCATCATGCGGGACTTTAAATATTTAGAATTTTAAAATATTAAATTTGATACATTGGAGTACTGGGAGACAATGTATCTCAGTGAAAACAAAAATGCTGGGTGAACAGAACTTGGTATGCAATAGAACAGTAGTAACCTAATTTCAATTTAGCCTAAATTTTTGCCTTCAAAACTCAAAAGGTTTAGTTCTGAAAGCATGGATGTACAAATAATTGTTTCAAAAGCTTTAAGTGAATATAAACATAGAAATTTAGTGCTCTGCTTAATTTCCAACAGCTGCTTACTGAGGCTAAAATAAATCTTCTTGTTCATTAGTTGACCAGTTATGGGAACATTTGATGTGTATGAAAATTAACATTGTTGTAGTTCGCTAACCTGAAAGGCAGCTGGAATCCCATAAGAAAAACTTTGAAGCAGAAAACTGAAACAATTAACATTACTTGCTCATTGTTGTTCAACAAAAAAAAATTCCAGCTTTAAAAGTAGAATATTCCTCCAATTGCCTACTAACGGATTGTTTTAAACACCTGTGTCAAAACAGCAGTGAATGAAATCTATTGTACGAGAAATTCAAACATCCTTTTTTGGGAGGGATAGAGAAGCCACAATTCTCAACATGCCCACACCCAATTAAATGGAAGTGGATAAGGTATAAATTTTAAATGATTGCTGTTCAAGAATCTGGACATCCAGTCTGGTGTTCTATTCACAATATTGCCTGTGTAGTTCGCACATGAGGGGGTTCAGGCAGGGTTGGGCAGAACTTAATGCCCCACAAGTAGATCGGAAATGGGGGAGAGGCACAGAATTAAATGGGGCAGTGTCAGATGGGGACCTCAAATTTAATCTGTGGAGTTGCACATGTTAATGGGTGGTCTTCCTGTCTGGATGCTAATTGCTTCGTTTAAGGGAGCAATTTGATGCAAAACAAAGAAATTTGGGTGTACTGGTACATGAATCATATCAAATAATATGCAGGTACGGCAAGTGATTAGGAAGGTAATTTTTTTTTGAAAGGAAATGAGATAGAGATTTTTGCAGGACTTGGTGAGACCACATCTAAAACATGTGTGCAGTCTCTTACTTAACAAATGATACATTTGTATTAGAAATAGTACAGAGAAGAATTTAAGGGGATGTCTTATGCATGTACCTTAAAAGGGAATGTTGGTTGTGTTTGACTGGTTGAACTGCATCCAATGAATCATAGAATTGTTACGGTGCAGAAAGAGGCTATTCGGCCCATTGTGCCTCAGCCAGTTCTATTACCTAGGGGCAATCTCGCATTTTTCCACCATATCCCCGTATATCATTTGTATCCAAATCATTACATAACGCCCCCTTGAATTTTTCAAGAGAATCAAAGGTTATTGCAGGTAGTCAGGTAAGTGGACTTGAGTTCACAATCAGATCAGCTATGATCTTACAAAATGGCAGAGCAGGTTCGAAGGGCCAAATGGTCTATTCCTACTCTCAATTTATATTTGTAAGTACATATATACACTCGTAATATCTTAAAAAATGATTACCTGGACATGGAAAAGAACCCAAACTGATGTATATAGTACTAGAGATATTAGTTATACAGATGGCCAGGAGGAAAGATGCCATGATATGGAAACCAGGAGATCCTCAAGGATCAGTCTCCATGGGGAGTGAGAGCTGGTAGCCAAAGAAGTCAGTTCCCAGAGTTTAGACCACATAACCTGACCGCAGTACCAGAAGAGGTCTATTAAACTTACACTGAGGTCAAAGTCAGTGACTGAATCTTCACTTGACATCTAATACGCATCAGCCTCTCATGCTGGTCAGTGCAACGCATCCTATCACTCACCCAGCAGCTCTCGGGAACAGTGTTCTCTTTGCGTCAAAAAGTGCGGCACTGGAAAAACACAGCCAGTCAGGCAGCGTCCGAGGAGCAAGAGAATCAACATTTCGAACATAAGTTATTCATCAGGAATACTCGACATGTCAATTCTCTTGCACCTCGGACACCACCTGACCGGCTGTGTTTTTCCAGTGCTGCACTTTTTGACTCTGATCTCCAGCATCGGCAGTCTTCACTTTGTCCTAGTGTTCTCTTTGAAATATGCATATGCATAGCAGGCAGTAACCTGGAATGTACTGTGCAGGGAATAGGCCGATCATAACCAACATTCCCTTTAACTCATGTGCATTAGCAGCAACCTTAAAAAGGACAATGCAATGCAATAACTAATCTGCAAGGAGGAAAAAGAAATGTGAGGGAACATTAGTTTGTTTGGTGCATATCCAAGTCTCCTCTTTCATTTTCACAGTGCTCTCATTTTCCAGTTTTTTGACGTATTTGATTTAAAACAAAATGAAGATTGCTTGCAATGACCATCAACAGAAAATCTTAAATTAAAAAGTAAAACTACCCACCGTTGTTCAAAGGCTTAATTTCATCAAGAAGAGGCTGGATCTTTGTATTCCAGTACAGAATTTCTTCCTCAGTTTCATCTTCGTATGTCCTTGAATCACCATTTGACCCTGAAACAATAATCAAAATTACACAAATGTCTGGATTCATCTGGCTTAGATTAGCTTCCTGAGCCAGGAGTTAGCTCATTACTTATTAACTGTACAGAAGTGTATTTAAGAGTGATTAATCTGCCGTCCCTACCAGCAAGAACGTCTGATCATCAATTGAAAGACTAAGATATGTTGCCCGTGTCCAATTACTATTAAGAAGGTAATGGCGAGCTGCCTTCTTGAACTGCTGCAATTCTACCAAAGACTTGCTTGAGGGCAGTTACTTTTCAGAAGACAATTAAGAGTCAATCACACTGCTGTGGATCTGATGTCAGTTGTAGGTCAGACTGGAAAAGAGCAACAGATTTCCATCCCCAAAGGACATTAGTGCTGGCCTTTTACCACATTCAATATTAGCTCTCAGTTGCCATCGCCAAAACTAGTTTTCGTTTCCAGATTTTATTAACAACTTGGATTTAAATTCTACTAGCTGCTGTGTGGAATTTGACCCATACCCCAGAGCATGAATCTTGGCCAGTAATGTCCAGTGACTGGACCATTCCCCCACAGTCTCCCACTTACCTATCTTACCGTGGGGAGGCAATAGCCAAGTGGTATTATTGCAGGATGTTAATCCAGAGACCCAGGTCATGTTCTGGGCACCCAGGTTTGAATTCCACCATGGCAGATGGTGGAATTTGAATTTAATATGAAATAAAATCTGGAATTAAGAGTCTAATGATGAGTCTATTGTTGATTGTCAGAAAAAAACATCGAGTTCACTAGTGTTGTTTCAGGAAAGAAACTGCCATCCTAACCTGGTCTGGCCTATTTGTGACTTCAGACCCACATCAATGTGGTTGAATCTTAAGTGCCTTCTAGGCAGTTAGGGATGGACAATAAATGCTGCCTAGCCAGTGACACCCTCATCCCATGAATGAGGAAAGAATCATGATCATTATTCACCAGCATAACTCATCCAATATTGAGACTAGGGATGTGATTTAACCTAGAAGTATGGGTGGGGTTGTGAAAATCATTATGTTAATGTCTGATTTGAAACATCCCTGAGAAAGTTACATGGACTTGAGGCAGGAAAGACTGCAGCACAATCACAGTAGGCAGGCCCCCAAATTGATTTTCTCTCTGATAAATTGCAACAAGTTGTTGCATTGCTTTTGGCACCCTGACTAATGTTCATTTTGGATCACAGACTAGTACTGTACTTGCAATATTTCTTCTCAGAATGGTTCACCTACTCACTAAATCGAATTGTTGAGCTGTAGAGTTGCCCTTAATCACGCAAGTCAATGGTATTGTGGGTAGTCTTCAGCACCTAAATGGCAAGGGCAATGGTGAGTTATTTGGGAAAATATAGTGAAATCAAAATTGTTTTCCCTCAGTCAGGAATCTAACTTTAAGGTTTTAATGACAAGTCAAGAATCCTGCTAAAGAGGGGTGAAGGCTTTTTGCATGTCTTTATATATTATTAATACCTATTCTTGATTCATTTATACGAGATTTGCTATCTTCCTACCTAATAGAGAAACTAGATAGCAAAATGAAATCCCCAATATGACAACTGAAGTGGTATCTAGCAGCTCCAGCTCATTAATTGTTCATCTGGGTCTCCACTTTGGCCAGCTTTTCTTAATCTCTCCATGCTCACTCCAATCAGGGATCTGGACACTCATCAGTTGGACGATCAAAGTTGGTTGAGGGTTACCATGATCAGTCTGGGAATCTGTTCATTGTAAGTCAGGGCAGGTTATCAGGAGCCACTGCTGTGGTGAGCAAGTCAAGAAAGTCAATTGTGAGGATTGGACACAGCATGCTGGGATGCAGAGGGGACTATAATTATAGCAGTGGGAAATGATAGTGCATTATAGGACATGTATTACTGGGCAAGGCAGGACCAACAGCAGTCGCCACCAGCCTGGCATCAATAGGGATCAGTCAAAAGACATTGATTGGTGTATCTAAGCCATCAGCCCAGGGTCAGGAGCATAATGTTGGAAGATGAAGACTGGGTAGGAATGTATGGAAATTCAGAATTGATAGGTCAACAGAGAGTGCAAGGAAGAAAGGAACATGAAGGTTTGGAAAGTCATGTAGATTAACAGACTGAGCCAATGACAGTCTGCAGTGTGACCCATGTTGCCTTCCACCCTAATCTGAATCACAAATGCACAATGGAATTTTAAATGACTGTCACCACATTCAGAGTGGTCGCATTCAGTTTGTTTTTCTGCTTGAATGTGAACTTGAAGGTGATGTGTGGCCCTTCAACTGGCAATGTCATCAGTCACTTACAAAGTACTAGTTTAAGACATCTGTCACTGCAGAATTCTGCATGCAAAATGCATGCAGTGACCAACATAGTCAAAAATAAAACCCAGGCTCAAGCAATCTTGACCACGATATTGGTCGTTACAAATTGATTAGTCTTTGTCAGGGGGAAGTAATCACATGTGGTCATAAAAGTGTCTTCTGGGGGCCACAATTCACAAAGACAATCTAAGGTCTTATAAGATGCACAAGGCTACAGAACTAATTACTCTCACTTTGAAATGTAAGTTTTGCCAACATATTCTTATGTAATATCGCCTTTATAGATGAAGAGGAATGGAGGAAACAAGATTTCAGTAATCTTACCAAATATACCTTCTCCCACTATTTTTATGAAATGGCTTGTGCTGCATACATCAAAATGAAGTTGACTATGAAGGTCCATGTTTATACATTTCAGGGTGCTCCTTGTCAAGAGTCCTCCATTTCCCACTGTATCAGGACCTATGCCAAACTATTATATGTAGATGATGCACATTCTGGCTGGTCATGTAGTCAAGCACCTGTTGTAATATTCCTCACATAGGTTTGTTGAAACCATGCCCGATGGATCCAGCCACGGCAGGAGTTATCATCGTGGCCAGAATGCAATTAAATGCAGAGAAATTGAGAAGGAACAAATCTGTCAACAAGCCTGGAGCAGGAGCAATCTCCAGTGGCTGCCAAAATGAATGTAAATGAAGACATTGCAGCAGAAGGTCCTTCACAAGGTGGAGAAGGTACAGGATTCCCAGGGTCTAATGTCCTTGATGTTATTCCTTTTACATGGAGTCGTCATATTGCTGCCACACAGATTCAGGATATCCTGAGTCACCATCACAGTCCTTACAGAGTGTGCTACAAACCTGCAGCAGGCAAAGACAGTGTTTGGCAGATGTTGAAAGAACTTGGAGAGTGGCAGTAGTCTTCTGAGGAGGAAGATGAGGACATCGTCATGATGAAGATGATGTTCCTCCTGCTTAGAGTGGTGCAATCAAGGGATACAAAACAGTATTTAACTGATGCCTGTTTTCAATAGATGTGATGAATGAAGTGATTATTCATTGATTGCAAATTTTTTGTTACTCAAACTGCAAGCAGCCATCACTGATTCCCTGAAACGAATGTAAAACTTTTATTGACGTTTTCTTCACTTTTCCCATTTTAAATAATCAGAGGCTTGTGTCCCATCATCAAGTCATCCTTTATTTATTTATACACAGTACATGGTCTGTGGCCAGCTAGCTTGGAGTTAGTCGCCTGAACGGAGGAGATTCTAATCTCCTGCTTACAGTGGTTAGCCAGGGCTTTCCTAATTGGCCCAGGTTAGCAAGCTCAAATCAATAACCTCGTAGCCAATGAGGTGAACCTGGTTCCAATTACTATATCCCTCCTCCACTTAGTCTGGGGATATGGGTGTGGTCCTTCATTTGTAGCTTTTCCTGCAACATTTTCACCCAATGTTTGGTTGCTCTGAGTCGGGCTCTGACCATCGGCACTATGTACCATATCATAGCCTGCCTTTTGTGCCCGGAGTGTCTCAAGAGTTTCTTCCTCCTCCAGAAGTAACAGTATCAAGGCTGCATCCATCTTGGGCTCAGGTTTGCTCGACACTAGAGAGAGGGGGAAACCTACAGTTTGACAGGCCTTCTACCTGTTGAGGTTTTGCTCCTGGCCCATTTGAGAGATAACAGCTCTCAGATGGTCCACATATTTGTTCAGGATTGTATCACCTATGCAAACCTTGTAAGTGACAGGACCTGAACTCTCATCAACCTCATCTTGTACCCATATAGGATCATTTCCATGGTTCTGGCACCAAACTTCATCCCTGAATTAAATTGTCTCTCTTGCTCAGAGGAGGCATATGGCTGGCATTGAAATTCCTGTTGGAAAAAGTGAGGACTGCAGATCAGACCTGAAAATGTGTTGCTGGAAAAGCGCAGCAGGTCAGGCAGCATCCAAGGAGCAGGAGAATCGATGTTTCAGGCATGAGCCCTTCTTCAGGAATGTTTGAAATTCCTGTTGCCATTTCAACACCCCCCTCCCACCCCCCAGGTCTGTGAATATCAGGTTTAATCTAGTGCGGAGTCTTCTCCCCATCAGCAACTCTGCTGGAGCTATGCCCGTGTGAGGGGTGGGGGGGGGGGGGTGGGGGGAGGTGGTGGTTCTATAATTGAACAGGAACTGGGACAGTTTGGTAGCAATTGATGTTGTAGATGCTTCTTTAACCATATATTCAATGTTTGAACGCTCTTTTCGCAAGTCTGTGGAACAATGGATGGTATGGAGCTATCCTTTTGTGCCGAATGTCATTGGACTATGAAATATTTGAATTCCCTGCTGATAAATGACATTCCATTGTCCGTGACCAAAAATTCTGGGAGTCTGTGTATCGTGAACGTTGCTCACAGGTTTTAATTCATCATGCCTGAGTTTGCTGAATAAACTCCGTGCACATCCAACCATTTTGAATCGGCGTCTACAATGGCCAGGAAAATTAAGCCCATTAAAAGACCAGCATAGTAGACATGCAACTGAATCCAGGGTTTTCTTGGCCATTCCCACAAATGTAGGGACACCACTGGTGGCAATTTTTGTTCTTGTTGGCATTCTGAGCATTGCTCCACCAACTCGGCTATGTCAGCAGACAAACCCGGTCACCAGACATAGCTTCTTGCTTAGCGAGTTTTGAGAAGATTTGTAGCTCAGGTTGAGGTTTTGGATGTAGGTTTGCTCGCTGAGCAGGAAGGTTCATTTCCAGACGTTTCATTACCTTAATAGGTAACATCTTCAGTGGACCGCATGCAAAGCAATGCTGAAAATTCCTGAATTCTATTTAAATGTTTGAGTTTCTTTGGGTTGGTGATGTCATTTCCTGTGGCGATGTTATTTCCTGTGATGAAGTCACTTCCTGTTTCTTTTCTCAGGGGATGGTAGATAGAGTCTAATTCGATGTGTTTCTTGATAGAGTTCCGGTTGGAATGCCATGCTTCTACCACCCCCTGAGAAAAGGAACAGGAAGTGACTTCACTACAGTAAGGTAACAAAACATCTGGAAATGAACCTTTCAGCTCAGCGAGCAAATCTACATCCATAGCTTCTTGCTAGCATCTTCATCTTGGAAACCCCAGGATGATCCTGGTAGAATTCAGTCAGTATTCAGTCTGGTGACTACCTTTAATCAGGACAATCACCCTTGCACCCCATAGTGAAATGCTGTCCTCTTCAGTGATCTGGTCTCGCTGAGTCCAGAAAGGTTTTAATCGGGTTATGATGGCCCTTCTGTTTCCCTGATTCCCATCAGTTGTTTTAATTTTGCTAGGACTGGATCTTTGTCAGACATTGTCAGTGGTGACTGGAAGCGTATGCAAAAGCTTCAAAACCAAAATGGATTCTTCCAGGGGAGGCACCATTGGTGAAGTATCTGCCAGTAGGAGGCGGTTCAAGGCATCCGCATTAGCCACTTGGTTTCTTTGACAGTGTTTTAACTACAGGTGGCGCCTCCTTGTCTTCCTTCAGTAGCCCTAGCAAGAGTTAGTGATCTGTTAATATGACTAATTCCTGTCTGTATAGGTACAAGAGTCATAGGAGATATACAGCACCTTTGGTCCAACTCATCCACGCTGAACAGATAACATAACCTAACCTAGTCCCATTTGCCAACACTTGGCTCGTGCCCCACGAAACCCTTCCTATTCACATACCCATCCAAATGCCTTTTAAATGTCATTGTATCAGCCTCCACCACATCCTATGGCAGCTCATTCCATACAAGTACCAACCTCTGCATGAAAAAGTTGCCCCTTAGATCACTTTTATATCTTTCCCCTCTCACCCTAAACCTATGCCCTCTAGTTCTGGATTCCCCCACCCCAGGGAAAAGACCTTGTCTATTTATCCTATCCATGCCTCTCATGATTTTATAAATCTCTATAAGGTCACCCCTCAGCCTCTGACGCTCCAGGGCAAACAGCCCCAGCCTATTCAACTTTTCCCTTTAGCTCAAATCCTCTAATCCTGGCAACATCCTTGTAAATCTTTTCTGAACCTTTTCAAATTTCACAACATCCTTCAGATAGGAAGGAGACCAGAATTGCATGCAATATTCCAAAAGTGGCCTAACCAATGTCCTGTACTGCTGCAACATGACCTCCCAACTCCTGTACTCAATGCTCTGTCCGTTAAAGGAAAGCATGCAAAATGCCATCTTCACGATCCTATCTATCTGTGACTCCACTTTCAAGGAACTATGAACGTGCACTCCAAGGTCTCTTTGTTCAGCAAACTCCCTAGGATCTTACCATTAAGTGGATAAGTCCTGCTGTGATTTTTTTTTCCAACAAGCAGCACCTCGTATTTATTTAAAATGAACTCCATCTACCACTCCTCACCCCATTTGCCCATCTGATAAAAGATTCCATTGTTCTGAGATAACCTTCTTAGTTGTCCACTAGCAAGAATTTTGGAGTCATCTGCAAACTTACTAAGTATACCTCCTATGTTCCCATCTAAATTATTTATATGAATGACGAAAAGTAGCGGACCCAGCATCGATCCTTGTGGCACTCCACTGGTCACAGGCCTCCAGCCTGAAAAGCAACTCTCCATCACCACCCTCTGTTTTCTACCTTCGAGCCAGTTCTATATCCAAATGGCTAGTTTTCCCTGTATTCCATGAGTTCTAACCTTGCTAACCAGTCTACCATGAGGAACCTTGTCAAACACCTTACTGAAATCCACATATCACATCTTCCTCTCTGCCATCAATCCTCTTTGTTATTTCTTTAAAAATCTCAATCATGTTCGAGAGACATGATTTCTCACACACAAAGCCACGCTGTCTATCCATAATCAGTATTTGGAAAAGCAAGGACATGTACTTCCTGTTCCTCAGGATTCCATCCAAAAACTTGCCAACCACCGATGTCAGGCTCACCCAGTCTGTAGTTCCCCGGTTTTTTCTTACCACCCTTCTTAAACAGTGGCACCACGTTTGCCAACCTCCAGTCTTTGACACCTCACCTGTGACTATCGATGATACAAATATCTCAGCAAAGGGCCCAGTAATCACTTCCCTAGCTTCCCATAGAATTCTAGGGTACATCTGATCAGGTCCTCGGGATTTATCCACTTTTATGCATTTCAAGACATCCAGCACCACCACCTCTGCAATATGGATATTTTTCATGATGTCACCATCTATTTCCCCACATTCCATATCTTCCATGTCCTTCTACACAATAAACACCGCTGCAAAATACTTGCTTAATATCTCCCCCATCTCCCGGGGCTCCACACAGTCTGCCTTGCTGATCTTTGATGGGTCCTATTCTCTCCCTAGTTACGCTTTTGTCCTTAATGTATTTATAAAAACCCTTTGGATTCTCCTTAGCCCTATTTGCCAAGACTGCGTCATTTCCACTTTTTGCCCTCCTGATTTCCTCTTAAGTATACTCCTACTGCCTTTATATTCTAAGGATTCACTCGATCTATCCTGTCTATACCTAACATACGCTTAAATCTTCTTCTAAACTGGAATGTCTTCACACCAAAGATGGCTGCCAAATTTCCCTTCTCTATCTGGGCATACTTGCATTTGCCATCAGCCAAAGTCCAGGAAACAATCATGGTCAGGTGTTCCTCTCCTTTGGGCCACTGGTGAGCCAACACGACCCAGATACTATACTAGAAGACATTGCATGTCAGCTCTACCTCTCGCTTCAGATTATAGTGGGCCAACACCTCCGATGATAGCTGCTTTTTCACTTCCTTAAAGGCTATTCTTGGCAACGCGGCCATTTCAAGAGCTGAACCTTTTTCAATAGCAGATATAAGATTGCCAAGATGGAAGCCAGGTAATGTATAAATTTTCTGTAATATTGCAGTGACCCATGGAAAGACCAGACATGGAAGTCTGGGTTCCTTTGATTGCCCTCACTTTATCTTCCAATGGGTGTAACCCGATTTTGTCAACTCTGTAACCCAAGAGGTTTTTTGGGGTGCCTGGGACACACATTTTTCTATTCTAAGGCATACGCCTGCCTGGAAGAAATCTTTAAAAACTATGAACAAGTTCTCTAAATGCTCATTATTGGTCTTCCCTGTTATTAGCATGTCATCCAGATAAATGGCAACCTGGAGTAGCCCTTATAAAATGCTCTCTGTAGTTTGCTGGAAAAGGATGCAGGCTGACATTTGGAAATGGCAGTCAAGATTAGAGTGGTGCTGGAAAAGCCAGCAGGTCAGGCAGCATCCAAGGAGCAGGAAAATCGGCGTTTTGGGCAGGAGCCCTTCATTAGGAATGAGGCTCAGTTTTCCTGCTCCTCGGATGCTGCCTGACCTGCTGTGTTTTTCCAGCACCACTCTAATCTTGATTCTGATCTCCAGCATCTGCAGTCCTCACTTTCACCTATTTGGAAATGGCAGTCTTGTTCCTTGATACCCTTGCAGGTATTATTTGTAGCATACTCCTGGGACATGTCATCCAGTTGCAATTTTAGTTAAGCAGGCTCATGTCCAGTTTTGTAAAGGATAGCCCCCGCCAACTTTACGTACAAGTCCTCTATGCATGAGTATTTATCCAGCGATAAGAAGTGGTTTACCGTTTGCTTAAAATCCCCACAGAGGTGAACTGAGCTGTCAGGCTTCATAATTGGTACAAATGGTGCTGCCCATTCTGCAAACTGCACTGGTTTGATGATTCTTTCACTCTCCAGCCTCCTGAATTCCGCCTCTACTTTTTCCTGCAAGGCAAATGGCAACAGGCAGGCCTTGCAAAATCTTGGAATTGCTTCCTGGTTAACATGTAAAGTAGTTTTAGCCCTTTGATAGTCCCAAGCCCTGCCTGAATTACTCTTGGGTATTCCACTAGGACTTCACTGATGCAGCCATTTTCTAATCAAAATATATTAAGCTAATTCAGGTGAATCTTTCTCAACGAATTCTACCCCAATAAGCTTGAGCCCGATCCTTTCACTACCACCAGTGGTAACTGCATCAACTGCTTCTCATACGAGACAGGAATCGAAGTCATTCCCTTAATCTGCAATGGTTCCCCAGTGTATGTTCTGTCTGGCTGGGGTCTTGCACAAACTTAAGGGTTGGAGTCCCAAGTGAATCTTGTTAAACACAGATTCTACAACCACAGATATAGTTGTGCCAGTATCGACCTCCATGGGAGCTGGGTGACCGTTTAACCAAACATTAATTTTAATCCATTCACTAAGTGATTTAATTGTCGCAACCCACATATATACACCTCAGGAGACAGACACGTGCTGCAACCAACAGGGTACCCTTCGTTGTTCAGGAGCTGAAAAGCTACATCATGTTCTTCGTGATTTGCAACACGTTATCAATGAGGATGAGCACCTTGCCAAGACCTTCCCCACACTTCCACTGCTTGCCTTTAAACAACTGCCAAACCTCAAACAAATCATTGTTCGTAGCAAGCTCCCCGGCTCTCAGGACAACTCGATACAACCCCATCACGGTAGGCACTGCAAGACATGTCAGAGTGTGGACATAGAGATACCACCATTACACGTGGGGATACCTCCCACCTTGTACGTGGTAGGTACTGACGTGGCTCAGCCAACGTTGTCTATCTTATACGTTGCAGGCAAGGATGCCCTGAGGCATGGTACATTGGGGAAACCAAGCATAGGCTACGACAACGGATGAATGGGCACTGCACAACAATCAACAGACAGGAGTGTTCCCTCCCAGTTGGGGAACACTTCAGTGGTCCAGAACATTCCACCTCGGACCTTCGGGTGACCATCCTCCAAGGCGGACTTCTGGACAGGCAGCAGCAAAGATTGGCTGAGCAGAGGCTGATAGCTAAGTTCGGTACCCATAGGGAGGGTCTCAACTGGGAACTTGGGTTTATGTCACATTACAGGTGACCACAATTGCACTATACACACACACACGGCACTCCTATACACACACAGACACTCACACACACCCTTACACACATACACACTCCCACACTGACATAGGCATCCTCTCAGAGACTTAGGCCACTCTACACTCATCCAAACACATATACACTCTCTCACAGACACTCACAACCCCCCACCCCAGACACACACACTCCCACATTCACACATGCACCCCCTGACAGACTTAAGAAACTCTACACTCACTCCACACACACATACACTCTCTCTCATACTCACAACCTCCAACCCAGACGGACACACACAGACAGACACAAAGACCCACATGCACACAAATATTTTGTGGGGTGAATTTGTACTGCAGAGTTACATTGTACTTTGCTCAAAAACTGCATGGATTTATGTAAAACTCTGAGCTCAAAAACTGCATGAATTCATGTGAAACTCTGTTATCTCATTTTTTAGATTAGAATCAATCTAAACATCATGGCATAGACAGAGAACACAGGGGGCTAACATCTTCAACATATTGTCTAGCTAACATCAATTGTTACAGCTAACCTGAGAATGCAACTTTTAAAAAAGTTTTTGTGATTTACACATGAAAGTGAAACTATCATGATATTCGAACAGATGAAAGACTCAACAGACAATCAAGGTAATTTTCAAAGTATAATTTCAGTTACATCACACTGTAAACTTTTGCTATAAATTCTGTGTCTTACAATTGTGTCCTGCACAATCACCTGATGAAGGAGCGGTGCTCCGAAAGCTAGTGTGCTTCCAATTAAACCTGTTGGACTATAACCAGGTGTTGTGTGATTTTTAACTTTGTACACCCCAGTCCAACACCGGCATCTCCTAATCATCACATGTAGGGGGACCTTTCAAGGTGTGGTCCCTTTTGGGTACTGACCTATGAGTATCTTACTTAAATCAGACCTTGTACAACTCCTTTGCTGTCTCGAGTATGCATACCAGCACCAACTACAATGGCTTGCCAGCCCAGATCCTGAAGAACTGTTTAGCCATTTGGTCAAGGCTCGGCTTTGTTGTGGCGTTCTGCTGTGGGTCAACCTGGTGTCCCTCTGTTCAGGGTATGCCTTGTGTGAGGCTCTACAATTGCCTACACTCAAGTGATGTTCCCCAAGCTCAGTCAGAGAGGTGAGGGCATCTGCTTCCTTGGGATGCCCTGTAGCTCCTATGCTCCACTTGCCACATTTTCTAATGACGCCAGTTCTACTGCCTGTTTGAAGTCCAGTTGACCTTCACCTACTAGGTGCTCCTGTATGGTTACATCATTAATCCCACATACCAAAAGGTCTTTCAGCATCTCATACAATTTTAACCCAAAATCACACACTTCTGCCAGTTGTCTCAATCTTGTCAAAAATCCCAATACAGATTCTCCCCGTTCTTTAACAGCCAAATAAGACCAATAGCATCTCAGGATTAGAGGAGGTTTGGGGTTGTAATATTCCTTAAGCAACTCTGTCAACTCTCAGGAGGTCTTACTGTCTGGTGCCTCTGGGAAAGTTAAGCCCCTTATAACCAAAAATGGTGCAAGTCCAGAAGTAATCAGGATATTACGCGTTGCTTTTCATCTGATTCAATATCATTTGCCTGGAAAAAATATCACTTTCTTTCCATTGTATTGGGCTCAGTCTTCAATTGCAGAATCAAATGAGTCAAGCTTCCCAAATAAAGGTGTGATGCCAGAAATGCTTAGCCAAACTCCAAGAAGACTGTTGCAAGTGAATATTCTTCAGGTACGTCCTCTCTTCTCTTGTTGCCACTGAAACAACTGTACAGAGGCTGATATCCCATCAGCTAGTCACCCTTTCTTTACTTAGTTAAAAATCACACAACACCAGGTTATAGTCCAACAGATTTAATTGGAAGCACACTAGCTTTTGGAGCGACGCTCCTTCATCAGGTGATTGTCGCATCGCTCTGAAAGTTAGTGTGCTTCCAATTAAACCTGTTGGACTATAACCTGGTGTTGTGTGATTTTTAACTTTGTACACCCCAGTCCAACACCGGCATCTCTGAATCATTTCTCAGATAGGGTTCTAACATGTCAGGTAGCCTGTGTAGGCTTATTTCTTGTGGTAGCAGTTACTATGACAGTTGATATTCAGGTGATGACATAAAGTGAATCGGTTAGATACTATTTGCAATGACGTATCAATTATATGCCTTCAGGACTTTTCCGTTTATTTCCCACAACATGTACTGTGAAGGACTATCAGTGGTTGGCAGTGTTTGACCTGGTGCACAGCTGGGTTTAAATATGGCGCCAGCGGCAGGAATTCTGGAAACTCCCGGCAATGGTGAGAGTGTCTGCTGCCAGAAAGCACAAGATAGCTTGAGAGCGGTGCTATTGATGTGTGGTGCTTCATAATGAGGCGAGCAACAGACAATCATGTGAGATCATTTACAAGGGCTCAATCAGAAACACCCTCCATGAAGTTCCCTGAAATTGATACTTAACTAATTTTTGGTAAAATTCAACCCGTCGTGTTTCCTGTTCGCCATTTATGTATACCCGAATAACTCTTTCATGATGCAGCTAAAGTATTTATGGATTGAGAGTAGGATTGTCACTTTTGACAACTACAAAATTTTTTATGGCAAGAAAGCAACAGGGTAGGACATGACTGCTGATGATTAATACCACCTCTCAAGAAGACATAGAATTGATTAATTGATCTCCTGGGTTTCAAATCCTACCGCCAAATATAGGTAGCAATTGACTTCAATCCAGAATGTTACCTTTGCTTGATCATAAAACAGTGTTCACAAGCTGTTAGAACAACTGATTGCTTCCATATAATGGTTAACATACTCAACTCTAGAGTTTTACTCCCCTCTTTTCGATCAGCCTTATAAAAGTGACTTAAACCTTTTTCCCTCACTTTTCAGTTCCAAACAAGCACACAGTAGAAAAGCCCAGGAACAGGCTGTTTGGCCCACCATGCCTGTGTCAAACATGATACAATTCTAAACTAATCCCATCTGCCTGCACATGGCCCATATCCCTTTATTCCTTTTCTGTTCATATGTTTGACTGAATGCATCTTAGTTGCTTCTATCTTTTCTGCTTCTACTACAGCTTCAGCAGCATTTTCAAGGTTGCTGTGCTCCTACCATCTTCTGTGTAAAAAAAACTACCCTCACACATCTCATTTAAACTTACCCTCTCTCACCTTAAACATATGCCCTCTAGTATTTGACATTTGCACCCTGGGAAAAGACTCCAACTATGCCTCTCTTAATTTTACATCAGCAAACTTTTTAGTAACTGACACCTTTGGGATCAGGAGTGTGCAGTTAATCAAATATTCCGATTGATCTAAAGGTCCACATAATCAATGTAAAAATATACAATTCACACAATGCATTACTATTATACTTTATTTACAGTATAAATCACTGAAATAATAATTCAAATTTGCCTTAAATGAGACATACAGGCAGAGAGCCTTCTCACTCGCACCCTCAACTGACTACTTGGATGTCTATCAGGTCACCCCTTAGCCTCTGATGGTCTAGTGAAACAATCCAAGTTTGTCCAATATCTAATTAAAGCTAATACACTCCAATCGAGGCAACACCCTAGTAAGCTTCTTTTGTACCTTCTCCAAAGCCTCCAGTGTTATACACAATGCCCCAGATAATGAAGGCTACATGCCATATGCCTTTGTTACCATCTTATCCGTAGCTTACAAAGGAAATTAAAGATAGTACCCAATCCAAGGAAGAAGCATACAGATTAGCCAAGAAAAATAATTGGTCTAAGGATTGGGAGCAATTTAGAATTCAGCAAAGAAGGACAAAGGGATTTATTAAGAAAGGGAAAGTACAGTACCAAAGTAAGCTCGCAGGGAATATAAAGACTGACACTACGAGTTTCTATACATATGTGAAGAGAAAGGGAATGGTGAAGACAAACGTAGGTACCCTACAAACAGAAATTGGAGAATGTATAATAGGGGACAAAGAAATGGCTGAGCAACCTAATATAATGTTGGTTCTGTCTTCACTAAACAGGACACATTGCAGATACCAGAAATGTTGGAGAATGCACGACTTAGTGAGAGAGAAGAATTAAGGGAGATCAATATTAGCAGAGAAAGAATGCTGGGGAAATTGATGGGATTGATGTTGGATAAATCTCCAGGATCTGATCATCTACATTCCAGAGTACTTAAGGAAGTGGCTGTAGAAATAGTGGATGCATTGGTGGTCATCTTCCAGGATTCTATAGACTTTGGAAGAGTCCCTGCAGATTTGAGGGTAGCTAATGTCACGCCAATATTCAAAAAGGGAGGTGAAGAGAAAACAAGGGAATTGTAGGCCAGTAAGCCTAACATTGGCAGTAGGGAAAGTTCTTGAATCCATTATTAAAGACTTTATAGTGGAGTATTTAGAAAGTTGTGGCAGGATCAGATAGAGTCAGCATGGATTTATGAAGGGGGAAATCATGGCTTACGAATCTATTGGAATTCTATGAAGATGTAACTAGTAGAGTTGACAAGGTAGAGCCAGTCAATTAGATTCTGCAAGATTAAAGCGCATGGGATTGGGGCAAGTTGAGATGATAAGATGGACGGATATTGAGACGGACGGAAAACTGGTTGGCAGAGAGGAAACAAAGAGTAGGAACTAATGGGTCTTTTCAAATTGGCAATATTGGGGTAGCACAGGAATCGGTACTGGGACACCAGCTATTCACTATATGTATCAATGATGTGGATGAGGTAACCAAATGTAACATTTCAAAGTTTGCAGATGATACCAAGTTGGGTGGGAGAGTGAACTGTGATGAGGATGCAGCAATCCTTCAGCATGACCTGGGTAGGTTAGATGAGTAGGCAAATCAATGGCAGATGTAGTATAATTTGAATAAATGTAAGGTTATTCAGTTTGGAAGCAAAAACAAGGAGCAAGTTAATACCTAAATGGCTGCAAATTGGGAGAGGAGAGTGTGCAGCAGGACCTAGCTGTCCTTGTGCACAAGTTGCTGAAGGTAAGTATGCAGGTGCAGCAGGCATAAAGAAAGCAAATGGTATGTTGGCCTTCATTGTGAGATGTTTTGAGCACAGGAATAGGGACGTGTTGTTGCAGTGAGGCCACACTTGGTATACTGTGTATAGTTTTGGTCTCCTTTTATAAGGAAGAATACTCTTGCTCTCGAGGGAGCGCAGCGAAGATTAACTAGGCTAATTCTGGGAACGGTGGGACTGACATATGACAAGAGATTGACTAAGTTAGGATTGTTTTTGCTGGAGTTCAGACAAATGAGGATCTTATAGAAATTTATAAAATTCTAACTTATAAAATTCCAGGGCTAAATAGGGTCCATGCAGAGAGGACATTTCCAATGGAGGGTGCATCCAAAACCAGGGGTCACAGTCTGAGGATTCGGGGTGAACCATTTGGAAAGGAGATGAGGAGACATTTCTTCACCCAAAGAATGCTAAGCCTGTGGAATTCATTACCATAGGAAGGAGTTGATGCCAAAACATTGAATGTATAAAAGGCAGTGAGATATAGCAGCTAGGGTGAATGAGATCAAAGGTTATGAGTAGAAAGCAAGATTACGCTACTGAGTTGGATGATCAGCCATGATCTTGATGAATGGCAGAGCATGCTCAAAGGACTGAATGGCCTCCTCCTGCTCCTATCTTCTATGTTTCTTTCCACCTGTGTTATCACCTTCAGGGTCTGGCACCCCAAGATCCCTCTGTATGCCAATGCTCCTAAAGATCCTGCTTTCCTCTTGGACTTGACCTCCCAAAATACATCACTTCACATTTGTCTGGATTAAACTCCATCTGTCATTTCTCCACCCAACTTTCCGACAGATCTATATCTTAGTGTATCATTTGACAATCTTCCTCACGATCCACTGCTCCACTAATTTTTATGTCATCTGCAAACTTTCTATTCAGTCCATCCACACTTTCATCCAAATCATCATATATATTACAAACAACTGTTATCCCATAACTGATCCTTGCAGAACACCACTGGTTACAGACCTTCAATCATAAATTTAAAAATCACACACCAGGTTATAGTCCAACAGGTTTAATTGAAAGCACAATTGGCAGATGGAGTTCAACCCTGTCAAGTGTGAGGTTGTCCATTTTGGAAGGACAAATAAGAATGCGGAATACAGGGTTAACGGTAGGGTTCTTAGTAAGGTGGAGGAGCAGAGGGATCTTGGGTCTATGTTCATAGATCTTTGAAAGTTGCCACTCAGGTGGATACAGTTTGTAAGAAGGCCTATGGTGTATTAGCGTTCATTAGTAGAGGGATTGAATTCAACAGTCGTGAAGTGATGTTGCAGCTGTACAGGACCTTGGTAAGGCCACATGTGAAGTACTCTGTGCAGATCTGGTCACCTCATTTTAGGAAAGATGTGGAGGCTTTGGAGAGGGTGCAGAGGAGATTTACCAGGATGTTGCCTGGAATGGAGAATAGGTCATTACAGGATAGGTTGAGAGTGCTAGGCCTTTTCTCATTGGAACGGTGAAGGATGAGAGGTGACTTGATAGAGGTTTATAAGATGATCAGGGGAATAGATAGAGTGAACAGTCAGAGACTTTTTCCCTGGGTACAACAGAGTGTTACAAGGGGACATAAATTTAAGGTGAAGGGTGGAAGGTACGGGGGGATGTCAGGGGTAGGTTCTTTACCCAGAGAGTGGTGGGGGCATGGAATGCGCTGCCTGTGGGAATGGCAGAGTCAGAATCATTGGTGACCTTTAAGTGGCAATTGGATAGGTACATGGATAGGTGCTTAAGCTAGGACAAATGTTCGGCACAACATCGTGGGCTGAAGGGCCTGTTCTGTGCTGTATTGTTCTATGTTCTATGTTCTATGTTCACACTAGCTTTCGGAGCGCCGCTCCTTCATCAGGTGATAGTCAATCAGGTGCGGCGCTCCGAAAGCTAGTGTGCTTCTAATTAAACCTGTTGGACTATAACCTGGTGTTGTGTGATTTTTAACTTTGTACATCCCAGTCCAACACCGGCATCTCCAACTCAGTCATAAAAACATTGCTCCACAACTACCCTCGGAATAATATGATCAAACAAATTTTTTATCCAACTTACCAACTCACATGACTTCTTCTGGTCCAGCCTACTATGACAGATCTTGTCAAGTGCTTTACTAAAGTCCATTACGACAACGTCCACTATCCCATCCTTATCAACCATCTTTGCCACTTTCTCAAAAACCTCAAATCAAATTTTGAGACAACTCCTCCCCTGCACAAAGCCATGCAGACTATACCTAATAAGTCCACTATTTTCCAAATGCAAGTAAATCCTTCCCTAAAACTTTTCTCCAATAATTTCCCTACCACTGATGTAAGGCTCACCTGCCTGTAATTTCCTGGACTATCCCCTTTGCTCTTCTTAAACACTAGAACAATACTGGCTATTCTCTAATCTTTGGGACCTTGCCTGTGGCCAAAAAGGATATAAAGATCTCTGTCAAGACTCCAGCAATCTCCTCCCTTGCCTCTCTCAATATCCAAGGATAGCTCCTATCAAGCCCTGGGGTCTTATCTACCTTGACATTTCAAGACACCAAAACCTCCTCCTTCTTCATATTGACATGCCTGGAATATCAACATACCCATCCCTTATCTTACCATGATCCATGGCCATCTCTATACTGAATACCAATGCAAAGTACTTATTAAGGACTTCACCCACTTCTTCTGGCTCCATGCATAAAGTCCCTCCTTTGACCTTCCGTGGACCAACCATTTCCCTAGCTCTTTCTTGTGTATAAAATGCATTGGGATTCTCCTTACTCTTAATTGCCAAGGACACTTCATGACCTTATTGCCTTTCTAATTCCTTGTTTAAGTTCTTTCTTACTTCTTTTATATTCCTTAAGGGCCTTGTCTGATTTCAGTTTCCTAACCTTACATATGCTTCCTTCTCCTTTTTGACTGAACTTTCAATATCTATTGTCATCCTGAATCTTGCCATTCCTTATCTTTCATCTTCACAGGAATATGCTGGCTCTGTACTCTGATCAAGTAGCCTTTTAAAGAGTCTGAAATGTCAGATGTGGATTTATCCTCAAACAGCCATCCCCAATCTGACTTCTCCAGGTCCTGCCTAATACTGTTGTAATTAGCCTTCCCCCAATTTAGCACCAGTCTTACTGTTATCCGTAACTATTTTGAAACTTACATAAATATGATCATTGTTCCCAAAATGCTCTCCCACTGAAACTGTGATCACCTGGCTAGGCTCATTCCCTAACACAGGGCCTAGTATTGCCCCTTTGCTAGATGGACTAGATACATATTGTTTCAAGAAACCCTCCTGAATGCACCTAACACATTCTGCCCCATCTAGACCCCTGGCAGCAAGGGAGTCCCAGTCAACCCTGTTGCTTTCACATCTTTCCATGATCTTTTTACAAATCTGTTCCTCTTTCTTCGAAATGGTTAATGGAAGTCCATTAGTATAACCCCATCATAGTGACTGCACCTTTCTTACTCCTGAGTTCTACCCATATGTCCTGACTGGAGTAACCCTCCAAGATGTTCTCTCTTACATTAGCTGCAACATTCTCTTTAAATAGTAATGCAACTCTACCATCCCTTTTCCATCCCTCTTTATCATGTCTGAAACATTTAAACCCTGGAACATAGGCAGGATTGGCGGCTCATTCTCTTAACCAAGTTTCTATATACTGTAATGGTTACACTATTGTAATTCTACATACTGATGTAGGCTCTAAACTCACCTACCTTAGCTGTTACACTCCATGTATTAAATAATTATACTTCAGACCATCAGTCCTGCCATGTTTATTAATGTGGCCCTGCCTGTTCTTCCTTCCTTAATGGTTCCCTTCTCCTCAATCTACCATGTGCTGACTTACTGCTGTGGTTCCCATCCCCTTGCCACAGTATGTATATATCTTTAGGTAGGTCATTAGGTAATCAGGTTAATGAAGTATTTATGCATTTTCTGTTTTTGTGTGTTCTAACAAGCAACTTATGTTTATAAAGCTTCAAACACCTCTCATAAAAACAAGACAGCACACTCTTAAATGTTACAATAAAAGGTTACAATATTTATGAAAGATTATAAAAAAAAACACACAGCAATCAAAATTGCATACCATTCATGGAAGGAATAGATTTGATCAGCAAGTTTCAGTTTATCCAGAAGTGTCAGCCAGCCTCTTTTAACTGCCATTGTTAAGCTTCCTTCAACAGCACTTTCTAAACCCATTAATTCTACTACTGAGAAGAACAAGGGCAGCAGAGGAGTGGGAACACCATCATCTGCAAGTTCTCTTCTAAGGCATACACTATTCTGATCTGGACTGTTTGCCATTCTTTCGCTGTCACTGGGTCAAAATTCTGAAAGTTTCTCCCAACAGCACTTATGGGTGTATCTACACTACACAAACTGGAGTAGTTCAAGCAGATAGTTCACAATCACGTTCCCAAGGCAAAAACAAATAGATAATAAGTGTTCGCTTTGCCCGCAACACCCATTTTCAATGAATGAATATCCAAAAAGAATTCTAAAAGTATAGAACATCCCTACAAAACTGACTTCCCAAATACTCTAACTCCAGTGAAATAAAGTATATGAAGCATACCATATCAATGAATGAGCAAGAGAGAGGGAGAGGGAGAGGGACAGCAAGTGACTTAAACCGTGGAAGACATAAACCCAAAAGATGGGAACACGTAATTTGAAAATGTTGTTGTCATTTGTGCGTAATAGTACAGGAAATTAGTGTTTTATCATGTTCCTTTGAACACAATGAAGTTTGGCTGGCTATGCTAACGTTGCACTGTTCTGAATTGCATTTTAAGATAAGTGGATCCCTTGTCTTCAGAATCAAGGAAGAACCAGGTAAAATATAATAGGTTGAGAGGAAGAATGAAGGAAAGAATATGAGAACAGAATGGCAGTCAACATAAATGGGAACCTCAATATCTTCTAAATAGGAGTACATAGTGAGCAGATAGTAGAAGATAGAATGTCTCCTCTTAGGGAAAAGAGGGTTTTATTTGCTTGGAGGCTCAGGAAAAGGGTAGAATACATAATTAATACATTGTAATGACCATTTATTTAGCAAAATATGACAAATTATTAGTATAAGCAGAAATGGTAGGGGTAATGAATGGGATTAAAAGTTGAGAAAAAGGAGATACAGGAAAGGCTATGTTGAAAGTGAATAAGTCATCTGATACTGATGTTTTTATCCTAAGTAACTAAAGGAAGTGTGAGTTATTAAATATAGATAGTATAGATTCTGCTAGCCTATTTATGTAATATTGTAGTCTATTTGTATTATCCTTAGTAAGTTTTGAAATGGCATTTTGCGTTCCAATATCTAATTAATTTACGTACAAACAAATGGGCAGTGTCTAAGCTTTAACCCTTGAGGAACTATTACTGTTTTCCATACTCCAGTCTGAAACAGAGCCATTGGTGATAACTCTGTCTAACATTCCATCCTTAAGCCAATCTTTTAAACCCAATTTTACACTGACAGTCAATTCCAAGAGCCTAAATTTTGATAAGTAATCTTTTATGTGTCACTTTGTCAATGTTTTTCCTAAAATCCATGTCAATAACATCCATCAAACTTCTCCTTTACTTCAACCAGATTAGTCAAGAATGACCTGCCTTTTATAAATCCATACTGGCTTCCTTCGATAACTCAAAACTTCTTCAAGTTCCTGCTGTATTTCTCTCTGCTATTTCTAAAATCTTACCCATCATTGTTGTTAAATTGACCAACTCAGTTACTAGAAATGCCCATACGCCTCTTCTCCAATCTCCAAACCTTTGGGATGTCATGTGAATCCAGAGCCCTTCAACTCTCTCCACATACTATCTCTTTCAGCAAACTGAGGTGAAAACCATCTGGACCACACAACTTAAATCATATTAAGCATAATATCCTGCCTATCACTGTTCACCCTATTCGATACTTTAGGGGGTTGGTTCACTCAGTTAGTTGGTTACAACACACCAGTAACCTGTCCCACAACCATCTGAACCCTGAAGAATGGACCCAACCTCCTTCAGAAGCTGCCTCAAAGTCCCCAGAATCCAAAGTCCTCCTGTCATGCATTGATTGGCTATTTCCTACCATTTCTACACTCACTAACATGAGACATTGAGAGTAATGTAATTCCAACACTGGCATCTCCAAATCAAATATCTGATGCATTTGAAGGGGTTTTCACAATCTAAGATGGAGGTCGGGAAAAATTTCTGGTTGTAACAACTGCTCCTTTTTTGAGGTATTTTAGGTGCTAGAGGTGAGTTCCTTGAATTCCAGGAGCAGCAATTACTGTTTTATATGCTGTTGCATTGTTTCGGAACTTTGAAAAAAAAAGTCAAACAATAGTAGTTTTAAAAGGGAGAAGAGCAGACAAAGGAAGGACAAGGTGAGGTCAGTGCAGGAGAGAGAGAGAGAGAGAGAGAGAAAGAAACTGACATTACAGTGAACCTGCACAGTTACTGCCTTTGCTGTTTTATTCATGTATCGCTGGACATCGGAGTGCGTCTGGGAAAATTAACAAACAGTGAAACTCACAACAGATCTTGGAGGAACTGTTGGGCAAAGTTCACAGCACAGAATCAGATAAGTTAATTGTTGTTTTAAGTGTGGCCGACAAAGTCTGCAGTAGTGAGTGGAGTGGGTTCTTTCTTGACTATATGTCTCTTGATTAAACTTAAAATATAAGTCATAACTATTAATTTAACCTGGGGCAGTGTTTGTAGAGAAATAAGACAGTGCTATTTTTTGGGTCTGTAGATTGTGAAGGAGCAAAAATGGCCTTTAATAGAGTAATATGTGCTTCTTGTCACAAAAGAGAGTTTAAGGGTTACTGTGGATTATATCTGTGATAAATGCTGTTGGTTGTGAATCTTATCAGATCGAATGGATCAGTTGGAGAGACAGTTAGAAGCAACGAGGAATTTGCAGATGATGGATTCTCAGGGGAAGGTAGCACGAACAGCCAAGTTTCTGGTATTGAGACTGGCTCTAATGCAACGAGGGGTACATCAGGTTCCAAGGGATCAATCGTGTCAGGGGATTCTCTAATCCGAAGAACAGACAGACATTTCTGTGGCGAGCGGTGAAAAATCAGAATGGTGTGTTGCTTCCCTGGTGCCAGGATCAAGGATGCCTCAGGGAGAGATCCAAGATGGCAGCGACTCAGCAAGTCTGAGTCTATAGTGCTCCTCCCAAGACTTGGGCAAAGTGGGTCACCTGCCTCCACCACAATCACCAACTCATTTGAAATAGTTTTTACTTAATGTAATTAGTTGCTCAGCACTAAATTTAAACAGTCTAGTCTCCTGTAAAAATGACTAGGGGGAAAGGAGCCCGCAGTTCTCAGCAGGCAGGAGCCCTTCCCCCACCCTCCCCAGCTGCAGCTGAGGTGTCCGCAGCCACCCCGGGGACTTACCTATGGTGGCGGGCCTCGCAGAAATAATCTCTAAACTTGATGCAAAGATTGATGCCTTCATTGAAGAGTTCCGAAGTCGATGGAATTCATTCTTGGTCGTGCTACAAAAGCACAGCTGAGACATCGAAGAAATCGAGCACTGAGTCGGAGGGGCGGAGCTAAAGGCCGCAAACTCCGAGACCATAGCAGAATTGGCCGTGGATCGGGTCCAGACTCTCGAACAGCAAGTCCGGACCTTAGAGAATCACATCGACGACTCGAGAATCGAGGTCATCGAAAAAATATTCATTTGCTGGGCTTTCCTGAACGGGAAGAAGAAGGCCAGCTTACAGTGTTCCTCAAGCACTGTTACATCTGGAGGCTGAATCAGGCCAGGTAAGGGTGGAATGGGCCTACCGGGTTGCAGTGCATGGGCCTGGCTCGAACCAGTGCCCCCGCCCGGTCCTGTTCCGGCTCTGTTCCAGCTGCGTTCCAGCTGCAGAGCTATAAGGAGAGGCAGATGCTCTTGGAAGCCTCCAGAAATCTTGGGAAAGATCCCCAAGCCATGATTTATAAAGGATCCAAGATTATGTTATTTCAGGGCTTTTCCCCAGCTTTGGTCCGAAAGAGGAAGGCGTTTAACGAAGCGAAGAAGCATTTAAGCGACTTAAACATTCAGTACTCCTTGCGCTACCCAGCTACGTTACACTTCAGCCATGAAGGGTCCGTGTATAACTTCGGATCACCGGAGAAGGCCAAGGAACTTTTGGACTCTCTTAGATAAATTATAAGAGCTAATTGATGTTGTTTTGCCCTCCCCCCACCCCAGTTTACCCCCTTTTTTTCCTTTCATTACCTTACTGTTTAATATTATCTCAGGGGGGTGGGAAGAGGGGTTTATTTATTCATTCTTTACTTAGCGATTTTCTTCCCCTTTTTTTATATTTTATATATATATATATATGGGCCAGGGGGTCTTGTTAATGTAGATGGAGGGAAGGTGGTTACCTTATCCTATTTTATCTCTGTCCTTAGGAGCAGGGTTGTTTTCCCCTGCTATTCTGTATTACTATATTTAATTATTATTTGCTGAGATTGTAATTTTATTTTCATATATGGTATTAATATTACCAAATATATCCAGATGTCGGTGTGGGTGGGGTAGGGTACTCATTGTTAGTTCTAGCTCAGTAGTATATTTGAATTTTCTTTATCCTATTGTGGGGTGCCTGGGTCAAGGGTGGTGCACTGGTTGGGAGAGGTTATGATGGGTTTTTGGAAAGGAAGTGATGCCCCCTGGAAATAAGGGGGAAGATCTCCACTTAAATACGTTTTATAGTTTTTTATTTAGAAATAGTTTTTTATTATATTGATCTGAGTGTATTAAAGAGCCTTTATTTTTGTGAATTTCATATGCTTTATGCTTGGGATGTTTTGGATAGACTTTCTTCTCCCGGGGGGGTTTCGGACTTGCACCTGCAATGTCACGGGGAGTAATTCACCAATCAAAAGGAAGAAAATATTATCAAACCTCAAGAAAGAAAGGATCGATATAGCTCTCCTATAGGAGACACATTTATTGGATAAAGAACACCTGAAATTACGACAGGGAAGAGATTATTTTCCATTCTCTCTTTCTGTGCAAGGAAAAACATTTTGGTAAACTGGGTGGCTGAGGGCCCTCATGGACTTTCGAGTTGGCATAGAATAATTATGGAATATACTCCCCAGGACTTCCTTACAAATATGGTGCACCAAAAGGAAAACCGAATTACTCCATAAAATATGTCAGCCCTTCTTGAATTACACAAATACAAATATCTTGGTCATCCTAACAAGGGCCTTTATTTAATTGAGAGGGTGAACCTGGCTGGTCCGGGGCCCCTTAGGAGAGGAATCCCGCACGAATACGGGTTTTTTTGTGATCTGATGTTAACACATTCCGAGCATGTATATCACTACTCAATTTCTGTGTTATCTGTTGGTTTTTTTCTTGAATAATGTAAGAGTTTTCATCATACACCCTGGTTAGTTGTAGGTTAGATGAGTAGTTAGTTGAGTTTTTTTCTCTCGGTATTTCTTTTTTCTATGTTTCATAGATTTTGGTTATTATTTATTTAAGATTTAATTGTATATCAATGTTTATACTTGGGGTTTTTTTTAGTTTTCTTTTGTAAACGTGTAAAAACATGTTAAATTTTCAATAAAAATATCTATAAAAAAAAGAATGTCTCAGGGACAGTGCAGAATATTCTCACAGGGGAGAGGGGCCAGCAAGAGGTCATTGTCCACATTGGAACCAACAACATAGGAAGGGAAACGGTTGAGATTCTGAAAGGAGATTACAGAGAATTAGGCAGGAATTTAAAAAGGAGGTCCTCAAGAGTAGTAATATCTGGATTACTCCCAGTGCTACGAGCTAGTGAGGGCAGGATTCACATTTTTGGATCATTGAAATCTCTTTTGGGATAGAAGTGACCTGTACAAGAAGGACAGATTGCACCTAAATTGGAATGGGACTCATACACTTGCAGGGAAATTTGCTAGAGCTGCTCGGGAGGATTTAAACTAGGAAGGTGGGGGGTGGGACCCAGGGATATAGTGAGGAAAGAGGTCAATCTGAGACTGGTACAGTTGAGAACAGACATGAATCAAACAGGCCGGGCATGCAGGGACAAGGTAGGACTAATAAATTAAACTGCATTTATTTCAATGCAAGGAGCCTAACATGGAAGGCAGATTAATTCAGGGCATGGTTGGGAACATGGGACTGGGATATCATAGCAATTACAGAAACATGGCTCAGTGATGGGCAAGACTGGCAGCTTAATATTCCAGTATACAAATGCTATAGGAAGGATAGAAAGGGAGGCAAGAGAGGAGGGGGGTGTGGTGTTCTTGATAAGGGATAGCGTTACAGCTATGCTGAGGGAGGATATTCCTGGAAATACATCCAGGGTAGTTATTTGGGTGGAACTGAGAAATAAGAAAGCGATGATCACTTTATTGGAATTGTATTACAGACCACCTAACAGTCAGAGGCAAACTGAGAAATGAACTTTGTAAGGAGATCTGTATCTGTAAGAATAATAGGGTGGTTATGGTAGGGGATTTCAACTTTCCAAACATAGACTGGGACTGCCATAGTGTGAAGGGTTTAGATGGAGAGGAATTTGTTCAGTATGTACAAGAAAATTTTCTGATTCAGTATGTGAATGTCCCTACGAAAGAAGGTGCAAAACTTGACCCACTCTTGGGAAATAAGGCAGGGCAGGTGACTGAGGTGTCAGTGGGGGAGCACTTTGGGGCCAGCGACCATAATGCTATTAGATTTAAAATAGTGATGGAAGAGGATTGACCAGATATAAAAGTTGAAGTTCTAAATTGGAGAAAGGCCAATTTTGAAAGTATTAGGCAAGAACTTTCAAAAGCTGATTGAGTGCAGGTGTTTGCAGGTAAAGGTTCCTGAAGAAGGGCTGATGCCCGAAACGTCGATTCTCCTGTTCCTTGGATGCTGCCTGACCTGCTGCGCTTTTCCAGCAACACATTTTCAGCTCTGATCTCCAGCATCTGCAGTCTTCACTTTCTCTCCTTCAAAGATCAGCAAGGCAGCCTTTGTGTGGAGCCGCAGAAAATGGGGAGATACTAAATGAGCATTTTGCATCAGTATTTACTGTGGAAAAGGATATGGAAGATATAGACTGTAGAGAAATAGATGGTGACATCTTGACAAATGTCCATATTATAAAGGAGGAAGTGCTGGATATCTTGAAATGGTTAAAGGTGGATAAATCCCAGGACCTGATCAGGTGTACCCGAGAACACTGTGGGAAGCTAGAGAAGTGATTGCTGGGCCTCTTGCTGAGATATTTGTATCATCGATAGTCACAGGTGAGGTACTGGAAGACTGGAGGTTGGCAAACGTGGTGCCACTGTTTAAGAACAGCGGTAAAGACAAAGCAGGGAACTATAGACCGGTGAGCCTGACCTCGGTGGTGGTCAAGTTCTTGGAGGGAATCCTGAAGGACAGGACGTACATGTATTTGGAAAGGCAAGGACTGATTCGGGTATAGTCAACATGGCTTTATGCGTGGGAAATCATGTCTCACAAACTTGATTGAGTTTTTTGAAGAAGTAACAAAGAAGAGTGATGAGGGCAGAGCAGTAGATGTGATCTATATGGACTTCAGTAAAGTGTTCGACAAGGTTCCCCATGGGAGACTGATTAGCAAGGTTAGATCTCATGGAATACAGGGAGAACTAGCCATTTGAATATAGAACTGGCTCAAAGGTAGAAGGCAGAGGGTGGTGGTGGAGGATTGTTTTTCAGACTGGAGAACTGTGACCAGTGGAGTGCCACAAGGATCGGTGCTGGGCCCTCTACTTTTTGTCATTTACATAAATGATTTGGATGCAAGCATAAGAGGTACAGTTAGTAAGTTTGCAGCTGACACCAAAATTGGAAGTGTAGTGGACCGCGAAGAGTCAGATAAATGCGAGGTGCTGCATTTTGGGAAAGCAAATCTTAGCAGGAATTGTACACTTAATGGTAAGGTCCTAGGGAGTGTTGCTGAACAAAGAGACCTTGGGGTGCAAGTTCAGAGCTCCTTGAGTCGCAGGTAGATAGGATAGTGAAGAAGGCGTTTGGTATGCTTTTCTTTATTGGTCAGAGTATTGAGTACAGGAGTTGGGAGGTCATGTTGCGGCTATACAGGACATTGGTTAGGCCACTGTTGGAATATTGCATGCAATTCTGGTCTCCTTCCTATCGGAGAGATGTTCTGAAACTTGAAAGGGTTCAGAAAAGATTTACAAGGATGTTGCCAGGGTTGGAGGATCTGAGCTACAGGGAGAGGCTGAACAGGCTGGGGCTGTTTTCCCTGGAGCGTCGGAGGCTGAGGGGTGACCTTATAGAGGTTTACAAAATTATGAGGGGCGTGGATAGGATAAATAGGCAAAGTCTTTTCCCTGGGATCGGGGAGTCCAGAACTAGAGGGCATAGGTTTAGGGTGAGAGGGGAAAGATATAAAAGAGACCTAAGGGGCAACATTTTCACGCAGAGGGTGGTACGTGTATGGAATGAGCTGCCAGAGGATGTGGTGGAGGCTGGTACAGTTGCAACATTTAAGAGGCAATTGGATGGGTATATGAATAGGAAGGGTATGGAGGGATATGTGCCGGGTGCTGGCAGGTGGGACTAGATTGTTTTGGGATATCTGGTCAGCATGGACAGCTTGGACCGAAGGGTCTGGTTCCATGCTGTACATCTCTATGACTCTATGACTCTTTATACTTTAAAACTTCAAATGGTTTAATGCATAATCACTGCCTTCACTCTGGAAAATGGGTGCACATCCCCAGTCGGAAACTGCAGGTTTCTGGTTTGTAGGTTTAGCATTTCCTGGGAACATGTCCAGGTATCTTGGTTCAGTGGCAAATTTGGCCATCTTGGCTTCACAGAGTGGACAAGGGTTTAGAATGTCAGTAAGCAGGGAGAAAATGTTTGGCTTATTAACATTACACTCAGTCTAACTTTGGGGCTGGAAAACTGAATCCAGCCAAAGTTAAGGGTGGGAAAAATGTAGTAAAGAAAAGAAATAGTAGAGATAATGTGTTGGATTTGGATTTCAACCAGGGAGGGAGGAACAGTTTGTGGGATGCAGTATTACAGCTTTAGAGAAATAACAGAGGAAAATACATTCCATAGAAACTAGAATTTATATTCCAAGTTTGTAAACACCTTTTGCAAAGGATTTGCAGATTGAAAATCCAAACCAAGCATCAAGTTAAGATCAGTGTGTCACTCAATTCATCAGAACCTGAATATCATCCTCCTATGAATCCAGAAGGAGAAATCTTTATCTGTTCAGATCTTGGGCAAAAAAAATCAGGCAATGGTGTGACTGAAAGTTCACAAAGAGACACACACATCCCTGAGTGACAGCCTTCTAGTGAACTGACCGGAAGCAGGTTTACCAGTTACACAGCCTGACATAAAATCCCACACTATTCACGTGGGGTGAAAAAAAATGCATTTTGAGAGTGTGTGAGATCATTCAACTAACTATAGACAGAAGGACACCAGCACCATAGAGAAACTGTGGGAGTGAGAAAACTGTGGAAAGGGATTCAGCCACCCTTCCTTGCTGAAAATTCATCAAAGCAGTCACATTGAGGACAGCACTTTAAAGAAACTGTGGAAATGTGAGGACTGTGGTAAAGGATTAATTATCCATCTCAACTGGAAATCCATTGGTGCATTCATGCTGGGGAGAAGCCATTCCATTGCTCCATATGTGGGAAAGGGTTCAGTGGGTCATTGAATCATAGAGATGTACAGCACGGAAGCAGATACTTCAGTCCAACTCGTCCATGCCAACCAGATATCCTAAATTAATGTAGTCCCATTTTGGTTTTTGGTAGTTCTGTTCTCATGCAATCCCTTGTTATAACAAAATTGCATAACAGCATCACCATTTAAACTAATGGGGCCAGGATCACATTATAACCAATACACACTTAAAAAGTTCACACTTTAGAAACAGTGTACCAAATTCATCAGTTGTGTTACAGCAAATGCGCATTTTAGGAGAACAACCTGTACTTAATAACACAACCTCAACAGCCCACTGTGGTAAAGAATTTTACAGATTCACAACCTTCTAAGAGAGAAAATCTGCTTCATCGCTTTTGTAAATGTGCGACCCCTCATTTAGAGATTACGCACTCTGGTCCTGTACTCTTCCAGAAGGGGAAATAATATTTCTGCACCTATTCTGCTAAGTCTTCTAAGAATCCTGTATATTTCAATAAGGTTGCCTCTCATTCTTCCAAATTCCAATGAGTACAGGTCCAATCTACTAAATCTCACCCTATAAGATAGTGCCTCTATACCCACATCAGCCTAATGAACCTTCCCTGAACTGCCTCCAATGTAGAATACCCTTTACAGTATACCCTCATGATTTTATAAACCTCTATAAGGATACCTTGCTCCAGTGCTCCAGTGAAAAAAGTCTCAGCCTTTCCTTACAAATTCAAACCCTCCATTCCCACAAACAGCCTGTTAAATCTCTTCCGAACCCTCTCCGAGTTAATAACATCCTTCCTATAACAGGGAGACCAGAACTGGACAGTACTCCAGAAGAGGCCTCATCAACATCCTGTATAACCTCGACATGACATCTCGAATCCAATACTCGAAGGTGTTTCAACTGCAACTGAATCCAACTCAAACTACTTTCCAATCCCAAATGTTGTGCTATTCCCTCCAATATTTGAATTATTTATTCAAGCTTTCGACTCTAACTTCAACCCGTCTGCTAATTCTTCCAAAATTGAAATAAAGGATAAGAACAACTTAGCATTCTTGGGGCGGCAAGGGTTAAAGCAGAATATCCCACAATGTGGACACGTAGGAGAGATATCAGAGAGCAGCAAATGGAAGACTCGATGACCTTCATCCCTTCGATAAACTGACTAGTAGTGAAGGAAAAGGAGACTCCAAGTCTGTAACTAATGTGTAATTAAGCACATAAAACTCCCAGTGTTGGTGAGAGTCCAGCTTATAACCAAAAACCCTCTTTGGTAATAGCCAATCAACTTTCAATAGTGTTTCAGGACACTGACTGGGGCACTCACAGAGATGTACCTTGTGTAGTTTAGCAATACCTCCCTACCTTTATCTTGCATTCCCTTTGAAGTAAATGCCAACATTCCATTTGCCTTCTCTATTACTCAATTAACTTGAATGCTAGCTTTTTGTGATTCATGGATGAGCACTCCCAAATCCCGCTGTTCTGCAGGATATTTCTATTTAAATAATATTGAGGGGGGATCAAAGATGGCGGCGATCTGAGAAGATCACACTGCAGAGCTTCGCATCGCAGCAGGAGCAGAAAAGTCCTTTAACCCACCCAACCCAGGTCATTAGGATTTCTTGGGGTGTTGGAAAGATTGTGGAGCCCCAAGAAACATTTAAAAATTAACTTATTTGTATTTTCAGTTGTCCAGAAATGCCTAAAAAGGGAGGAGGAGCATCTGAGGCCGGGCCTGCAGCTCAGCCTGCAGCAGCCTCAGAGCAGATTGCTCTCCAGGACCTGGTGAACCAGCTCTCAAAATCTCAAGATAAGCTGGCTCCAGTCTCTCTCATGCTGCAGAAGCATGAGCAGCAGCTGGGAGATCTGGAGAAGAGGACAGATGAGGTGGAGCACAGGGTCACAGTGGTGGAAGCTGATGCCAGTTTATTCAACGAAGAGATCCAAGCCCTGAAGACGCAGGTTTGTAATTTGCGTGACCTAGTGGATAATCTTGAAAACAGGGGCAGGAGAAAAAACATTCGGATCATCGGTCCGCCTGAGGGTAAGGAGGGTGAGCGGCCTGCGGAATTTGTTGAAGGTTGGCTTCCGAAATTCCTTGACTTGGGAGACTGGCATGAGAGAATTGAAGATAGAGAGGGCTCACCGGGTCACAGCACAGAGGTCTGGGTCAACGCCCTTGTCCTTTCCTGGTGCGGTTCCATCATTACCGGGATAAGGAGAAAGTCATGGAGGCTTCCAGACTCCAGGGGAAGGATCCAAAGGCCCCAATTTACGAGGGGTCTATGATCATGTTTTTTCAGGACTTTTCAGCAGCGATGATCCAGAAACAAAAATCATATGATGGTGTCAAGAGAAGATTGAAGGAGCTTGGGATTCAGAACTCCCTGAGATATCCGGCAGTGCTTTGGATCACCTTAGATGGATCCATGCATCTCTTTGACACATCGGAGAAGGCAAGAGACTTTGTGGACAAACTAACCTAATTTAAACAATTGTATTATGTATAAATATTGTTGCTTGGGTATGTGTTTATCATTCTGTAAAAGAAATGGAGGAAATCCGGTTGGAGCTTTGTTTTTCCCCATTTTTTTTACCTCTATTGATAATAATTTGATTCAAACTATGTCTGGCAGTGGTTAAAATGTACATTTTAAATTTCTAAGTTAGGACATACCAAAGGATGGATGGGGTATTTATTCCCTTTTTTTTAAATAAAATATTTTTTTTTATTCATATTGATATTCTATGGAGTGTTTATTCTTTTTAGCTTGTGCTTGTGATGCGGCTCTAGCTGGGAGAAGTGAAGGTGGTTGAGATGGTTAGATGCCTATTTATGGGCAGTTTGAGATGGGTAGTTGCCCCCTCCAGGCAGGGGATGAGTTCCCCTACTCAGCGCTATTGGCGCTTTATATGTTAGTTTGTTTTCTGGTTTTTGTTGTTTTTTATTTTTAATACTTTTGTATGTTTGCTAAATGTAGTGGTTTTATGTAGTTTTTATACTCGGTGGATCATGTGACACTAAGGCTCAGCAATTTGTGGTTCGAGTTCCTCCTCTCTGGAATTTAAATGTAATTGCAGAAGATTATGGCTAATGATTTGATTAAATGGTGTACCTGGAATATCAAGGGAAGTCACTCACCAATTAAGAGGAAGAAGGTACTCTTGAGTCTTAGAAAGGAGAAGGTGGATATTGCTTTGTTACAGGAGACACATTTGGATGACAAGGAGCATCTGAAATTACAGCAGAATGGCTTTGACCGAGTTTACTTTTCAACATTTAATACCAGAAGTAGGGGAGTGGCTATATTGGTTAGGAAAAATCTCTCATTTAAATTGTTGGAATGTGTTAAAGACACATACGGGAGGTTTGTAATTCTTAAAGCCTTGATAAATGGGGAAGAATATGGCATTTTAAATGTTTATTGTCCCCCCAGCTCATCCTCTTAAATTCTTGGTAGATGCTTTTTCTAAACTGATAAGTCTCACGTCTCAGCACATCATTATAGGGAGAGATTTTAACTGCCTCATGGACCCCACAGTAGACAGGTTGCCTAAAGGTCCCTCAATACCCTCTGCACAAACTAAACAGTTATTGGGTTTGTGTGGGAAATTAGGATTGATGGATGTCTGGAGGTGTCTCCACCCTACAGGTAGGGATTTCACGTTTTTCTCCAATCCGCACAGATGTCACACAAGGATTGATTATTTTCTGACCCCTGCGGTAACCCTGGATCTGGTGGCAACCTGTACGATTGGTAATATTGCCATCTCTGATCATGCTCCAGTGTACCTCATGGCTAAAATTAAGGATGTTACAGTGGATTCAAAGTACTGGCAAATGGACCCCTTTGTTCTCATGGACAGCAAGCTTGTGGAGTATTTCTCAAGGGAATTTCGGGCATTCCTAGACATCAACATAGGCTCGGTTGATAGCTCATCTGTTCTCTGGGAAACTGCCAAAGCTTATGCCAGAGGGTTAGTTATTTCATATTCCACAAGTAGGAAGTGGCAGAAGGGTGAGCAGCAACGTCTCCTTGAAGCACGGTTGAAGGCAGCCGAGAAGACCTATTCTGACAGACCCTCGTTGGTCAAACTACAGAGGATTACGGCACTGCAGTCTGCATTAAATTCTGTGCTCACGCAGACGGCAAAGAAGGAGCTGGCTTTTGCAAAGCAAAGGTTATACGAGCATGGTGACAAGCCAGGCAAATACTTAGCATACCTTGCCAGAAAGAGAATGGCTCCACAAACCATTACAGCGATTAGGGAAGGGTCCGGGAACCTAACATGTGATTCTAAAAAGATTAACGTGGCGTTCCAGAGATTCTACTCTAAATTATATCAGTCTGAGAATTGTGAGGAGGGGCAGGCCAAAATGGAATCCTTTTTTAGAGATCTGAAGCTCCCAGGTGTGACTCCCGAACAACAGTCCTTTCTCAATGCCTCATTATCAGACCAAGAAGTGCAGGAAGCTGTGAGGCACCTTCAGAGTGGAAAGGTGCCCGGTCCTGATGGACTTCCCAGTGAATTCTATAAGGAATTTATAAGTATACTGTCAGGCCCGATGCTGAATATGTTTAATGATTCATACAGTCATGTTTGTCTCCCAGCATCTCTGAGAGAGGCCAATATTTCACTTATCCTTAAAAAAAGGGTAGGATCCGGAAGGCTGTGCTTCATACAGGTCCATCTTGCTCTTAAATGTGGACTTTAAGATCCTTTCAAAGGCTCTTGTGTTAAGGCTGGAGACTGTGTTACCTCCTATTATTAAAGAAGATCAGACGGTCTTCATAAAGGGTCGCAGATCCTCCAATAACGTTAGGAGGCTGCTTAATGTAATTCAAGCATGCCGACAGCAGTCAGTACAGGGATTGGTGATTTATTTAGATGCAGAGAAGGCATTTGACCGAGTTGAGTGGCTGTACCTTTTCTACACTCTAAACCGGTTTGGTCTGGGCGAAGTTTTCATAAGATGGATAGAGGTTCTCTACAGTGTACCTCTCGCTGCGGTCATTACCAACGGGGTACGATCAAGCAATTTTAATATTTCTAGGGGCAGCTGCAGGGCTGTCCCCTTTCACCATTACTTTTTATGTTGGTGATTGAACAGTTGGCAGAGGCCATTCGTGGGGATCTCAATATATCAGCTCCAGAAGTGGGGTCAAAATTACATAAGATCTCGCTGTATGCAGATGATGTTCTAATTTTCTTGACAAATCCAGCAGTCTCAGTGCCTTGCCTGATACAATGCATTCACTCGTTTGGTGCTTTTTCAGGGTATAAGATTAATTTTGCTAAATCAGAGGCTATGCCTATGGGTGGTCTTACGAAAGAGTTGGCTCTTGAGAGTGACTATAGATTCCCATTTAGGTGGTCACAGAGGGATTTTGTGTACTTGGGCATATTCATTACTCCAGTTCTGGATTGGCTGTTCAAAGCCAATTTTACTCAATTATTTGAAAAAATTAAACAAGATCTCCAAGGATGGGAGGCACTTCCAGTCTCATGGATGGGTCAGATAACGCTTATTAAGATGAATATTCTCCCTCGTTTGCTATACCCTATACAGATGCTCCCCCTGATTTTCAATAAACAAACACTCAGGAGCCTGAACAGTTGGTTCAGCTCCTTTATCTGGCACCATAAATGGCCCCTCATTAAATTAGCCAAACTGCAGTTGCCTCACAGATTGGGGGGAGTAGACCTTCCGGACATTAAAAATTACCAATTACCCTCGCTTTTGACCTATGTAAGTGATTGGGTTTGTGGGGATCCTCTTTCAATATGGCTAGATATCGAAGTCTCCCAGGCAAGGTGCCCCCTTACCAGTTTGCTGTTTTTGGACAAGGTGAGGACAGTTAGGGAATATTGCCATAACCCAATAGTCATCAATACTGTTAAAGCATGGAGGGCAATTCGGCAGAGGGAAGGTAATATTGGTAAAACATCTTTGTTTACACCTTTAGTGGGTATGCCGAGTTTTCAACCAGGTATGATAGATTCAGGATTTAAACATTGGGCAGCTAGGGGTATATCTTGCATGGATGACTTATTTGAGGGAGATGTAATGATGTCCTTCGATCAGTTAGTATGGAAGTACGAGTTACCTAATAAAGACCTCTTTCGTTATTTTCAAGTTAGGGATTTTATTCACACTTTTGACTGATCCCTACAAATCTGACATAGAAAGAGGGGTACTAAGGGCTAAGAGTACACTGTCTGTCCGTACTCTATATCACCAATTGGGGGGTGCACCTCAGATGAGTCTGATCAACTCTGCAAGATGTGGGAAAGAGAGCTGGGTGTGGAGATTTCTTCAGAGGCATGGGAGGATATTTAGGAGAATGCAAGGAAGATATCAATTTGCAATAGGACCCAAACTTTATGGTTGAAGATTCTCCACAGGGTCCACTTAGCCCCAGACCATTTGTCAAAATTTAAACCAGGGGTATCTTCAGCATGCCCCAAGTGCAAGGTCTGTACGGGTACTCTTACCCATTGTCTTTGGTCTTGTGACAGGCTTCAAACATATTGGTGCGCTGTGGTGGGTGCAATGGAGAGGATTTTAGGTGTAGGGGTGGAGAAGGACCCTATTTCGCTCCTTTTGGGCCTGCAGTCTCGCATAAGGCAAAGCTTTTCAATATTCTTACATTCTGTGCAAGGAAGAATATCTTGCTAGGCTGGACATCAGAAAAACCCCCAGGTCTGTCGGGTTGGCGGAAGATTGTTATGGAGCATATTCCCCTGGATTTTCTCACAAATATGGTAGACCACAAAACTGAGAATTTTTACAAGACTTGGCAACCCTTTTTAAAATACCTGGACACAGATTTATCTGCCACACTAACAAGGGCTTTTATATAGCTGTAACGATTGTGTTTCATGAGTCCAATATCCAGGGAGGAGGAACTGTGAATGTATGAGTGTTTTGTTTGGCTGGGCTGAGTTATTACTATTTATTTGTTTGTTGTTAGGTATTTAGTTAGTTAGTTAAATAGCTAGTTTAGGTTTCTTTTTAATTTTATACTTCTTTATATATGTTTATACATTCGTATAGGAAGGTGGGTTGAGGAATTTCTTTTTATTATTTGGGTTTAGTTTTGTACTATTTTTGTACTGTTTTGAATTGCATTGTTTTGTATTTGTTGTAATATTTAAAAATCTATTTTTTCTTAATAAAAATATATTATTAAATAATATTGAACTCTATTCTTCATGCCAAAGTAAATAACTTCACATTTCCCCAAATTATTTTATAGTTTTGCATGTTTTGTGATTTTATCTGCAGTTTTGCTCCTCCAACTCTTTCACTATTTGGATTCCTTTAGAATGATTAGATCTTTCTTGGTTCTGAGCTCACTACAAGAAAAGTATTGTTGACCTTGATCCCTGAATGATATCCCACTCCCCATGACAATAATGTCTTTACTAATCAGTCCAGCCATGCTACCTCCTTTGCCCTCTCTCATATTTTCCGCACACTCTGTTTCTGTGAATATTAAGTGCCTAGTTCTCAAATGTTTAGCTATATTGTGATTATTGGCATTGTATTAATTTCCCACATGGCTATTTGTGCTGATAGTTCATCAACATAATTCACAACACTTTGTGTATTTATATATATGCATTCTAAAAACTGTCCTGACAATCCTCATACTTCTTCTTGGTCTACTCTATCTAGTACACTATTACATTCTTCCCCAGTACTATCATGCAGTCTCACTTTGTGCTCATTTTCTCTCACTTTCACTTTTACACACTGGTTCCCACCCACTGCCAATTTACTTTAAACCATATTCAACTAGTGAACTTCTTATGAGGACAAAAATATATTTAAAAATAGAACTACCATTATAAGCTTCTGTGAAATGGGGCAGATTCATGATTTATATTTTTCATCTTCCTTTCCTTGAATAACCATCTATTAAGACCATAAGAAATAGGAAAAGGAGTAGGCTATTGAGAATTTCCATCCTGCTCCACCATTCAATAGGATCATGATTAATTTGACACTCCTCATGTCCACTTTCCTACCCTTTCCCCATAACGTGTAAATTCCCCAATTGATCAAGAATCTGTATATCTCTGCCCTAAATATACCCAGGGACTCTGTCCCACAACTGTCTGTGACAAGGAGTTCCAAAGATGCACAACCCGCTGACAGAAGAAATTCTTCCTCTCTCAGTCTTAACTCTGACTCTCCCATGAGTATTTACCTTGTCAAGCCCCTTAAGAATCCTATATATTTCAATGAGATCACCTCTCATTCTTCTAAATTCCAATAAGTAGAGACCCAACCTGTTTAACCTTTGCACATAAGACAATGCCTCCATACTGGTGATCATTCTAGTGAACGTTCTCTGAACTGCCTCCAATGAAACAATATTTTTAAAATAAAGTGACCAAAACTGCTCTCAGTACTTCAGATGTGGTCTTATCAGCAGCTTTTACAGTTGCAGTCAAACTTCTCCATTCTTTCCCCCAACCCCCTTGAAATAAGGGCCACATTCCATTAGCCGTCCTGATTACCTACTGCTCACTTTCAGTATTTCATGCACAAGTAGTCCAAGTTCCTTCGTGTTGCAGATTTCTGCAGGTTCCTTTCTCTATTTAGATAACACTGTTCTTTTGCTCTCCCTTCCAAAATGAACAATTTCACATTTTCCCATATTATACTTCATTTGACAACTTTTTGCCCACTTACTTAACCTATTAATGTCTCTTTATAAATTGCTTGCATCTGTCTCCAGAACCTGTCTTTCCATCTATTTTTGTGTCACCTGCGAATTTGGCTACAGTAGGATTCATTTCCTTCCTCCAAGTCATTAATATAAATTGTAAACAGCTGTAGTCCCAGCACTGATTCAGGTCGCCAACCTGAAAAAGAACTCGTTATCCCCATTTATTGTTTCCTGCCCATTAGTCAATTCTCTACCGATGCCAATATACACTTCCAACACTGTGGGCTCTTACCTTATTGCCGTATTTTGTTGAATGCCTTCTGGAAATCCAAATACAACACATTTAACTGGTTTCCCCTCTAACCAAGCTGATTGAGACTTACTCAAAAAACTCTAATAAATTAATCAGACATGATTTCCATGCTCACACTGTGGATTTCTTTCAATCATCATTATTTTGTTACTTCCAGTCAAGTTTTTTTCATCATTCGTTAAACACTACAAACTTGTTATAGTTATCTACTCAACTATTCTTAATTTGATATATCTATGATTATTACAGTTCGTCTGAATCCTGCATCTTACATTTAGAAAGATATTGCTTAATAGATGCAAGTAAATCTTATCATGTTGAAAACAATTTCTTACTTTATTTAAAAAAGAATAAATGTCTTATTCTTTTTTATTTCATTTAATGGTTTTCTTTTTTACTATGCATATTTGGTGTGGATGGTGGCAAAGTAGGATGCTTCTGCTGGAGCTCCTCTGCTCCACCAGTTCTTTTTCTTTCTTCTACTTTTTTAGTCTCCTGTTCTCTCCTCTTAGCAATGGAGACAAATCTTGGAACAACAGTAGGTGCAGGCAGCAAGTCCCAGAGCAGTGAGCCCTGGAGCAGCACACGGGCTGCGAGCCCTGGAACAGCGCAAGCAGAGAGCCCTTGACAGCATGTTGGGGTGCGTGCCATAGAGCATCTTGGAGAAGCAACCTCAGAACAGCGCATGAGGAAGCAGCCCCAGAGTGGCACACAGGTGGCGACCAGCATGGGGGAGGCAGTCCTGGAACTTACCTTGGAGCAGCTGAGTGCTGGTATAGAGCAGACTGGAAGCTTGGAGCAGAGGGGGGACAGTTGTTAGACTGGGTTCTGGCTCAGGCAGTCATACCACATATGGAGACCCTGTGGTGAATTGCTACAATGTTATGTTTATTTGACATTTCCTACCTTATTGTAATTGTAAATCCTTTAATGGTGCCCTATTGTTAACTTATTTTTCAACTCTGTAAAGTAACATAACGACTTTTATTCCTCTGTTGTATCCAACGTTTGTACCTAGGTACTTGTACCTAAGATGTCGCCATAAGAGGCAGACATTGTAAAAGCTTTTCACCGTAAACCTGCAATATAGTACATATGACAATAAAGGATATTCTATTCTAAACTACACACCCTCCTCCACCCTAAAACTAAAATATGCCGTATATTAATATGCATTTGTTTCTGAACAAAATACTCTTTTTGTTCACTTATGGGATATGAGTATCATTGGCTGAGTCAGCATTTATTGCCTATCCTAGTTGCCATTCAGAAAGTGGTGGTGAGCTGCCTCCTTGAACTGATGCAGTCCATGTCAATCCTTCTTTAAGTAGTTGTGTTTTCGAGAGAGTGGCACACAAAAGCGAACAGTCACCTTTTATCTCAATAATGGCAAATCACTTCAATAGCAGTTCTTAGACTTTTTTTTATTTGTTCATGAGATGTGAGCAACATTTGTTGCCCATCCTCAACTGCCCTTGAGAAGATGGTTGTGGTCTGCTTTCTTAAACTTCTGCAGTCTTTGGGGTACAGTACACTAACAGTATTGTTAGGAAGATAGTTCTAGAAATTTGACCTAACAGCAGTGAAGAAACAGTAACATAGTTCAAAGCGAGTTGGAGTGGAATTTACATGTGGTGGTGTTTATGCGCATTAGTTGCCCTTGTCCTTTGAGGTAGTGGAGGTTGCGGGTTTTAAAGATGCAATCGGAATAAATAGCAAATACATAGCTTATACCGACACACAAGATAGTGGTCACGGACTTAATCTGGCTGATTAACATTTAACAAAATTGTAGATTTACAAATGAAATAATGCATTTTAAAATTATTTTATACATTTGTGCTTACAATCTTTTTCACAGTGATGTTTGTTTTAAATCTAAAAATAAAGCAATGTACACATTCGAAGAAATCTATAATATGGCAGAAAGATAAAAGGTTAAATTTAATGGCATTTAATAGCTCGATTATACATTGCTGTATATTTATGGTTACAACTTATTCAGGAAGCAGTGAGTCAGTAAGCAGGTTCATTTGATTGGCTGCTTTTTTTGGTAAATCATCCTTGCAGCCTTAGCAACAATAACAATTCAAGCTGAACACAGAATTATTTACATAGCTTTGGATCACATATTCAAATACATTATTTTGATATGTCAGACTGTAGTTTATTAAGAAGGAACCAATGGTTACAAAATAAATGTTTTACATATTAGCATTTCAAATATTTATTTATTTAAATTTGTAATATCTATTTAAAATCCACTTTTAGAAGTAATTTCAATAAATTATCAAAATCACCAAGGATCTTGAGTTGTATTGCATGCAAGTTTAAGACTATGACAATCTCAGAAGACTTTACAATTAGCTCCAGTCATATTGCTTTCATTTATGAGAAAGCTGAGGGGAAGGATCACCACTAAACACACATAGGTGCTTTGTTTGCAGAAAGTTTTATAAATTTCACAATAAAACATGCAAGTTCTAAGAAATGGAAAAACAACATCCTTTAATAGGATCAAATGAATATACTGGATTAATGGTGCTGGAAGAGCACAACAGTTCAGACAGCATCCGAGGAGCAGTAAAATCGACGTTTCGGCCAAAAGCCCTTCATCAGGACGTGATTTTACTGCTCCTCGGATGCTGCCTGAACTGCTGTGCTCTTCCAGCACCACTAATCCAGAATCTGGCTTCAAGCATCTGCAGTCATTGGTTTTACCGCAAATGAATATACTCCAAGTGATTTACAACAGTTTTAACACTTTCAAACTCCTTTGATGTGGTTTTGTTATCTTTCATAACTTGCAGACCTAAATTAGCACAATTTTTGTCATGCTTTAGCCTTTGAATCTATTACCCATTAACCACAATATTTAAAAATATCACGCTGGGATTTTCTGTTTTGGAGTTAAAATATAGCTTAGATGTTGTCACATCCGCCATGGCTCACAGCAAGCTTTCTTGTGCAGTCATGTGCACTTCAGTTCATTTCATATGCAAGCAACTTCCATGGTGACCGAAATAATGAATCACATGCAGATAACAGGTAAAGTTTCTTGCTCCTACTGGCGCCTTCGAGGGCGAAGGTTATGGTGCCATATTAGAGGCTACCTGGTTATTACTTCACTTGCTGCAAGCTAGGAACTGAACAGCAGGGGATGGTTATCACTCCCATCCAAACTCCAACGAATTCACTTTCTTCTTGTCCACAGGTACAAGTCATCAACAGACAGAAAAACAGAAGAGGGCTCAGAGGCTCACCAGCATTAGCACCTCTTAAGATGAAGCCTGTAACACCACAAACATATTGGTCAGGCGTTTAGCTGTATCCACAACCAACACAGAGGCTGCCACTGTACCTTAGCTTTAGTAGATTCAGGAACAGACTCTGGTGAGCACATCAATACCAAGTGTACACAGCTGCTGGCAGAAGAAATACCTGTGGTCTCTGATACTCAAAGTACTGCCAAAGACTTGGAGTATTTGCTGAGCTCAATGAAGAAGTTGTGTCATAACTAGGGTAGACAGCATTACCAAAGTGGGAGGTGTCTTTGATTATATTGGTTGCTTTCCCGAGGCAGCAGGAACTATAGATGGAGTCAACAGGTAAAAGGCTAGTTTGTGTGATGGACTGGGCTGTGTTCACGATTCTATATAGTTCTTGCATTGTTGAGAACAGCAGTTACCAAACCATACTGTGATGCATCCAGATAGAATGCTTTCTATGGTGCATCTATAAAAAATTGGTAAGAGGAGGGGAACTTGCAAGTGGTAGTGATCTCATATTTCTGCTGCCCTTGTTCTTCAAGATAGTCATGGGTTTAGAAGATGCTATCAAAGGAACCATGATGAATTTCTACACTATGAAAGAACCCTCACTCATTTTTCATTATTTTTTATTTTATTCCTTTACCAATTTCAGTTTGGAGTTGTGAACTGGGAACTTCATGCTAAAGGTGCATTGTGGGCAACAACTTGTGTTAAAAAGAAAATACCAGTGGGACTAGTTTAGTTTGGAAAACTTGGTCAGCATGGATGAGTTGTACAGAAGGATCTGTTTCTGTGCTGTATGACTCTATGACAACATGTTTTTGTTTATTTATGAGGCCAGGCCTGTATGTTAATTGCAGGTTGCTCCTGATCAAGGTTCTGCAGATGCTTCATCATCAGGGAAGAGCATTATGTTTAAACAGATAGCAGAAGGTCAGTACCTGGGAACTGGTTCAGCAAGTCTGGAAAAGATCTTGCACTCAAACAGATGGCAAATGTTGAATGTTAACTGGGACCTTGGGGAGGAGACAGTCAGTCTGTCTGGAAGTGGTTAGAGATTGAACTGGATTTTGGACTGTGTTTTCTTTGAGAAGGAACCTGGCTGTTGATGCTGCATGGTGGCTCAGTGGTTAGCCCTGCTACCTCACATTGTCAGGGACCCGGGTTCAATTCCACCCTCGAGTGATTATCTATGTAGAGTTTGCATATTCTTCCCATATCAGCACGCATTTCCTCCAGGTGCTCCGGTTTCCTCCCACAGTCCAAAGATATGCAGATTAGGTGGATTGCCCATAGTGTCCAGGGACATGTAGTTTAGGTGGATTAACGATGGTTAATGCAGCATTGCCAGGACAGGATAGGGAGACAGGGTCTGGGTGGGATGCTCTTCGGAGAGTCAGTGCAGACTCAATGGGCCGAATGGCCTGCTTCTGCACTATAGAGATTATATGATTCAGTCTGCTAGCCATGTTATCCGTGTGCCCTTCATCCTCCCGCCCTTAATATGTTAGCAATCATGGTTATGATTTAGGTTCCCAACCTTGTCCCACAGCCCTTACTCAATGAGTCCTACTACCAATGCTAAATATTACTGCTCCCCTTACTAAAGTCATCTGCACCCAGAAATGTGGTGCATTAGGGGAAAGAGATAGTTTATGCAAGGTTTGCTGGAAGTCATAAAGTGTGCTGAGTGGCAAGACCAGTGTAGGGCAGAGTGGAGGTGTTTTCCTTCCATTTTGTTTTTCAGCCATCAGCATTTGAATTGCAATTTTTTTGCAGACGTAGCAGGTCAATCAACTACTAACATTATTTGAAACAGTACATTTTTTCAGTACTGTAAGTAGTGGATTGTTTAATCACCATTGTAAAGTTCAGTAGCAGAGTCAAACTTATTAGAAGGTGTAGACTTGTAATAGTTAATTAAAAATTATTAATTAGCACATATTAAAGCAAGGAAAGGGGTGTGCTGTGACTTCAGAATGCATTGAATGATTTATTGTCACTTGTACTTAACAAATAACGAGTGACAAGTGTAATATGTCGCCATGCTCCGGCGCCATTTTGAGTTACAGAGGATATTAAGATTCAACTAAAATATAACTAAAAACAGAGTTTTTCCTCCCTTCTTGTGCTTCGTTTGACATCGGTGGGGAGGTCTCTGTGCTCCATGCATACCAATACCCCCACCTCAAAGTCCATTTCAGGAATCCTGCTCAAGGGCAACCATCACCTCTACCACTCCACCAGGAGTACCAAACTGGGCCACACCACTGCCGATGCAACAGCCACCTGCATGGATCTGCCATGGATCACCACATTGCCACAGCTGAAGCCCAACGTCCTGATTCCGGCACCAAATGCGTTCTCCATTGATCACAGAAACTGCCCTGCTGTCACTGCCATCATGAAAGCCACCGCCACCCCCTCAAGTCCTGCACTGTGGGTCCACTAGCATCGAAGTCGCTACCCTCCAGTGCTATCTCTTGCTGCAGGGTCTGCAGTCAAACACGAGCATTTCTGGATGCTGCTGTGATCCAGGGTAAACACATCTGCAGTAAATGCTTATGTCTGCAAGAACTTTGCAAGTTGCGATCACTGTGGCATATCAGGGAGGGGGAAAGTTACCTGGACACTTTATTCCAGGAGGCGCTCACAATTCTTAAAGTGCCTTTTTCAAATATGGTCAACAGGAAGGTGTGATTGCAAGTGAGGCGGTAGCCATACACACAGATGACAAGGACCAGAAATGACTGGGGCAACACAATGATAAGAGGACAAGCTAAACAGAGGACAATCAGAGAATTTCTATAGGCATGGCACTCATCCATGGACTCTATCAATAAGCACATTGACCTAGACCCAGTATACTGACCACTGCAACCAACAAGCAGAACCGACAGGCGGAAGCAGCAAGAACAAAATCAAATAAATTCCAGAAGACACAGTACAGCAGTGCTTCACAGGAGGCTCCAAAGCACTGAGGATGTCACTTAGGAAGGGGACAAAATACCTGCAAATCAACTTCTCAGCTCAGCTAACATACCCATAACTATAGCCTTAATAAGACCATAAGGAATAGGTGTAGGAGTAGGCTGTTTGGTCCCTCAAGCCTGCTCCACCATTCAATAGGATCATGGCTGATCCATCATTCCTTCCGTCCACTTTCCAGCCTTTTCCCCATAACTCTTGATTCACCTACTGATTGAGAATCTATCTCAGCCTTAAAACTCTCTCAGCATCGACTATACCCCCACTGCTCTTTCTGGATAGATATTCCAAAGACTCACAACCCTCTGAGCAAAGAAATTCACCTTTACTACCCTTTTCTCTAAGACTATGTCATCTGATCCTAGACTCTCCCATCAGTGAAAATATCCTCTCAGCATTTACCCTGTTGAGTTCCTTCTCTTTCTCCTTTCAAATAAAGCATTCCCAACATCTTCAATCTATCTTCACAAATGAAATTTCTCATCTTGGAGAATTCCTTCGGCATTCTCTTTAATGTGTTCACATCTTTCCCAAAGTGTAACACCCATAACTGTAGTCCAGACGTTAGTAATGTCTAACTAGTGTTCACTAGTTCTTTATTGTTCACATCACACATATCTGTATTAAATTCTCGCAGCTGAACTAAATTGCAAGAGGAAGACCTACTAGCCTATGTTTACCTTCAAAGAGCTTGTGCAAAGTCCTTGAAGTTAGCAAAAAAAATTTAGCATTCGCAATAGCACTCTCTGCATAATCTGAATCTTGAAGCAATTACAGGAAGCATCCCAAATAAGTAGAATTGAGGTCATATCTTCATATCTGTGGTGATTGTGTGTGTGAATGCTAAGCTCTTTATCAAACTGAAATTTAGTGCACATCATGGCTGAAACATTAATACCCACTTTAGAACTCTAAAAGATCCTGTTTGCTCACAAATAAATGGAACTCAATTTTCCTTCAAAGTTCTCTTTCCTCCACAGAGAATTAAAACTTCTATTAAAATGAGAAATAACAAGATGAAGAAAGGAAGAAGGATAAAAAGAAACAGGAAGAAATAAAACATGCTTATGATTTTAGGAAATCTCAAAGCATTTTCCACCAAATGAAGTACTTTTGAGGTAAAGTGTAAATATTTAAGAAATACAGTACGAACTCACAAACCACAATGAAATATAGGCCAGAAAATCTGTTTTAGTACAGATAGTTGAGAAATTACTCCATGCTCAGACAGAACTTAGTTTAACATTTCATTCTAAACATAGCATTGGCATTAGTGCTGAACTGAAATGTCAACCTAGTTTTTAGGTTATATCTCTAGAGTGAGACATGAATGCTCAATCTTCAAATAAAGAGGCTACTGTCCTACCAACTGAAACACAACTGACACAGTAGGATTAAGATTAAGATTATGGTTGAATCTTGCAGTAAGGAAAGCCTTATTCTGTTTTTGCCTGTGCTATACTTACCTGAGTTCAATTCATTCCCTATGTACCAAGATGAGAAAGTATTCAGTTCTACTATAGTAGCACGCCTTTTAAAATCGTTATCATTTCTGTCCAAATACACAATTTTCAGTTGCAAATTGTACTCAAAAAGGCAAGAGATTCTACTAAAACAAAATACCTGTTCTGTTCTGTTCTTTGTTGATTTCAGTGTTCCCAGGATAGGTAGAAGGTCTACTCTCTTGTATTACTTGTTTGCTGAAACAGAAAAGTAAAAGTATTTGGAAAAAAGGGATTAAAATTTAAACCTATTGAGAATAAAAACAAAGATTGCCATTCAATTTGTGACAATTCTATAATAAAAAATTCATAGTTTATGCTTTATTGAATATTGTGTGACCAATCACAATTGGACTTTTGGTTGTTGGAACAATGAAGCATAAGACAATTTGGATATTGTGATAGTCAAAATAAATATAGGTTAGATTTTGTGAAGTCAAGAAAATCCCCAAAAAGAACAAAGTTAATTTGACAGTTTCTGTAGATAGTGAATATATCAGAAACATTCAGATGAATGTCAAATTTTAGACATGTTCCAAGGGGATACCCACTACAAATATGACTGAAAAGTTTCTGCTACAATATTCTACTCAGTACTTCTGGGACTAATTCAGTCCCAATTACAAGTAAGCATGGCTCCTGTCTGACTTTGTAAAGGATAACTCCCCCTAACCAACTTTGCATACAAGTCCTCTATGTGAGGCATCGGGTATTTATCTGGCTGCAAGAAACGGTTTACCATTTGCTTGAAATACCCACAAAAACAAACAGAGCCATCAGGATTCACCATTGGTACAAATAGTGCTGCCCATCCTGCAAACTGCATCCTGCAAGTTTGATGATTCTTTCACTCTCCAGCCTCCTGACTTTCGTCTCTATTTTTGGCCACAAGGAAAATGGCACTGGGCGGGCCTTGCAAAAGGTCAGAATTGCACCCTAGTCAACATGTAAAGTGGTTTTAGTGCCCTTGATAGTACAATGTCCTCCTTGAAAAACACCTGGGTATTTCACTAGGACTTCACTGAGGCGGCCATTTTCCAACTGAAAAATGTGAGGCAATCAAGGTGAATTTTTCTCAACCAATTCCACCACAATAGGTTGAGCCCAAGCCTTTTACTACCATCAATGGTAACTGCACAAGTGTTTCACATTGGAGACCAGAACCAAAGTAGTACCCCTAATTTGCAACAGCTCCCCAGTGCATTTTCTCAGTCTAGCTGAGATCTTGTGCAAGCTTAAAGGTTGGTGTCCTGAGCGAATCTTGTTAAAGACAGATTTTACAACCACAGATACAACTGCGCCCGTATAGACCTCCATGGGAACTGGGTGACCATCTAACCAGACATTAATTTTAATTAGCTTTGATTTGGGTGTCACTAAGCAATTTAATTGTTCCAGCCCACATGCAGGATGAACTTTCCTGGATGTGCACTCTCCTATCTTCCAGCCTATGAGTTTTCCTACACAAATCAGGCCTTGTAGGACTTATTTGTTGTCTTGAGTCAGCATACCAGCAACAACTACAATGGCTTGCTAGCCCAGATCCTGAAGAACTGTTTAGTCACTTGGCTGAGACTTGGCTTTGTTGTGGGCTTCTGCTGTGGATCGGCCTAGGGTCCCTCTGTTCTGGACATGCCTGCATGAGGCTCTGCATTTTCCTACAATGATGTGGTGTTCCCTAAGCTAAGTTGGGCAGGTGAGGGTGCCCAGTTCCATTGGGATGCCCAGTAGTTCTTATGCTCCACTTGCCACATTTTCTAATGACAAGGCCAGCTGTAGTGTCTGTTTGAAGTCCAGTTGGCCTTTAACTCATAGACGCTTTTGCATGGTGATGTCATTAATCGCATGTACCAAATGGTCTCTCTGCATCTCATTCAGGGTTAATCCAAAATTATATGCCTCTGCCAGTCATTGTAACCTCGTCAAAAATCCCAATACGGATTCCCCTAGTTCTTTAACAGCCGAGCAAAATCAATAGGATCTCAGGATTTGAGGAGGATTGGGGTCAAAATATTCCTTAACCAACTCTATCAACTCTTGGAAGGTTTCAATGTCTAGTGCCTTTGGGAAAGTTAAGCCCCTTGTAACTGAAAATGCTGCAGGTCCACATGCAGTCAGAAGAATTACTTGTTGCTTTTCATCTGCCCCAATGCCATTTGCCTGGAAAACATATCGTATTCTTTCGATATACTGGGCCTAATCTTCGACAGCAGGATCAAATGAGTCAAACTGCCCAAATAGAGGCATGATGCTAGAAATGCTTACTCCAACTTCAAGATGACAATTGCAAGTCAATGTTCTTCAGGCACTTCCTGTTTTCTTCCATCCCCGCTGAAATAACTGCATAGAGACTGGTGTCCCATCACCAAGTCACCTTTTATTTACTAGTGCGGAGTACATTGGAGTCAATCTTCAACTGAAGATATTTTAATCTTTTGGTTTTTTTTTCTCTGCAGCACCATCCAGTACAGAGTCAATCTCCTAAACTGAGGAGATTCTAAATCTCCTGGGTTTTTTTTCCCTCCCTGAACTGAGGAGACTCTACATATCCTAGTTATAAGCTTTTTCTCCCTAAACTGAGGACACTCTAAATCTCCTGGATCTATATTTTTTTACTTCCTAAACTGAGGAGACTCTAAATCTCCTGGTTAATTGGTCAGCCAAGGCTGCTTGGTTGGCCCAGGTTCCTGATGAAGGGCTTTTGCCCAAAACATCGATTTTCCTGCTCCTCAGATGCTGCCTGACCTGCTGTGATTTTCCAGCACCACTCAAATCTTGACTGTGATCTCCAGCATCTGCAGTCCTCGCTTTCTCCCTAGTTAACAATCCCAATCAAGAACCTCATAGTTAATGAGGTCAACCTAGTTCCAATCATTACACTAAGATTGCTTATAATTTGGTCAACTTCTCCTTAGGAACTCTTTAGTCCTGGAACAATCTCACATTGACTCCAGTGCAACTTCCTCACTGTGATTTTATTAAAACTATATAAAATGAAGATATTTATTTTACAGGCTTCCATGTCTGTAAATTGAAGTGAATGAGCTCATACAAGTATAAGCTTTGGACAGGATCTTCCAAAAGTGGTAAAGATTCTACAAGAGAAACCCAGAACCTATGAAAGTTAGAAAGTCCACCAGATCTTCTAGTCAGAAAGTGGCCAATCCAGAACATAGCAATGCCTATATAACATTCCTCAGATCCCCAGGAAGTAAGATTAATTATGGGAAAAGTAAGTGCTGTTGGGTGGGGGAGAGAGTACAGTTCTCAGGTTCAACGTTGCAGGAACAGACGAAGTTAAAGTATTGTAGTGGCTTTCAGCACTAACAACCTGCAGTAAACACAGTCCCTTGATTGTGCACAGATTGAGGGACCTCTGCCTCTAAAATAACAAAGGAACAGCATCAAGCATATTTAAAAATGAGGTGTCAAATTGGTGAAGCTATAAATCAAGACTACTCTCATACTACACATCTCAAGCAGCAGGACATAGACAGAGATTCCACAACCAATGGATCAGATCTAAACTCTGCAATCCTGCCACATCCAAAATCATGGTGGTACAATTAAACAACTAATTATAGGAGGAGACTCAACATTTATCATTGCAAATGATAAGGATGAATATCATAAGACAATAACATACAGGAGCAGAATTATGGGCCATTTGGCCCATCCAGTCTGTTTTGTCTTTCAATGATGGCCAATATGTTTCTCAACCCCATTCTCCTGCCTTCCTCCCCTATTTCTTGATCTCTTTACTAATCAAGAATCTACCTATCTCTGTCATAAATACACTCAGTGACTTGGCCTCTACAACCCTCTACAGCAATGAGTTCCACAGATTAACTACCCTTTGGCTGAAGAAATGCCTCCTCATCTCAGTTCTGAAGGGTCGTCGTCCCTTCAGTCTGAGTCTGTGCCCTTAGATCCTAGGCACTCCTATGAGTGGAAACATCTTCTCCAAGTTCACTGTATCCAGGTCTCTCAGTATTTTATAAATTTCAATTAGATGCCCCCATCCTTCCAAATGCCATTGAGTACAGACCCAGAGCCTTTAACCTCCCCTCATAATGACAAGCCCTTCATCCCTGGAATCATTCTTGTAAACCTCCTCTGGATCCCCTTAATTGCCAGTACATCCTTCCTTAGATACGGGGCCAAAACTGTTCACAATATTCCAAATGCGGTCTGACCAGAAGCATTCAATAACTGCTTATTACCTGCCTCCGACTCTTGAGCCATAATTGCCAAGTGGATGATCCATCTTGGCCTCCTCCACAGGTCCCAGCATCAAAGATGGTAGTCTTCAGGCACTTCAACTTACTCTAGCTGATATCGAGACACTGGATGCTGCAAAGGCTTTGGATCCTGACCAATTTCTGGCAACAGTACTGAGGACCTGTGCAGAACTTGTTGCAGCCCTAGCCAAGCTGCTCCAGTGCAGATACAGTAGTCTACCCAACAGTACAGAAAATTACCCAGGTACATCCTGCATATGTTATGACACGGTGGTGAACCTCTCTGTTAATTAAACCAAACACCCAGAAAAGCTCACCTCACCTCGTAATCTGTTAAAATATGAGTGCCACAGAACTCTCCAATTCCACTATTTAAAATAAAACATTATCAATTTATTCATTAACTCTAAAAGTGAACAATAAACAATAACTATTCACAACTCTAAGCTCCCCTTCCTCCTAACTGCTTATTACCTGCCTCCAACTCTATAACAATATGCTGTTCCAATAGGACACTTATTAAAATTACATCAACTTAATTTAAAAACTACACAGCGGCTGTCATCTTTGGTGTCTGTCTTCTTCTATATGAAGATCACCCTGGGTAGTCTTCTTTCTTTTTACTGCGAATATGTTTCATATGAAAAGGTACCTTTGATAGGGAGTGTTTCCTAATTTCTTGGATCTGTGTTAATGGCAGTTGTTCTGTAAGCAATTTTCAAAATGCCTGCACTTTTATATCCCCAACATCAGATCATCTCATTGGTTCGATGTTGGCAAAACAAAAAAATTCAAACTTGATTGGGTTTTAGTATCCTGTGGCATAATTTAAACTGATAGGTCAATTTCGAATTGTTGTCAAAACAGCTACTAACTCAGGTATCCATTTCACAGCCAACTATTACGTTTTCAATTTTCCAGTACACTCTGAGACTGCTATCTAGTCATATCACAGGTGCTTGTAAGCTCTCAATGCAGAATAGCATTCACTGTCTCTTAAAGGTACAGTACACACCTTCAACTTCATAACAAATACATTAAGGAAGAGAAATCAAACTAATCCAATTGCCATCCCATCAGTCTACTATCAATCATCAGTAAAGTGATGGAAAGTGTCATCAACAGTACTATCAAGCAGCACCTGCTCACTGATGCCCAGTCTGGGTTCCACTAGGGCCATTCAGCTCCAACTTCATTATAGCCTTAATCAAACATGGAATCAACAAAAGAGCTGAATTCCAGAGATGAGTTGAGAATGTCTATCATGATATCAAGGGCATATTTGACTAAATGTGCCATCAAGTAACCCAAACAAAACAGGCATCAATGGGAATCAGATGGGAAATGCTCTCTCAGAGTCATACCCGATACAAAGGAAGATGGCAGTGGTTATTTGAGGTCAGTCATCTCAGCTCCATAACATCTCTGCTATAGTTCCTTACGGTAGCATCCTTGGCCCAACCATCTCAGTTGCTTAATCAAAGACCTCCCTCTTTATAAAGAGAGAAGTGGGTGGGGATGTTCACCAATGATTGCAAAATGTTCAGCACTAATCACGCCTCAGATATTAAAGCAGTCCGTTCCAATGCAGCAAGACCTCAGCAATATCCAAGCTGCGCTGGGAGGTGGCAAGTAACATTCATGCTACCAAATGCTAGTCAATGTCCATCTCCAATGAAAGACAACATAACCACTGTCCTTTGGCATTCAGTGGTGTGACTATCACCAAGTCCCCCACTCTCAACATCCTAGGGGGTTACCACTGACTGAAAACTGTACTGAACTAGACATATAAATAATGCACTCCATTCCCTGCGGTGCCCATCTCTCCCTGAACAACTCCAGGGTGTTGGTGGGCACTGCGTGCTCCTTCTCCAGAGATACCCAGGCTATAATGTAACCACGGAAGAGGGGCAGGCAGTCGGCCCTAATGACCCCCTCCACGGCCTGCTGCCTGGACCTGTTTACGGCCAGTTTGGCCAGGCGCAGGAGCAGACCAATCTCGTGGTTGCTGGGTGTAAATCTTGGAATGTCCCCCTTAATGGCATTGTGCATCTACTCACAGCACATAGACTGCAGAGATCAAGAAGCCAGTTCACCATCACCTTCTCAGGGCCAACTAAGAATGAAGAATAATTGCTGGTCTACCCAACAATGCCCACATTTCATGAATGAAAGAAAAAGCAACCTGTTCGCACAGGTTAATTTGTCACAGAGGCCAATCTGATGTTGTGCCAATGGATTATCTGTAGTGACTGGAACCAGGTGGACCTCGTTAACTTTGAAGTTATTAGTTGGGGTGATCAACCTGGGCCAATCAGAGATCATATAACCAGGAGACTGGTCTGCTCCTGCGCCTGGCCAAATTGGCCATAAACAGGTCCAGGCAGCAGGCCGTGAAAGGGGTCATTAGGGCCGACTACCTGCCCCTCCTCCACGGTTACATTATAGCCTGGGTATCTCTGGAGAAGGAGCACACGGTGCCCACCAACACCCTAGAGTTGTTCAGGGAGAGGTGGGCACCGCAGGGAGTGGAGTGTATTATTTCCCCCTCCAACTCTACTTTGATTTCATCCCTGCCCTCCCCCTCACTGTTTGATCATGCAGCATTGCCCTTTGATGTGAAGGGCACTGCTTGTCACTGGCCATTCGGGTGTTTCCTTTCTTTCTGGTGGTGGAAATTTGAATAAAGATTCGTGCACCTTGTGTCTTTCACTGTCTCACATCTGCACACACACAGCATGGATGCTGAGTAAAAATAAGCACAAAAAAGACAAAAAAAAAGAAAAGAAAAAGAACAAGTCTGTCAGACATCCTGTTCACTCTGAGAGTTGGCTCTTGAGGGAGCTGGATAGTGTAAAAAAAAGAAAAAAGAAAAAATAATAACCAGAAGATTGGTCTGCTCCTGCGCCTGGCCAAACTGGCCATAAACAGGAAGCAGGCCGTGAAGGGTGTCATTGGGGCTGACTGCCTTCCCGCCCATCTTCCGCGGTTATGTTAGAACCTGGGTGTCTCTGGAGAGGGTGCACACAGTGTCCACCGACACCCTTGAGTTGTTCAGAGAGAGGTGGGCACCGCATAGAGTGGAGTTGAGTGTATTATTTCCCCCTCCAGCTCTATTTTGATTTAATCACTGCCCTCCCCTTCACTGTTTGATCACGCAGCATTGCCCTTTGATGTGAAGAGCAAGAGCACTGCTTTTCATTGGCCACTTGGGTGTTTCCTTTCTTCCTGGTGGCAGAAATTGAATAAAGATTTGTACACCTTGTATGTTTCACTGTGTGTCACACCTGCACATACACAGCATGGATGGTGGGGAAAAATAAGCACTACCCCAGTTAGGCAATAGTGTGGGGGTAAAAGAAAAAATAATAAACAAGAGCGTTAGAAGAAAAAGAAGAACCAGGAGATTGGTCTGCTCCTGGGCCTGACCAAACTGGTCATAAACAGGTCCAGGCAGCAGGTTATGGAGGGGGTTGTTATGGCCAATTGTCTGACCCTCTTCCGCGGCTACATCCTAGTCCAGGTGTCCCTTGAGAAGGAGCATACATATACCAACTCCCTCGAGCTGTTCAGCGAGAGGTGGGCACCGCAGGGAGTAGAGTGCTTTATTTCCCTCTCCAACTCTATTTTGATTTAATCCCTGTCCTCCCCTTCACTTTTTTGATCACACAGCATTGCCCTTTGATGAGAAGGGCACTGCTTGCCACTGGCCACTCGAGTGTTCCCTTTCTTCCTGGTGGTGGAAATTGATTAATGATTTGTGCACTGTTGTCTTCCACTGTGTCTCACACCTGCACAACCCAGCATGGGTGCTGGAGAAAACTAGGTGGTAGTGTGGGGTAAAAAAAATTTAAGAAGTAAAAAAAAAAAGAAAAATAACCAGGAGGTTGGTCTGTTCCTGGGCTTGGGCTAAACTGGCCATTAACAGATCCAGGCAGCGGGCCATGGAGGGGTCGTTATAGCTGATTGCCTGCATCTCTCCCGCGGTTATGTCAGAACCTGGGTGTCCCCAGAGAAGGAGCATGTGGCGTCCATCAACACCTTCGAGATTTTCAGGGAAAGGTGGGCATCGCAGGGAGTGGAACATATTATTTCCCTCTCCAATTCTATTTTGATTTAATCCCTGCCCTCCCTTCACTGATCACACAGAATTGCCATCTGAGAAGTGCACTACTTGTCACTGGCCACTCGGGTGTTTCCTTTCTTCCTGATGGTGGAATACAAATAAAGATTTACACACGCTTTTCACTGTGTCTGACACCTGCACACATGCAACATGGGTGCTGGGGGAAAAATAAGCACTACAACTGTCAGGTAATGTGGGAATAAGAAAGAAAAGAAACAAAAGAAAGAAAAAAATATATAACCAGGAAATGAAGAAAAATAAGCACTACCACTCTTAGATGGTCATGTGGGGGTCAAGTAGGGAAAAAAATAACCAGGAGATAGAAGGGCATTGTTTATCACTGGCCACTCGGGTGTTTCCTTTCTTCCTGGTGGTGGAATATCAATAAAGACTGATACACCTGTTGTTCTTCACTGTGTCTGACACCTGCACACACACGACATGGGTGCTGGGGAAAAATAAGCACTACCACAGTTAGGCAGTAGTGTGGGGTAAAAGGGAAAAACATATATAACCAGGAGATAAAACCAGGAGATTTAGAAGAAAAAAAATTACCAGGAGATAAAAAGGCATTGCTTGTCACTGGTCACTCTGGTGTTTCCTTTCTTCCTAGTGGAGGAAATTGAATAAAGATTTGTACATCCACTGTCTTTCACTGTGTCTCATACTTGCACACATACACAAGAGTGCTGGGGAAGATATAACCAGGAGATATAGAATAAAAATAAAACATGAGATTTAGTGTCCTCAGTTTAGGGAACTCTCTCTGTAATAGCTGGGCCACAGTTGGTGTGTTACTGTAAACCTGGGACAATCCGGAAAACCCTGGCCGACCAATATAATCAGGAGATGATTCTGTGCTGGCTGGTGCTACAGACAGTGTTCCTTCTGTTGCTGGTTTCTGCTTTTCTTTTGGAGGAGGAGAGTTTTCTCGTTCTTTTCCCTTGTTTAGGGAAGGCATTTGCTCTTTTGGTTTTCTTTATTGTTTTTTGCTGTGTTTGTTTGTTTTTCAGGAGATTTAGAGTCTCCTCAGTTTAGGGGACTGACTTTGTGCTGGATGGGCCACAATCAGTGTGTTACTGCTGCGTTTGGTTTCTGTGTTTTTTTTAGGGGAAACCTGATTCCTGAACTAGCTGTATTATATAGCCAGTTTGTTAACTGGTATTCCTTTTTTAGATTAGATTAGATCAGAACAGTGTGGAAATAGGCCCTTTGGCCCAACAAGTCCACACCGACCATCCGAAGAGGAACCCATCAGATCCATTCCCCTACATTTACCCCTGACTAATCCACCTAACACTATGGGCAATTTAGCATGGCCAATTCACCTAACCGGCGCATCTTTGGACTGTGGGAAGAAACCGGAGCACCCGGAGGAAACCCACGCAGACACGGGGAGAATGTGCAAACTCCACACAGACAGTTGCCCGAGGCGGGAATTGAACCCTGGTCCCTGGTGCTGTGAGGCAGCACTGCTAACCACTGAGGCACTGTGCTGCCCACATATGTTAGGCCTACAATTCCAGGGATCATCCATGTGAATTTCTGCTGGACACGCTCCTGTGCCAGAATGTCCTTCCTGAGATGTACAGCCAAACATTGGACACAGAATTCAAAATGGGGCTTACCTAAAGCTTTTATATTCCAACCCTCTTGAGATAAATGACAACATTACATTCACTTTCTTAATCATGGACTCAACCTGCAAGTTAACCTTTTGAGAATCCTGGACTAGCACTCCCAGATCCCTTTGTACTTTGGCTTTATGAATTTTCTCTCCATTTAGAAAATAGCCCATTCACGTTGAATTTCATCAGCCATTTCCTGGACCACTCTCCTAAACTGCCTAAATCTTTCTGCAGCCTCCCCACCTCCTCGGTACTACCTGCCTGTCTGCCTAACTTCATATTATCAGCAAACTTCACCAGAATGCTCCAGTCCCTTCATCTAGATCATTAATATATAAAGTGAACAACTGAACCCTGCAGGATACCAGTTGTCACAGCTGCCATTTTGAAAAAGAACCTCTTATCCCAATTCTCTGCCTTCTGTCAAGACAGCTAATCCTCAATCCATGCCAGTAACTCACCTCATGTAGTATTCATCCTTGCTCAATTTTCTATACCTTTGCCACACTCAATTATAATGTCCTCCTCTACAACCTTCCTCTGTTGACCGACACATTGGCACTACCACTTCTTGGCTCTAACACACCAATTAACACATAGTCAGAGTTTGTCCAGCAAAATCTTCTCTTCAATTCTGAACCAGAGTCGCCAAAGACCCAATCTTGGTCCACTCCCTTTTCCTCATCACACAATGCCCCTTTGTGACATCAGAAGACATGGAGCCAGCTTTAAAAAGTGCACAGAACACAGCTCCTGCCTGCTCACTCTACTCCACCACTGCTACTACACAGTCAAGATGACTTATCTGATATCCAGTCTTGGATGAACCAAATATTTTCCTCAGGATAAGTGCTATCAAATTATCAGCCAAAGTCACAACGTCAAGAAAGAGATTTGTCCATTAATTTCATTCTTTTCCTTAGCAACCTGATTCAAATTAAAGTTGAACCAGGCAAGTCCATAACTTTGACATCCCATTGAAATCCCAAATCATAATTTGATCCCACATTCTCCACAATGCGTAGATAAGCTACTTACACAGTGTCATGTGCCTTCACATCTTGACCAATCTCCTGATAAAAAAAATTCAAGTCATTCCTTTGTCAATAAAGATTTAACTACTCGAGTGGTTTCCAGGCCACGTTGATAAACTTCTGGTTTGTCCTCTCTTTAAAGTCATCTTTCAAACCCACACCTGAAATTTATGATTGTCCTGTCCCTCACTAATCCCTGTGAGGTATTTTACCAACTACGATATCAAAATACATAGGTGCTATATAAATTCAAGCTGTTGGTGAGTTTTAAAGTGTAGTACAGAATGCAAAGATAACTTTGACCAAGAAGATAATTATGTTAGATTGTATCAGTATTTGGCTAATTTATCATTACTGTCAAATGTCCATATTATGCAGGAACCTAAAAAGTGATCTCTCAGAACTTTCTCCCTCTATAGGTTTATTGATTACTTTTAGTCTAAGTCCTTCAATTATAACATACATTTCATTAACACTAATTTGCAATAACACGATTGATGAATTGAGGACACTGCTTCTAAAACACAAAGCTTTAAAGCGTGTATAGGTTATAATGCGATTTGTCCCCATTACTTTAAATGGTGCTGCTAATACATGATTTTCATATACCACACTTTATAGTAGAACTGACTGTAGCCTGAATATACCTAAAACATGACCCTGAATGTACGAAGGAAATCCTTCCTTGGGCTATAAGCTTTGCTCAGAAGTAAAAGTGCGAAGATAGCAAAGTAACTAAAGAACCTTTACCAAAAATTAATTCAGCAAAGGCGACACAGAATTGGGTTAATACCAACTATACCCAGTACTGCAGCACGCCGTCATTAATTCACTTGTATCCACCTAAATTGCATGCTTTGAATGGAGTCAACAAACTTTGCAACCACCACATTAAAAAAAATGAAAAAAGACTGGCTAACTGATTAAGCAAATGTAGGGAAACAATTCTGATGTTACTGGCAAATATGTTTCTGTAGCAACCTACTAATGGTATAAGTAAGTTGATATGCTGAAAAACTAGGCAAAGGAGAATAGGTAAGAGATCAGAAACTTGATGGGACAAACAACTGATAAACAAAAATATTTGAAGGAGATATCTGACTAATAGTCATGTGTAAAATCTTCCATTTGTTTCCTATCGAGATTGTAAATTCCTTTGCAATGGGGCGACTTGTAGAAAATTCCTTGAAATGCATAACAGGTCTCTCAGCATCTCTTTTAGTGAGGACAGATTTCTGACTGTGTGGATCAGCTAGTTTAATGTGTTTCAGGTGTAACTCAATTCTCATTAGGGAACTGTTGTTTCACTGGCTGGTTACAGCCTGTGTTACTCTTTTCTTTTTTACTTTGCGAAAAGGACTATGATGACTTAGTAAGGTAAAAACAATGACTGCAGATGCTGAAAACCAAATACTGGACTAGTGGTGCTGGAAGAGCACAGCAGTTCAGGCAGCATCCAACGAGCAGCGAAATCGACGTTTCGGGCAAAAGCCCTTCATCAGGAATAAAGGCAGTGAGCCTGAAGCGTGGAGAAATGACCTGGGAGTTGCAGTGGGAGAGGGACTCCCTGAGATTCTTGTAGAGAGAGGAGGAAAACTTCTTCAAGGCAGGCATCCTTGCAAGAGGATTCGCAGTAGGGTTAAAATCAACAAGGTAAAAACAATGACTGCAGATGCTGAAAACCAAATACCGGATTAGTGGTGTGGCAGGGCTCAGCCTTTGCACTCTGGTTTTCTTTATTTTGAATGTGTTTTCACTTTTTTGTTGTTTGGACTGAGCCCTTGTGAGAAAATACATCTTTCCAGATGAGCTGGCCCTAAATGGGTAGGCCTGGCCCTTTGTGGGTGATTAGGCCTCTAAAAAAAACTGAACACCTGTGTGTGTGCTGGGAGGTGAGCAATTGCATCCTGAAGTGGACTCTGCATTGTGGAGTGGACTAAACCCCTGTGAGTTAACTGCAGCTTCACAATGTACTGTGTTTCTGCGAGTGTGTCTGGTCCTTTGAATGGACCAGGCCTCTATGGAGACTGAACACCTGTGTGTGTGCTGGGATGTGAGCATTTGCGACATCCTGGAGTTCGGTTGTGGACTCTGACTTTGTATTGGAAACTATATTGAGGATTTTCTGAATTCTGTTACTGTATGTGGGTTTTGCAATTAATTGTGTTTGAGTGCAGGCCAGAGTAGGCTAGTCAGTATGTGGAAGGGCTGGGAGCTGGAGGGTCAATGACCGGCCTGGGGGAAAGCGGGCTAGTGGTCTGATAGTATGCACTGTGGCTGGGTCTAGGCAGCTGACAGCATGCTCGTAGAAAAGCTAGTCAAGGGAGGGGCATCCAGTACACAGGCTGACTGGGGCCAGAGGGTTAATGACCAGCCTGGAGGAAAGCGGGCTGGGAGGAGCCTGTCAGTACGCAGGGCAGGCGGGCCAGGCAACTGCTAGCGTCCTCAAAGGAAATAGGACAGGCCGGTCAGTACGTGGGGAGGCTGAGCCAGGTGGCTGACGGCAACCTATAGGAAGGCCAACTGGGGGAGAACCCGTCAGTACACAGGGAGGCTGAGAGCCGGACAGCCAATGGCTGGTCTATAGGAACACTGGCCAGGAGAAAGGGTCGGTCAGTCAGTACGTGGGGTGGCTGGATGCTGGAAAGCCAACAGCCCGACTGTAGGATAACAGGTTGGGGTGGTTTAGTTAGTACGCGGGGTGACCAGGAGCCAGTAGCCAACTTCCGTCCCAGAGGAGAGTGTGCTGGGGAGGGTCAGTCAGTACGTAGGGCGGCGAAGACCAGAAGGCCAACAACCAGCTTGTAGGAAAGTGGCCCAGAGTAATCCAGTCAGTATGTGCGTCATCTGGGAGCTGGATGGTCGACAACTAGCCTGGAAGAAAGCAGACCTGGGGAGGGTCGCAGGTCAGCCTGAGACCAGAAGACAGATGACTGTCCTAGCCAAGGACTGTCTGATCAGTATGTGGTGTGGACAGGTGTCTTTTTTTTAATAGCTATATTGGGACTGTGTTCCATGTGCTGTTTCTGATTTGATTGCACTGTCTTGCCTATGTTTGTTACTGTTGTCTTTGTGATGAAGGAAATTGGGATTTGAGGTTAGTCCCCATCTCCCTGGTTCAATGGCGGGATTTGGCTTTGCTGCTCTTTACATAGTGGTATTTTTGTATATATTGGTATTTTTGTGAACTGCTGTTTTTCTGTTTATTGTTAACTGTATTTTGTACTGTTTAATAAAATTTTTAAAAATACAACCAGGAGAGGGGCACATTGTTTGCTGGGTTACCAGGGGTGTCTGTGTTCTACGCATCGTCTTATTGTTCATTTGATTAGACTGTATTGTGAGTTTGTGTTACTGTTTCCTTTTTAATACGATAAGTTGGGATTTAAGATTTGTCCTCATTTCCCTGCTAATTGGTTGTACGGTGGGGTTGGGGGTTTGGCCTTGCTACCCCTTAGAACATAGAACATAAAACAAAACAGCACAGACCAGGCCCTTCAGCCCACAATGTTGTGCTGAACATTTGTCCTAGCTTAAGCCACCTATCCAATTGCCACTTAAAGGTTACCAATGATTCTGACTCTGCCACTCCCACAGGCATTCCATGCTCCCACCACTCTCTGGGTAAAGAACCTACCCCTGACATTCCCCCCCCCATACCTTTCACGCTTCACCTTAAATTTACGTCCCCTTGTAACACTCTGTTGTACCCTGAGAAAAAGTCTCTGACTGTCTCCTCTATCTATTCCCTGATCATCTTATAAACCTGTATCAAGTCACCCCTCATCCTTCGCCGTTCCAATGAGAAAAGGCCTAGCACTCTCAACCTATCCTTGTACAACCTATTCTCCATTCCAGGCAACATCCTGGTAAATCTCCTCTGCACCCTCTCCAAAGCTTCCACATCTTTCCTAAAATGAGGCGACCAGATCTGCACACAGTACTCCAAATTTGGCCTTACCAAGGTCCTATACAGCTGCAACATCACCTCACGACTCTTGAATTCAATCCCTCTGCTAATGAACGCTAATACACCATAGTCTGGATTAGTGGTGCTGGAAGAGCACAGCAGTTCAGGCAGCATCCAAGTACATTGTTTTTACCTCGCTAATACACCATAGGCCTTCTTACAAGCTCTATCCACCTGAGTGGCAACTTTCAAAGATCTATGAACATAGACCCCAAGATCCCTCTGCTCCTCCACCTTACTAAGAACCCTACCGTTAACCCTGTATTCCGCATCCTTATTTGTCCTTCTAAAATGGACAACCTCACACTTGATAGGGTTGAACTCCATCTGCCACTCCTTAGCCCAGCTCTGCATCATATCTAAGTCCCTTTGCAGCCAACAACAGCCCTCCTCACTATCCACAACTCCACCAATCTTCGTATCGTCTGCAAATTTACTGACCCACCCTTCAACTCCTCTTCCAAGTCATTAATAAAAATTACAAACAGCAGAGGACCCTGAACTGATCCCTGCGGAACTCCACTTGTAACTGGGCTCCAGGCTGAATATTTACCATCTACCACCACTCTCTGACTTCAACCGGTTAGCCAGTTCCCTATCCAACTGGCCAAACTTCCCACTATCCCATGCCTCCTGACTTTCCGCATAAGCCTACCATGGGGAACATTCTCAAATGCCTTACTAAAATCCATGTACACTACATCCACTGCTCTACCCTCATCCACATGCTTGGTCACCTCCTCAAAGAATTCAATAAGACTTGTAAGGCAAGACCTACCCCTCTCAAATCCGTGCTGGCTGTCCCTAATCAAGCAGTGTCTTTCCAGATACTCATAAATCCTATCCCTCAGTACCCTTTCCATTACTTTGCCTACCACCGAAGTAAGACTAACTGGCCTGTAATTCCTGGGGTTATCCCTATTCCCTTTTTTGAACAGGGGCACAACATTCGCCACTCTCCAGTCCCCTGGCACCACCCCCATTGACAGTGAAGACGAAAAGATCATTGCCAACGGTTCTGCAATTTCCTCTCTTGCTTCCCACATAATCCTGGGATATATCCCGTCAGGCCTGGGGGACTTGTCTATCCTCAATTTTTTCAAAATGCCCAACACCTCTTCCTTCTTAACAAGTATCTCCTCTAGCTTACCAGTCCGTTTCATACTCTCCTCTTCAACAATACAGTCCCTCTCATTTGTAAATACTGAAGAAAAGTACTCATTCAAGATCTCTCCAATCTCTTCTGACTCAATACACAGTCTCCCACTGTCCTTGATCGGACCTACCCTCGTTCTTGTCATTCTCATGTTTCTCACATATGCATAAAAGGCCTTGGGGTTATCCTTGATCCTACCCGCCAAAGATTTTTCATGCCCTCTCTTAGCTCTCCTAATCCCTTTCTTCAGTTCCCTCCTGGCTATCCTGTATCCCTCCAACACTCTCTCTGAACCTTGTTTCCTCAACCTTATATAAGCCTCTTTCTTCCTCCTTACAAGACATTCAACCTCCCTCGTCAGCCAAGGTTCCCTCACACGACCATCTCTTTCCTGCCTGACAAGTACATACATATCAAGGACATGTCGTATCTGTTTCTTGAAAAAGTTCCACATTTCAAACGACATCCTTCCCTGACAGCCTATGCTCCCAATTTATGCTCCTCAGATCCTGTCTTGCAGCATCGTATTTACCCTTCCCCCCCCCCGCTCCCCCCTCCCCCAATTGTAAAATCTGCCCTGTTGCATGCACCTATCTCTCTCCATAACCAAGGTGAAAGTCACAGAATTGTGGTCACCATCACCAAAATGCTCACCCACTAACAAGCCCATCACTTGTCCCAGTTCATTACCAAGTACCAAATCCAATATGGCCTCTCCTCTGGTCGGACAATCTACATACTGAGTTAGAAAAGCTTCCTGGACACACTGCACAAAAACCGCCCCGTCCAATCTACTTGATCTAAAGAGCTTCCAATCAATATTTGGGAAGTTGAAATCACCCATGACTACTACCCTGTGGCTTCTGCACCTTTCCAAAGTCTGTTTCCCAATCTGTTTCTCCACATCTCTGCTGCTATTGGGGGGCCTATGGTAAACACCCAACAAGGTGACTGCTCCTTTCCTATTTCTGACTTCAGCCCATACTACCTCCAAAGGCAGATCCCCCTCGAACTGCCTTTCTGCAGCTGTTATACCATTTCTAATTAGCAACGCCACCCCCCCACTCCTTTTTTACCACCCCCCTAATCTTACTGAAACATCTATAACAAGGAACCTCCAACAACCATTCCTGTCCCTCTTCTATCCACGTTTCCGTGATGGCCACAACATCATAGTCCCAAGTACCGATCCATGCCTTAAGTTCACCCACCTTATTTCTGATACTCCTTGCGTTGAAGTATACATACTTGAGCCCATCTGTGTCCGCAAGTATTCCCTGTCAGTGCTACCTTCTCCACAGCACCCCCCCCCCTACATTCTTGGACATCCTGAAAAACAGCTAACCTACTTGCTGGACTACAAGTCCGGATCCCATCCCCCCACCAAATTAGTTAAACCCCCCCCCCCCAAAGAGTGCTAGCAAACCTACCTCCCAGGATATTGGTGCCCTTCTGGTTCAGGTGCAACCCATCCTGCTTGTACAGGTCCCACCTTCCCCAGAATGCAGTCCAATTGTCCAAATACCTGAAGCCTACACCATCCTTGCAGCCACATGTTCAACTGCGCTCTCTCCCTATTCCTTGCCTCACTGTCATGTGGCACCGGCAACAACCCATAGATGACGACTTTGTCCGTCCTAGCTTTTAGCTTCCAACCTAATTCCCTGAGCTCCTGAATGACCTCCCCCACCCCACTTCCTACCTATGTTGTTTGTGCCAATGTGCACCACGACTTCTGGCTGCACACCCTTCCCATTAAGGATTCTGAAGACATGGTCTGAGACGTCTCGAACCCTGGCACCTGGGAGGCAACAAACCATCCGAGAGTCTCTCCCACGTCCACAGAACCACCTGTCTGTCCCTCCAACTATAGAGTCTCCTATAACTAGCGCACTCCTCCTCTCCTCCTTTCCCTTCTGGGCCTCCGAGCCGGACCTCGTGCCAGAGACCCGGTCAATGCAGCTTACCCCTGCTAGGCCACCTCCCCAACAGTATCCAAAGCGGTATACTTATTGTTGAGGGGAACGACCACAGGGGATCCCTGCACTGCCTGCTGCCTCCCCTTCCCACCTCGAACGGTTACCCAGCTACCCCTATTCTCTGGCGTAACTATGTCCCTGTAGCTTCTATCTATCACCATCTCAGCCTCTCGAATAATCCTCAGTTCATCCAACTCCAGCTCCACTTCCCTAACGCGGTCTGTGAGGTGCTGGAGCTGGCTGCACCTCCTGCAGGTGAAGTCGGCAGGAGCATCGGTGGTCACCCCTACCTCAAACATCCTGCAGGAGGAACGTTCCACTGCCTGCACTGCCATAACTCTACACTTAGTCTCCCAAACAAGAACACTAAGTAGCTTACCTGTTCAGCCGACTGAGTCTTTTCCGCTGTCCTGTTGGTTTCTGATTTTTTTGGGGACCTGATTTCTGAACTGGCTGATTTATAAAGTCAGTTTGTTAACTGGTATTCCTTTTCTTTGTTGAGGACTGATTTCTAAAAAGGCTGATCTACACAGCCAACGTGCTACAGGTATATTTCAGTTCTCTTCAGGGAACTGTTGTTTCACTGGCTGGTTACAGCCTGTGTGTTACTATTTTCTTTTACTTTGAGAAAAGGACTATACTGACTTTGTAGTAGGGCTTAGCCTTTGCACTCTTTTTTTCTTTTTTTTTGATGACCGTGTTAAGCTTGTTCACTTATATACACTTTAAAATTGGCTTTAGTCAATAACGCCTGCTAAAAGGTTTATAAGCGGCATTTAATGACTTCGCCAGTGACTATCTATTACATTGTCTCTGACAAAATCAGGGCCAGGGAGCAGGATTTTCTCATTCTATCAAGCAATCAGTATTAGATTGTTTCAAGGTTATAGAGTTCTGATGGAAAATGTCAGAAAAATGATAAATGCATCAACATCAGAATATCTGGTCCAAGTTCACCACCTGGTTCAGTGTAAACTCCAGGTTATGGTGTTACAGCCAGCAGTGCTGTAAGAGGTCAATAATTTTCTCTAGGGTACCATACTCTTGTCTCTGCTACCTCATACTTACTCGGTCTCTGCTACTGGACCTAGCTCCTGCGAAGACTCATCCTCTGCAAATCTCAGCATTGCCTGCAACAATTTCTCACACACTCACTTCTACCCCAAACCTGGTCCACCAACACCTCGCATCACTAAATCTGCACGGTGTTTGCACTGCTTGCTCACAGTCAGGTCACCACATCACCTTTCAACCAGCTGCACGAACAGTTGTGACACCAAATTTCATTTTACTAAATCCCTCCCTTTCTCTCATTCCAGCAGAAAACAGCCCATAACAAGGTACAAAGAGACAGAATGGGTGAAGGGGTGCCTGACATCAGGCTCATCACCCACTATGAGTCAGTCCTGTCGGAGAAGACGGAGACCACTCCTGCTAACTAAGTATCTCTCTTCATACCACTGTAGTCCTCATGTAAACCCCACTGTCAGTGTCATTAATTGCATACCACTTCTAATCATTAGCCACAATGCCTTCTCTCTCGTGTCTTGTAGGCACAGTCAGCATCTCCATGAACTCTATGCCTGGCTCTCCCAGAGGACAGCATCTTCACTGCTGAGGTCAAGAGTACCAAGTCTCAGAGGAAGTAATGGCAAGGTTTCCACCTGTACCCCCACTAGCTCCGATTCTGACACCTCATTCAAAATGTCTCATATAGTTTGGTGCCATGCTAGTGGGCACCTCACTCCAAAAGCTCCACAATTCATTGTGGAAGAAGCACCTCAGGCCACCTGGAGGATTACCAGAGACTAGGCTTCCGACAGTAGACGACTTTGTAGTTTCGGCAATTAGGTGTTTTGTTTAAATGCATTGTGAGGAACAGGAATAGCAGGCAGATACTTGGAAGGGAATAGTGCTCATAGCTACTCTATGGTGACCTAGCTGTCTCAAGTGGGTGACTATCTGGAGGTTCCATGGACAGGTTGGCTGCTGCCATGGAAGCCAGATCCAGTAACCTGTTGGATACAGACATAAACAAGCTATGGTCCTCATTACCAAAGGGATATCAGGGAACCCAGCGCACACTCCAGGTGTCCCTTCCTGACAAGGAGATAAGCTTGTGCAAGGAGGCATCCATTCAAAGGAGGAACCACAGGCTCCTCAGAAATGTCCACTCAGTACACTCCAAAGCTGACCAAGACCTCACTTCCACCATTGCTCCCTTCTGATTCTTGGAAGCTCACGCCAGTGAGAATCGGTCTGCCCTTCAGCATATGCCAGCTGTCCAGTCATAAATGCCCTGAGCCACCCAATAAAATCTCCTCTGCCAATGAGCCCTATTGTTGAGTTGAGTCCCTCCAACCAATTGCAGAACTAGGGACAACATAGGGATCGAGTGGGAGGGACATAAAAATAAACATTTTTGAGCGCAGTTAGGTGGCACGAGTCACAGCACACTGTGTAAAAAAAAAAATCAAGTCCATATAAATGTGGTCTCATAATGCATCAGCTTGTTTGAGTCTCTGTCTAGCCCTAATAGGTGACTGTGTCACACCATGATACCTAACTTCATGTCCACACAGGAGGCATTGTGGATTAATGTCTAGGATGAGACCCTGTTGTACATGTGGAAATAAGATTAACAAAACATGGGATTTTCCTGGCACCATTGCCCCTCTCTTGGTCAAACATCCTATTTTCTTCCCTGGTCTCTGTGCACAGAAGTGTTAGTGCTAAATGGACTGGTCAGCAAAGTGTAGGTCAGGTAGGTGTACACACAAGGAACCAATGCTTTAGAATCACCAAGGATTAAGGGGCCCACAGATCTGTCAAATGTACAGTGCATTGGCCTGTATTTAATGGGCCTGCTCTAAAGGGCCTCACATCAATGGATCTTGGGGCGTATTCCCTCACATGTAACAATTAGCCTAACCAATCTGGATCTGGTTGCAGCCATTTTCCTTCCCACTGTCCAGCTTCAATTTACAGCACAATGGAAGGTGACAGCAAATACTCTTCAGGTTGTGGTTTCCAGCCTCCACCTCTACATGTTGGTGAGGCCCTGAATATCCAGAATCCCTTCCTTATAGACCTTTCCATGAATTCCCATAGGCTTCACATCTCCCCAGGTTATCAACCAAGTTGCCTGCATGGGCCTGTACTTACCATCCTCCCCAGTCCCTGACATGAGGTAACAATGCCAGGTATGATCAAAAAATACCCTCACCCCCCTTGAGTGCTTCTGACTGGCAGGCCTAAATCCCTATTAATAGGTTTCCTAGTCTCCCTCCCTTGATAGTGGCCCCTTTGTCCTCTCCCCACCACCCTTTTCCTTAGTTTCTCTGGATGAACTTGGCAGATACACAGTGGCCAAGATAGTCAATGGGCTCAAAACATTAACTCTATTTACTCTCCACAGATCTTGCCAGACTTGCTTGAAATTCTTCAGAAAATTCTGTTTTTGCTTCAGATTTCCAACATCCACATTCTTTATTTCATTTTACCTCCAGGTACCCAATTGGACAATCCAGAGAACAATTGTCCAGACCCATTTGCTGACTGCACATCTCCCCAACTGCATTAGCCTAGTCCCCAGGCTGGTTTCCAAGAAGCCAAAAGACTGACCATAACCAATTCCTTGAAATGCAGAGGACCCCCTCAACAAGCATATCATAACTGCACATCCAACTATGGCCTATCCCCGTACTGGTATTAAATGCTGTCCTTGAATAACTGGGCTAGGACAGATGACTCCATTGACTTTGGTGAGGACTACTCTCTCAAAACGTCAAGACATGGTTCCTTGTTTGCTTCTTGTGCAGTGTATTTGCCCCATACTTCTGATAGGAAGAAGACCAGAATTGCACACAATACTCCAAAAGTGGCCTAACCTCATGTACTGTACAGCCTCAACATGACCTCCCAACTCTTACACTCAATGCTCTGACCAATAAAAGAAAGCATACCAAATGCCGCCTTCACTATCCTATCTACCTGTGACTCCACTTCCAAGGAACTATGAACCTGCACTCGAAGGTCCCTTTGTTCAGCAACTCCCTAGGACCTTACCATTAAGTGTATAAGTCCTGCTAAAGTTTGCTTTTCCAAAATGCAGCACCTCACATTTATCTAAATTAAATTCCATCTGCTACTCCTCAGCCCATTGGCCCATCCGATCAAGATTCTGTTGTACTCTGAGGTAACCTTCACTGTTCACTATACCTCCGATTTTGGTGTCATCTGCAAATTTAATAACTATACCTCCTATGTTCACATCCAAATAATTTATATAAATGATGAAAAGTAGTGGACCCAGCACCAATCCTTGTGGCACACAGGGCTCCAGTCTGAAAAGCAATCCTCCACCACCACCTTCTGTCGTCTACCTTCGAGCCAGTTTTGTATGCAAATGGATAGTTCTCCCTGTATTCCATGAGATCTAACCTTGCTTACCAGTCTACCATGAAGAACCTTGTTGATTGCCTTATTGAATACTTCAAGTCAGAGTCTGTTCCCAACAATGAACTTGTGTTGATAAATATTAAACAGTCAGATAACTGTTTCTCACAGGCTACAGGGCTATTTTGGTTGATTAGTATGCAACAGACATATTAACGAAGCTGGCCCTCCTGCCTGTTTTTACCTCATGCTCCTGTGGGTGTCTCAAGTGACTTAAGCAAAAAGTTTACTTCCCTCACCAAGAAGTATAAAATATTCAAAATTCAGACTATAACTGAACTTTGAACTTGCACTTTCGCCTGCACTCTATGATCAAGGAATATTTCAGCATTATGTGTGCTTCAGGTCAAAATTTTAGTTCAGACAAAATAAACCAGCTCTGAGCTGTGGGGTTCTAATTAACAAAATTGCAATTGGAGACCAAAAACATCAAACCTGCACACGACTGAAACTTAACCAGCTGGAAACCTGCTGAAAGTTAAAATTCTCCCCCACAATCCCAACTCCCATCATTTCACAAGGTTTCAGTTCATAACAGACTCATCTAATTATGGAAACTGTTATGAGGTCATTTACGGTACAGGAGGAAAAGGCATGGAAAAAAATCCAAATCATTTAGGTTCTATTGAGTCGAACACCAGCACAATGGTGAGATTGGTGTGAAAATGAAAGATCAAATACCTGATGTTGAGAGAAAAAAAAACTTGATTTTCCCCTCAAGCTTTTAATAATGAGTTCTGAATCTTGCCCTTGAGTGGAATACACATGTAATGGCAGAGTTAGAGTGAATGCTGTCCCTGTGAGTATGACAGCAGAAAAGATTATTGACTTTCTTTCTGAACTTCTGGCATTTTTTTTCACCTGGGATACAGCAATGACCATCATGTTACTCAAGCTGGCTGGGTCTTATGATGAAGCCTCTTTTGGCAGACAGCAGCAAGAAGGACCACCCTCTTCTCATTACCATTATCTCCGGATCTCTGTCCTTGAAGCAAGATTGCTTTTCCTTTGTGACTCCATCAGGATCAAGCACCTCAATGAGATAGGTAGTTTCTGACTTGCATATCTGATGTCATGTGCAACCAGGCTTTAAATATTGACTGGCACATATAAGCCAAAAGGTCTCAAATACTTCTACTGCACAATTCCCTGAGAATTGTGCGCAACAGCTTGGCTGCATAACTAATGAAGTGAAAGCCAGAAAATTGCGCAAGAAAATTTTTCCAGCCCATAGCATAACGGACACCATGAAAGCACAATTTAACTGCAAGTGGGAAATTGCAGTCTATTCTCTTTCATCACATCTAAACTTCATGATTCCATTTTATGACACTTTTGTTTACATAAAGTTAGTTTTAAAACACATGATTTAACAATGTTCCCTTGCCCAGAAAGTCAATCAATTCCTATATGGCTACTGTTGACCATATGTACTGCTAAAAGATGCAGATGAACAGCCTTTGATTAGCTCTTCAGGTTTTCTTGCTACCTCTAAATATGCTTTAATTGCTGACATCTTGAGAAAGATCTCAGATGCACTACGAATTTCATAGAAAACAAACGTTTGAACAGAATGCAAAATAATTATTTTTATGCATATCCAGGTTTAACTAAAATCCTTTTGGTGAAGATAAGTGTGCATATCAGAAAAAAAGTGGATATAAATAATTGTGTTCACAGCAGTTATGGAAAAAGGGCAAACAGCTAACAATAATGCTGGAAGAGGCCTAAATTCAGTGACTCGGAAAGGGATCTTCATTTAAAAGCCAATAGGCGCAGTACATTTTACTAAGACTCTGAAAGAATTATCTTTTTAGTCACAATTGTTCTGTTCACATATTCTTTACAATTTTTTAAAAAATGCTTCGAACATTGATATTTGAAGCTACATGAGGTAACGTATTTTTCTGTCCTGCATATCTCTAGTTTTAAGGAATGAACTATGAGGGCGGCATGGTGACTCAGTAGTTAGCACCAGGGTTCCATGTTCAATTCCAGCCTCGGGCGACTGTCTATGTGGAGTTTGCACATTCTCCCTGTTTCTGCATGGGTTTCCTCTGGGTGGTCAGGTTTCCTCCTACAGTCCAAGGGTGTGCAGGTCAGGGGAACTGGCAAAGCTAAATTGCCCATACTGTTAGGTGCATTAGTCAGAGGGTGGGCTACTCTTTGGAGGGTCGGTGTGGACTTGTTGGGTTGAAGGGCCCGTTTCCACACTGTAGGGAATCTAATCTAATCTATACAAGGTTGAATAATTAGATTAACCATTCTATTTGTTAGTAATCTACTGAAGTTTTTATTTCTTTAAAACATGGTCCTATTCTCCTTCAATATTTTTAATTGAATTGCACAATAAGCATCAATAGTTGTCTCATTTGAAGAGTTTTTTTGTAATTACTCCTTCACCAGTAAGCCCACTCTTGCTGTTCTTTTTTAGTGTTTTTTCACATAATGAACTTATCTTTTTAGCTCAGGCTTAAATGTTAAGAAATGGGAACACTAATTTTTCTTATCAGAATTTATTTGTGTTCAGTGTGTCACATTACTAGATTCTGTTTCACCAAGATAGCTCAGTAAAGCATACTTACAAAAGTAAGACTAATTTGTGCACCCCAATAAATGTAATACAAAGTACAATGTGGTTCAAATATGTTTTTGAAAAGTAAATGCCAACTTTTGAAAAAGACTTGCATAACACCAATGTAAAGACCTAGAGATTAGTGGATCTGGAGTTTGATTCTCCCAATCCTCTCAATTCCTACTCAGCGACTTTGCTGTAAGGAAATGTTGAGCAGTTGCCTGATGCCTCACCGGGGGCCAGAAAAGAGAATCAGATAATGATCATTGTAATTTGATCCAACAGTGTTTTAAAATTATTTGAGCAATCTTTACATCTTTGTTTCTAATTCCAACCTTCTCTTGCCTTCATGAGATCCATCCCTAATTCATCTCTTCCTTTTCTTGATTTCTCTATCTCCATTTCTGGAACAGGCGATCAATAAATATTCATGATTAGCTATAAGTAAAATACTATATTGCAGGTGCTGGAAATTTGAATTATGAAAAATGCAGCAGGAAAAACTTCACCAATAAAGAGCATCCGTGAAGAGAAACAGTTAACATGACAAGACCACTGAACTGAAACATTAAATCTTTTCATTTCCACAATGTTGCCTGACTTTCAGTTTTTCTAGCATTTTGTTCATTATAACTCCACTGACTCCCAAAGTTACTTTGACTAAATATTCTCATTTTACTTCCTGTAAATATTTCATTCCATTCTTCTAGTTTTTCTGTCTCTAAATCATCCATTCAGATGTCACATCAGAACTACTGTTGTAGAAAATTATGTTGTCTTCTTTTCCTCAACCAAGGATTCCTGTCCAAAGCAATTTCCAGGGTCCTTGACTATGAGCAACCTATTTCCCACATGTCTGTTCTCACCCCTTCTTCTTCCTCCCAGAACCATAATAGGGCTGCCATTGTCTCCACCTCCAATCTCACCACCCTTTATATTCAACAGAATACCCAGCATAATGCTACCATCAAACAGATTCTCCCCTCTCATCATTTTGCATTACAAAAAACTGTTTCCTCTGACACCCTGTGCAACTCCTCAATCACTCTCTACACCCTATTCCCTTCCAAGGTACTTTTCCATGTCGGCATACCTGTATTTTTACCTCTTCTTTCCTCAACACCTATGGCCTCTAGTGCTACTTCCCATTGGTGTACATGTTCTTTCAATTTAGCGTAGAGTATTTATTACTCAATACTATCTACTCAACATTTGGAGGAATCAAATTCAGTTACAAGTTTGTGCTAATTTTCTTACCATTTTTGCTTGAGTTTGGATTTCCAGTATTCACAATATTTTGCTGTTGCATCAAAGGAGGGAACTTTTAGCGGAGGGATAAAAATTACTTTATGAATTGTATACTGCAATATAATGAATAAATTCAAAACTAATTTTCCCCATTATGCTTTTATCTTTTTAAAAAAAAAGAAATAGATGAACTACTTTATTTTATTAACTCCTTACAGCTCTGTTATCAGTGTTTGGGAGTGTGTTGGGAGTGGAAACCTATTCCCAGATCTTGGTTAATGTTTATCTCTATGCAGGGATTTTTTTGATAACTTTGCAAGAGTTGCTTTTCTCTTTCATTGTCATGATAAATTACTTGGTATCCAGTTGATACTATTCACAGACAGTATAACTAAGAAATTGGAAAATGTCATGTGCAAAATTGAGGGCACCAAATTATGATAATACACACCATAGTGTTTAAATGTTTGTGATAATTAATTGACATTTTACACACAGACACAACTGTCAATATTTCCAAGGGTATATTTTGAGATAAAATAGCAAAGTATTCAGATAAAGATAATCAATGCAACAAAATTATACAATTGCACCAATTTATTATTTTTATGGAAAATGGTGATCAGGACTCTTAAACATTCTTATCTGCCAATGTATGAGCAGTCCAGACATCCAAAAGTGAAGCACAGAAGTTAATTATATTTAGGCAAAAAGGTGTAATTCAATCCCCATTTCAAAGTAATTCATTCTGTCCTTATCTTTATGTTATACCTTATAAAATTCCTATGTCCACACTCAATGGAAGATACCAACATAAACTTGACATTTTATAATTCTTGCCATTACTACAATTGATGCAGCAAAATCTGCATCTCATGCTAGTTCATAAATTTAAAAAAGGAACTTAAAAAAAGGAACTGGCTTTAAAAGTACTTTCGCAAGAAACATTTCATTCGGTAAGCAACTGATGAAGAGATCTAGCAAATTTCAGCAGTGCATGAAGCTAGAGTCCCAGTAAATATTTTACTATTGCACAATTGAGCAATGCATCTCTGTTCAGTTGCTATGTGCCAAAATCGGAGTCAATTAAAGTGCATGGGTGAGAAAGCAAATGTTATAATCAGCTGAAGGTCCACATTTCTAAGACAAATGTTTTGCAGTTTTATACTAATATAGCAGACAGTTAATACTACCTTCATACACAATTCTTTATGAATCAACAAATAGTCAGGCCATACTGTATGCATTTTAATTGCATATATCCTGACATAACTATAACATATGCTGCAACATTAAGAGGCATTTTTAGATTCACTCCTGGAACATTATCACAGTAGCACATACTGCTCCTGCTCTCTTGCCCTGAGAAGTTGGGACTTACACCTACTACAGTGCCAACATTTTGATATAATTGACTGAGACAACTTCAGAGGGCAAGTAAAGGTCAACAACATGAGTATGGGACCAGGAGTAAATGTATGCCAAACCAAGCCAGGAAAAGAACAATCCAATTAATTGATTTTTGCATTACTACTAGGTTTTTTAAAAAGTCAATTCAAAATCTGAACTTCTGTGGTGAAGGCAAGATGTATTAATGGCACAGCAACAATAACAACTGCACTACGACAGTATTACAGTATCCAGTCCAACACGTCAGAAAAATAATCACAAATTGCTTAAGAACTTTTGACAATATAATGAAACAAAGGAGAAAATGAGGACTGCAGATGCTGAAGATCAGAGTCAAGAGTATGGTGCTGGAAAAGCACAGCAGGTCAGGCAGCATCCAAGGAGCAGGAGAATCAATATTTCGGGCATAAACCCTTCGTCAGCATTCCAGTTGAAGAGCTTATGTCTGAAACATCAATTCTCCTGCCCCTCGGATGCTGCCTGACCTGCTGCGCTTTTCCAGCACCACACTCTCGAATGTAATGGAACAGCTGAATCTATATTGGTGCAGCATTAACATTACCAATTTTAATTCAAGAAAAGGATAACTTGGCTGGAAATTGGGGACACTTGGTGTTGGAATTTGCTAATTACCTCAAGTTTCGGATGCCAGGGACATTCCCAATCATTTGGTCGGTGGAACATGTGCAATGATCTTCCAATGTGCAGTCAGTTCAGGTTCATGTTTTGGGCCAGGAGAGAGGATAAATCCATAAAGGATAGCGGTCAGAAGTTAGTGCCATCAGAGAGCTCGAGGACATAATTGTAGAGCAGAACTCTCAGCTTTAATACATGTTTCACACAGAGGCTGCAGAAATGGTGCCTTGAAAGACAAGCAGCAGGATGGTGGCTATGGTGTGAGGAAGAGAGGCTCCATGTTTTAGAAGTGCCTCCTTTAAAGTTCTTCTGTGGTGCAGGAAAGGGTGCAATTATGTTCAGAGGATTGAATGAGGCAGACACCCAGCCTCACAAACAAAATCAGACTGCTGATGATTAAAGAAGTGTGCAGCTATGGGACTGTGACATGGACCTGGTAATAATATTGGAAGCGTTTCAGTGACCTATAATTTCAGAGCCCTGGCAAGATGACTGGTATAAACGCTGTCAGGTTTGGATCCCTGCATAGATAATAATGCCCATACTATGTGCAGTGTCATGGATGACTCATGCACAAGGACTCAGCAACAACCAATCTGTGCACACAGACAGCGGTATATTAGATCAGATTCCCCACAGTGTGGAAACAGGCCCTTCGATCCAACAAGTCCACACCAACCCTCCGAAGTGTAACCCACCCCGACCCATTTCTCTCTAACTAATGCACCTAACACTACGGGCAATTTAGCAGAGCCAATTCACCTAACCTTTGGACTGTGGGAGGAAACCGGTGCACCCGGAGGAAACTCATGCAGACACAGGGAGACCATGCAAACTCCACACAGATGGTTGCCTGAGGCTGGAATTCAACCTAGGTCCCTGGCACTGAGAGGTTGCAGTGCTAACCACTGAGCCACTGTGCATGGTAGCATTATGCCAGTCTACAATGGGCAATAATTAACTTCTGTTGCAATACCAATCTTGAATAAATATATATAGCAATCCTCCCAGTCACTCAATGATGGACTTTCTTTACATCTTAATTAATTCATGGGATGTGGATATTTCTGATTGAGCTAGCATTTTTTGCCCATCCATAGTTGCTCTTGAAAAGGTGGTGGTGAGCTGTTTTCTTGAACTGCTGCAGTCCATTTGGTGTTGGTTCTGTGGAGTTGGGGTTGGGGGTGGGGGGTTAACCCAGCAAAATAGAAAAAACAGTGATATATTTCTAAGTCTGGCCGGTGAATATCTTGGAGGGGAAACTTGTAGGCAATGATGCTCCCATGTATCTGCTGTCTTTGTCCTTCTAGATGGTATTGTTTGTGAGTTTGGAGGTGCTGTGTAAGGACCCTTGGTGAATTTCTGCAGTGCATTTGTAGATCACACCTATTGCTGCCATTCAGCATTGCTGGTGGTGGGTCTGAATGGATGTGCCAATCAAGAGAGCTGTTTTGTCCCAGATGGTATCAAGCTTCATGAGTGCTACTGGAGATGTGCTTATCAAGACAAGTGGGGAGTATTCCTTCAACTCACTTGTACCTTGTAGCTAGGGGGCAAGCGTTGGGGAGTCAGAAAGTGAGTTACTCACTACAAGATTCCTAGCCTCTGAGCTGCTCTTATTTGTCATAGTACTTCCATGACTCACCCAGTTCACTTTCTGGTCAATGGTAACTCCTCAGGCTGTTGATAGTTGGGGACACACTGAGGGCAATGCTTTGAAAATCAAGGGCTATGGTTAGATTCTCTCATTTGAGATGGTCATGACCTGGCATATGTGTGGCCCAAATGTTACTTATCACTTGTCAGCCTAAACCTGGATATTGGCCACTACTGATCTTATGAAGGAGGGAAGGTCATTGTTAAAGCAGCTGAAGATGGTTGAACCTAGGACACTACCCTGAGGATTTGCTGGAGAGGTGTCCTGGAGCTAAGATGACTGACCTCCAACGGGCTCAACCATCTTCCCTTGTACCAGATACAAGTCCAACTAACAGAAAGTTTCCACCCTCCCACTTCTATTCCTATTGACTCCAGTTTGCTGGAGCGCCTTGATGCTACACTCAGTTAAATTCAGTTAAATGTCAAGGGCAGTCATTGTCACCTTAACCTGCAATTCATCTCTTTTGTCCATGCTTTGACCAAGGTTATAAGGAGGTCGGGAGCTCAGTTGCTCTATTGCAGCTCAAACTAAGGATCGATGAACAAGTTATTAGCAAATACTACTTCATAGCACCAATGATGACATTTTCCATCACATTTCTGATGATTGGCAGTAGACTAATGGGACAGTAATTGGCCAGTTTGGACTTGACCTGATTTGTTTGTGGATGACATTTCTGGGCAATTTTCCACATTGCCAGGTAAATTTTTAATAACTCCTTTATGGGAAATGACTATCGCTGGCTGGGCCAGCATTTAATGTCCATCCCTAATTTTGCTTGTTCAGAGTAGGTTGGTAGGGACATTTCAGTGGGCAGTTAAGAGTTAACCACATTGCTGTTGGGCTGGAATCACGTATGGGTTAAGTAGGGTATTTTCTCTTAAATATACACCCCCATTATTGAGGATGGAGAAGTTTGCTGGGCTTCTTTTCCAGTGAGTTGTTTAATTGACCACCATTATTCGTGACTGGATATAGAGTCATAGAGATGAACAGCATGGAAACAGACCCTTCAGTCCAACACATCCATACCAACCTGATATCCCAACCCAATCTAGTCCCACCTGCCAGCATCTGGCCCATATCCCTCCAAATGCTTCATATACCCAACCAATTGCTTTTTAAATGCTGCAATTGTACCAGCCTCCACCACTTCCTCTGGCAGCTCATTCCATACCCGTACCACTCTCTGTGTGAAAAAGCTGCCCCTTAGGTCTCTTTTATATCTTTCCCCTCTCACCTTAAACCTATGCCCTCTAGTTCTGAACTCCACGACCCCAGTGAAAAGACTTTGTCTATTTACCCTATCCATGCCCCTCATAATTTTGTAAGCCTCTATACAGTCACCCCTCAGCCTCCAACGCTCCATGGAAAACAGCCCCAGCCTGTTAGCTTAGACCTGATCCCTTGGTTGTATAATTATTTAGATCTATTACTTGCTGTTTATGCTTTCTGGCATGCAAGTAGTCCTATCTTGTAGCTTCACCAGGTTAACATTTACTTTTAGGTGTGCCTGGTGTTGTTCTTTGCATGCCTTCCTGCATTGCTCATTGAACCAGCCATGATCCCCTAACATGATAGTAAATGGTCGAGTTGAGATATGTAGGGTCATAAGGTTGCAGGTTGTGTTGCAGCACAATTTGGCTGTAGCTGATAGCCCACATTGCCTTGTGGATATCCTATCTTGGAGCTGCTAGGTCTTTACAAAGTCTATTCTATTTAGTGTGGTGTCACTGCAACAAAACATGATGGGGGATATTCTCAATGTGAAGACAAGAATCGGTCTTCACAAGGCCTGTACTGTGGTCACTCTTACTGACGCCATCATGGACAGATATACCTGCAGCAGCCAGATTGGTGGGGGTAAGGTCAAGTATGTTTTTCCCTCTTGTTGGTTCCCTCAGCATCTGCCATACACCTAATTGAGCAGCAAAGTCCTTTAGGTCATGACCAGCTCATTTAGTCAAGCTGCTGCCAGACGGCTCTGGTGATGGAAATTAAAGTCTCAAATCCAGTGTACATGGTGCACACTTGCCACCCTCAGTGCACCCTCGAAGTGCTGTTTAACGTAGACTGACCATTCAACAGCCAAAGGAAGACAGCATATGGAAATCAGCAAGGGGTTTCCTTGAGTGTGGTGTGATCATGACTATCACAGGGCAGGAACTGTACTGTATCTTCATGCTGTCGTAAGAGAAGGAAATACATAATACAAGAGAGCAAAAGTGCAGGTGGAGGAAGTGAGGCTAGATGATAGTAAACTAGAACATCACATAGGGCAAGGTAAGTCTGGAGTTCTGAGAGAGTGCATTTGTCATTTCTGTTTACCCTTCAGCCTCCGACGCTCCAGGGAAAACAGCCCCAGCATAACACAGAACACAGAACAATACAGCGCAGTACAGGCGCTTTGGCCCTCGATGTTGCGCCGATCCAAGCCCACCTAACCTACACTAGCCCACTATCTTCCATATGCCTATCCAATGCCTGTTTAAATGCCCATAAAGAAGGAGAGTCCACCACTGCTACTGGCAGGGCATTCCATGAACACGACTCGCTGAGTAAAGAATCTACCCCTAACATCTGTCCTATACCTACCACCCCTTAATTTAAAGCTATGCCCCCTCGTAATAGCTGGCTCCATACGTGGAAAAAGGTTCTCATGGTCAACCCTATCTAAACCCCTAATCATCTTGTACACCTCTATCAAGTCACCCCTAAACCTTCTTTTCTCCAATGAAAACAGCCCCAAGTGCCTCAGCCTTTCCTCATACGATCTTCCTACCACACCAGACAACATCCTGGTAAACCTCCTCTGCATCCGTTCCAGTGCCTCCACATCCTTCCTATAGTATGGCGACCAAAACTGCACACAATACCCCAGATGCGGCCACACCAGAGTCTTATACAACTGCAACATGACCTCAGGACTCCGGAACTCAATTCCTCTACCAATAAAAGCCAGTACGCCATATGCCTTCTTCACTGCACTATTTACCTGGGTGGCAACTTTCAGAGATCTGTGTACATGGACACCAAGATCCCTCTGCTCATCCACACTACCAAGTATCCGACCATTAGCCCAGTACCCCATCTTTTTGTTACTCATACCAAAGTGAATCACCTCACACTTACCCACATTGAACTCCATTTGCCACCTTTCTGCCCAGCTCTGCAGCTTATCTATATCCCGCTGTAACCTGCCACATCCTTCCTCACTGTCAACAACTCCACTGACTTTCGTATCATCTGCAAACTTGCTCACCCAACCTTCTAGCCCCTCCTCCAGGTCATTTATAAAAATGACAAACAGCAATGGTCCCAAAACAGATCCTTGCGGAACACCGCTAGTAACTGCACTCCAAGATGAACCTTTACCATCAACTACTACCCTCTGTCGTCTTCCAGCCAGCCAAACCTCCAGCCTAATCCAAACCTCCAACTCACCCTCAATGCCATACCTCCGTAGTTTTTGCAGTAGTCTACCATGGGGAACCTTATCAAACGCCTTACTAAAATCCATATACACCACATCTACCGCTTTACCCTCGTCCACCTCCTTAGTCACCTTCTCAAAGAATTCAATAAGGTTTGTGAGGCACGATCTGCCCTTCACAAAACCATGCTGACTATCCTTGATCACATTATTCCTATCCAGATGTTCATAAATCCTATCCCTTACAATTCTCTCTAAGACTTTGCCCACAACAGAAGTGAGGCTCACCGGCCTATAGTTACTAGGATTATCCCTACTCCCCTTCTTGAACAAGGGAACCACATTTGCTATCCTCCAGTCTTCTGACACTATTCCTGTAGACGAGGACATAAAAATCAAGGCCAATGGCTCTGCAATCTCCTCCCTTGCTTCCCAGAGAATCCTAGGATAAATGCCATCAGGCCTAGGGGACTTATCTATTTTCACCCTTTCCAGAATTTCCAACACCTCTTCTCTACATACCTCAAAGCCGTCCATTCTAATTAATTGTGAGTCAGAATTCACATCAGCAACAATGTCGTGTTCCTGAGTGAATACTGACGAAAAGTATTCATTCAGTGTCTCCCCAATCTCTTCAGCCTCCACACGCAACTTCCCACTACTATCCTTGACTGGACCTATTCCTATCCTAATCATCCTTTTATTCCTGACATACCTATAGAAAGCCTTTGGGTTTTCCCTAATCCTACCAAGTAAGGACTTTTCATGTCCCCTCCTTGCTGCTCTTAGCTCTCTCTTTAGATCCTTCCTGGCTACCTTATAACTCTCAATCACCCCAATTGAACCTTCACGCCTCATCTTTACATAGGCTGCCCTCTTCCCTTGAACAGGGGATTCCAATTCCTTATTAAACCATGGCTCCCTCACACGACCCTTTCCTCCCTGCCTGACAGGTACATACTTATCAAGGATATTCAATAGTTGCTCCTTGAACAAGCTCCACATATCAATTGCGCCCTTGCCTTGAAGCCTACTTTTCCAAGGCACGCATCCTAAGTCGTGCCTCACCACATCATAATTTCCCTGCCTCCAGCTATAACTCTTGCCCTGCAATGCACACTTATCCCTCTCCATCACTAGAGTAAAAGTCACTGAATTTTTGTGGTCACTGTCCCCAAAGTGCTCATCTACTTCCAATTCTAACACCTGGCCTGGTTCGTTACCCAGAACCAAATCCAGTATGGCCTCACCTCTTGTTGGCCTGTCTACATATTGTGTCAGGAAACCCTCCTGCACACATTGGACAAACACCGACCCATCTAACAAACTCGAGCTATAGCTTTCCCAGTCAATATCAGGAAAGTTAAAGTCCCCCATAACAACCACCTTACTACTTTCACTCTTCGCCTGAATTATCCTCGCAATCCTTTCTTCTACGTCTCTAGGACTATTAGGAGGCCTATAGAAAACTCCTAACAGGGTGACCTCACCTTTCCTATTCCTTATCTCAGCCCAAACTACCTCAGATGGCAAGTCTTCATCCATCGTCCTTTCCACCGCTGTAATACTACCTTTGACAAGCAATGCCACACCTCTCCCTCTTTTACCCCCACCTCTGACCCTACTAAAACATTTAAACCCTGGAACCTGCAACAGCCAATCCTGTCCCTGTTCTACCCATGTCTCCGTAATAGCCACAACATCAAAATCCCAGGTACCAACCCATGCTGCAAGTTCACCTACCTTATTTCGTATACTTCTTGCATTGAAGTATATACTCTTTAAGGCACTTTCCTGTTTACAGGCACCCTCCTTTGAGATTGATGCCGTGTTCCTAATCTCCCTACACTCCAGGTCCTGCACCCTAAAGCTACAGTCTAGGTTCCTGCAGAGTTAGTTTAAACCCCCCCCCCCCCCCCAACAAGAGCACTAGCAAACCTCCTCCCAAGGATACTGGTGTCCCTCAGGTTCAGGTGTAGACCATCCTGTTTATAGAGGTCCCACCTTCCCCAGAAAGAACCCCAGTTATCCAGAAACCAGAATCCCTCCCTCCTGCACCATTCCTGTAGCCACGCATTTAACTGTTCTCTCTCCCTATTCCTCGACTCTCTATCACGTGGCACGGGTAACAAACCAAACATGTTCAGCCTCTCCCCATAGCTCAAATCCTCCAACACTGGCAACATCTTTGTAAATCTTTTCTGAACCCTTTCAAGTTTCACAACATCTTTCCGATAGGAAGGAGGCCAGAATTGCACGCAATATTCCAACAGTGGCCTAACCAATGTCCTGTGCAGCCGCAACATGATGTCCCAATGCCTGTACTCAATACTCTAACCAATAAAAGAAAACATACCAAATGCCTTCTTCACTATCCTATATACCTGTGACTCCACTTTCAAGGAGCTATGCACCTGCACTCCAAGGTCTCTTTGTTCAGCAGGGGTGACCTTACAGAGGGTTACAAAATTATGAGGGGCATGGATAGGATAAATAGACAAAGTCTTTTCCCTGGGGTCAGGGAGTCCAGAACTAGAGGGCATAGGTTTAGGGTGAGGGGTAAAAGATATGAAAGGGACCTACAGAGCAACTTTTTCACGCAGAAGGTTGTACATGTGTGGAATGAGCTGCCAGAGGAAGTGGTGGAGGCTGGTACAATTGCAACATTTAAAAAGCATTTGGATGGGTATATGAATAGGAAGGGTTTGGAGGGATATGGGCTGGGTGCTGGCAGGTGGGACTAGATTGGGTTGGGATATCCGGTCAGCATGGATGGGTTGGACCGAAGAATCTGTTTCCATACTGTAAATCTCTATGACCTCAGTGATCCATGTTGACCATATGAAACTCCGGATATAAGTTTACTCACTGAGCTGGAAGGTGTGTTATCAGATGATTTGTCACCATACTAGGTAACATCATCAGCTAGCCTCCAGTGAAGCACTGGTGGTATAGCCCACTTTTTATTTATGTGTTTAGGTTTCCTTGGATCGGTGATGCCATTTCTTGTTCTTTTTCTCAGGGGGTGGTAAATGGGATCCAACTCAATGTGTTTGTTAATAGAGTTCCAGTTATCAACAAACACATTGACTTGGATCCCATTTACCACCCCCTGAAAGAAAAAAAGGAAAGGACGTCATCACATGACATCACCACAGGAAATTGCATCACTAACCCAAGGAAACTTAAGCACATAAATAAAAAGCGGGCCATATCACCAGTGCTTGTCCGGAGGTTCAATGGTGATGTTACCTAGTATGGTGACAAAACATCTAACAACAAACCTTCTAGCTCAGCGAGCAAACTTATATCCAGAACCTCAACCTGAGCTATAAATCTGCTCAAAACTCACTAATATGAAACTCAAGACCACAAAAGGTCAGGAGGACGAGATTGCACAGGGACATTGTTAACAGCATTCTTGTCTATTCAACAAGTATAGCAGATGATACTGGAATCAGCAGAGATTCAGGGAAGGAGACAATATGTGTAGATGCAACATCAAATCAGTCCAGTGTAATCTCCATTCGGGCAAATGCTATCATATTGACTAGTCATAAGGCATAGTTCGAATGGGTGGTACGACTGGTGAGAATGGAACACACACAGGAGTAGGTGACAGAAGCAATGACAGCTACGCCCATTTTCCATCAGAATAATGACGACATGCCCAGCAATGCTGAATTCAACAAAGATGCTCAGGTTCATTGGTCATCAATGAAGCAGGTGCTTAGAGAACAGGAAACATACAGAGTCTCCAAAGTAATGCATCAATCTAACCCTGATGGGCAATAGGCTTGGATTGGAGGTGTGGGGGCAGATGGCTCAGAGTAGCAAGGATGTGTGGACAGGTTATAGAGAGCTCCTCCAATGTAGGGGAGTGGATTTGAGCCATGAAAGCTTTGAGGGGTAAATTGCTAAAGTAATGGGTATTTACTCAAAACTGTTCTGACCATGACACTGACATTGTCTCTGTCCTCATTGAAGGAAACATAAAGGTTAAATTGGTGCAATTTGTACTGGCATCTCAAGGAACCCACAACTCAGAAGTAGCTTCATGGACATTTAGTCCACTGGAGTCAGGAGGCCAGCTGGCTGCCGAATATCATCTCAAAAACATTGTTTTTTTCCTCATTCTTTCACAAGGTGTGGGCATGTCTAGCTAGGCCAACATTAATTGCCCTTGAGAAACTTGTGGTGAGACATTTCTTGGGCTGCTGCAGTCTATATGGTGCAGATACACCCACAGTGAAGGAACCCTATGTGGAAACAATCATAAGTGAACAAAAAGAAAAATGACTCGCATTTATATAGTGCTTTCCACAAATAGTGGATGTCTCAAAGCCTTTTACAGCTTATTTATATTTGAAAGCTAGTCACTTTAGCAACAGCAATTTTGTGCTTAATGCATTTATTAAGGGTCATTCATAGGATTGGCTGGAAGTGGTTGTGCAATCTTGCAAACTGCTGCTCCTCATTTGAATAAGGCAAGCAATGGATATTTTGTTTGTGTAGCGTGTTTTTTTGAAAGACAAAAAGAACACATGCATACACTGTTTCAACTCAGCAAAATAGCAATAACCAATGGTTCATTTCTCAGGACAACATTATAACCAATGTCTGGCAGTTAACTATCAATCAGCCTTAATGGATGCATTCTCTATGACATTGCCTCTACCAGAATTGACTTGCCAACCATTCAACACTCTCCTCTCATGCAATATAAATTATGGCTTTCCATTTGAATTGTTATTTCCTGTGAATTGTCCTAATGAGTACAAAGGGAAAAACTTTGATGACAAGTGCCTTTTTTTCAGCAGTCATATTTTTGTGTTCTTACTTCACTGCAGCTAGCAAGCAACTGAAGCTTCAATATACCTCTGCACCTTCAACAAAATTCCCACATTAAATTGTTCTTAATAACACCTTAACCACTTCAAAATGGACACTAGGCCAGAAAGCTCCAGCTACTAACCCTGTAAAAACTGATCAGCAGTGGTGACATCAGGATGCATCCCTGACATTTCTCTCACACTTTTCCCATCTCACAAACCTGGAAATTTCAGATCCTGTTTCTGTTGCCTCAAATAATGTCTCATTGACATTGGCGCCACCAATACAAAAAAGAACCATGTCAATTGTTGACAGGACCAAGCAGCCTAAGACCAGGACTTTTAGATTAAAATAACTGACAGTTTTGCAGTATTAATTCATCAACAGCTTATTATACCATTGTATTTTAGACAGAATTATCATTTCACTTCCAAGTGCTATGTTTGGCTATGTGTTGTATAAATAATAGTAACTTAAAATATTTAGATTATGCATGTACCTGCCAAGACTAGTCTGTGTTGACTGTGAGCCCACATGTTCCCTTATGCCAGTAGGCAGGATCATCTTCTCTTCAGCACATACTGTGCTCTTATTTGCTAAGGTTTTCACATTAAACTGCGATAAGTCAGATTCATCAGTATCATGTGGGAAGTCTTTAATGTTGAGACAGGAATCTGAATTTAATCTCTTTACAGCTGCAAGATAAACATAAACACCATATTATTTGACTTGAATCCTCCATCTGTCACCTAGGGGCCATATTTCATTATCCAAGTGGGTAACTCACGTTGGGACATTTTCCAATTTGGCAAAACCAGAGTCAACTTCACTCTGAAAATCTAGCCCACCCACCCCCGATCCCAATATTGACATGGATAGAGGGAAGGGGTAGAGAGCATGTCAGTGGCTAAGAAATACTAAACATTTGGGAAGAGGAGGTTTACTGTATGGGATGGCAGAAATGCTTTAGTATATTTTTGCAACTTGTCTTGCAGTTGTCCAGGCTACAGGGAGGTGGGGAAATCTGAAGGAAGAGATGGCACCGTGAAGAAGTGCCACCATAGTGGGACAGAGATTTTAGAAGATAACGTGCTTGAGGGAACAGCAGAAGTACTTACATACCTCCCAGCCCACAAAGTGGACACATTATTTCCTGTTAGACCTAGCAATTTCTACCTCCAACTACCAATGTTTCATCCCTTGGGATACTCAAATCATAGTGTTACATCCAAATAGTTACCAAAATATTAAGTGCTGAGCCTCATTTAAATATTTTAATCTCTGCTCTGCTTTTCCAGCATACACTATACAGGTACCACCAAAATTACCATTCTAAAACTGGAAGTAGCTGCATTCAGGACTGAGTTTGGACTTCATTTTTTATTAATTTACATACCTTTTTCCAGCCAATCGTGGGGACCTTTATTTGACTTGATTTATTATTGTCACATGTACCAAGATAGAGTGAAAGCTCTAAAATTTTTCCAAACATGTTTTTTTCTTCATAAATCCATATTAATTTTGTACAGTTAAACAATTATTTCTAAATCTTCCATGATCACATCCTTTATAATAGATTCTAGTATTTTCCCTTGAATCGACATTAGATCTGTAGTTACCTACTTTCTCTCTCCCACCTTTCTTAAATTGTGGGTTATATTTGAGACCTTCCAATTTGCATGAGCATTACAATTTTGAAAGACACAATCACTATCTCTGTAGCCATCTCTTTCAATATTCTCAGGTGAAGGTCATTGGTTCCCAGGAATTTGTCAACTAATAGACCCATTAATTTCTCCAATACTACATTTTTTTCACAAATACTAATTTCTTTTTGTTCCACATTTTCACTATCCTTGGATCTTAATCATTTCAGACTGAGCTCTTGAATCTTTCTTTGTGAAAATAGAAACAAAGTCCTTAAATAGCTGCCCTGCCATTCCTATTATAAATTCACCTGTCTTTGCTACTCAGCATAGGGCAAATAAAATTATATAAACGCACACACACATTGACAGAGATAGAAGGGAAATGAGGAGTCACCTACTTCCTTCAGAATGAATTTCTTTGTCAGGCAGAAGATTTCCTTGAGAAGCAACTTTAAATAATCGTGCACGAGCATTGCTGACTCTCTTAACCTCTACTGGGTCCAGTGGGGGCTTTGGAATGGGAGATCCTTCATCTTTGGGTGGAGAGGTAGGAATTTTTGGTTTCTGGTACAGGAGAAAACAAGAATTTTAAACCAACAAATTCTTTCTAGGTTTTAAAGTTCCATTAAATGCTACTAAATAGCAAAATTCTGTGCACAACAGTCATCAAAAGAGAAACAAAAGTAGTCATTCTTTGCTCATGCAAATCTCTTAATTAAATTTATATATTAGTATGTGTTCTCCAATATATGAAGTGTCAGATCTAGATAATACATATCTTTTTTCCAATTCAACACCAAATATTGTAAAGAAATACTTTTGGGATGAATAACAAACCACATTCATGTTTCCTCCAATAATGCTCAATTTTTCAAATTTTAGAACAGTAATCATTGCTGCTCAACGTGATACTTTCTATTTCCCACACCAAACCTCTTATGTGGTCAGCCACTGTGAATTAGCAATTTCAGTTCTTTAACTTTAAACATAAAATATTCAACTTTAAACACATGAATGGATTTTCTAGAAAGCTGTAATGCTCGCATAGGTGGGAGTCACACACGGGGGACCTTGTGGAATCTTGATCATGACATACTCCAAAAGAATCATCCAGGAAAATGAATTTTCCATTGGGCAACTCATACCCCACAAACCCTCCATCCTGATTAATAGTTAATCTGACCCCATACACACCCCACACACCCCCAACAACTTAAACCCCCACACCTTGACCCAACACACTCCCACATCATTATCCTGCTACCTTGAAAGCAGCAATGAGCACATACAGAGCAGGTGGTGTTGAAATCACGCTATATGATTTTTAATTCTTATACCCCCTTCCTCACCCAATTGCCCACTCATCATAAGGGTATGAATTTGACCCATGTGTCAACACGACATTCTAACATGGAGGACATCAAATAACATTGGCCTAACCTCCCTAACATGTGCCTAAACCAGCAGGAGCAATTTCAAATCGATTAGGGATACAAATCCTGTTTTATATTGCTCTCCTTAACTCAAAAGGAGATCTTGTGACACAGGGATAGTGTCCCTAGCTCTGTGCCCAAAGGTCTTGGTTTGAGTCACATACCATAGCTTGTTGGCTGTGGAAGGTATATTTATAGCATGGTCAGTCAGGTTGACTGTCAGCCTGTAATTCCTTCCAATACACTGATGGTAGACAGCAAGAGCAGGGAGGTTTCCTGGTCAACAAAACTGCAATGAGCAATAGCAAACCACTGCGGTATCTGCCTATAAGTGGAGAGCAATCCAATGGCCCAACTCTTGAATATAAAGACAGGAGAACTGACAGACATATTTAACACAGAAGCACTGGGGCCAGCAACACTCCCACACCGTGGAAAAATTGTCATTACTGAAGAGGACTGCAGGTGCTGGAGATCAGAACCAAAATGTGTGGTGCAGGAAAAGCGCAGCCAGTCAGGCAGCATCTGAGGAGGAGGAGAGTGGATAGATTCTGCTCAAAACATCAACTCTCCTGCTCTTCAGATGCTGCCTGACTGGCTGTGCTTTTCCAGCACCATATGTTTTGACTCTGCAACAAATTACAGGCAGACATTCATAAATTTGCAGGAATGGATAAATAATTTGAAAATCAAGCTAGTGCAGATAAATAGAGTCATAGGGTTATATAGCATGAAAACAGACCCTTTGGTCCAACTAGTCCATGCCAATCATGTTCCAAACTAAATTAGTCCCACGTGCCTGTATTTGGCTCATATCCCTCCATACCTTTCATAGTCATGTTTTTATCCACATGAATGTTGTAGCTGTTTGTGCATCCACCACTTCCTCTGGCAGGGGTTCATTCCACATACAAAACAATCTCTGTGTAAAAAGGTTGCAACCCAGGTCCTTTTTAAAAACTTTCTCCTCTCACCTTAAAAATATGCCCCCTAGTTTTGAAGTCCCCCACCCTTAGGAAAAAATACCGTTGCGATTCACTTTATCTATGCCCCTTATGATTTTATAAATCTTTGTAAATAAGGTCACCCCTCAAACTCCTATGCTCGCAGCCTACCCAGCCTATTTTCATAACTGAAACCCTCCATTCCAGGCAACAGTCTGGTAAATCTTTTCTGACCAGCAGAGACTGTGACAATGCAGTTTGGCTGTCGGGGTGAAGATTTGCATTGGCACAATCACCACTACCAGAAGGAGGACCTCAGCAAAACACCATCCAAGGACATTCCTCCAACTGAATTGAATTCATTCCTCCCATTGACCAACCAGGTCGTACCCTCTACTTGTCTTCATCTATCCCCACTTCATCACTCTACCCCTGCCACTCCCTTTATCTACAGTTTCCCCCACATCCAGTCCTGAAGAAGGGTTACACTCAAAACGTCGACTTCTGCACCTTCTGATGCCTGCCAGGCTTGTTGTGTTCTTCCAGCCTCCTGCCTATCTACTTTGGATTCCAGCATCTGCAGGATTTTTGTGTCTCTAATCATCCAAGGACAGGCAGTCACCTGCACTGAACAGCAGGTTGTTGTGGGCCTGCTGCTTCAGGCCCAAACATTACATCGCTATAGTGTTTTTTTCCCTTCCTAGCTTACTCCCATCAAATGTACAATCTCTGGAGAACAAGATGGATAAACTCAGATCACGGCTCAGCTTCCAGCGTGAACTGCAGGACTGCCATGTACTCAGTTTCACAGAAACCTGGCTCAACCTATCCATTCCCGACTGCGCACTTCAGGCTGATGGTTTTTCTATCCATTGTATGGACCGTACAGCATCCTCGGGTAAGGCAAAGGGTGGTGGGGTTTGCTTTTTAATCAACAACTTATGATGCATGGTCATTGCAGCCCTGGGCAGCCATTGCTCCCCAAACCTTGAACTCCTCACCATCAAATGCTGCCCCTTCTATCTGCTACAGGAATCTCTACCATCAGGGAGAAGATACAGGAAGCCTGAACACACACATCAGCTTGCTTTACAACAGTTTCTACCCTACTGTTGTTAGAATACTGTATGGACTCTCAAACTCTTAATATTTGTCTGTACCTGTGCTTTTGTTCTTGCCGCTGTTTACCTATTATTTACTATCTATGCTACTTAACTAAGTGATCTGCCTGTATTGCTTGCAAGACAAAGCTTTTCACTGTGCCTCATTACACGTGACAATAAATTCAATTCAATTCTTTATCATCAGAAAACAGAAGTGGAGGGGTAGAGAGATGTGCTATTGCAAAATTTGTTGGTAGCAGAGTAAGAAGTAAGGCTTTGGCTTGAGAGGCTTTGGACAGCAGCAGCTCAGCAAAAAGTACAGGTGAAGTCATTTTAACTTCCCTTTTTAATTGTACAGCAGTTAGTTGCATGTTCCTTCTGCAGGATGTGGGAATTCGGGGAGACCTCCATCATCCCTGATTGATTACACCGGTGGGAAATGCACCCAGCTGCAGCTCCTGAGAGACAGTGTAGGAGAGCTGGAGCTGGACGCATCAGGATCATCTGAGATGCTGAGCGCTTTATGGATAAGAGTTTTAGTAAGGTGGTCAAACCTGAGGTGTAGTCAGAGAGTAGCTGGGTGACCACCAGGAAAGACAAAGGGAAGAGGCAGGAAACCCTTTTAGCCATTCCCCTCGAAAACAAGTTCACCATTTTGAATACTGTTGCAGGGGATGACTATTCATGGGAAAGCAACAGTAGCCACGTTGGTGGGACTACAACTGGTTGTGGGGCAAAGTGGAAACGGGGAAAGATAGACAGGATCTTAGTGACAAGAGACTTGATAGTTAGGGGGACAGATAGGAGATTCTGTGGCTGCAAATGGGAATCTAAGATGGTGTGTTGCCTCCCTGGTGCCAGGGTCCAGAATGTCTCAGAGCGGCTGCAGCACGTTCTTAAGGGGGACGGTGAGCAGCCTGAAATCATTGTGCACATTGGCACAAATGATGTAGGTAAAAATAAGGGATGTGGTCCTGCAGAGTGATTACAGAGAGATAGGAAAAAAGTTTAAAAACCATGACCTCATTGGTGATAATCTCCAGATTACCTCCAGTAGACGAAAGTGAGTACTGCAGATGCTGGAGATTAGAGTCAAGAGTGTGGTGCTAGAAAAACACAGCGGGTCAGGCAGCATCCAAGGAGCAGGAGAATCGATGTTTCGGGCAAAAGCCTTTCATCAGGAACCTCCAGTGCCATGTGCTGGTGAGGGTAAGAACAGAGGGAAATAGTAGATGAATGAGTGGCTAAAGAATTAATGCAGAGGGCAGGGATTCAGATTTTTAGATCATTGGAATCTTTTCTGGGGCAGAGGTGACCTGTTCAAGTGGGATGGGGTTGCACTTGAACTGGAGGGGGACCAATATCTTGGCAGCCAGGTTTGCCAGTGTTGCAAGGGAGGTTTAAACTAGATTGGCAGGGGGGGTGGAATCCTTAACAGCAGGCTGGAAGGAGATACATAATCAGAAATAGTAAGTTGAAGAGACAGGTCAGACTGGAGCACGACACAGCAAGAATGCCTGTTGAATTAAATTGCATGTATTTCAATGCAAGAGGGCTAACAGGTAAGTTGATGAACTCAGGGCATGGATAAGTATGTGGGATGGGGATATTATACAGATGCTTTCAGCAGGACAGAAATGGTGGAAGGAAGGGAGAGGGAGTTGCATTTTTGATTAAGGCGAGTATCACAGCAGTAATCAGAGATGATATACCTGAAGGATCATCCAGTGAGGCTTTGTGGGTGGAGCTAAGAAATAAGAAGGGGATGGTGACCTTATTGAGTTTGTACTATAGGCGCCCAGTCAACGGGAATTAGAGGAACAAATTAGAGGGAGATTTGGAAGACTTGCTGGAGCAATAGGGTTGTCATAGTAGGGGATTTTAATTTTCCTAACAAACACTGGGACTGCCAGTGCGTTAGTGGCTTAACTGGGAGTAGAATTTGTTAAGTACATTCAAGAAGGTTTCCTCAAACAGGTCTTACTTGGGAAGGGGCAAAACTTGACCTACTCTTGGGAAATAGAGCAGGACAAGTGATGGAGGTGACAGTGGGGTAGCACTTTGGAACCAGTGACTATAGTTCTATTAATTTTTAAATAATTGTGGAGAGGAAAAAAACTGATCCACAGGTTCAAGTTCTAAATTGGGGCAAAGTAAATTTTGATGGAATTAAGACAGGAGGTTGCAGGGGTTGATTGGAGTAGCTTGTTTGCAGGCAAAGGGACCTCTGGCAAGCGGGAGGCCTTTAAAGTGAGATAGCTAGAGTTCAAGGTCTATATGTTCCTGAGAGGGTGAAGGGCAAAGATGGAAGAAAGAGGGAACTCTGGATGGCAAAAGATATTGAGGCTTTGACCAGAGAAAAGGAGGCATGGCTCAGGTACAGGCAGCTGGGATCAAAGGAATCTCTGGAGGTATACAGGAGTTTACTGAAGAAGGAAATCAGGAGAGCGAAAGGGGGCCATGAGATAGCCTTGGCTGAGAAGATTAGGGTGAATCCAAAGATGTACTTTAAGTATATTAACAGAAAAAGAATAACAAGAGACAGAACTAGGGTCCCTCAAGGACAAAAGTGTACATGCATGTATAGAACTGCACGAGATGGGCAAGGTTCTCAAAGAATATTTCTCCTCTGTGTTTACCATGGAGAAAGACAAGACGACTTGGGAAAGGTAGTAGTGATACCTTGTGGACAGCCAATATCACAGTAGAGGAGATGTTGGACATTAGAATGTATGAAGGTGAATAAATCTCCTGTTCCTGACCACAGATTCAAGAACATTGCATGAGGCTAGAGAAGAAATTGCGGGGCCTTGGCTGATATTTTTGCATCGCGATAGCCATGGGTGAAGTCCCAGAAGACTGGAGGATAACAAATAGAGTCATAGAGATGTACAGCATGGAAACAGACCCTTTGGTCCAACCTGTCCATGCCGACCAGATATCCCAACCCAATCTAGTCCCATCTGCCAGCACTCGGCCCATATCCTCCAAATCCTTCCTATTCATATACTCATCCAAGTGCCTTTTAAATGTTTCAATTGTACCAGCCTCCACCACTTCCTCTTGCAACTCATTCCATACACGTATAACTCTCTGCATGAAAAAGTTGCCCCTTAGGTCTCTTTTATATCTTTCCCCTCTCACCCTAAACCTATGCCCTCTAGTTCTGGACTCCCCCACCCCAGGGAAAAGACATTGTCTGTTTATCCTATCCATGCCCCTCATAATTTTGTAAACCTCTACAAGGTCACCCCTCAGCCTCCGACACTACAGAGAAAACAGCCCAAGCCTGTTCAGCCTCTCCCTATAGCTCAAATCCTCCAACCCTGGCAACATCCTTGTAAATCTTTTCTGAACCCTTTCAAGTTTCACAACATCTTTCCGATAGGAAAGAGACCAGAATTGCACCAATAGTCCAACAGTGGCCTAACCAATGTCTGTACAGCCACAACATGACGCCCCAACTCCTGTACACAATACTTTGACCAATAAAAGAAAGCATATCAAATGCCTTCTTCACTATCCTATTTACCTGTGACTCCACTTTCAAGGAGCTATGAACCTGCACTCCAAGGTCTCTTTGTTCAGCAACACTCCCTAGGCCCTTACCATTCAATGTAGAAGTCCTGCTAAGATTTGCTTTCCCAAAATGCAGTACCTCGCATTTATCACCATCTGCCACTTCTCACAAACTTGATTGAGTTTTTTGAAGAAGTAACAAAGAGGATTGATGAGGGCAGAGTAGTACATGTGATCTATATGGACTTCAGTAAGGCCCATCTGGTCAAGATCTTGTTGTAATTTGAGGTAACCTTCTTCACTGTCCACGTCATCTACAAACTTACTAACTGTACCTCTTATGCTCGCATCCAAATCATTTATGTAAATGACAAAAAGTAGAGGACCCAGCACCGATCTTTGTGGCACTCCACTGGTCACAGTTCTCCAGTCTGAAAAACAACCCTCCACCACCACCCTCTGTCTTCTACCTTTGAGGCAGTTCTGTATCCAAATGGCTAGTTCTCCCTTTATTCCGTGAGATCTAACCTTACTAACCAGTCTCCCATGGGGAGCCTTGTCAGACACCTTACTGAAGTCCATATAGATCACATCTATCACTCTGCCCTCATCAATCCTCTTTGTTACTTCCTCAAAAATCTCAATCAAGTTTGTGAGACATGATTTCCCACGCACAAAGCCATGTTGACTCTCCCTAATCAGTCCTTGCCTTTCCAAATACATGTGCATCCTGTCCCTCAGGACTCCCTCCAACAACTTGCTCATCACCAACGTCAGGCTCATCCTGGCTTGTCCTTACCACCCTTCTTAAACAGTGGCACCATGTTAGCCAACCTCCAGTCCCTCCAAATGTTGTGCCATTATTCAAGAAAAGCTGCAAAGAAAAGCCTGGGAACTATAGATCAGTAAGCTTAAAATCGGTGCTGGGTAAGTTACTTGAAAAGATTCTGAGATAAAATATCCATGTATTTGGAAAAACAGGGCTTGACTAGGAGTAGTCAGCATGAGTAGGAGATCATGCCTCACAAAATGTGTTTGTGTTCTGTAATGAAGTGACCAGGAATGTTGACAAGGGCAGGGCAGTAGACTAATCGATATGGATTTCAGTAAGGTCTTTGATAAGGTTTCAGATGGGAAGCTGCTCTTAAAGGTTAGATTGCATGGAATCCAGGGCAAGCTGGCAAATTGGATACAAAATTGGCTTGATGGTAGGAAGCAGAGGGTAATAGTGGAAGTATGCTTGTCTGACCGCAGGGCTGTGACTAGTGGAGTGCCTCAGAAGTTGGTGCTGGACTCATTACTGTTTATTATCTATAACAATAATTTGGATGAGCGTGTACAAGGTGTGATTAGTACATTGCTGATGACATTAAAATAGGCGGTATCGTGGACAGTGAGGAAAGTTATCAGAAATTGCAGAACCTTGATCAGCTAGGGAAGTGGGCCGAAAAATGGCAAATGGAGTTTAATATAGATAAGTGTGAGGTCTTGCATTTTGGCAAGTCAAATCAAAGTAGGTGTTTCATGGTGAATGGTAAGGCCTTCAGGAGAGTTGTGGAACAGAGGGATCTTGGAGTTCAGGTTCACAGTTCTCTGAAAGTGTAGTCACAGGTAGACAGGGCAGTGAAAAAGGCTTTTGGCACACTGGTCTTCATCAGTCAGGGCACTGACTATAGAAGTTGAGAAGTCGCGTTGCAGTTATACAAGACGTTGGTGAAGCTGCACTTGGAGTATTGTGTTCAGTTTGGTCACCTTGTTATAGGAAGGATATTATTTAAACTGGAAAGAGTGCAGAAAAAAATTTACAAGGAGGTTGCCTGGATTGAATTGTCTGAGTTATAGGGAGATGCTAGACAAACTAGGACTTTTTTTCTTTCGAGTATAGGAGACTGAGGAGGGACCTTACAAAAATGTATAAGATCATGAGGGTCATGAATAGGGTGAATGCATTCTGTCTTTTTCCCAGGATTGGGGAATCGAGGACCAGAGGGCATCAGTTTAAGGTTAGAGGGGAAAGAATAAAAGGGAACATGAGGGGCAACTTTTTTTTAACATAAAGGTTTATATGCATATAGAATAAGCTGCCAGTGAAAGTGGTTGAGGCGGGTATATTAACAACATTTAAAATGCATTTGGACAAATATGTGAGTAGGAAAAGATTAGAAGGATATGAGCCAAGTGTAGGGAAATAGAGTTAGCATGAATGGACATTTCGGTCGTTATGGACAAGTTTGGGACAAAAGGACTCTATCACTCTATAACCATCTCCAATTTAATAATATCCTTCCTATAGCAGGGTCACCAGAACTGTGCATAGTATTCCAGAAGAGGCCTCACCAACATCTTATACAACCTCAACATGATGTCCCAACCCCTGTACCCAAAAGGCAAGCATGCTAAATGCACTCTTAACCACTCTGTCTACCTGTGACGCAATTTCAAAGTATTATGTACCTGAACCCCTAGGTCTCTCTGTTCTACAACACAACCCAGGGCCCGACCATTACTTGCTCTTGTTTGTTTTACCAAAATGCAATATCTTGCATTTAGCCAAATTAAACTTTATCTACCACAGCGCAGCCCATTGACCCAACTGATCAAGATCTCTTTGTAGTCTTAGATAACATTCTTTACTGTCCACTAGTTCACCACCTTTGGTGTCATGCACAAACTCACTAATCATGTCTCTTATATTCTATATCCAAATCTTTTGTGAGGTGGTACATTTTAGGAGGAAGACTAGAGAGGTCTTTATTATTTGGAAGGTGAAAGCCTAAGATACAAAAGGGATTTCAGAGTATAAATTATTATCACTTGAACCACGAGTTAGTAAGGCCTTAACACAAATAGGTTTAATTTCTAGAGAGATAGTATTGAAAATTGATTAGTTTTTTTCTAAAATCTGTATTGTACCTTGGTTGACCTGAAAGGAAGGAGGATAAGTTGGAGGTTGTGGCACACATTGATTTCAATATAGTTGGGATAAGGTCTTGCACTAAGAGTTCTGGGAGCTAGACAGTAAACTGAAAAGCAGGGCTGCAAAAGTTGTAAACTCTGATGTAAAGTATTAGCGAGTACAGAAATAGAACAGGGAAGATGAATGCATGGCTTAACAGTTGGTGCACATTGAAGAGTTTTAGATTCCTGAATCACTGAGGTTATTTCCGCAGAAGGTGCAACCTATACGAAAGGACCAGTACCTAAACCAGTATGGAACCAACCTTTCTGGTAGGTTTGCTAGTGCTGTTGCAAAAAGTTTAAACTTGATCAGTAGGGAGAGGGACAAGGAGTCGGGAGAGGTTGATGGCCTCTACTTTTATGCTAGGAGCATTATAAGTAAGACAGGCGTGTTGAGGATTTGGGTTGAGAAGTGGAATTTCATCCATCACAGATATGTGTTTGAGGGAGGGGCAGAATTCACAAATCAATATTCCAAAGTATAGGATCTTCAGGCGAAACAGGTAGGGTGCAAAAGAGGAAATGGTATTGCATTATCAACTAAACAGTTAGTAACTGCAGTAGGAAAGGACGATATCCTGGAAGGATCTTCAAATGGGGCATTGTAGGCAGAGTTTAGGAAAAAGGGGGCAGTCACATTGCTGGGAGTGTATTATAGAACTCCAAACAGTCAGCAGGCAATATAAGAGCAGACATGTAGATAATTCACTGAGGTATGTAATAACAACAATAACAGGGTTTAATAATAAGAAAACCTCTAATAATTTTCGGGGATGTCAAATTCCCCAACATTAATTAGGATAGTGTAAAGGGTTTTGAAGAGGAAATTTCTTGAAATGTGTTCAGAAGAACTTTTTATTTCAACATGCAGAGAGTTCAACAAGCTGTACTAAATTTAATTCTGGAGAACAAAGCCAGATAGATGGTAGCGGTGGCACTGAAGAAACATTTTTGTGTTAGCAACCATAACATAGTATAATTTAAGTTTGTTATGGAAAAGGAAAAATATGGTCTGCAAAAAAGGACTTTGGATTGGGGCAAGGCAGATTTTATCAAGATACGGTGTATCTGGCTTTAATAGATTGGGAACAAATACTTGTGCGAAATCTACACCAGAACAGTGTGAGGCATTCAAACAGGAAATTGGGATAGCACAGGCCTGACATGTTCCCTTCAGGGTGAAATGTAGGAGCACCAAGCTTAGAGAACCTGGTTGTTTAGGAATATTAGGACTGGGTAAGATGGAAAAGATAGGCTTTTAGTAAGTATAAATGAAGTAAATTAATGGAAGCCTAGTGCAACATTGAAAGTGGAGGGATGAACTTAAGAAAGTAGTTAGAAGAGTATGGAGAGGGAATGAAAAAATACTGTTAGATAAAATTAAGGAGAATCCCAAGAAATTTTTATAAGTACAGCAAATTTTGTTTTACCTGGCACCTTGTGAACCAGAACACTCGCTAGACCTTACAAGTATAAAAATTATGTACTTTAAATACTTCTTAGGTTACAAGATGATGGAGGTGGATTGGTCAGACTGCAAGATCAGTGGCAGGTCGGATTTAACCTTGGAAAGTCTGAGGTGACACACTTTGGAAGAAGTATCAAGACAAAGGGGTACTCAATGAAAAGCAGGACACTGGAAAGCTCAGAGGACACAAAAAGAAAATACATTAAAGCTATCCTGTGGGATCATGGCTACCCTGATCAGATCATTTCTCACTATGTATCATGCAAACTCACAAATGCCCACTGTTTTCAGACCCAATAAGTGTACAGTCTACCTCAAATTATTTTGGAAAGGCAAAGTATTTCAAAAATTGAATAACAGTTTAAGCACATTGCTTCACACTGCTGCAATGCAGTGGAGATGGAGTGGCTTTTTTTCTACTACTTTAGTATAAAAACATGTTCTTCCTACCACACAATGAAGCAATGTCATGTTTGAATTTCAGTTCTGAAGCACATCAGGTATCTAAGTTATACATCCCAACAACTGGCAGATTGCATTAGATATGTTCCTCTGGCTGTCTGTGATGGACAAAGTCAAGACCCTGCTCAATTAACACATGCTTGCAAAACCCAAACAAAATGCCCATCATTTGAAGCGATTCAATGTAGCTTTCTGTAGTCTTTCTCCATTTATTGATACGTAGCTCCGCTATTTTTCCAGTCTGTATTCTATCTGTCAAGTTTTTGCCCACTTGCTTAATCTATTATCCCCCTGCAGACCCGTGTCATCCTCACTACCTGCCTTTTTAAGTATTTTTGTGTCATCTGCAAATTTCATTGTAGAACATTCATTTTCCTCACCTAAGACATTAATGTATATCGTAAATAATTGTGGCCCTAATGCTTTGGAATTCTACTAGTTACTGGTTGCCATTCTATCCTCTATCTTCTAGTAGTTGGCCAATCCTTAATTCGTAATAATATACTACCTTCAATGCCATGGGTTCTGAGAGTCATGGAGTCATAGAGATGTACAGCATGGAAACAGACCCTTCGGCCTGGACATATTGGAGTTTAGAAGAAAGACAGGCTACATTATAAAGCATACAAGATTCTTAGGGGACTTGACAGGGTTGATAAGAGAAAAAAGGTTGTTTCCTCTTGTGGAAGAGTCCAGGACCATAGGGTGTAATCTCTAATTAAGCATTGCCCATTTAGAGGCTAGGAGGAGAAAGTGAGGACTGCAGATGCTGGAGATCAGAGCTGAAAATGTGTTGCTGGAAAAGCGCAGCAGGTCAGGCAGCATCCAAGGAGCAGGAGAATCGATGTTTCGGGCATGAGCCCTTCTTCAGGTCTAAACCTGTCGCCCAATTCCTAAGCATCTGTATCCCTCTGCTCCCCACCTACTCCTGAAGAAGGGCTCATGGCCGAAACGTCGATTCTCCTGCTCCTTGGATGCTGCCTGACTCTGCTGCACTTTTCCAGCAACACATTTTCAGCCATTTAGAGGCTAGTTCATTAAGTATATTGAAGACTGAAAGAAGAAGATTGTTAATCAATATGGTAATCAAGGGTTATGGGGAAAAGGCAGGAAAGTGAAGTTGAGTATTATCAGATTAGTCATGATCTCACTGCAACGTGAAGCAGACTCAATGGGCTGTTTGGTCTACTTCTGCTCAGACATCTTATTGATATTAATAGGCCAGGCCCTTTTCTACTGAAAAACAAAGATGGGGTCATCTAATAGAGGTCTTAAAATTTACTAATGAGAAAGAAGGTAACTAGAGACCAGTAAAAGGAAAGGCAATTATCAAGAAATACAACAGGAAATTCAGAAGAAAAGTTTTTTACACAAAGGGTGATCAGAATGTGGTTGAAATAACAGACATAAGCATTCAGATTCCATAGATCCTTCAAAGTGACCGATAGACAATGTGGAGAAGAAGGTGTTTGGCACATGTGCCTTCATTGGTCAGAGCACTGAGTACAAGGGTTGGGACATCATGTTGCAGCTGTACACAAAATTGGTGAAGCCTCTTTTGGAGTAAAGAACAAAGAACAAAGAACAAAGAAACTTTACAACCCAAGAACAGGCCCTTAGGCCCTTCGGGCCTCCAAGCCTGAGCCGATCCAAATCAAACGTCTAAACCTGTCGCCTAATACCTAAGCATCTGTATCCCTCTGCTCCCCACTGTGCCTGCCTCTACCACCTCTGCTGGCAACGCGTTCCAAATGCCCACCACCGTCTGTCTGAAGTATTTGCCGCATGTATCCCCCTTAAACTTTTCACCTCTCACCTTGAAAGAGTGACCTCTCATTATTGAACCTTTCACCCTGGGAAAAAGCTCATCTCTATCCCCCTGTCTATACCCTTCATGAATTTTGTAAACCTCATTTAGGTCCCCGTCAATCTCCTTTTTACTAATGAAAATAAACCTAACCTACTCAACCTCTCTTCATAGCTAGCACCTTCCATATCAGGCAACATCCTCGTAAATCTTCCTTGAACTCTCTCCAAAGTGTCTACATCCTTTTGGTAATGTGGTGACCAGAACTGTACACAGTATCTAAATGCAGCCGAACCAATGTCTTGTACAATTTTAACATGACTTGCCAGCTCTTATACTCAATACCACATCCAATGAAGACAAGCATATTATATGCCTTTTTGACCACTCTATCCACCTGTGCAGTAAACTTCAGGGTACAATGGATCTACATTCCCAGGTCTGTCTGTCCATCAACTTTTCCCAAGGCTCTTCCGTTCATTGTATAATTCGCTCTGGAATGAGACTTGCCTAAATGCATCACCTCACATTTGCCTGGATTGAAAACCATCTGCCACTTTTCCACCCAACTCTCCAGTCTATCTATATCCTCCTGTATTCTCTGACAGTCCCTTTTGCTTTCTACTACTCCACCAATCTTCATGTCATCTGCAAACTTGCTGATCATACCAACATTGCCCACTTCCAGGTCATTTATGTATATTACAAACAACAGTGACCCCAACACTGACCCCTGTGGAACACCACTGGTCACCTTTCTCCATTTCGAGAAACTTCCTTCAACTATTACTCTGTTCTTTATCTACCTAGCTGGAACACCCTGCACACCATGTGACTTCACTTTCTCCATTAGTCTATGATGGGGAACCTTATCAAACGCCTTACTAAAGTCCATGTATATGACATCAACAGCCCTTCCTTCATCTATCAACTTGGTCACTTCCTCAAAGAACTCTATTAAGTTGGCAAGGCACGATCTCCCCCACACAAAACCATGTTGCCTATCACTGATAAGCCCATTCTTTTCTAAATATAAATATCCCTCAGTACCTTCTCCAGCAACTTTCCCACCACTGACGTCAGGCTCACTGGTCTGTAGTTACCCAGAATATCCCTACTACCCTTCTTGTACAGGGGGACAACATGAGCAACCCTCCAGTCCTCCGGCACCTCACCTGTATTTAAGGATGCCACAAAGATATCTGTCAGAGCCCCAGCTATTTCCTCTCTCACCTCCCTCAGCAACCTGGGATAGATCTCATTCGGACCTGTGATTTGTCCACCTTTTATAACCTCTAACCTACCCAACACATCTTCCCTACTTATGTCAACGTGATCCAGACTAATCAAACTTCTATCTCTAATTTAAACATGCATCATGTTTCTCTCTTCAGTGAACACTGATGCAAAGTAATCATTCAAAATCTCACCAATTTGCTCAGGTTTGAAACACAGCCTTCCTTTGTTATCCTTTAGTGGACCAATCCTTTCTCTAGTTACCCACTTGCTTCTTATAGAAGAATAAAATGCTTTGGGATTCTCCTTAATTCTGCTCACTGAAGCTACTTCATGACCCCTTTTAGTCTGCTTGATTCCTCGTTTAAGACTTGTCCTACTCTTCCGATATTCCTCCATGGCCCATTCTGTTCTTAGCTGCCTAGACCTTATGTACACTTCCCTTTACCTCTTGGCTAGTCATACAATTTCTCCTGTCATCCACGGTTCACGAATTTTGCCCTTCCTATCCTTTGCCTTCAATGGAACTTGCCTACCTTGCACTATGTTTAACCTATCTTTGAAAGCCTCCCACATCTCAAATGTCGACTTTCCTTTTAAATAGCTGTGTCTAATCCACATTTCTGAGCTCCTGCCCAATTTTGATTATAATTGGCCCAGTTTAGTGCTCTTCCCTTAGGACCACTCTCATCTATGAGTACTCTAAACTTACAGAATTGTGGTCACTGTTCCCAAAGAAATCCCCCACCGCACCTTCTACCACCTGTCGTGGCTTGTTCCCCAGTACCAGGTCCAATATGTCCCCTTCCCTTGTTACAGTATTGACATACTGCTTTAGAAAACTCTCCTGGACGCTTCTTACAAATTCTACCCCATCCAGACCTCTGACACTAAGTGTACCCCAGTCAATGTTGGGAAAATAAAAATCTCCCATCACCACTACCCTATTGCCTCTACATCTTACTGTGTACAGTTCTGGTCGCCTTGCTTTACAAATGATTTTATTAAATTGGAAAGGATGCAGAAAAATATTACAAAATGTTACCAGGACTGGAGGATTTCAGCTGTAGTGAGAGGCTGGGAGCATAGGAGATTGAGGGGTGACCTTATAAAGGTTTATAAAATCATGAGGAGCATGGAAAAAGTAAATAGTAAAAGTCTTTTCCCTCAGGTAGGGGAATTCAAAATTAGAAGATATAGATTTAAGGTGAGAGGGGAAACATGTAAAATGGACCTGAGAGGCAACGTTTTCACAGAAAGGATGGTTCATATATAGAATGAACTGCCAGAGGAAGTGGTCGATGCAGGTACAATTACAACATTTTAAAGGCATTTGAACAGGTACATGAACAGGAAAGGTTTAGAGCGATATGGACCAAATGCATAGAAATGAAACTGGTTTAGTTTGGGGAACTTGGTCAGCATGGATGAGTTGGACTGAAGGGTCTGTTTCCATACTGTTTAACTCTATGACTTAAATATGACTTTAATGCATTTCAATGCATTAAAGGTGAGGTTCAACAAACATATAAGGAAGAAGGGAACATGGGTTATGAAAACAAATTTAGATGAGGAAAGATGGGAGGATTTTTAAGTTAGGAATATGGTCCATATGGACTGATGGAGACGCATAACCCATTTTTACCTTGTGGTCTTATGTAATCCTAGCCACTGCCTTTTAGCTTGGCACAAACTTTGTATCCAAATGAATCAGTACAGCTTTACACTACACAATGCCATTCAATAATTGAATAAAGCCCATATTACTTCTCCCATTTATTCCGCTTCTATTTTAAAATAATTTGAAGAAAGTTGACATGGCTTTCTTCTGGTTTACTTACATGATCAAGAGGGGTGAGACGTGCTCCTGATATGGGTCTTGAGTCGCTACCTTCAAAGCTTCGAGCATGGAGACTGTACAAGCAAAGCATGAGATGTATTCTTAAAGATGTTTGTCTTTATTTTGAGCCCCTTTATTGTATTAGGTTTAAAGGCAATTAGAATTAGAATTAGAATCTCTGCAGTATGGAAACAGGCCCTTTGGCACAATAAGTCCATACTGACCCTCCGAAGAGTGACCCACCCAGACCCATTCCCCTACTCTACATTTACACCTGACCAATGCACCTAACACTATGGGATAACTTAGTATGGCCAAGTCACTTAACGTACACATCTTTGGATTGTGGGAGGAAACCGAAGCACTCAGAGGAAACCCACGCAGACACAGGGAGACACTGTGCAAACTCCACACAGACAGTCGCCCGAGGGTGGAATTGAACCCGGGTCCCTGGCACTGTGAGGCAGCAGTGCTAACCACCAAGCCATAGTGCGATGTAAAATTCAATAGATTGAAGTATTACAGCTTTGAATATTAATCCATGATTTGCCTGACAGCCAAAACATCACAAAGTCAAGGGAAAACAAACATTGAAAGGAGAATGCTGATACAAACAGATGTTTGGAGCAATCCAGCGGATCTGACAACATTTGTGGAGAAATAGAAAATCTTTGACTGCAGTATGATTCTTTTTCAGGGCAATTAAGAACCTAAAAACCAAATACTAACAGCAACTAATTTCTCAAAATATCAAGGCAATTGTTTTGAGTGCCATATTCATGATAAAGAAGGGAAGGAAAATAGTGATGTAATCTCAGCCACTGCCTTTTGTCTTTAGATTAGATTACTTACAGTGTGGAAACAGGCCCTTCGGCCCAACAAGTCCACACCGCCCCGCCGAAGCGCAACCCACCCATACCCCTACATCTACATCTACCCCTTACCTAACACTACGGGCAATTTAGCATGGCCAATTCACCTGACCTGCACATCTTTGGACTGTGGGAGGAAACCGGAGCACCCGGAGGAAACCCACGCAGACACGGGGAGAACGTGCAAACTCCACACAGTCAGTCGCCTGAGGCGGGAATTGAACCCGGGTCTCCGGCGCTGTGAGGCAGCAGTGCTAACCACTGTGCCACCGTGGTGTAGCCATTGTCGCCAAATACTTCCACTACGCTGGGTTTAACAGGCTGTGACTGTACAAAATGTTGAAAATTATGAGGAGCAGGCTGAATCCAATCAACACAATAATGAAACTATTTCTGTTCACCAAGAAGATATCATGAGAAATCCTGCAAAAACACAATCATGAAAAATCATGACGCTAAAAATTTCACAACATAACTGACAGATGAAGCAACCATAGATTGTAGATAGTTCTTTAACCAAGGAGTACAAGGAAGATGACTACTCTTACGAGCTCAATGAATGCCCTCCTATTCACCTAGTAGAAAGTGAGGACTGCAGATGCTGGAGATCAGAGTCAAAACTGTAGTGCTGGAAAGCACAGCAGGTCAGGCAGCATCCGAGGAGCAGGAGAATCAATGTTTCAGGCATAAGCCTTTCATCAGGAATGAGCCTTGTGGGTCTAGACTGAGAGATAAAGGGGAGGGGGTGGTGGGTTTGGGGAAAGGGAGCTGAGAAAGCAATAGGTGGATGAAGGTGAGAGAGGTGGTGATTGGTCAGAGGGGATAGTCCAGAGGGCAGTGCCGAGTTGGAGGTTTGGGACTGGGATAATGTGAGGGGAAGGGAAATGAGGAAGCTGTTGAAATTCACATTTCTCCTGTGTGGTTGCAGGGTCCCAAGGCAGAATATGAGGCATTCCTCCTCCAGGCATTGGGTGGTAACAGTTTGGTAGTGGCCCAGGACCTGCATGAGCTGAAAAATGTGTTGCTGGAAAAGCGCAGCAGGTCAGGCAGCATCCAAGGAGCAGGAGAATCGACGTTTGGGCATAAGCCCTTCTTCAGGAATGAGAAGGGTGTGCCAAGCAGGCTAAGATAAAAGGTAGAGAGGAGGGACTTGGGGGAGGGGCTTTGGGAATGCGATAGGTGCAAGGAGGTTAAGGTGAGGGTGATAGGCCGGAGAGGGGGTAGGGGCGGAGAGGTCGGGAAGAAGATTGCAGGTTAGGAAGGCGGTGCTGAGTCCGAGGCTTGGGACTGAGATAAGGTGGGGGGAGGAGAAATGAGGAAGCTGGAGAAATCTGCATTCATCCCTTGTGGTTGGAGGGTTCCTAAGCGGAAGATGAGGCACTCTTCCTCCAGGCGTCGTGTTGCCATGGTCTGGCGATGGAGGAAGCCAAGGACCTGCATGTCCTTGCGGAGTGGGAGGGGGAGTTAAAATGTTCAGCCACGGTGGGGTTTGGGTTGGTTGGTGCGGGTGTCCCAGAGGTGTTCTCTGAAACATTCCGCAAGTAGGCGGCCTGTCTCCCCAATGTAGAGGAGGCCATTTCGGGTGCAGTAAATAATGTGTGTGGAGGTACAGGTGAATTTGTGACGGATATGGAAGGATCCCTTGGGGCCTTGGAGGGAAGTGAGGGGGGGAGGTGTGGGCGCACGTTTTGCATTTCTTGCGGTTGCAGGGTAAGGTGCTGGGAGTGGAGTTTGGGTTGGTGGGGGGTATGGACCTGACGATGGAGTCGCGGAAGGAGTGGTCTTTCCGGAACGCTGATAGGGGATGGGAGGGAAATATATCCTTGGTGGTGGGGTCTGTTTGGAGGTGGCGGAAATGACGAAGGATGATACGATGTATTTGGAGGTTGGTGGGGTGGGAGGTGAGGACCAGTGGGTTCTGTCCTGGTGGCGATTGGAGGGACAGGGTTCAAGGGCAGAGGAGCAGGAAGTGAAGGAGATGCGGTGGAGAGCATTGTCAACCACGTCTGAGGGGAAATTGTGGTCTTTTGAAGAAGGAGACCATCTGGGTTGTTCGGTATTGGAATTGGTCCTCCTGGGAGGAGATGTGGCGGAGATGAAGGAATTGGGAATATGGGATGGCATTTTTACAGGGGGCAGGGTGGGAGGAGGTGTAATCTAGGTAGCTGTGGGAGTCGGTCGGTTTATAGTAAATGTCCATGTTGAGTCGGTCGCCCGAGATAGAAATGGAGAGGCTTAGGAAGGGGAGGGAGGAGTCTGAGATGGTCCAGGTAAATTTGAGGTCGGGGTGGAAGGTGTTAGTAAAGTGGATGAACTGTTCAACCTCCTCGTGGGAGCACGAGGGAACATCTCTGGGACACCCGCACCAACCAACCCAACCGCCCTGTGGCTGAACACTTTAACTCCCCCTCCCATTCCGCCAAGGACACGCCAGACCATGGCGACACAACGCCAGGAGGAAGAGCGCCTCATCTTCCACTTAGGAACCCTCCAACCACAAGGGATGTATGCAGATTTCTCCAGCTTCCTCATTTCCCCTCCCCCCCCACTTTATCTCAGCACCACCTTCTTGACCTGCAATCTTCTTCCCCACCTCCTCTCCGGCCTATCACCCTCACCTTAACCTCCTTCCACCTATTGCATTCCCAACGCCCCCTGGGCGGCACGGTGGCACAGTAGTTAGCACTGCTGCCTCACAGCGCCGGGGACCCGGGTTCAATTCCCGCCTCAGGCGACTGACTGTGTGGAGTTTGCACGTTCTCCCCGTGTCTGCGTGGGTTTCCTCCGGGTGCTCCGGTTTCCTCCCACAGTCCAAAAATGTGCAGGTCAGGTGAATTGGCCATGCTAAATTGCCCGTAGTGTTAGGTAAGGGGTCGATGTAGATGTAGGGGTATGGGTGGGTACGCTTCGGCGGGGCGGTGTGGACTTGTTGGGCCGAAGGGCCTGTTTCCACACTGTAAGTAATCTAATCTAATCCCCCAAGTCCCTCCTCCCTACCTTTTATCTTAGCCTGCTTGGCACACCCTCCTCATTCCTGAAGAAGGGCTTATGCCCGAAACGTCAATTCTCCTGCTCCTTGGATGCTGCCTGACCTGCTGCGCTTTTCCAGCAACACATTTTTCAGCTCTGATCTCCAGCATGTGCAGTCCTCACTTTCTCCAGGATCTGCATGTCTTTGACGGAGTGGGAGGGGGAATTGGAGTGTTCAGCAGTGGGGTTGGTGTGCCTACTTCCCTAGCAGAAGCCTCAAAAAACATCAAGATGTTGTGGGAGTTTGGACCTGTGGTACTGTAAACGTCAGTGCTTTAATAACTGTTGATGGATTGGAATAATCAGCAATAACTCTTTCTGGAATAACTGTTTCCTGAGATGAAAAGGTTAAGGACAAACTGTTATAAAGAAATTAAAAGCAACACACCAATTGGCCATCGATAGGAAAAAAGATGTAAACAAACTGTTTCCTGGGACAGAGAAGGTAAAACCTGCTTGTTAATGAATGGCCTTGTGATAAATGGGCAATTAAGATCGCCTGCAGAAGAATTTAAGGGGTTAATGGCAGGACAGGCTGGTTTCAAACAGACAGCTAAAATGGAATGTAACAAGGAACAGAAAAGCTAAGTTGAGAGCAGCTGGCCTTCACTCCTGGTAAAGAAGCTAGCTAGACTTGGTGATTTTAGAAGTCTCATAAATAATATCGCACGATGGACTTAGCAAGTCAGAAAATCCTATAAGAATTCAATTTCAGTATTCTTGAACAACACAACTCCAGAGAACCATAATGCACAGTGATCAAACACTGGGCAAGCAGAGACAGATGCTGTTGGTTGGAATCATAGCTTAATTCCACAATTAATCAGGTAATAGACAAGATGGGTTGTGAGGCTGAATTTACTTGTGCGAGGGGTTTTATTTTGGTTGCTATATGCAATAAAGTTTAAATAATCGTTTCAATATTTGATTGCCTGTGAGATTTCTGAATAAATAGTCAACTTCAATATAGATTGTGGTAATTGATGCACAACAGGCCGCAGCAAAAAAAAATCATGGAAAATATGTTTCACTCCATTTCCAACATGGCTGACTACATCAGACTTATCCAGTGACAGCACACCAAGCAGAAAGAGATTACTGAGTCTTTCCAGAGCTAACTCAACATTTTTCAGTGTCTTTACTGAACAAGGTAAGGCCCTCCTAAGGTGTGAATGAAATTGAAACGCAAGTCATTTTTCATATACCTACTACATCACTGCACTGTGTATTAACTTGTATTGTTCCGACAACATGTGTGTTTGGATACAAATCAGGTTACACAAGGGCTTCTTCAGAAGAAGCTCTGCTTAACATGAATTCATGGGTGGCTCCTCTGGAATTCAATTTACAAGTTTACTGCACTTTGTTGCATAGAAGACAGTGGTTACCTTTTGTTGTTATTTTGTTTTGTTGTGTTTTCCCTGTTGTTCCTTCAGTTCTCTGCCTGAAGACAAGTCCAATCGATGGCACTATGATCTCCATCAGAAAAGCCACAGATGATCTCAAATGTGTCCCAGCCAGAAACAGGATTGAACTCCTTACTACTGTTACCATTTTAACCCATACTGGCTACCCAGTAAACTAAGCTAACCAGCTCTGCAAGATACTCGAATTGCAGTGGCAACATACAATTTTACGTGCATGTTGGTAGTCTAGAGCTTTAGATATTTGGGCAGAGGCCCCAATTTCATGACTGATCAGGAATCCCTCCCAGTTTTAGTATCTGCTCTCATGTGGTGTCATGTGACTTCTGACTTTGCTCACCCCAGTCCAACACCACCATCTTCACATCATATACTATAGTGAACCTATACCATTACAGATATACATGGAAATATATCAAAATGATTACTGTGCTTACCTGAATGCAGAGGGAGGCCTATTATCAGGTGTACGGGAAGACGCAGACCCAAAAAGCTTCCTCTGATCATCTTTAGGGGTAAATGGTCTTTGAGTCTTTAAACTTCTCAATGATGAACGGGCCTCACTAATGATCTCAGCACTGGTCTTTGGTTGAGATGGTGAAGCTCCAATCACAGTGGCAGCTTTTACAGTCCTTTTAGTCCTTGAAGAATGCATCTTTCCTATTACAGATGAGCAGCCCAGGAAATTCTCCATATGAGGATACGATATAAATAAACACTATCTAAAGAAACACAAAATACCATCAAACTTATTCTTCAGTGAAAAAAAATTATGAATGTTTCGTATCCACCCAAGTGCAATTTTCCTGATAATTCAGCATGCAATAAAATGTGTAAATCAAACTAAACCTTTACAAGTATAGCAACCTATATGACCAAAGGATTGAACTGTAATTATGCTAAGATTTATAACTTAACTATTAATCATTCTGCCTTATTATTGGATAAACACATTGAATTTTCATAAGATAATTTATTACTTCACATATTAACAGTACTGTTCCAATGAGTTCTATTTTTATTTCTGCACTAAAAATAATGGCAAATTGAGATTAGCAAAATTAACATCCTTTTCTTTGGTTTTTGTTATACGTTTCTTAACATAACTGAAATCTCTGGTTGCACAGAGCTCTTGGAGCTGTAGGTAATAAATGAGCTAACAGCAGTTTCTAGGTAAAGATGTGCATGAAGATAGCTCCTGAACAGTCAATGCCCTCAGGAGCTCATCACTTTATACCTCTTTCCTTAGCATCCTTCACCCTTTCTTCCTCAATTTCCTCTCTTATAATGTTTAAGTTCTCCTAGCTTTATTGGTGCACACATTAGTCCAAATTACAAGTTAACTATTATTTCAAACTGCCATCTGAAACCATACAGTTTGCATTCCTCAGTGTACATGGAATCTTACCTCAAATTTGACTTTCAAATTTCCAGATATCAGATATCTCTGGACATGAAGACTACACTCTACACTGTATCATGTCATGGGTATAACTCAGCTGCAGTGCCTCTCATGCTTAAAATTTTAAAGTAGCTTTTTGATCAGTAATGCACATCCCCCAAATCTTGCTGTATCTCTGACTGGTTTACTGGCAGCTATAGTCCACTCCTGACTTAAGATTGATTCTCTTTTCCCTGCCAAAGTACATTTCCCCACCATTTCTAGTTCTAGAAATTGTTGCAGAAGAAAAAAATAATTCTAGAGTCACATTTTTTTTTTCTCCTGCAACAATTCCACACTGTAGGGAATCTAATCTAATTTCAACACAACTAAGTTGTTAAAAATATATATTTCATGGGATGTGAGCAGTGCTGGGAAGGCTAGCATTTGTTACCTATCCCTAACTAACCTTTAACTGAGTGGCTTCTAAGTCAATGAAGAGGATAATTAAGAGTCAACCACATTCTATGGATCAGAAGTCACATGCAAGCCAAACTAGTTAAGGGTGACAAGTTTTCTTCCCTAAAGGACATTAGTAAAGCGGATTTCTTTTTATGAAAACCAATGATAGCCTCAGCAATGGTGACTTAATTCTGACACTAACTTGCAATTCTACATTTCATTTATTGACTCTACCAGCTGCCATGGTAGGATGTGAGACTGTGTTCCCAGAGCAATGGCCTAGACTTTGGATTGCAATTCCTATCTCCTCATCTGTTACTTTGGAAATATTCATCAGTGCAAACTCCATTTCTGTACCTTATAAATAGCATTTGAAATTTAATTTCCCTCTTGTGTCTGAAATTTTGCCTGTTAACTTTGTCCCTCTATGAGGCCTTTCTCTTTAACTTTGTATTCCTTCCTATTGTTCCACCTCTATTCTCCAGTCTAAATGGACTTCAGCAAGGTTCCACATAGTAGACTGATTAGCAGTGTTGGATCACATGGAATCCAGGGACTGCTAGCCATTTGAATATAAAATTGGTCTGAAGGTTGGAGACAGAGGGTGATGGTGGCAGCAATGTGTACTGTCTTCAAGTACACTGTAGTAACTCATCAAGTTTCCTCTAACAGCACCTTCAAAACCCAGGACATCTATTAGGAGGGTTGTTTTTCAGACTGGAGGTCTGTGAGCTGCAATGAGCCGCAAGGATTGATGCTGGGTCCACTGCTTTTTGTCATTTTTTTAAAATGACTTGGATGTGAATATAGAGGAATGATTAGTAAGTTTGTCGATTACACCAAAATTGGTGCCGTAGTGTACAGTGAAGAAAGCAATCTCAGAGTACAAAGGGACCTTGATCAGATGGGCCAAGGAGTGGCAGATGGAGTTTAATCTAAATAAATAAATCTGGGCGGCACGGTGGCACAGTGGTTAGCACTGCTGCCTCACAGCGCCAGAGACCCGGGTTCAATTCCCGCCTCAGGCGACTGACTGTGTGGAGTTTGCACGTTCTCCCCGTGTCTGCGTGGGTTTCCTCCAGGTGCTCCGGTTTCCTCCCACAGTCCAAAGATGTGCAGGTCAGGTGAATTGGCCATCCTAAATTGGCCCGTAGAGTAGGTAAGGGGTAGATGTAGGGGTATGGGTGGGTTGCGCTTCGGCGGGGCGGTGTGGACTTGTTGGGCCGAAGGGCCTGTTTCCACACTAAGTAATCTAATCTAATCTAATCTAAAAAGTGAGCTGTTGCATTTTGGTAAGGAAAATCAGGACAGCACTTACACATTTAATGGTAAGATCCTGCAGTGTGTTACCAAAGAGATCTTGGACAGCAGGATCATAGTTCCTTGAAGGTGGAGTCACAGGTAGACAGAGTAGTGAGGAAGGCGTTCAGTACACTTGCCTTTATTGGTCAGTGCATTGAGTATAAGAGTTGGGATGTCATGTTGCGGTTATACAAGACGTTGGTTAGGCCATTTTTGGAATACTGCACTCCATTCTTGTTTCCCTGCTATAGGAAAGATGTTGTTAAACAGAAAAGATATATAAGAATGTTGCTGTGGGTTGGAGGGTTTGAGCTAATAGGGAGAGGCTGAATAGGCTGGGGCTACTTTCCCTGGAGCATCAGAGGCTAAGGGACGATCTTATAGAGATTTAGAAAATCATGAAGAACATAGGTTGAATTGCTAAGATCTTTTTCCAAAGATAGGGGAGCCCAAAGCTAGAGGACATAAGTTTAAGCTGCGAGAGAAAAGATATAAAAGGGACCTAAGGGATAACTTTTTCATGCTGAGGGTGGTGCGTGTATGGAATGAGCTGCCAGAGGAAGTGGTGGAGGCTGGTACAATTACAACATCTAAAAGATGTCTGGGTGGGTACATGAATAGGAAGGATTTAGAGAGATATGGGCTAAGTGCTAGTAAATGGGGCTAGATTAATTTAGGTTATCTGGTCAGCATGGATTAGTTGGAATCAAGGGTCTGTTTCCATGTTGTGCGGCTCTAAATATATCTGAAAAATGGCAAAACACAACTAGTGGCAATACAGTTGATAATTCCTTGTCTGCGCACATTTGGCTTTTTAAAAAATTCATCCATGGGATATGAGTGTCACTGGCTAGGCCAGCATTTATCACCTTGGAATCACTGGAGCGGTTAGGTGTAGGAACATCCACAATGCTGTTTGGAAGGAAGTTCCACAACATTGACCCAGTAACAATGAAGGCACAGATATAGTTCCAAATCAGTGTGTGACTTTGAAGAGAATTTACAGAAGGTGTTGTTTCTATGCATCTGCCTCCCTTTTCTAGCTAATAGATGTCCTGGGTTTTGAAGGTGCTGTTAGAGGAAACTTGATGAGTTACTATAGTGTACTTGAAGACAGTACACATTGCTGCCACCATGCATTGGAGGTTAAGGTACTGAATGTTGAAGGTAGTGGATATAACGCTGACAAAGCAGGCTAGATGGTGTCAGACATTTTGAGTATTGTTAGAGCTGCTCTTACCCAGGCAAGTGGAGAATATTCCATCATGTTCCTGATGTGCTTTGTACAGAAGCAGACTTTGGGAGCCAAGGGGTGAGTTACTAATCACAGAATTCCTAGTTTCTGACCTATGTTTGAAGCTACAGTATTTATATAACTGGTTTAGTTTTGTATCTAGTTAATGGTAACCCCCAGATGTTGACAGTGGGACTCAGTAATGGTAATGCCACTGACTGTCAAGGAGTGATGTGCAGCTTCTCTCTCGTTGGAGTTGGTCATTGCCTGGGACTTGTGTAACATGAATGTTATTTGCCACATACCAGCCCAAGCCCAAGCCCATGCCCAAAAGTTTGTCCTGGTCTTACTGTGTATGGACTTGGACTGCTTCAGTACATTAAATGAGACAAAAAGACAGCAGATGCTGAATCCAAAATAGACATGCAGGAGGCTGGAGGAACACAGCAAGTCAGGCAGAATCAGGAGGTGGGGAAGTCAACATTTCGGGTTTAACCCTTCTTCAGGAAGGGTTATACCCGAAACATCTACTTCTCCACCTCCTGATGCTGCCTGGTTTGCTGAATTTTTCCAGCCTTCTGCCTGTCTATTTCAGTACCTGAAATGTCATGAATAGTGCTAAACCTCATGCAATTACAAATATCCTTCCACATTTCTAATTTTATAACGGAAAGAAAGGCACCAAAGTATGAAAAGAAAGATTTTCCAGCATCTTTCAATTCTGGAAAAGAGTCATACTCTATTTATTTTTCTGTGTTTGTTTCAGATTTCAATCATTTGCAATATTTTCCTTTCTTCTTTTGCACTGATGAGTGGAGGATGGCGATATTGGTGGAGCCTCCACCTTCTGTTAGTTATTTGACTGTGCCAGGACTATAGACCTTAGATCTGATTCATTAGTTGGGAGCTTGCTTAGCTCTGTCTATTGCACTCTGCTTCTGTTATTTAGCATGAAAGTGGTCCTGTGTTGTGAGTCTGAAGTCACATTTAGACCAGACCTGAACCAGCTGGGTTTATACAATAATCAACAGTAGTTAAATGATTGCCATTAGCCTCGCTTTTAACTCCAGATTTCATTGCAGCCAAATTTGACCATCTGCAACAGTTTGAAGATTTGCCCCCAAAGTATTAATTGTATTACTAATCCAGTGACAATATCCCTATGCCTTTATTTCCAATTTGTTTGTTTGTCCATTTTGTTTCCCTTCATCTCTCCTAGACCAGTGACACCCCACCATCATGCATTCTTTCATTTTTTCTCTGGGGTAATTTGTTCTCTAAATCCCTACTCCAATCTAACAGCATTCCTCTATCTTCCTACTCTGCTGCTAATTTCCCAGGCCTATCTTCCTACATATTATTTTTCTGTGCTTCTCCTGGTGTAGTTCAAAAGCAATAAAGGCTCTTCTTGCTCCTTCCTTGCAAGCAGCAAAACCAACAACCCATCTTGCCTTCCAATGCTCTTGAGTCTGATCATGACAATCTCCTTCCTAACAAAGACATCAACAAACCTGTGTTGAACTTGTGGAGTCTGCCAACAGCTCAGCTTTCACCATTTCTCTCTCTATCTCTCTCCAGAATGACAAAGGTTGACCTGCCAAATATAGATATTGGTAAGATGGAAGGTCAGACCAATGTGAATCCTGTGGCAAATCTGAAAAGACAGCAATAACTGCTAGCCACACCAGCACCATAGAACTTGAGGAAATGGACCCGGGATCAGATGATATAGGAATAGAAGTAGGTAATTTGACACATTGAGTCTGCTCCATCAATGTGATCATAACTGATTATGATAATCCTTAACTCCAATTTTCTGCCTTGTCCTCATAACTATTAATTTTCTTAATGAAGCCTTAAATACGCTTAATGATCGAGTCTTGACAGCCTTCTGGGATAAAGAATTCTACAGTTTCAATCCCCTCTGAGAGAAGAAATTTCTTCTCCTCTCTGCCTTAATTAAATGAGAGACCCCTTACTGAGATTATAATCTTTGGTTCTAGACTCACCTTCAAGGGGACAAAGTTAAAAATCAAACAACACCAGGTTATAGTCCAACAGGTTTATTTGAAATTTCTAGCTTTCGGAGCACTGCTCCTACATCAGCAGCACTCCAAAAGCTAGTGCTTCCAAATAAACCTGTTAGACTATAACCTGGTGTTGTGTGGTTTTTAACTTTATTCATCTGAGTCCAGCACCACATCATTTCAAGGGGAATCAGCCTTTCCACATCTACATTGTCAAGCCTCTAAGAACTTTATATTTTTCAATAATGTTGCCTCTCATTCTACTAAACACCAGTGAATATCAGCCCAACCCATTTAACCTTTCCTTCTAAGAAAATCCCTCCATTCCCAAATGAACTTGGTGAATACCTTTCCTTAGATAAAGGAGACTAAAACTGTTCACAATATTCTAAGTATAGGCTGACTAGTGTCTTGTAGCGAGAGCTTGAACAAGTCCTCCCTATTTTGCTTTCCCTATTATCCATTGAGCTTGGATGTTAGTTTTTGTGATTCATGCATGAGGACCCCTAAATTCCCCTGTCCAACAGCTTTCTACTATTACCTCCAAGTTTAATAATATTCAACTGTTCTGTTCTTCCTGTCAAAGTGCATAGCCTCAAATTTTCCAACATTATACTCCAGCTGCTAAGTTTTACCAACCTACTTAACCCATCTATATTCCTTTGTAAACTCTTTATATCTTCCTTGCTATGTGTTTTGCCAATAATTTCTGTGTCATCTACAAACTTACTTTAAACACTTGTGGCCTTGGCAGAGATTCCCATGGTACTTCACTAGTTACAGGTTGCCAGCCTAAAAATGCCTCCTCATCCCAACTATCTGTCTTCTATTACTTAACCAATTTTCTAACCATGCCAGTACACCACCCCTAGTACCATATCTTAACTTATTATGTGCTTATGTGCAGTAGTTCATCAAACGTCTTTTGGAAATCTACACATATGTTAGATGTACTTTTATACCTATATTATTTGTTACAATTTCAAATAACTGGCAAGCATTTGTTGGGCATTATTTTCCCCTCATGAAGCTGTGTTGACTCTATTGGATTATAGTTTATATTTTTCCAATTACAGAAGTTATCTGGAAATGATTAACTGGCCTACAGTCCCCCTGTTTTTTTTCCCTGTCTCCCTCCTTTTTTGAACACATTGTTACAGTGACATTTGTCCAATCCTCTGGGACTTTTCCAGAATCTAAGGATTCTTGGAAGACTTCCTTTAAATCTTAGCATGAAATCCATCAGGTCCAGTGGACTCATCAGCCTTTAGTTCATTACTTTTCCTCATACATTTCTCTAGTGATAGTAGTTGTATTTATTTCCTGCTCCTCTTTAGCCTTTTGATTATTTAGTATATTTTGAATGTTATGTCATGAGGTTATGGGTGTGAACTGCACCTTTAAGAGTGAGTGAAAGCTGGCAAGGAATAAACAAGCACAGTGTGCTGAAAAATTTAAAAATGTAACATTTGGATGTGAAACAAATAGCTAAACTATGTTGCTATTGTACACAGTAAATTCAAATTTAGCCAATCAGTTTAAATTATGTGCCAAGATATCAAAATCCAATTGAATTTGAATTTTACTGTTTTGACGACATCAAACCAATGAGACGATCCAATATTTTGGGGTATAAAAATCAGGCATTTTGAAAAGGGGCACCAACAAACACCAACTGCCTGCAGAACTGCTCTCTGAATGGTACTTGTTCACATGAAATCTGTGAAGCAGAAGACCGAAGAAGAAACGATACAGCTAACTGGTTTTGAAATTTAATTTTTTTGTAAAACTTAATCAGAGGATTTTATCAGATTGGTATATTGTTGTAGAGTGGGAGGTAGATAAACCAATCACTGGATTAGTGGTGCTGGAAGAGCACAGCAGTTCAGGCAGCATCCGAGGAGCAGTAAAATCGATGTTTCGGGCAAAAGCCTTTCATCAGGAATATAGGCAGAGCGCCTGAAGGGTGGAGAGATAAGTGAGAGGAGGGTGGGGGTGGGGAGAACGTAGCATAGAGTACAATAGGTGAGTGGGGGAGGGGATGAAGGTGATAGGTCGGGGGGGAGGGTGGAGTGGATAGGTAGAAAAAGATGATAGGCAGGTAGGACAAGTCATGCGGACAGTCCTGAGCTGGAAGTTTGGAACTGGAGTGAGGTGGGGGAAGGGGAAATGAGGAAAATGTTGAAATTCACATTGCTGCCCTGGGGTTGAAGTGTTTCAAGGTGGAAGATGAGGCGTTCTTCCTCCAGGCATCTGGTGGTGAGGTAGCGGCGGTGAACGAGGCCCAGGACCTCCATGTCCTCGGCAGAGTGGGAGGGGGAGTTGAAATGTTGGGCCACAGGGCGGTATGGTTGATTGGTGTGGGTGTCCCGGAAATGTTCCCTAAAACGCTCTGCTAGGAGGCGTCCAGTCTCCCCAATGTAGAGGAGACCACATCGGGAGCAACGGATACAATAAATGATATTGGTGGATGTGCAGGTAAAACTTTGATGGATGTGGAAGGCTCCTTTAGGGCCTTGGATGGAGGTGAGGGAGGAGGTGTAGGCGCAAGATTTGCAATTCCTGCAGTGGCAGGGGAAGGTGCCAGGGTGGGAAGGTGAATTGAAGAGGGGCATACACCTGACCAGGTAGTCACAGAGGGAACGGTCTTTGCGGAAGGCAGAAAGGGGTGGGGATGGAAATATATCCCTGGTGGTGGGGTCTGTTTGGAGGTGGTGGAAATGTCAGCGGATGATTTGGTTTATGCGAACGTTGGTAGGGTGGAAGGTGAGCAACAGGGGCATTCTGTCCTTGTTATGGTTTGAGGAGTGGGGTCTGAGGGCGGAGTGCGGGATGTGGGCGAGATACGTTGGACGGCATCTTTAACCACATGGGAAGGGAAATTGCGGTCTCTAAAGAAGGAGGCCATCTGGTGTGTTCTGTGGTGGAACTGGTCCTCCTGGGAGGAGATACAGCGGAGGCGGAGGAATAGGAAATAAAGGATGGCATTTTTGCAGGAGGTAGGGTGGGAAGAGGTGTAATCCAGGTAGCTGTGGGAGTCAGTGGGTTTGTAAAAAATGTCGGTATCAAGTCGGTCATCATTAATGGAGATGGAGAGGTCCAGGAAGGGGAGGGAGGTGTCGGAGATGGTCCAGTAAATTTAAGGTCAGGGTGGAATGTGTTGGTGAAGTTGATGAATTGCTCAATCTCCTCCCGAGAGCACGAGGTGGCGCCAATGCAGTCATCAATGTAGCGGAGGAAGAGGTGGGGAGTGGTGCCGGTGTAATTACAGAAGATCGACTGTTCTCCCAATCAGACAAAGGAGGCTTACAGTGTAGATAGTTGTTGTTTAGTGTTCTCTTTTTTTCTTGGAGTTAAAGAATAAATTGTTAAAATTTTTCTTTAAATAGTGGGATTTGGTAGTTCTTTGTCACTCATACTTTTACAGATTACAAGGCGAGCTTTTCTGTGTTATTGGTTTAAATTATCAGAGGGGTTTACTCTATGTCGTAACATTTGTTTGTATCCGCTATCATGCAGACAGCACAAATCCAACAGCTAAGATATGCCATTTCTTGGTTCCCGTCCCCAAACTCATTCTCCAAGGGCCTATGTTCACACCAATCTCTCTGTTCCTTTTTATATGTTTAAAGAAGCTCTTTAATGGTTTTCTTAAATTACTTACTAGTTTGTCCTCAGTCTACTTCCTCCTTTTTTTGTCATCTCCTGTTGGTTTTTATTTTTTTTCCCAATCCTCTGGTTTACCACTCCTCTTTGCCACATTGTATGTTTTATTTTTCTCACTGATACTACCATTAACTTCCTTGATTAACCATAGTCAGTTTATCTACTTCCTGGAATTTTTCTTCCTCACTGGGATACATCTCTGTAGAGAGTCCTGAATTATTTATTTTCTTTAGTGGCAGGAATTCTCAGATCAAGAAAAAGACATAACAGGAACACTGCTGTGACTATTAAAGGGTGGACCCTTTAACGAGAGACTGAGTCCTCATTCTTGCCATGGCAAGAAATTTCATAAACTTTCTTATCAAGTCTTTTCAAAATCTTGTTTGTTTTAATAAGATCAGCTCACATGTTCTGAACTCTAGAGGGTATATCCAATTTTAGTCAACTCATGATAGGTCAGTATTCCAGCAAGATAGAGGCAGAGTAGAACACTCCAACTGGAGTTCCTTTGCTCCGCCTGTTTTTTGTTTCTTCGCTTTTTTCTTCTTCTCCTTGCAATTGTCCTGCAGCGGTGTGTGAGAAAACCCAAATACTGAAGCAGTGCGACAAGAACCTGAGTCCTGGAGGGGCACGTGGAGGAACCAGAGTTCTGGAGCTGTACGAGTCCTGATACAGTGCACCTCACCAGCACTCAGCTGCAACAAGGTAAGGAGTGGACCGGAGGCTGGAACGGAGCAGGACAGCTGTTGCCTGACACCAGTAATCAGACCAAGCGTTGAGCTGCTGCTTTCTGAAATTCTTTACCAGACTGTAATGTAAATCCATTAACTCTGTTATAACTACCGCATTTCTAACTTAGTTTTTAGACACTGTAAGTAATGTGTCAACTTGTCCTTTTAATCCTCTTTTGTATCCAAGATTTCTACCTAAGTACTTGTATCTAATATGGTACCATTAAAGGCAGCCATTATAAAAACGTTTTTACTATACTCCTGTACATGTGACAATAAAGGATAGCCTATTCTATTCTATTCCAGGCCTATCCTCTAACCCGAGGAATAAATGTTGCAACCTTTTGTTTTATTCCCTCATGTGACTTGAGATTCATTAGCATGGTCAATATTTGTTGCCAACCCCGATATATTTTCCCTCAGAAGTTAGTGATGAACTGTCTCCTTGGGCTGCTGCAAACCACGTGGTGTAGCTACACCAACAGCACGATTCAGCAGGTAGTTCCAAGACTTTAACCCAATAACAGTAAACAAATGGCAATACAATTCCAAGTTGGGACCATATAATGGCTTAAATATAGAAAATAGGCATATGAATAGCCTGTTCAAATCTTCACCCTTTTCTACCAACAAATACGATCATGGTTGATCATCCAACTCAGTATGCTGTTCCCACTTTCTCCGACACCATTTGATCCCTTTGGCCTAGGAACTACAACTCTTAGAGGACAGAACTTTCATGTACTGGCATTCTTACGTGTGTTCTGTGCTTATCTAGGTGATAGATGTTGCTTGTTTGGAAGGTTTCACAAGGGATCCTTACAGGGTTGCTGGAGTCCATTTTATATATGGTTGTATACTGTGTCTGTGATAGAGGGGTGTCAATCAAATGGGCTACCTTATGCTAGGTGATGTCAAACTTCTTGGAGTATTCCATCACACTCCTGACTTTTGCCTGTTTGGGCAGTTGGGTGGTGAGTTAATTGCCAAAGAATGTCCAACCTCTGATCTGCTTTTGCAGCCACAATATTTGCCATCTTCCACCCTATTACTGCCTCCAAGACAAGCATATCCTGTCTCAAATATGGAGACCAAAATTGCCCATAATATTCCAGGAACAATTTCATCAGAGCCCTATAAATTGTAGCAAGGCCTCTTATTCTTCCATTCCAAATTCTCTTGCAAGCTGATATGCCATTTGCCTCCCTAACTGTTGTGTGAATACATTCAAGTCTCTCTGAATGTCAACATTTAAATATCTTGCAATTTATAAAGCAGTTCTTCTATTCTTGCTACTAAAGTAATTATGTTCACACTTAGCCACATGAATCTACAACTATGTTTTCCAACTAACTTAAGGTGACAGTAAGGACTGCAGGTGCTGGAGATCAGAGTCAAGAATACAGTGGTGCTGGTAAAGCACAGCAGGTCAGGCAGCATCCAAGCAGCAGGAAAATTGGCGTTTTGGACAGGAGCCCTTCATCAGGAGTTCATCCTGATGAAGGGCTCCTGCCCAAAATGTTGATTTTTCTGCACCTCGTATGCTGCCTGGTCTGCTGTGCTTTTCCAGCATCACTGTATTCTTCCAACTATCCTTATCTCGTTTCATTCTCTGATGCCATCCGCTCAGTTTTCATTCCTTTACATCATGATAGCTAGTTTATCTTACTGATTCCACATGGAACCTGGAATTATTTTAATTAAAGCATAATGACACTAAGTAGTAACTAAGTACATTACCTACTTGTTGACTGTTCCACACGAAGCACTGTAAATTAATATTCAATGTTGATTAAGGAAAATCCCAAAGCATTTTATACATATATAAGATGCAAAAGGACAGCTAGGAAAGGGTAGGACAAAGGACAGAATTTATGTGCGGAGCCGGAGGTCCTTAACGAATACTTTGTATTAGTATTCATAAAGGAGTGAACGAATGCTGAGTCTCAGTAGGGGTGTGTTGATATTCTAGGACATTTCTATACAAAAAAAGGAGCTGTTTGAAAAATATTGAGGTGGACAAATCCCAGGACCAGATGGGATCTATCCCAGAACACTGAGGGAGGCAAGTGAGGTAATTGCTGGAGCCTCGTTGGAATTCTTTGTATCCTCTTTAGTCACAAGAGAGGTCCCAGAGAACTGGAGAATAGCCAATATTGTTCCTTTGTTTAAAAAGGGCTACAGGGATCATCCAGGAAATGGCAGGCTAGTGAGCTTTACGTCAGTGGTACAGCAATTATTGGATAAGATCTTTATGGATAGGATTTACTCAAATTTGGAAAAATATGGACTTATTATTGATGAGCTTTGTGCAGGGAAGGTAGTGTCTGAAATACTTGATTGAGTTTTTTGAGAAAGTGACAAAGATAATTGATGAAGGTATGGCAGTAGATGCTACATGGACTTTAACAAGGCCTTTGACAAGGGCCCTCATGGCAGGCTCATACAAAAAGTGAAGTCACATGGGGTCTGGTAAAATAGGTACAGAATTGGCTTAGTCATAGAAGACAGTGAGTAGCAGTGGAAGTGTTTTTCAGATTGGAGGTCTGTGGTCAGTGGTATTCCACAGGGATCAGTGTTGGGAGCACTGTTGTTTTCAATGATATATTAATGATTTGGAGGAGAATGTAGGTGGTCAGATTAGTAAATTTGCAAGTGATACAAAAATTGGTGGAGTTGTAAACAATGAAGAGGATACAGCAGGATAGAGACTTTGTTGGAGAATTGGCAGATACACAGTTTAATCCAAACAAATGCAAGGGAAATCTCATGTAGGAGCGAGGTATACAGTAAATAGCAGATTTTTAGTAGCATCAACATTCAGAGGAATCTAGGCATACAGGTCAACAGTTCCCTGAAAATGGCAACACAAATGGGTAAGTTGGTCAAGACGACATATGGTATTCTTGCCTTCTTCGGTCAGGGCATTGAGTACAAAACTTGGCAAGTCATGTTACAGCTGTACAGAACTTTAGTTAAGTCATATTTGGAATGTTATGTACAGTTCTAGTCACTACACCAGATACAGAAACAGTTTACCAGGATGTTGCCTAGTTTGTACGTTATTAGCTATGAGGACAGATTGAACAAACTTGGATTGTTTTGATTTGATTAGATTCTCTACGGCATAGAAACAGGTCTTCAGCCCAACAAATCCACACCGACCCTTCAAAGAGTAACCCACCCAGACCCATGCCCATACCCTATAGACCCCTGACTAATGCACCTAACATTATGGACAATTTAGCATAGCCAATTCACCTGACCTGCACATCTTTGGATTCTGGGAGGAAACTGGAGCAACCCACGCAGACATGGGGAGAATGTACAAACTCCACACAAACAGTCGCCCGAGGCTGGAATCGAACCTGGGTCCCTGGCGCTGTGAGGCAGCAGTGCTAACCACTGAGCCACCATGCCCGCTTTGAATGTCAAAGGATGAGGGGCAACGTGATAGAAGTTAACACTGGTTCTAATACAGTTCCAGTCCGAAATGATGACAGACTAGGATGCTTCAGCCAGAGCTCATCCACTCCACCCATTCTTTTTCGTTTACTTCTCTATTTTTTCTCTGTGTTCTTTTATTTTTCTTCTCTCTCAGCCTCCACTTGACTCCCAGCCTCCGTCTCCCAGCATTCACTTGACTCCCGGCCTCAGTCCAGACACAATGAGGGATGCTCTTGGCCTGGTGTAGCAGCCTGCTGTAGCTGCTCCTGGCATGGTGGTGTGGCCCTGCCTGGTGTACTCTCAGCCCAGTGTGGAGTTCTCTCAGCCCGGTATGGCTGTCTCTTGGTCTGGGGTGGCCTCAGCATGGACTCCTGGTTTCAATGTGATTCCAGAGAGATCTTCTGGTCTGACAAACCTTGAAGTGAAGCCCAGCACAGCTGCAGGCTAGGTGACAGTGTAGTCTGGGTTGAAAGACCATTGTTCTGATTTTTTTTTTCTGCAGTGCTGGACTTCTTATTTCTCCATTTTCTAAGGTTTTGTAACTGGAGAAGCTGTACCGAGGCACGTTTGTACCTAAGATGGTGCTGTAAGTGACGACTTAGAAACTTTTGACTGCACTCATTTGGCTTCTTGTGACAATAAAGCTAATTCAATTCAAATTATGAGAGGCATAGATGGAGTGGATAGTTGAAATTTTTATCCCAAGGTGGAAATGTCAATTACAAGGGGTCATAAGTTTAAAGGAACAAAAACAGAAATTGCTGGAAAAGCTTAGCATGTCTGGCAGCATTTTTGGAGAGAAATCAGTTAACATTTCAGGTCCAGTGACCCTTCTTTAGAACAGAAAATTTCTGATTTTCAGTATCCGCAGTTCTTCTGTTTTTTTTCTCTGTTTAAAGGAGATGTGAGAGTCACATTATTAAACAGACAGGGTGGTGAGTATGCTGTAGAAGTGGATGCAATAGCAACATTTAAAAGGCATCTTAATATACGAATAGGCAGGGGATAGAGGGCTATGGACAGCATAGAGGCAAAATGTTTTAGTTTAGAAAAGCATCATATGTCGGCACAGTCTTGTTGGGCTGAAGGGCCTGATTCCGTCCTGTACTAATCTTTCTCAGTATGATTTTGCTCAGTTAAGGAAATTAGACTTATTCTTCATACTTTTCATCAACTCTTGTATTTAGTATCCACAATTCTTGCATTAATTAATCAATAACCAGTATGGAAAGGTTAACAAAGTTTATTAAAACATCGCTGATGAAAAGTTACCAGTGTTTCAATTCAATTAAATTGTGAAAGTTTGGGACAATGGAGAAACTTTTAAATAATACATTTGATACAGGCTAGGACACAATTTATTCCCAATTCCTCCGCCTCTGCTGTATCTGCTCCCAGGAGGACCAGTTCCGCCACAGAACACACCAGATGGCCTCCTTTAAAGACTGCAATTTCCCCTACCACATGGTTGAAGATGCCCTCCAACACATCCCCCACCTCTGCCCTCAAACCCCACGCCTCCATACGCAACAAGGACAGAAACCCCCGGTCATTACCTTCCACCCCCACCAACCTCTGCATAAACCGCATCATCCGCTGACTTTTCCGTCACCTGCAAACAGACCCCACCACCAGGGATATATTTCCCTCCCCACCCCTACCCGCTTTCCGCAAAGACTGTTCCCTCCGTGACTACCTGGTCAGATCCACACACCCCCAACAACCCACCCTCCCCTCCTGGCACCTTCTCCTGTCACCGCAGGAATTGCAAAACCTGTGCCCACACCTCCCCCTCCCCTCCATCCAAGGACCCAAAGGAGCTTTACTTATCCATCAAAGTTTCACCTGCATTTCCACCAATGTCATTTATTGCATCCGTTGCTCCCGATGCGGTCTCCTTTACATTGGGGAGATTAGACACCTTCTTGCAGAGCACTTCAAGGAACATCTCTGGGACACCCACACCAATCAAACCTACCGCTCCGTGGCTGAACACTTCAACTCCCCCTCCCACTCTGCTGATTTCGCTGCTCGTTGGATGCTGCCTGAACTACTGTGCTCTTCCAGCACCACTAATCCAGTATTTGATTTTCAGCATCTGCAGTCATTGTTTTTACCTTGAGGACATGCAGATCCTGGAGATCCTGGGCCTCCTCCACCACCAACCCCTCACCACCCGAGGAACAATAGCTCATCTTCCAGCTTGGAACCCTTCAACCCTAGGGCATCAAAGCAGACTTCACTAGTTTCCTCATTTACCCCCCCCCCCCCCCAAACTTCCAGCTCAGCACCATCCTCATGTCCTGTCCCACCTGTCAATCTTCCTTCCCACCTATCTGCTCCACCCTCCTGTCCGACCTATCACCTTTCCTCCATCGACCTATTTCACACTCAACTACCTTCTTCCCCCTCACATTTATCTCTCCACCCCCGAGGCTTCCAGCCTCATTCCTGATGAAGGGCTCCTGCCCCTAAACGTCGATTTTCCTGCTCCTGAATGCTGCCTGACCTGCTGAGCGTTTCCAGCACCATTCTCATCTTGACTCTGGGAGACAATTTACGCCACTTCCTGTTCGTTGCTGTGACAACCATTGTTTACCTCCCAGAGTGCATGGTGTCCCCGTTTCCATAGTGACCACACAGCCGGCGAGCACGGACAAATGGTGAGAAATCAAGATAGCCACTCGACCCATTACAGATTTCGACATCGCAGACTAACGGATTCTAATATTCCCGAAGTGATCGGCGACGGCGGAGAATTCTTATTCACATCCAACACCCCCCATTCCCCCAAACGAACTTACTCAGTTTGCACTTCGGAGTTTCTGGGAACCTGAAACTTCCGATGTTCGAAATTGGAAGTTCAGCCTACAGCCCGAGGTTTGCAGTTGAACTAGCTGTTTGACTATGGTCTTATGTATACATATATATGTATACACACATTACTACAGAAATGACTGGTGCTTGAGTTTTCTATCACTAACTGTCACGCGGCGAATGTTCGGGTGTTCGGTGCTACGCATGCGCATCCGGTCCGATGATGTCACTGGCTCACGGGCAGACGGCCACGTGACCACTGTGCCGTCAGACCATCTGAAACATTAACACAATTCCGAGCAGGGTTTATTGGAATCATAGCGTGAGTTCTGCGTGCTCTCCACGCGTGTTGAGATCCTCCAGTAACTTTTTGGTTTACTTGTAACAAATGCTCATGCGCACTCAAGGTTGACGGATTCTGTGCAACTTTGGAGAAGTGGGAGAAATAAATTAAAGTCAAACCCCGCAGTTTATTTCTCCCACTTCTCCAGACTTAATGAAATCGAGGGAGTTTTTAGTTACTATTACTACAGCAATGAAAGGAGTAAGCAGGGTCATCTTCCACGAGAAGGATTATTAGAATACTTGGAACTTTCTAGGGTCAGATTCATAAATGTAGGTAGGATACCAAAGGATATGGAGCAAAGTTACTAAGTTGAGTTCAGTTTTAAGACCTTTGACCACAATACTTCCGTGATCTTTGATGTGAAGGTGCCCGTCTTGCACTGGGGTGGACAAAGTCAAAAATCACACAACACGGATTGTAGTCCAACAGGTTTATTTGAAAGTACAAGCTTTCGGAGCACTACTCCTTCATCAAGTCGCGAGTGGGGCAGGTTCGTTGGACACAGACTTTATAGTAAAAGATCAAAGTGTCAAACAACGGATGCAATCTATTGAACAAACCTAAATTGCTGTTAAATATTTAATAATTTGAATGGGGATGCAGATTTCGATTGATTAATATGTAAATTCCAGAACTTCTTTCAAATCACAGTCCCGAGATAACTTAAGGTTTTATCTGTATGTGAAAAAGGTGATAACGCAGCTCAGACAATGCATTAAGAATGTGAGGTTAGAGTCTGTCTGTATCCCAACTTTGGTTCTATTTCCAAAGTAGGAATTTATAAAATGACTCATGGATTGAATGCCTACAAATTGTGTGCTTTTTGAGCAAAATAGAATGTATCTGCAAATATAAATCTGCAAATGCAAATTCACCCCATAGACTTATATGTGTACGTGTGAGGGAGAGAGTGTGCACATGTGAGACAGTGTGTGTGCATACTTGATAAGTGTATGCATGAGTGTGACAGAGTATATGTTGTGAGAGTGTGAGAGAGCATGTGTATGAGAGAGGGTTTATATGTATGTGCATGCGCACACTTAGGTATATACTCCATCACACTTGTGCACACTTTATCAAGCATGCACACACACACACCCTCACTCTCTCTGTCACGCACAAGCACACACACACACTCTCCCTCACATACGCATGCACACACACATATTAGTCTATGGGGTGAATTTGCATTTGCAGATTTGTATTTGCAGATACATTCTATTTTGCTCAAAAAACACAACAATCTGTCGGCAGTTAGCATGTGTCATTTTATAAATCCCTACTTTGGAAACAGAATCAGTTTGACTCAAAGTTGGGATACAGACAGATTCTAACCTCACATCTTTAATGCATCGTCTGAGCTGAGGTATTACTTTTTTTTAAAATATACTGATAAAACCTTAAGTTATCTCAGGACTGTGACTTGAAAGTTGTTCTGGAATTTACATATTAATCGATCAAAACCTGCATCCCCATTCTAAGTGATTAAAGACTTAACAGCAATCTAGGTTTGTTCAATACATCACATCAGTTGTATGACACTTTGATCTTTTACAATAAATTCTGTGTCCTATGATCTTGCCCCACTAGCTACCTGATGAAGCAGCAGCACTCCAAAAGCTTGTACTTTAAAATAAACCTGTTGTACTATAACTTGGTATTGTGTGATTTTTAACTTTGTTCATGGCCTTTGTTATCTCTACTTCCCATTTACAGTCTTGTCAATAGGCCTTTCCTCACTGTAGACTATTTCTACATTTTTCTTTCAAGTTTTCATGTATTTGTTCCCTTGCTTATCCTTGTCAAAATTGGCAAAAATGTTGCTAAAAGCAGAGATTCAAAGCTAAAATTTTGATAATTTCATTTCAGAGTTCTATAAGCTATTTGAATTTAGAATGCTTTTTATTTTAAATATCAATCAATTGTTGTGAATTTAATCAATACTTTTAAATAATAGGCACACGTACAAAATAGATATCTACGAAGCAGGTGATTGTTTTTTCTTAGTCTGTTAGATTATTTAAATCCTTGCTGCAAGAGATGAATTTTATGATATTGTAATGCAAATTATTTCATATTAATTAATATTTATTCATGTTTAAAGAAACATTACTTTTTTTTAAACCAACTCATGGATATAATCATTCATGGCAAATCCAGAAGATGGTGGCAAGCCAAATTCTTGAACCTTTGCAGGATACCCCACCATGCTGTTTGGAAGGGTGTTCCAGGTTTCTGACCCAGTGACAGTGAAGAAATGGTGATATTATTCCAGGTTAACATGCGGCTTGATGGAGAACGTGCAGATGGTAATACCATGTAACTGCTATTCTTGTCCTTCTAAGTAGCAGAGGTTGTGCGTTCAGGAAGGTGCTGTCAAAGGTTGTTTGATGTGCTTCTAAGATGGTATCCTCTGCTGATGGTACTGCCACTGCAGTTGCTAATGGAGGAAATGAATATGAAATTGATGTATAAGAAGCTGACCAAGTGATCTGCTTTGTCCCAGATTGAGCTTCTTGAATGTTATTGGAGCTGTACTCATCAAGGGGAGATTATACGTATGCACTTTAACTTGAGGCTTGTAGATGCTGGACAGGCTTTGGGGAGTCAGGAGGTGAATTCACTACTACAGAATTACCAGCTTCAGACATTTTTTTGTTACTGGAGCATTTATATGGGTGGTACGGTCACATTTCTGTTCAATGGTAACCCTCAAGATGTTGATAGTATGAGATTCACCAATGATAATACTATTGAATGTCAGAAGAGTTCGATAATTCTCTTTTGATGGAAAAAGTCATCACCTGATGCTTGAGTGGTCTGAATGTTATTTATCATTTATCTGGCCAAACCTGAATGCTGGCCTAGTTTTGTTGTACGGGGTAGGCACTGTTTCAGTGTCTTAAGGAGTTACAGAGTTAATGAGCACAGTGTAATCAACAGTAAACATCCCACTGCTGATCTTCTTGTAAAATGAAAGGCATTGATGAAGCAGAATAAAATGGTTGGTCCAAAGGCAACATCCTGAGAAACTTCTTTGGGGATGTCCTGGCCTAAAATGTTTGGTTTCCAACAACCATTTTGTTTTTAGATATAAAAGGAAGAAGGCGGCTTATATGAAGGCTTAGTTAGGGCACTTGAGAGTTACAAGTTAGCCAGGAAAGACCTAAAGAGCTAAGAAGAGCCAGGAGGGGACATGAAAAGTCGTTGGCAGACAGGATCAAGGAAAACCCTAAAGTTTCTATAGGTATACCAGGAGTAAAAGAATGACCAGAGAAAGATTAGGGCCAATGAAGGATAGTAATGGGAAGTTGTGCGTGCGTGGAATCAGAGGGGATAAGGGAAGCGCTAAATGAATATTTTTCATCAGTATTTACACTGGAACAAGACGATGTTGTCGAGGACAATACTGAGACGCAGGCTAGACGGGATTGAGGTTCACAAGGAGGAGGTGTTAGCAATTCTGTAAAGTGTGAAAACAGATTAGTCCCCTGGGCCAGATGGGATTTATCCCAGGATTCTCTGGGAAGCCAGGGAGGAGATTGCAGAGCCTTTGGCTTTGATCTTTATGTCGTCATTGTCAAAGACTGAAGGATAGCAAATGTTGACCCCTTGTTCAAGAAGGGGAGTCAGGGCAACCCTGGTAATTATAGACCAGCGAGCCTTACTTCGGTTGTGGATAAAGTATTGGAAAAGAGATAGGATTTATAATTATCTAGAAAGGAATAAGTTGAATAAGGATAGTGAACACAGTTTTGTGAAGGGTAGGTCGTGCCTCACTACCTTATTCTTTGAGATGGTGACCAAACAGGTGGATGAGGATAAAGCGGTTGATGTAATGTATATGGATTTCAGTAAGGCATTTGATACGGTTCCCCACGGTAGGCTTGTGCACAAAACATGGAGGCATGGGATGGAGGGTGATTTAGCGGTTTGGATCAGAAATTGGCTAGCCAGAAGAAGACAGAGGGTAGTGATTAATGGGAAATGTTCATCCTGGAATTCTGTTACTAGTGGTGTAGCACAAGGATGTGTTTTGGGGCCACTGCTGTTTGTCATTTTTGTAAATGACCTGGATGAGGGCATAGAAGGATGAGTTAGTAAATTTGCAGATGACACTAAAGTCAGTGGAGTTGTGGATAGTGCTGAAGGATGTTGCAGGTTCCAAAGAGGCTGCAGAGCTGGGCTGAGAGGTGGCAAATGGAGTTTAATGTAGAAAAGTGTGAGGTGATTCACTTTGGAAGGAGCAACAGGAATAAAGAATACTGGACTAATGGTAAGATTCTTGGTAGTGTAGATGAGCAGAGAGATCTCAGTGTCCATGTACATAGATCCCTGAAAGTTGCCGCCCAGGTTGATAGGGTTGTTACGAAGGCATACGGTGTGTTAGCACTTATTGGTAGAGGGATTGGGTTTCGGAGCCACGAGGTCCTGCTGCAGCTGAATAAAAACTGTGGTGCGGCCACACTTGGAATATTGCGTACAGTTCTGGTCACCGCATTATAGGAAGGATCTGGAAGCTTTGGAAAGGGTTCAGAGGAGAGTTACTAGGATGTTGCCTGGTGTGGAGGGAAGGTCCTATGAGGAAAGGCTGAGGGACTTGAGGCTGTTTTTGTTAGAGAGAAGGTTGAGAGGTGACTTGATACATGTAAGATAATCAGAGGGTTAGATAGGGTGGATAGTGAGAGCCTTTTTCCTCAGATGGTGATGGCTAGCACGAGGAGACATAGCTTTAAATTGAGGGGTGATAAATATAGGACAGATGTCAAAGGTAGATTCTTTACTCAGAGTAGTAGGGGCATGGAAGGCACTGCCTACAACAGTAGTAGACTCACCAACATTATAGGCATTTAAATGCTCATTAGATAAATATATGATAAAAATGGAATAGTGTAAGTTTGATAGGCTTTAGATTGGTTCCACAGGTCAGCGCAACATTGAGGGCCAAAGGGTTATACTGCGCTGTAATGTTCTATTTTCAATGTTCTATAACTCTAATAAATGTAGACTATAATTTTGCTCAAACTATTTGGTATTGCATGCTTGATGTCAAAGACAATCATTTTCACCTCCCCATTATTATCTATTCAGTATCTCAATACTATTTTGGAAAAAATGTTGGGTATTAATTGTCTTCCACATTTCCTATATACAGTACAACATTGTAGACAATGAAGTAATTTGAAATAAAGTGCTTCAAGACTCCATATGGTGACACAACATGTTATATTAATGCAGGTCTTTGCTTCTTTCTCAGGATGTGGAGGTGCTGTATTGGATTGGGGTGGACAAAATTTAAAAATCACACAATACTAGCTACCTGATGAAGGGGCCGTGCTCTGAAAGCTCATAATTCCAAATGAACCTGCTGGACTATAACCTGGTGTTGTGTGATTTTTTTAACCCTTTCTCAGGATGTAGTCATCAGTGGCAATACCAGCATTTATTTCTCATCTCCAGTTGCCCAGATATGATACAAATGAGTGATCAACCGCACTGATGTGCATCTGTAAGCACATGTAAGCCAGGTGGCAGATTTCTGTAGTTAACCATGTCATACCACCACTGCCTACTCAACTTCCTATGGTCATGATAGGACAAATAGTTTCATTTTGTGCAATATATACCTCTGTGTTATTTTCACTAGGCTGTTACTCCAGGTTTCTGGTGTGCTTGATCTGTAGCATAAATCAAATCAAATCAAGATGCCATAGTATTACCTGACTATAGGGCTGTTCTCTCATTAGAGAGAGATGACTGGTACTGATTTAACCTGCGGGCCACTAAATCTCAAATGTGGGGAGAGGTTGAGAAGAAGAGTCTTTCAGGTAACCTCAGCTGGTAATGGTAATTGAACCCACAGTATCACACATACTATCAAATCCCAAAATAAATCAGATGACAAAAATTGAGTGCAGTTGCTAATGTTAATGTGATATAATCAAAGTGGTCCTGGAAAGACTAAGCTCATAATCATAAAGTGATTTGAGAGGCTGATTGTGGCCCTCAAACTCTCGCCTCCTAGTCTACCTCGACACCCTGCAATTGTAAATAGGTCCACAGTGGATGCCCTTTCCCTAGCCCTACACTTTAATCCCTGGAACATCTGGATAACAAGGACTCCTACATCAGGCTACTACTTGTTGACTACAGCTCCGCCTTCAACAGCATAATCCCTACCAGACTAACCTCAAAACACCAGAACCTAGGTCTTGGCTCCACCCTAGTAACTGGATCCTCAGCTTCCTGACCCACAGACTACAATCAATCAGTGAAGACAGACAATGATAATCAACACTGGCAGCCTGCAAGAACGCATTCTCAGCCCCATACTGCACTCCCTATACACCCATGACTGTGAAGCCAAATTCCAGATGAATGTCATCTAGATGTTTGCTGACAATATCACCATGATAGGAGTTATCAAAGAATGATAACTCAGAATACAGGAAGTATTCTCTCTCTCTCTCTCTCTCTCTCTCCCTCTCTCTCCGTCAGCAAACCAAAAGAACTGATCATTGATTTCAGGGAGGAGGACATGCCCCTAACTACATCAATGAAGCTGAGGTGGAGAGGGTCAAGAGTGTCAAGTTCCTAGGAGTGAAATAACAGACAATCTATCCCAGTCTTCCCACATAGATACAACAGTCAAGGCGGCACAACAATGCCTCTTCTTCCAAAGACAGCTTAGGAAATTTGGCATGTCCATAGGACCCTTTTACAGATGCACCATAGAAAGCATCTTATCCAGATGCATAACAGCCTGGTATAGTAACTGCTCTGCCAAGGACTATAAGAAACTGCAGAGGTTGTGTTATTGTAATAACATTTTTTATGGAGCTGGGGTCAGATAGTAAGTGGTTAAGAACAAAGGGAGCTTAGATTTGTTAATAGTTATTGTTTAGTGTTCATTATTAGAGTTTGGAAAATAAATTGTTATTTTTTTCTTTAAAAAGTGGAAATTAGGAGTTCTCTGTCACTCACATTTTAACAGATTAGGAGAAAGGGCGAGCTTTTCTGGGTGTTTAGTTTTAATTAAGAGTGGTTTGACCTCCACGTCGTAACAGGAAGTTAGTGAAGATTTGACAGACTGGCATTGGTGTTCTATCCAACCCATTCTTGCCTCAGTCATTTTGATGGAGTTGAAGTTGTGCTAGCATCTAGCCACTCCTGTCAGGATCATCAACAACAACTGAACTGTCAATGTCCCTGTCAAATGGTGCATTGCAGCCATGTATTTGAAGCTACCTCACTATGGATAAGGGTTCACAGGGCTATTAGCTTGAGATTAAGTAGAGTTCCTGATAAAATGTTTGAAATTTAGCCTAGGCTACCCAAACAACTTCAATGTTAGTAACGCCTGTTGTTCACACTCACAGAATTACAAAGCTCTTTAGCCCATCATAACTATGTCGCTGTAGTTCTCAAATCAGCTCCCTTGTAATACTCTCATTGAGTGATGCTCATTCAATGATAATGCCACTAGTAGTAATCCAAAGACCCAGACTAATGCCTTAAGGGTATGTGTTCACATCCCATCACATCTGTGTGGAGTTTGCACATTCTCCCAGTGTCTACGTGGGTTTCCTCCCACAGTCCAAAAAATGTGCAGGTTAGGTGAATTGACCATGCTAAATTGCACGTAGTGTTAGGTGAAGAGTTAATGTAGGGGAATGGGTCTGGGTGGGTTGCTCGGGCCGAAGGGCCTGTTTCCATACTATGTAATCTAATCTAATCTAATCTGATGGAATATATATTTGTTGACCATGAAATTATTATTGATTTGTAAAAACCCATCTGATTCACCAATGCCCTTTATGGATGGAAATGTGCCATACTTATCAAGTTTGGTCTACATGCTACTTCAGATGCACAGTAATGTGGTTGACTCTCAATTGGTCTCAAGTAGTCTAGCAAGCCACTGTGACAAAGGGCTTTTAGAGATGGACAACAGATACGGGTCCTGCTGGTGACACCCACATTTGATGAAAACGTAAAATATTCACATATGCTTAAGCATAGGATCAGAATCTTACATCACACCAAGATAACATAAGACCTAGTTTATATGGATTTCAGATGCAGTTTATATGGATTTCAGCAAAATCTTTGACAAGGTCCCACTTAGGACACTGATAAAGAAGATAAAGGCACCCGGGATTCAGGGTAACTTGGCATGTTGGATCTAAAATTGGCTGAGTGGTAGGAAACAGAGATTGATGGTAGAAGTCTGCTTGTGTGATTGGAGGCCAGTGTCCAATGCCATATCACAGGGATCAGTGCTGAATCCCTTGCTATTCATGATATATATAAACAATATCAATATGAATGGTGGTAATGATATCTAAGTTTGTGATGACACAAAGTTTGGCCATGTGCTTAATAGTGAGAAAGAACCTCTTCTGCTTCAGGAACATACGGACAGATTGGTCAAATAGACAGGTGGAATACAACCTGGAAAAATGTGAGGTGATGTGCTTTGGAAGAATAGTAAGACAGGGATCAAAGGATATGGGGAAAAAGTGGGAACAGGGTGCTGAGTTGGATCAATCATAATCACGTTGAATGGCAGAACAGGCTCTATGGGCTAAATAGCTTCTATAATCTACGTTTCTATGTAAGGGAGTACTCGAATAGTAGAACACTAGGAAGCTCAGAGGAATTTCGTGTTCTTAAGCTGCTTGTCCAGATTCCTGAATAGGACAGATTAACAGGGTTTTTAAAACAGCATACAGGACACTTGCCTTTATCAATCATATAATAGATTATAAGAGGAGGGAGGTTATGTCAGAGCTGAACAAAACTATAGTTCACACACAACTGGACTACTGTGTGTAGTTCTGGTCACCTTACTATAGGAGAGATATGATTGCAGAGTAGATTTACTAAGGTATTGTCTGCAATGAAGCATTTTAGCTATAAAGAGAGGCTGGATAGAACATAAGAACATAAGAACTAGGAGCAGGAGTAGGCGTCCGGCCCTTCGAGCCTGCTCCACTACTCAATAAGATCATGGCTAATCTTTTCGTGGACTCAGCTCCACTTACCATGTTTTCACCATATCCCTTAATTCCTTTACTTTTCAAGAAAAGTATCTACCTTCGCTTTAAAAGCAATTACTGAAACAGTGCCAACTACTTCCCTGGGCAAGGAATTCCATAGATTAACAACCCTCTGGGTGAAGAAGTTCCTTCTCAGTTCAGTTCTAAACCTGCTTCCTTCCATCTTGAGGCCATGCCCTCTTGTCCTAGTCTCACCTACCAGTGGAAACATTCTATCTATTTCTATTTTATCGGTTCCCTTCATAAATTTATATGTTTCTATGAGCTCCCCGCTCATTCTTCTGAATTGCAGTGAATATAATCCCAAACTACTCAGCCTCTCCTCATAAACCAAGCCCCTCAACTCCAGAATCAAACTGGTGAACCTCCTCTGTGGTGTGGCCTCACCAGCACCTTGTACAGATATAACATTTACCTCTCTGCTTTTAAATTCAACCCCTTTAAGCAATGATGGACAAAATTCCATTTGCCTTCCAAATTGGGTTTGAGCTGTTTTCTTTAAAGCAGAGAAGGCTGAGGGGAGACCTAATTGAAGTGTATAAGATTATGAGGAGCACGGGCTATGTAGATAAGCAGCAGCTTTTTCCCTTAGTTGAATGGTCAATAATAAAGGGACATAATTTTAAAATGAAGGGCAGGTTTAGAGATTTGAGGAAAAAGAAAATTTACCTAGAACACGTTGAGAATCTGGAATACAGTACAGGTAGGAAACCTCACAACCCTTAAAATGTACACAGATAAGTAATTGAAATGTCATAACATTCAACACTATGGGCCAACATTTGAAAGGTGGGATTAGTGTACATAGATGATTTTGTTTTATTCGGTGTAGATTCAATAGGCCAAAGAGACTCTTCTGTACTCAATAATCCATTCTGCCTGAAATGCTTTTTGAAAGACTTATACAATTAGTCCCTTGCCTCTATAATGTTTTCCCCTTCAGGTCTACTTCCCTTTTAAAAAAAGAGTTATATAAACTTTATTCAGTTTATTTTGAAAACTGCTATTGTAACTGCTTTCCGACTGCGCATTCCAATTCCAAACACTTTAAAAATAAACTTTGTTGTCACCTTTGGTTCTTTCTCTGTAATAGCCGTGAAATTTTATCCCTTTCAAGTTATTTTCAAGCAGGCATCTACTTCCCTTTTAAAAGAGTTATATAAACTTCTTCAACAAGCATTTGTAACAAAGAATTTCACATTTTAGCCATCCTCTGTATGAAGTTTTTTTCTAACCTTCCATCAATTTACTTCAGATAATTATCTAAATATTGTAAACTTGAATTGTCAAATGATTAGAAAAACAAACAAAAACTGCAGAGTGTAAAAACATTGATTAAAGATTCCAGTATCTAATCATTTGAATTAAACAAGTGTGTGTATAATTTTAGTGGGGACCGAAAATTGGTGACGATGAATATAAGTGATATGGTTAGTAAGTTTGCAGATGACACCAAAATTAGTGGTATAGTGGACAGCAAAGAAGGTTACCTTAGAGTGCAACAGGACCTTCATCAGATGGGCCAATGGGCTGAGGATTGGCAGATGGAATTTAATCTAGATAAATGTGAGGTGCTACATTTCGGTAGGGCAAATCAGGGCCAGACTTATACTCTTAATGGGAGGGTCCTGTGGAGTGTTGTCGAACAAAAAGACCTTGGAGTGCAGGTTCAGAGTTCCTTGCAGGTAGACAGGGTAATGAAGGTGGTGTTTGGTATGCTTGCCTTTATTGGTCAGTGTATTAAGTAAAGGAGTTGGGAGGTCATGTTGCACAGGACAATGGTTAAGGTCACTTTTGGAGTACTGTGTTCAGTTCTGGTCTCCCTGCCATAAGAAAGATTTTGTTAAACTTGAACGGGTTCAGAAAAGATTTACAAGGATGTTGTCTGGGTTGGAGGGTTTGAGCTATCAGGAGAGGCTGGGACAATTTTCCCCGGAGCATCGAAGCTGAAGGATGACCTTATAGAAGTTTATAAAATCATGGGGGGCATGGATGGGGTGAATAGTCGAGGTCTTTTCCCAAGGGGAGTCCAAAACTAGATGGCATAGGTTTAAGGTTAAAAATCACAACACTAAGTTATAGTCCAACCGGTTTAATTGGAAGCACACTAGCTTTCAGAGTTACGTTCCTTCATCAGGTGATAGTGGAGGGCTCGATCGTAACACAGAATTTATAGCAAAAATTTAGTGTGATGTAACTGAAATTATACATTGAAAAATTATTCAATGTATAATTTCAGTTACATCACACTAAATTTTTGCTATAAATTCTGTGTTACGATCGAGCACTCCACTATCACCTGATGAAGGAGCGTCACTCTGAAAGCTAGTGTGCTTCCAATTAAACCGGTTGGACTATAACCTGATGTTGTGTAATTTTTAACTTTGCACACCCCAGTCCAACATCGGCAACTCCAAATCATAGGTTTAAGGCGAGAGGGAAAAGATTGAAAAAGGACCTAAAGGGCAACTCTTTCATAGAGGGTGATGCATGTATGAAATGGCAGAGGAATTTGTGTAGGCTGGTACAATTATTACATTTAAAAAGCATTTGGATGGGTATATTAACAGGAAGAGCTTAGAGAGATATGGGCCAAATGCTGGCAAATGGGACTGGATTAATTTAGGATATCTGGTCAGCATGGACAAGTTGGACTGAAGGGTCTGTTTCCGAGCTGTATACCTTTATGACTCTATGAATTGGACTCCCATTCTACACCCTACCCAAATTTCCTTTCCATTACCTTCAAATAAACAGAAATGGTGTACATGATAAATAGTTGACCCCTGGCCCCAATGAAGTTGAAATGTTCTATCTTGTTCTAATTATAACTCTGCCACACCTAATAACATCCTGGTGATTCTTTCCCATGGGTTCTTTTTCTTATACCAGGGAAGTGATCAAACCTGTTAACAGTACTCAACTGAACATTAATAACATCTTGTATGAGGTCACCTGCCTCCTTTTTATTCTGTGTCTCTAAATATATGTAGAGCTGTATTAGTCTTTTAATAGTTCTTTCTACTTATGTCACCACTTATGGTGAAGTGTAACTGCAACATTCTGCTCCTCTGTTTAACATCTCAATATTCCTTTTTGCATTCTTACTTCCAATATGTATTTCTTTGCTTTTATCTTCAAAAACAGCCAGTATCATTTACCTATCTGTAATAAATTTGTCGTGACTGTTCAATAGATTAAAGTTGAATGCATATTTGTAACAGTTATGATTTTATTTAAACTTATTTAGTACATTACAATATTTGAATAGCAGTACAAAGAATAATTGAGAATTATATTACTAGTCATTGTCATTTGGTTGGAGGGCTTGGTCTATTCCATGTTTTGTCTACTATTATTCATGTTTACACATGTTCAGCCTCCTTCCTGACATACTTGTCATCATGCTGTGGAATTTGATGTCTGCCAATGTCTCCAATTGAGCTCTTAAATTATTAAAACTAGTGGATCCTTTGCCATACAATTAATATTCACATAAATGACCTTGTTTTCCAGTCTATTTAAAAGGAAAACATAGAATCTGTTATGAATATTAAGACCTCAAAACAATTTGGCAACTCAATCTCCTCCTGTAAATTTCAAAACCCAAAACTTAATGATGCCCAATGTATAAATGTATATTCAACATTAGCAAAGCTGTTACCAAAACTTAAAGAGGAACAACTGTCAATAAAAAGGATTAAATTCTGCATTTAAAAGACATTGTCAGATGCAATTGGGTCATTTTACATAAATTCAAAAATGCTTTCTTGATTGAAAAAGAATTAGCCTCATTTTGCTTTTGTTCCAAGTGCGTGTAAAATCTGTTCATTCTTTTATCCTCAGCAATTGAAAGTTTATTAAAGCCACAAAAATCATTAGTAAAATCATTAACTTTTCAAACAAAATCTCAGAGAAGACAGCATTTTAAATTCAGTTCCAATTATTTTGAATGCAGTGCTGACAAACTTAGTCATGATCACTGAATGCATCTTCAATTATCTTTATATCCTATCAACTGCATCAGTAGCTGCAGACATTGCTTAATGGACTATACCTGATCACTCATCTAACAACAACCTCTATGAAACAAGGCATTCAAGGCTTTACTTCACTCTACAACTTAGTACTGTGGAAGTCCATATGCATATCTCACTACACAGATACATTGCACACAATGGTAAATTTTCAACCACACTTCCCTCTCTCATGTTGGATAAGGAGTTTTACAAAAATACTAACCAGGTCAGTGACTACGCGCTCTTACTGCCATGGAACAGATCTGCTCACTATCATTAAGTTACCAGTTACTAAGTCTTTGGTCTGTGGTTAGGCTGAAATAATCGAAGACAATATTTTTGTCATATGTAATTCTCCTAACATCCTACTTTATCTTGCCAAAGTGGTCAATTTCACATTTTCCCACATTATAATCCATTTGTCATATCTTTGCCGATTCACTTAACCTTTCAATTATTTTTGTAGCCTTTTCTCCTCTTCACAATGCTTTTAAGATGGGAGGTTAGAGTCTTGCTGTATTGCAACCTGGAGTCAGACTGGTTTTATTTCCAAAGTAAGAACCAATAAAATGTCACATTGACTGACGGCCTACAGATTGTGTCCTTTTTCTTCAAAACAGAATGATTCTGCAAATACAAATTTACCTGCAGGAGAGAGAGAGAGGGACGAGACAGCAAGAGAGATAATACTGTGGTGGGGTCACTTGTAGTGTGACATGAACCCAAGTTCGCAATTGAGGCCGTCCTCATGGGTACTGAACTTGGCTATCAGCCTCTGCTCGACGATTCTGCGTTGTTGGATATCCTGAAGTCCACCTTGGAGGACATTTACCCGAAGACCCAAGGCCGAATGTCCTTGACCTACTAAAGTGTTTCCCCACTGGGAGGGAACATCCCCGTCTGACAATTGTTGCATGGTATCCATTCATCCACTATCGTAGCATCTGCAATGGTTTCACCAATATACCATGCCTCTAGGCATCCTTGCCTGCAGTGTATGAGATAGACAATGATGGCTGAGTCACAGGAGTACCTGATGCGCATGCAGTAGGTGGTGTCCCTATGTGTAATAGTAGTATCCATGTTGACACTTTGACATGTCTTGCAGTGATTGCCAGGATAGGGTTGTACGGTTGTGTTTGAGGTTGTCGGAAAGCTGGGTGGTTTGCTGCAAACAATGGTCTATTTAAGGTTTGGCATTTATTTAAAGGCAAGAAGTGGAAGCATATGGAAGATCTTGGTGAGGTGCTCATCTTCATCAATAACGTGTTGCAGGCTGCAAAGAACATGATGTAGTTTCTCTGCTCCTGGGAAGTATTGGACGATGAAGGGTACCCTATCAGTCATATCCTGTGTCTGTCTCCTGAGGAAATCATTACGGTTTCTCACTGTGGCATGTCAGAACTGGTGATTGATGAGTTGAGCATCATATCCTGTTCTTATGTGCGCGTCCCTCAGCACCTTCAGGTGTCTGTCGCATTCCTCCTCATCTGAACAGATCCTGTGTGTACGTAGGGTTTGTCTGTAGGGAATGGCTGTTTTAATATGTTTAGAGTGGAAGCTACAGAAGTGCAGCACTATCTGTGGGCTTGCAGTAGAGTGAGGTACTGGAGATGCATGTGTCCAAGAATGAGAATGATTCAAAAGAGTAGTCCAAGGTAAGTCTGATAGCAATATCACCAAGTTTCATCCTACTACAATTGTTTCAGTTGAGATCTCAGCACCAACCCTTATGACACATCCACTTACCACATCTTGATTAAAAAAAAATTAATCTTACTATATTTTGGCAAAATGGTATTTTCAATGAGTTTTGTGAAGTACTTCTCTCTTTGATAATTCCAAACTCACCTTGTTGACAACCCACCATTCTCCAATGGTGCTTTTTTCAACCAGTGCAAGCCAGATTCATCCACTTGCCTTTAGCTGGAAGTACTCACCACTACCTGAGTATCTCAGTATATACTGGCATCACTGGTGCTGGCATTATATTCAAAACAGCACTGTGACCTCAGTCAAGTGTTGGTATCAGAGAATCCCTGCAGTGTTGAAGCAGGCCATTCGACTCATCGAGTCCACACTGACCTTCCAAAGAGTATCCCACCTGGACCCACATCCTACCCTGTCACCCTACATTTCCCATGGCTAATCCACCTAGCCTGCACATCCCTGGACACTATGGATAATTTAGCATGGCCAATCCACCGAACTGCACATCTTTGGAGTGTGGGATAAAACCAGAGCACCCAGAGGAAACCCATGCAGACATGGGGAGAATGTGAAAGCTCCACATAGACAGTCAGCTGAGTGTGGAATTGACACTGGGTCCCTGGCACTGTGCGGCAGCAGTGTGAACCATTGAGCCACGATACCATCCTGATTTGGTAGTCCAAAGTTGTCCTGCCTATTTACAGACATTCTCCCTGAGCATGACTGAAGAGGAGAAATTGGTACCCCACTTTACAGACAGGGACTTGGAGGTGCTGGTGGATGGGAGTGGCATAGAAGAAGGCCGTCATCATTCCAAAGAACTGTCAGAGGACACCTTGCCATCAGACCCTGCCAGTGTGTTGAGAGGTTGCAATATCTGTCAGTGCAGTCTCCACAGTCCAGAGGAACATAGAGCAGGATAGGAACAATGTGAATGGCAAGAGGGTGGGCATCTTACTGCATGTCACGATGCTACATTAATCTTTCATCTACATGTGCCAACATCTTATGCAACCAACACACCGCTGTAAACAAATAACCATGTCTCAAAGTCAAAGAAAAGTAGCCTGAGCAAAGTCCAATGAGATACCCTGCAGTCACAGGATCCCAGTACAATAGATCAAAGGCAGTCTCTGATATCAGTGCAAAGACTTGGGCATGGTCAAGCATCGAGTCAGGTGATGATATGAGTCTGTCCACTCCCCCCTAGGGAGTGGATCAACAGTCAGCCCTCTGAGTCCAATCCAACTAGTCTTGAAGTGTCATAGGACCATAGTAGAGGAGTTGTACACAAATAAGCCAAGGCTCTGGTCATTCATTATTTGGATTTGTCCTGGTAAGTAGCTCTAGGTAAGTGGGAAAGGGATCTTTGTGGGGGTGGGAATCACTAAAAGTAGCACCCTGGTTTTCATGAGGGACAGTGAACCAACAGACTGGCACGTTTACTCGATATACCTGGAGCTGGGCAGTAAGATATAAATTGTGCGATATAGACTCAGGTGGATTGGGTAGGAACTCAGAAGTGTTAAGACTTTCGATTGTACTTCCAAGTAGCGGTTGATTATGCTTGGGCGTTCATTAGCATGGAGAGATGAAGTAGCCATTGTATATTTGCCTTCCAACATGCTGTAAATAATAAATAAAAATAGGTGTAACCACACCTAGAGTGGAAGGAGCAAGTGCTTCATTCTGTGAGGGTGAGGTTTCAAATTCAAGTGATGTGAAAACTTTCAAATGGCAACACCCTTGCATAGACATCCATACACGGAAGCTAAAACACAGTTGCAAGCACTGCAAGCTTTGTAAAGCTTCAGCATTATAGTGTGGAGTCCAAATCCTCACCCTAGCTCTCCAAGCACTCCTGACCATATCTTGCAGGAAAATAAATTAATCCCACTAGTGACTGTGACACAATCGCAATCTTTGTCTATCTGGAATGATGCAGCTTAAGTACTGAAGTAGCAATCACCTGCAATTTACTCATTGTCTGCATATTGTACAGGAGCTGTTCAATTCACACATTGGACCATTGTACATCGTATAGCATTAAGAATGTACCTTCAGTATTGCGCTTGTGGTTAAACAGAGAAATGCACATACACAAATGATGGTAGGTAGAAATCCTTTATCCACAAATCTTGGGACCAACAGCTTTTCATATAAAGGATATTTTCAATTTTGGGATATTTGATTGAGGAATGTGCAAACTCCACACCGACAGACAGTCACCGGAGGCTGAATTGAACCCAGCAGCAGTACTAACTACTGTGCTACCCCTGTGGTCAGTCATGAGGTCAGTAGATAAACCTTGTCACGTAATAGCAATCCTTTAGTTTACCATGATGGTTCAAACACAGATGGCTAGGTGAACTCCCACAGAATGAAGGGATTTATGTCCACTACAGGATACTGCATGTGGTTTTGTGTTAGCTGGATTGAAAGAGTGGAATCCTTTCCAATTGAAATACATGTTAGAGCTCACATGTGCATTCAAGGACAAAATGCAGCATGGAGGAGCCTGAAATCCTTGAAAGACCATATGCCAACTCTGCTTGCTATCTGGTAAAAGGGAAATGTGGACTCTGCATAGTAAATATCACTGACTTATTTGATGTAGTAGCAGATAACAAATAAAAATACTATAAATATCTCCAGTTCTAGCCTGGAAGGATTAGGACAGGTAAAAAGTATGGCAATAGGTCTTTTTCTGAGTGGCACAGTAATTAGTACAGTACCACAGAGATCAGTGCTTGGATCTCAGCTGCTCTCAATATATAATGACAGATTATTACCTGAATGACAAGAGATTGGCAAAGGAAGAGATATAATGAGACCTGGGTGTCTTTGTACACTTGTCACTGAAAGTAGGCATGCAGATGCAGCAGGCAGTGATGAAGTCCTTCATAACACAACAATTCGAGTATAGGAGCAATTGTAGAGGCAGTTGGTGAGACTGAACCTTGAGTATGTGTGCAGTTTTGATCTCCTTATCTGAGGAAGGATATTCTACCTATGGAGAGAGTGCAACAAAGATTTACCAGACTGATTCCTGGAATTGCAGGACTGACATATGAAGAGAGACTGGATTGGTTCAGATTATATTCACCAGAGCTTGGAAGAATGAGAGGGATCCCATGGAAACTTACAAAACTCAAACATAACTGGACAGGATAAATGTAGGAAGGTTGTTCCCAATGATTGGGAAGTCCAGTATAAAGTCCAGTAGGCCATTTAGGACTGAGATGAGAAATTTCTTCTCCCAGAGAGTGGGGAGCCTGTGGAATTCTCTGCCACTGAAAGCAATTAAGCCCATTGAATCTTTTCAAGGAGGAGTTAGAATTAGTTCTTAGGGCTAAAGGGAATCAAAAGGTGGTGGTGAGAAAATGGGAACAAACCACTGAGTTGGGTGGTCAGGCACGATCATATTGATTGGCCATGAAAGCTCAAAGGCCTATTGGCCTACTCCTGCTCCCATTTTATAAGTTTCTATGATCCCCTTTACAACCAGTTTTAACATAGTTCTCATCCATCTGAGTTGTAGTAGGTTTCACAATAATCACTGAACGTGCCCAGTTGAGCTTCTTATGTAACTAATTAAAGACTGCCTTCTAACTTCACTCCTGGCCCAGTACTGCCAACCCTCTTATTTGGGAAGGACCACCATTTTTAATTGGATAGCAACCCTGGCAGTGGCCACTCAATTGGTCACCACTGGGAATATGCCTCTCTAGGTCCTGCTGCTGACTGACATTTAGTAATCTTCCACTGGTGATGAAATGTCTGTCATACCAGTAAAGATCCAGCCCACATGTATTTTTTGATGTCTTCTCTTTCAATCATGTAGTTCTGGACATTGGATAATGTAGGGTAAAACAGATACAAAGCCAGTAATGATAATCATGATATAAGACTTGGAAATTCAAGCCAATAGGTTGACAAAATAAATAATAGCCTAAATATGGGCTAAAAATACATATGAGATCAGAGTATACATTCTATTGTAAGCAACAATACAAGTAATTATTAGACACTGGAGTGAATTCAAAAAGATTGTAGAATATTAAAGGAAGGATTCTTACTAATGATTTAAATTGCAGAAATGGCATTAAACCTTACACTGTTACATTGCCATCATACAATTTGAGTTTCTATGATTTACTTTAGAATTAGCCATCACTATTATCTATGGCTCATATGAAACTGCAAAAGTAATAAGAACTTTGCATTACATCATTGCCTGATTCAGAGCCTTATCACGTGCACCTTTCAGCCAACTGTTTTTTTGTTATTTTTCCATTCTCATCCTCCAAATGTGCAGGCATTTTTTTTATACTGATGCAAATATACAGATCTCAAGAATCAAATAAAATGAATTATAGGTCACATTTATTCAACTGATCTATTGTTCTAAATATAATATTCTACTTTGAATTACCACAACATATGGGGTACTTAGCCTGTGGTCATCTCTACTTGGTTGCTGCTCACAGAGCTGTGAATAATTCAGATAGACACAGTGCTTTCATATGATATTATTCAACTTCAGCTGTTTGACGTACTGCTCAGGCAAGCGCAGCACTTCCTATATTTTGAGCAGGCAAAAATAGCTTCACATGACTCATTCCCTTAGATACAGAGCTTCTCATTCGTCTTGGAGGCCTTCTTTATCAGCCAATAACCATTGTACTTTACTTTCTGCATGTCTAATTGGCAGTCTAATTTCAACCAATCATTGAAGACATGCCTTTGTTCTAGAAACCAATAGCATTTCTGTTGCTGGGATGGAAAACAAAGAATGACACTGACGAAACAATTACAGTCCTTTTGTTTTATCTTCAATTACTTTGCATTGAGCAGAATTGATAAGGTTGCAGGTATTATCTAAGAACATAATCCACATCATAATCCTTATATATTGGTTCTGTTTTAAAATTAAAATCTTTTAAGTCAGAAGGTTGAAAATCAAGGAAAATTCATATTCAATATTATTGCCAAAGTAACTAAAATAAACTGGCAGGATGCAACCATTTGATAACATGGGCTGTGTTCTAGGGGGTGGAAACATATAACTGGATGAAAGATAAAGGCACTTGCATGTAGGAGAATTATTAAATTATTACATTTAGTTCAGCGATATTAATAAATTACTTGCATTTGGAATAGAATTAAACTTAAATAATTTGCCAAAAGCATCTTTTCCAAAATGAAGGATTTTTAAAAATGATATATTTTCAAATTTCAAAATAACTGGATAAATTATTACAAATGAGAACTAAATATAGCACCTCGCTTTCAGCACTGCTGCATTGTGACCAGCAATTTGTGTAAATGGGTGACTAGCACTTTTAGATATCTCAAATATATAAATTGGAACGACACCAATGTAGAACTTCAATTTCAAAAGATAAATAGGCAGTGGAAGTTTGTAGGAAGTGGGAGGAATCAAACCAAAGGGGTAGCTGTGGGCACCCGTACGGGCCCGGGCTATGCCTTCCTCTTTGGAGGATTCATGGAACAGTCCCTCTTCCACAATTACACAACCTCTTCCTCTGCTATATTGATGACTGCATCAGTGCTGTCTCATGCTCCCACAAGGAGCTCGAGCAGTTCATCAACTTCGCTAACACCTTCCAACCCACCCTCCAATTCACCTGGACCATTTCTGACACCTCCCTCCCCTTCCTGGACTTCTCTGTCTCCAAATCCACAATTTCAAGCCCACTGACTCCCACGCCTACCTCGGTCACACCTCCTCTCATCCCCCTCCCCCCCACAAGAAAACTGTCCCATACTCCCAATTCCTCTGCTGCATCTGCTCCCAGGATGAGGGGTTCCACTCTAGGACATCCCAGATGTTGTCCTACTTTAGGGACCAAAGATTCCCCTCCTCAGTAATTAAGGATGCCCTCAACTGTATCTCAGCCATCTCCTGCACTTATGCCCTCAAACCCCTTCCCCCAACATGGATAGAGTCCCCTTAGCCTCACATACCAGCCCATTAACCTCCGAATCCAACGCATCATCCTCCAACATTTCCATCACATACAATCAGATCCCATCACCAAAAAGATATTTCCTTCCCCATGCCTGTCCATGTTCCACAGGGACTGTTCACCCCGCAACTCCCTCATCAACTCTACACCACTCACCAACTTCTCCACCACATCCAATACCTTTCCCTGCAACCGCAAGAGGTGGAACACCTGCCTACCTCCTCCCCCCCCCCCATACCTACCCTCTCACCTCTGTCCAAGGCCCTAAACAATCCTTCCAGATCCAATAGAGATTCACTTGCACTTCATTCAACCTCATCTATTGCATCCATTGCTCCCAATGTGGTCTCCTCTATATTGTGGAAACCAAACATTAGATTCAAAGACCAGCTCACGGAGCATCTGCTTTCTGTATGCATCAACCCACTCAACCTTCTGGTTGCCAACCATTTTAATTCCCTCTCCCACTCTTCCAGCAATATGTCCATCCTTGGCCTCCTCAGTGAGGCCAAATGGAAACTGGAGGAACAACACCTGATATTTCACCTGGGAAGCTTACAGCCCAAAGGCCTCAACATCACCCAGCCCATCCCATCTTCCTACTTATTTATCCACTCCACTCTTCCCACTGACCAATCACAATAACCCACTACTTGCATCCACTTATCACCATCCTACCTACCCTTCCCCCAGCCCCACCTCTCTCTATATATGTTGCCAGTTCTGAGGAAGAGTTTCAGCCTGAAATATTGACTTTCCTGTTCCTGCTGTCTGACCTGCTGTGCTTTTCCAGCTTCACAGCTATTGACCATTGGTGACCATTCTCAGAAAATCTCTTGGGCCTTTTCCTCTACTTTGCTTGATCAGGAGGACCAGATTTTACTTTCTGCCCAATTCCCTGAGGTCTGGCTGAGTGTAGGAACTGAATGTTTTGTACCCTCCTCTTTTCCCCTTCAGTATTTTACCTTTTCTCTCCCCTCTGTAAGCCTGTTCTCTCATTTGTTGCCATTCTATTTCTTCTGCCCTTCCTTCCTTCTTTCGCTCTTTCTAGTCCTGCATTACTTCAGTTATTTTCCTCAGCTACTAAATCTGCTTAAACAAAGACAGAAATTGTTGGAGAACTCAACAGATCTTGCTGCATCTCTGGATAGAAAGCAAAGTTAACATTTTGAGTCCAGTGAATCTGCTTGGTCTCAGTTAATTAATTAGTTACTTGAAGTGTATGTTATTTATTTAATTCACAGAACAACGGTCAAACAGGATAGAAAACCAAGAAGCAATAAAAAATAATTTATATTTAAGGTAAATGAAGCTCATAATACTTCACACATTACTAAAAAAGAAAGAACTGCAGATGCTGGAAATCAAAAACAAAATCAGAAATTGCTGGAAAAATTCAACAGCTCTGAGAGCATCTTTGGAGAGAAAACAGAGTGAACATTGAGTCCAAAACTTCAGAACTCCTTTGCAGAATTTTTTGCATATAGTTGGTGTGACAGCTTATGTTGTACAACAAGCACCATCGTAATTCCTCATTTGAAAGAGTGCACTTCTTTTCTCCATTACAACTAGGTCTTCAGGTCTAACGTGAAACTGACATCCAACCTTCTAACTTCCAATCTTCAGGCCATCAGTGGAACTGTTACCGAAAGTCTTAAAAGGAAAGTATTTAATCATGAGACTAAATGATTTCTATACTGCAATAAGTAATAAACTGTATTTATTAAAGTAAGTACCATGCACTTAAATGCCTCTAATCAGTTTTGCAGTAATACACTGTGGTGAGATTCAGTTTGAATGAGAGGAGAATAAGATAATTAAATTAAACTGAAATGGAGGATGTACTATGTGCGTGTAATTTTGGTGTACATATCATAATCAAATCAACATTGCATTTTCGTTAACCTTGAGATATAGAAAGTCACCTCATGTGATGGAGAAAAGCAAGCAGTATTGTTGTATCAGCCACATATTATACTGTGTTCAGTGCCTGACACTTATTTGCTTTGATTGCAATGGTACAATCGGACACTACACATAACAATAGCCAATCTAATACCATCCTTTTTTCACTATCACTGTGAAGTCTGTGCAGATGCACAGACCCTTGATGGAGTATTAGAATATTTTGTACAATTTTAGTCTCCTTACCCAAGAAATTATTTACTTGCCATAGAGAGAATGTAACAAAAGTTGACCAGACTGAGTCCTGGGCTGGCTATGAGGAGATTTTGAGAACATTGGACCTATATTCTCTAGAATTCAGGTGAATTCAGGTGAATCTTGTTGAAATACAAAATTATTACAGGACAAGACAGAGTAAATGCAGTAGGATGTTTCCACTGGCTAGGGAGTGGCAGGGTCTAGAACCAGTCTCAGAAGTGTCAGTACTCAAAGAAATGGGCTATTTTGGAATGAAATGAAGTGGGAGTTCTTCACTCAGTGAGTGGTGAACCTTTAGAATTCTTAGAAAGCTGTGAAGGCAGAGTTTGATATATTTCCAGGTATTAAAGATATCAAAAGATATAAGGGTTGTGTGAGAAAATGGCATTCAGATATCTAGTTAAATGGTGGAGCAAGCTCAATGGGCCAGTTAATCTGTTCCTATTTCATTTGGTAAATTGGATTACTTTAATTTGCAGTTCCCATTTTTCTTGAATATTAAGAACTCAAGTGAGACCTTGAAATTGCTAACAGCTTCCTACTATAATAAGCAACACCTATGCAGTGTATTTGATTGACAGATACTTGCTCTTCAAGTCAAGTATAAGTAAAATTGCCATAGTCTTACTAGGATCATAGGACTGCTCTCTCATTAGAGAGAGATGATTGGTGATGGTTTAACTTGAGGACTATCACAATACACACTGTAGGTACTATGGTATCTATTAAAAACTGCAATCAAAGCTGTTCACGCTCTAACAGAAAAACCTATACTCAACCTTCCGAAATACTTACAGATTGACAAAGATCTTTTCTCAATTTTTCACAGATCAAATCTTGGTAAGATTAAAAAGGGAACTTGCAGTGGATGTGTTCTTACCATTCCAGTCTCCCTCATGAGGCAGCAGCTCTTTCGTCTGGTAGGAGCAGAGCGATTTTATTTTTTACTCCCAGGCAGTTTCTCAACTCGTTTTCTGTTTTAAAATTCTAAGGCAGCATCAGAGGCAAAATCTAAGCTTCAGCGTGAAAAATAACTTACCTGAGTGTACCCCACCTGCAATTCCCAAGTTAACAATCATACTTCATCCTACTCATGCCTCATGCTCCATGATCCCGTATGCCCAGCAAAATCTAAGTAGATTATAACAGAGAATAACTGTCATCAATCCTCCCATCGGTCTGATCTAAGTACATGGATTCATAAAGGGCTTATGTGGTCTAGTATGTGGAGGCTAGTCAATTTATGGTTGAATTAGAAGAGACATGTTGAGTGAACCAAAGTGTAATTTGCTGCATGTCTGCAAGCATAAAAGAATGGACGAATGGACTCTACATTACAACAAAAGAGTGTTGGCAGGACCTAGACTTAAGTGTATGTCCCAAATGAATTGTTGCCCTTTATTTGTAAAGGAATGAAATATAAAAATGGGAAGTCTTACTACTCCACAAGGTATTAGTCAAACCATATCTGGAATATTGTGAACTGTATTGGTCCCCTTATCTAAGGAAAGACAAAATTACAATTACTAGTACTAGTATCAGAGACAATCTCCTTTCTAGAAACCTCTTTTCTCACTGGGATGCATCTTTGTGATGAGCTATGACTTATCTTCTTAAATGTCTGCCATTGTTTCTCAAACCTTTTTTGCTGCTAAACCCTTTTCCAAATCCACTCCAGATAGCTGTGCATCCATTCATTTGTAATTACCCTTATTTAATGTTGTTTCCAACTGAATTTTCTCATTCTCAAATTGAATGAGGAGAGGTTGTTTCCACTTGTGGGTGAGTCCAGAATCAAAGGGCATGATCTTGACCAGCAGAGCTGCCCATTTAAATCAAAAAAATTAGGATTTCTTTTCTCTCAGAGTTGGTGAATCTGTGGAATTCGTTAGTGCAGAGGAGTGTCAAGGCTAAGTATATTCAAAACTGAGATAGATTACTAATCATTAACGATTAAAGTATTATGGAAGTAAGGCAGTAAAGTAGAATGGAGGATTACCAGATGAAATACGATTTCATTGAATGGTAGAATGGTCTTGATGGTCTACATAGAGATGTATAGAATGGAAACAGACTCTTCAGTCCAACTCGTTCATGCTGACCAGATATCCTAACCTAATCTAGTCCCATTTGCCAGCACTTGGCTCATATCCCTCTGAACCCTTCCTTTTCATTTACCCTTCCAGATGCCTTTTAAATCCTGTAATTGTACTAGCCTCCACCACTTTCTTTGGCAACTCATTCGATACACAAATCACCCTCTGCATGAAAAATTTGCCCCTTCAGTCCCTTTTAAATCTTTCTCCTCTCACCCTAAACTCTTGCCCTTTGGTTCTGGATTCTCCCACCCCAGGGAAAAGACCTTGTCTATCCATGCCCCTCATGCACTTCTACTCTGACATCTTATGGTCTTAGGCTCTTCTGGTCCTTGTGACCTAGTTCTCTGGAATTCATTTCCTCGGCTCTGTTGTGTGGCATGTGGCATAGGAGAATGTAGCTGATTCTGCTGTTTGCATTATTCCTGCTATTACTGGTGTTAATATTACCTATCTTCTTACTTTATATCAGAGGTACATCATAAAGCTGCATAAGTTACTCCCATGTTATGGTTCAGGCTAGCAGCAAGGAAGTGAATAATATACGAAGTTAAAGTGATTTCCAAGAAGTCAGTGGTCATCTGACAAGCACAGAACACTCTCTCAGAACTGTGAACAGCAGCCACTCACCTGGCTCTGACTTGAACTCTTCAATTTCACAGATCAACCCAGTCCCAGTGCGTCAGTTTCAGCGTATATTGCTGACAACTCAAAAACAAGATCCCAGAGTATTTGAATATCTAAATACCTTACTGCTAGAGCATGCGAATTCCTGTCTTCCCATCAGATGCATCCGGGAAAAATCCAGAAGAGGGAAGAATGATGTCAGGATCCTGACCTATGTTAACTTTCAGGGGTTTTTACTTTCCAAAGACATACAAATCCACCTTCTCTTGCCTGTAGACGCCACTCAAAGAAACTGGGTTTCCTTAACAAAATGCCAAGAAAGAGCATGGAAGACCAGAGGCCTAGAAAAAGACTTGCATTTTTATTTAGTCATAGAGTCATAGAGATGTACAGCATGGAAACAGACCCTTCGGTCCAACCCGTCCATGCCGACCAGATATCCCAACACCATCTGGCCCGTATCCCTCCAAACCCTTCCTATTCATATACGCATCCAGATGCCTTTTAAATGTTGCAATTGTACCAGCCTCCACCACTTCCTGTGGCAGCTAATTCCATACACACACCATCCTCTGCGTGAAAAGGTTGCCCCTTCTGTCTTTTTTATATCTTTCCCCTCTCACCCTAAACCTATGCCTTCTAATTCTGGACTCCCCCACCCCAGGGAAAAGACCTTGTCTTCTATTGGCCAGCCAGTTCTGTATCCAGATAGCCAGATTTCTCTGTATCCCATACCTGCCGTGGGGAATCTTGTCAAATGCCTTACTGTAGAGAAAGATGGAAATGAATTTGTTCTCAGAGATCTCACAAACAGAAAGATAAATGAATAATAAAGCAATTTTGGCAATGTTGACTGAGATAAAAACAGTGGCCTAGATTCTAGGGAAAATCATCTTCTCCAAATGCTGTGGGATCATTTATGTCAAGCTTCATGGACATTAGTTAATCATCTTATCTGAAAGGTAAGGTAAGCTAAGGTAAGACAGTTTGTTTCAAAATTACTTACCTGTAGTGGGCAGCGGAAGTGAGGTTGGAGCGCATAGCTGGGCGGGAAGGCAAGTGATTAGTATTTGAGTGGGTGTGTTCTAAACCCCAGGTCCTACTCCCGTAGGGCCTCCCTCCCACCCTCCTCCTCTAACCTAACTTTAAAGTCCACAGGTTATTGACTCAGTGTTCTTGTTTTTGGAGACAGTGTACAGTCATGGCAGCACAGGCGGTGGAATGTTCCTCCTGCAGGATGTTTGAGGTAGGGGTGACCACCGATACTCCTGCCGACTTCGTGTGCAGGAAATGCAGTCAGATCCTGATCCTCACCGAACGAGTTAGGGAACTGGAACTGGAACTGGATGAGCTGAGGATTATTCGAGAGGCTGAGAGGGTGATCGATAGAAGCTACAGGGACATAGTTACGCCAGAGAACAGAGGTAGCTGGGTAACAGTTAGAGGTGGGAAGGGGAAGAAACAGGCAGTGCAGGGTTCCCCTGTAGTCGTTCCCCTAAAAAATAAGTATGCAGCTTTGGAAACTGTTGGGGGGGACAGCCTTGCAGGTGTAAGCTGCAGTGAAGGGGTCTGTGGCTCTGAGATTCAGAAGGGAAAGGGGGAGAAGAAGAGAGCGCTAGTTATAGGGGACTCTCTAGTTAGAGGGACGGACAGGCGGTTCTGTGGACATGGGCGAGACTCTCGGATGGTTTGTTGCCTCCCGGGTGCTAGGGTCCGAGACGTCTCGGACCGTGTCTTCAGAATCCTTAAGGGGGAGGGTGTGCAGCCAGAAGTCGTGGTACACATTGGCACCAACGACATAGGTAGGAAGAGGGGCGGGGAGGTCATTCAAGAGCTCAAGGAGTTAGGCTGGAAGCTAAAAGCTAGGACAGACAGAGTCGTCATCTCTGGGTTGTTGCCGGTGCCACGTGACAGAGAGGCAAAGAATAGGGAGAGAGTGCAGTTGAACACGTGGCTGCAAGGATGGTGTAGGAGGGAGGGCTTCAGATATTTGGACAATTGGACTGCATTCTGGGGAAGGTGGGACCTGTATAAACAGGACGGGTTGCACCTGAACCAGAAGGGCACCAATATCCTGGGGGGTAGGTTTGCTAGCACTCTTCGGGGGGGTTTAAACTAATTTGGCAGGGGGATGGGATCCGGACTTGTAGTCCAGCAAGTAAGCTAGCTGTGTGTCAGGATGTCCAAGACTGTAGGGAGGCTGTGGAGAAGGTAGCACTGACAGGGACTACTTACAGACACAGAGATGGGCTCAAGTGCGTATACTTCAATGCAAGGAGTATCAGAAATAAGGTGGGTGAACTTAAGGCATGGATCGGTACCTGGGACTACGATGTTGTAGCCATCACGGAAACATGGATAGATGAGGGACAGGAATGGCTGTTGGAGGTTCCTGGGTACAGATGTTTCAGTAAGATTAGGGAGGGTGGTAAAAAAGGAGGGGGGGTGGCATTGCTAATTAGAAATGGTATAACGGCTGCAGAAAGGAAGTTTGAGGGGGATCTGCCTCTGGAGGTAGTATGGGCTGAAGTCAGAAATAGGAAAGGTGCAGTCACCTTGTTGGGTGTTTATTATAGGCCCCCCAATAGCAGCAGAGATGTGGAGAAACAGATTGGGAAACAGATTTTGGAAAGGTGCAGAAGCCACAGGGTCGTAGTCATGGGCGACTTCAACTTCCCAAATATTGATTGGAAGCTCTTTAGATCAAGTAGATTGGATGGGGCGGTGTTTGTGCAGTGTGTCCAGGAAGCTTTTCTAACGCAGTATGTAGATTGTCCAACCAGAGGGGAGGCCATATTGGATTTGGTACTCGGTAACGAACCAGGACAAGTGGTGGGCTTGTTAGTGGGTGAACATTTTGGTGATGGCGACCACAATTCTGTGACTTTCACCTTGGTTATGGAGAGAGATAGGTGCGCACAACAAGGAAGTTTCTACAATTGGGGGAAGGGAAATTACGATGCTGTAAGACAGGATTTGAGGAGCATACGTTGGGAGCATAGGCTGTCAGGGAAGGACGTGGTGGAAATGTGGGACTTTTTCAAGGAGCAGATACGACGTGTCCTTGATATGTATGTACCGATCAGGCAGGAAAGAAATGGTCGTGTGAGGGAGCCTTGGTTGACGAGGGAGGTTGAATGTCTAGTAAAGAGGAAGAAGGAGGCTTACATAAGGTTGAGGAAACAAGGTTCAGACAGAGCAGTGGAGGGATACAGGATAGCCAGAAGGGACCTGAAGAAAGGGATTAGGAGAGCTAAGAGAGGGCATGAAAAATCCCTGGCGGATAGGATCAAGGATAACCCCAAGGCATTCTATGCGTATGTGAGAAACCTGAGAATGACGAGAACGAGGGTAGGTCCGATCAAGGACAGTGGTGGGAGACTGTGTATTGAGTCGGAAGAGATAGGAGAGGTCTTGAACAAGTACTTCTCTTCAGTATTTACGAACGAGAGGGACTGTATTGTTGAAGAGGAGAGTGTGAAACGGACTGATAAGCTAGAAGAGATATCTGTTAGGAAGGAAGATGTGTTGGACATTTTGAACAACTTGAGGATAGACAAGTCCCCCGGGCCTGACGGGATATATCCTAGGATTATGTGGGAAGCAAGAGAGGAAATTGCAGTACCGTTGGCAATGATCTTCTCGTCTTCACTGGCAACGGGGGTGGTACCAGGGGACTGGAGAGTAGCGAATGTTGTGCCCCTGTTCAAAAAAGGGAATAGGGATAACCCCAGGAATTACAGGCCAGTTAGTCTTACTTCTGTGGTAGGCAAAGTAATGGAAAGGGTACTGAGGGATAGGATTTACGAGTATCTGGAACGGCACTGCTTGATTAGGGACAGCCAGCACGGATTTGTGAAGGGTAGGTCTTGCCTTACAAGTCTTATTGAATTCTTCGAGGAGGTGACCAAGCATGTGGATGAGGGTAGAGCAGTGGATGTAGTGTACATGGATTTTAGTAAGGCATTTGATAAGGTTCCCCATGGTAGGCTTATGCGGAAAGTCAGGAGGCATGGGATAGAGGGAAATTTGGCCAATTGAATAGAAAACTGGCTAACCGGTCGAAGTCAGAGAGTGGTAGTAGATGGTAAATATTCAGCATGGAGTCCAGTTACAAGTGGAGTTCCGCAGGGATCAGTTCTGGGTCCTCTGCTGTTTGTAATTTTTATTAATGACTTAGATGAGGGAGTCGAAGGGTGGGTCAGTAAATTTGCAGATGATACAAAGATAGGTGGAGTTGTGGACAGTGAGGAGGGCTGTTGTCGGCTGCAGAGGGACTTAGATAGGATGCAGAGCTGGGCTGAGGAGTGGCAGATGGAGTTCAACCCTGCCAAGTGTGAAGTTGTCCATTTTGGAAGAACAAATAAGAATGCGGAATACAGGGTTAATGGTAGGGTTCTTGGTCAGGTGGAGGAACAGAGGGATCTTGGGGTCTATGTACATAGATCTTTGAAGGTTGCCACTCAGGTGGATAGAGTTTGTAAGAAGGCCTATGGAGTATTATCGTTCATTAGCAGAGGGATTGAATTCAAGAGTCGTGAGGTGATGTTGCAGCTGTACAGGACTTTGGTTAGGCCACATTTGGAGTACTGTGTGCAGTTCTGGTCGCCTCACTTTAGGAAAGATGTGGAAGCTTTGGAGAGGGTGCAGAGAAGATTTACCAGGATGTTGCCTGGAATGGAGAGTAGGTCGTACGAGGATAGGTTGAGAGTTCTCGGCCTTTTCTCGTTGGAACGGCGAAGGATGAGGGGTGACTTGATAGAGGTTTATAAGATGATCAGAGGAATAGATAGAGTAGACAGTCAGAAACTTTTTCCCCGGGTACAACAGAGTGTTACAAGGGGACATAAATTTAAGGTGAAGGGTGGAAGGTATAGGGGAGATGTCAGGGGTGGGTTCTTCACCCAGAGAGTGGTGGGGGCATGGAATGCGCTGCCCGTGGGAGTGGTAGAGTCAGATTCATTGGCGACCTTTAAGCGGCATTTGGATAGGTACATGGATGGGTGCTTAATCTAGGATAGAAGTTCGGCACAACATCGTGGGCCAAAGGGCCTGTTCTGTGCTGTATTGTTCTATGTTCTATGGCACATTCAACATTGCAGTACAATATTAGATTTGTCCCAACAATGTCCAACATCTTATGTTGCAGAAATAGCCATATTCCTAGCCATGCTGTTGCAGTGTTGCTGCAACACTGGCATCTATCCAACAATGTGGAAAATTGCCGAGGTTTGTTGACAAAAAGCAGGACAAGTCCAATCCAACCACAAGCTCTCCAATTTATCTACCCTTGATAAAGTGAAAGGAGGCGTTATCGACAGTGCTATCAAGCTGCATTAGCATGGCAATAACTTGATCACTGGCATTCAGTTTGGTTTCTGCCAGGGCCACTCAGCTTCAAATTTCAATAGAGCCTTAGTCTAATTCTGGCAGAAAGAGCTGAGCTCCAGAGGGAGGTAAGAACGATTGCCCTTAATATCCATGCAGCATTAAATTGAGTGTGACATCAAGGAACCTTAGAAAAATTGAAATTGGTGAGAATCGGGCAAGTCCTCCATTTGTTGGAGTCATACCTGGCACAAAGGAGATGGTTGAGATTGTTCAAGGCAAATCACCTCAGGGTTAGAGTTCTAAAATTCCCTTCCCAACAGTACCATGGGTATAATTGCACCAGATAGCAGCACTTCAAGGAGGCTCATCACCATCTTCTTAAGGGTGTTTGTTTCAATAAAGATAATAACAAAATCATTGTCAATTGTAAAATACAATCTGGTATATGGTATACCTTTGGGAAAGCAAATCTGTCTAAATTGACCAGAGGAAAGTTTTCCACCTCACCATTCTTAAACAATGGATTGAGTTCTGGATGTTTCCAACTGAGAACCAGCTCAGACACAAAAAACTAAATCACTTATTTCCTTCTGCTTAAACCATTCACGATGCATAGAAATTTCTGCAATCGCAATTTCACCATTGTTTGTAAAGGCTGGCACAAAATATGAATTTAACATTTCCATCAAATCATGATTCAAATAACTTATAAAAGTAACATGCTTGTGTCTTTGCTATTTCCTTTAATCCACCAGCCTTTTCTCACATTCCTCACATCCCTTTTGGTTCTTCAACCTCCCTTTTCATCTACACAATACATTTTCTATGCAAATTATAGGTGTGTTGTCTTTTAACCTTGAGCATTATTCTAAAGCACATTTACATAAACATTTGGCTATTTTAACCATTGTGCAAGAACACAAAGTTAATAAGCATGCAGATAGATGCATGCAAACATACAAAATGAAAATTATTCAAATAGGCCTCAGAGCTCTAATAATGCAAATATCAGTTTATTGAGGATGTGAAACAACCTTGCTGGTCAGGTATGAATTTACTGTGCAAACATAAAGTGCACTTGATATTTCAGTCATAAGACAACTTTCATAATAGCATAATATGCATTTATTATCAGTTTACAAACTTTGGGGCAATTCATTGGGTTCATATGGAGGGTAACCTGCTGTTCCACTTATCCTAGCACTGAAAACTATTATTGTGCAAATGTAGTTTTAATAAGGACGTAGAAGCCCAACAAAGGAATTGGCAGTGCATGAACATAGCTGGACAGATGGAAGGATTGTAGGATAGCATCTTAGTTGTAATATATATAATTAAGTGTGATTTACCATAGCTTTGGAAAAGAACAGAAATAGATCAAGCGCAAAGATTATAAATTAGAGATGGGTCAGTTTCACAAAGTTGAGGTGGGATTTGACCAAAGTAGGCAGGAAGATTTCTAGCCTCTGACCAATGCTTGTAGTCACATGCAGTGATTCAAGAAGACAATTCACCATCATCTTCTCAAAGGTAACTAGGATGAACAATAAATGCTGGCCCAGCCACCGACACTCACATCCCAGGAGTGAATATAAACAGTTATGTGTGATAGAGCAATGGGAGTGATTCAAGGAAAAGAGGCAGCAGGTTCAAAATCATCAGATTAGATGTTCCAATTGGCATCGGAAAGGATGTGCCCAACACTGACTGCAAGTTAATCAAGTCATAGAGTCATAGAGATGTACAGCACGGAAACAGACCTTTCAGTCCAACCCAGCCATGCCGACCAGCTATCCCAACCCAATCTAGTCCCACTTGCCAGCACCCACCCCATATCCCTCCAAACCCTTCCTATTCATATACCCATCCAGATGCTTTTTAAATGTTGCAATTGTACCAGCCTCTACAACTTCCTTTGGCAGCTCATTCCATACCTGTACCACCCTCTGCGTGAAAACATTACCCCTTAGGTCTCTTTTATATCTTTCCCCTCACCCTATGCCCTCTAGTTCTGGATTCCCCCACTCCAGGGAAAAGACCTTATCTATTTGTCCTATCATGCCCTTCATAATTTTATAATCTCTCTAAGGCCACCCCTCAGCATTTGACGCTCCAGGGAAAACAGCCCCAGCCTATTCATCCTCTTCATATAGCTCAAATCCTCCAACCCTGGCAACATCCATGTAAATCTTTTCTGAACCTTTTCAAGTTTCACAACATTTTTCCAATAGGAACAAGACCAGAACTGCATGCAATATTCCAACAGTGGCCTAACCAATGTCCTGAACATGCTGCAACATGACCTCCCAACTCCTGTACTCAATACTCTGACCAAAAAAGGAAAGCATACCAAATGCCTTCTTCACTATCCTGTCTACCTGTAACTCTACTTTAAGGAACTATGAACCTGTACTCCAAGGTCTCTTTGTTCAGCAACACCCCCTAGGACCTTACCATTAAGTATATAAGTCCTGCTAAGAGTGGTTTTCCCAAAATGCAGCACCTCACATTTATCTAAATTAAATTCTATCTGCCACTCCTCAGCCCGTTGGTCCATCTGATTACGATCACATTGTAATCTGTGGTAATCTTCTTCGCTGTCCACTACACCTCCGATTTTAGTGTCATGTGCAAACTTACTAACTATACCTCTTACACTCATTTCCAAATCATTTATATAAATGACAAAAAGTAGTGGGCCCAGCACCAATCATTGTCCACTTTCCATTTTATGCTTGCACCTTCCAATGCTGGGTTCACCAGAGTTTTCGGGTGAAGATATATGGGAGGCCAATTGTGTGTAATTGTAGCACAGACACAATCGCATTTCTTGGTGTGAACTGAAGTCATGCCACATAAGTTCTGTCTTCAGTTCATTGACTTAAATGGTTTTAAATAGTTAAAGATCAGACAACACCAGGTTATAGTCCAACAGGTTTATTTGGAAGCACTAGCTTTCGAAGCACTGCTCCTTCATCAGGTGGTTATTGAGCAGAATCATATGACACAGAATGTATAGCAATAGAATTGCAGTATCATGGAATGAAATATTAAACAAATTTCACTTAAGTCTTTCATCTTTTAGAATGATCATGTTAGTTTTGGTTCCACCATATGAAAATCTCAGAACTTTTTTCAAGTTACATTCTCGCGATAGCTTTAACAAAAAGTGCCATCTCAGCTCAGATAATGCATTGAAGGTCTGAGATTAAAGCCTGTCTGTGTCCCAATGTTAGCTCAGACTGATTCTATTTCTAAAGTGGTACTTACAGAATCTTACATGGATTTGTGCAGTTTTTGAGCAAAATAAAATGTTATTCTGCAAGTACAAATTCACCCCACAAACTTATATATATATATTTTTGTGCAGGGGAGACCAAGAGAGTGTGTGCATGTGGGTGTGTGTGTGGGGGTGTGACTGTCTGTGAGAGAGTATGTACGTGTGTGTGTGAGTGTAGTAGGGTATAAGTCTGTGAGAGGTGCGTGTGTGGTTGTATGGGAGGAAGTATATGTGAGTGTATGAGAGAGAGCTTGTGTATGAGAGAGGGTCTGTGTGAGTCTGTGGATCTGTAGGAGTGTGTGTGTGTGTTTGAGAGTGTATAGTGCAGTGGGGTCACCTGTGGTCACCTGAAGAAGGGCTTATGCCCGAAACGTCGATCCTCCTGTTCCTTGGATGCTACCTGACCTGCTGCGCTTTTCCAGCAACACATTTTCACCTGTAGTGTGACATGAACCCAAGATTCCAGTTGAGGTCATCCCCATGGGTACCCATAGCCTCTGCTACAGCAACGGATGAATGGACACCGCACAATCACCAGCCAGGAGTGTTCCCTCCCAGTTGGAGAACACTTCAGCGGTCCAGGACATTCAGCCTCGGACATTTGGGTGGCCATTCTTTAAGGTGGTCTTCGGGACAGGCAAAAATGCGAACGGGCCAAGCAGAGGCTGATAACCAAGTTCGGTACCCATGGGGATGGCTTCAACCGGGACCTTGGGTTCATGTCAACTAAAGTTGACTCCACTGCACTATACATTCTCTGGCACACATTAACACAACTGTGTACACACACACACACACACACACACACACACACTCTTGCACAGACCCATACACTCATGCAGACCTTCCCACACATACTCCCCCCACACTCAAACCCACACACGCACTAACTCACAGATTTATACTCCATTACACGTATGCATACTCTCTCACAGACACTCACTTTCCCCCCCCCCCCCACCCCACACACACACACACAAACTCAGTCTTCCCTGCACACACACACACACAAAAATACATTTGTGGGTGAATTTGCACAATTACATTTCATTTTGCTCAAAAACTGCACAAATCCATGTAAGATTCTGTAAATCCCACTTTAGAAATAGAATCAATTTGACCTAACACTGGGACACAGACAGGCTTTAACCTCAGACCTTCTGAGCTGAGATGACACCTATTGTTAAGTTTATCTTGAGAATGTAACTTTGAAAAGTTCTGGGATTAACATATGAAGGAACCAAAACTAACACGATCATTCTAAAAGATGAAAGACTTAAGCTAAATTTATTTAATATTATATTCCATGACACTGCAATCCGATTGCTATAAATTCTGTGTCATATAATTCTGCTCAACAACCACCTGATGAAGAAGCAGTGCTTCGAAAGCTAGTGCTTCCAAATAAACCTGTTGGACTACAACCTGGTGTTGTCTGATTTTTAATTTTGTGCACCCCCGTCCAACACTGGCACCTCCACATCATGGTTTTAAATAGAACAGTCAACCCCAATTCTGAACAACCTTCCCTTACTTACAGTGCTAATTTCTCCTCATCCCTTGTCAGTTTTCACATCGCTCTTTCACCCCCAACTATGTCTATGCTCTACCTCACTCCCCTCCTCACCCACTGACAGTGTTTACTTCTTCCCCACCAACAAGATTCAGCCCTTCCTTCATTTGTCTTGACAGTTCAGCTATTGTCACCTCAAAGACAACACAATCCCCCAACACGCCTCCCACCAACAAACCCCCAGTGTTGGTCCCCAAGAAATGCTGTTCATAGGAGCCACAATTCTGGGATGTAAGTCAGGAGAGAGGGTGAGCACTGTCTTAGCACAGGGTAATGATGTCAATCACCTGGTGAAATGTGGGGCTGCTGTTGGTGAACATTTTTGGGATGCCAGGACAAAGGTTAAAGGGTTATGAACATTGTCCGGGCAGAGACTAAACATTACTAAGGGTGCAGGAGTACTTCATACCTGATCTGTAAAACTCTACATAAATCAATATAAAAACCAAGTATAGCACAAATACTCCAAGACTTTGTGGTTCTCCAAATCAGTGAGATACGCTGAGTCAAGCAATTCTCCCATAATCAAAAAATATGTTCCACAATGAAATGGGTGCAAATCTAGAGCCCTATGCATGTCAAAAAGGGTGTGGATAATGGAAAAATAAAAATGAAGCTTATATCAAATGCTGAGAACCCAAAATTGCAGAAAGCCGAGGTGAATGTAGAAAGTGTGTGGTAAATTAGAAAGTGAATCAGGAAGGCAAAGAGACGGCATGAAAACATATATTGCCAGGTAAAATCAAAGAAACCCTAAAGATGTTTTATAGTAAGTAAAAGAGTAACAGGACAACTCAGAAATAAATTGACCTATAAGAGTCTATAAAGGTAAGCTGTTTGAGAGAGATAAAAGATATGAGTACTGTTCTTAATTTATATTTTGCACATATTTTCACAGAGCAGAAGGACAGTGTAAACATTGTCGTTAAAGAAGAGTGTGAAGTATGGGATGGGATAAACATTCGTAATACAAAAATGTTTCTGATTTTAACACATTGCTGGGCTCAGACAAAATATCTGCTAAGAGAAAAAAAAGAGGAAGAAATCATGGATGATCCTCCAATCACTTTTGAATCCTCTCTGAATACAACTGTTTTGTCAGAAGACTGAGATGCTGTAAAAATTGTACTGTTGCTTATAAAAGATTGAAGGGATAATCTAGACTAGCTAAGCTAATTTTGATGTTGACTAATTAATGGGAAAAAATGATTGTATAAATTTCATTTTAAAAGAAATGGATGAATAAAGAGCAGTTTGGTTTGGATTTGTTAAGGCTAGTCACATGACTAATTTGATTACATTTTGATAGCCATGTAACACATTTGCTGTTGTCTACACAGATTTTAGCAAGAGTTTTGACAAGGTTCATGAGACATAATCAGATCTGCAGTCCTGCCACACACACCCTGTCATGAATTGTGGTGGACAATTAAACAACTACCTGAGAAGAGGCATCTCCACAAGTATCTGGAGACAGAGACAACTGAGCTGCCTTCCCAGTCTTTCCCTCTACCTTTAACATGTATTTTATTGCGTCTGTCTGTATGTGTGTAGGAGAAGGTTTATAAAGGGGTTAGAGTTTTAACTAGTAGAGTTATAATCCAATGCTTCCTAACTGTTTATGTATCTAGAATCAACTTATTATGATAAACAGTTATTAAATACAGAAAACTGGTCTGTGCTTTCTATCAACTTGGGTCTAAAAGACAGATAAATTGGGGAATTTTACATACTTGTATAAAATCTTGCATTTTTGTGACAACTCTGGGAATAGTGTGGCATGATTGAATCTTACCATTGCCACTTCGCATTCAATGGGATTACCATCATTCAATAAAATAGATGCCCCCTAATAAATTATATAACCTAGGTTAACTGATGATGAGCACATCTTTAGATGGATAGACAGTGTCACGATCAGTTCTCTCGTGAACTAACATTGAACCAAAGCAGGAATGGGTAACTTGACATTTCAAGCCTACTTTGCTATTCACTGAAATCATGGTTGACCTGTTGGGGTCTCAACTGCATATTCCAGACTGTTCTGTTGTGGGGAAAATCACCAGTCTTGGAGTCAGAATCAGAATTTAACAACAGAGTTTATTGTACAAAGGAACTAGAGCTCTGGGGAGAGAGATGTCCAGCAGCACGGCTGTCAGCTCGAGCCTTCTGTAACTCTCAGAGCACATGTCACAATGTTTTATCCATTTCGTGGTATAATGGTCCAAATATGGAGTCTTTATTTGTGCAGCATAGTTTGTTTACAGAAAACATTACAGAATCAGTGTCAGTTTCAGAGGAACGTTACAGAGTCATTGTCAGTTTCAGCAGCTACGCAGAAGTTCATTGCTGCAGTAATTGGTCGTGATCGTTCATCCTGAGAAGGAAGATCGTTTTCCATTACTGCAAAACTGAGGTATCAACACTTGTATACAAACAGTCTCAGGTATTCTTTCCCCCACCCACCTTAAACTAATTATCTATGTTCTGTGTCAATTGTGCTGGTATCCTGTTGGCCTCAGGCAGTATCTGTGTATGCTTTGCTGTACTTTTCCATGTAATGGCTCAGTGGCCATCTTGTGTCTATGTGCCCCGTGTCAGCATGCCCTGTGTCAACTCCTACTTCAGTTCCTAACAGTCCCGGACTAACTTACCTATTAAAAATCGAACTCTGCCTTGAACAGATTCAATAACTCAACTTTCACGACCTTTGGAAATATCAATAGCATATTTATTGTGAGACTGTTTGTTTGTCAGCATTCCTGAAGAAAAGAATGAGCTTTGCCAGGCTCCTAGAACAGTGCATCTGTCACATTTTGAATGTTGTCACCGTGTCCAGTCCAAAATAAACAATGTTACTCCTGATATCTGAAGTCACTTGACTCTGTCCCTTTCTTTATATAAGAACATGACTTGGCCCAGAATCATTGTTGCATAAGGCATGCTTGGCCTCTTAAGAAATACAAAGCGAGTTGTTGGAAAACCTTCTATTGTAAAAGTCTGCTTCAGGATAGCATAAAAAACAAGCAATACTGAAAAGTTGGTTCTACACCCAAAACATTGAAGATGTTTTTTCTTTTTAAAATGCTAGTTAGAACTCACAGGTGAATTAAACTTAACACTGAGACCCATTTTAAAAGTGTAATATTGCATAAATAACAATTACTAAACATTCAAATGGACTGAGGTCGTTAAAGCTCAACATCAGCATAAATGTTTTGTGAATCCAGCTCATTGCTAAGTCACCCTTCCTGATAAGTGACTCCAAAATAAAATTTAGCTGGAATAAATAGGAAAGCCAGAAAATACACTATTTTCTGAAATTGTTTTATTTTAATAAAGATTCTGATGCAGGACTCCCTCTTAAATGAAAAATTGCAAGATCGTGTTATGTAACTAAGACACTAGGGACTTTTTTTTCTGTAAACCAGTTAGTGCTTAACTCATGGTCTCAAACTAAACAATGGCTTTAGTGAGCTGTAGAGTTTCCACTTGCATTAGACCTTGAGGTATGGCATCATGTTTTCGATAAACTGAGTAAAGGTTGATCCATTAATAATTCAGTTGCAATTATACTTGTCATTTCACCAAACATTGTTTTTGCTTTCATTCTCCTGATCCATGTTTCACATGAATTTCTCTCCCAACACAATTCATGCCATTGAGAAATGGTCCATTCTCCAAATGTATTTTGCATTTTCTAATATGTTAAATTTATGCAAAATTAATTTTGTTGTATGAACACAGTATTCCTGTTTCTTGAATAAATATTCAGCTATGATTTTCAAACACATACAGTGTTTAGTTTATGTTATGTTTTGTATTACTCAGTTTTGTTTGACTTCCTGAAGAAATACAGGTAATATCTGATTCACAAAAGGAGGGAAAATAACTGTGTCAATTTGCCTCAGTAATTATACTTTCCCTCCAAGATAGAAGCTTTTGGATTTCAGCTCCACTCTAAGATATAACATTTTCCTGTCCTGGAGCAGTGGCAGACAGAGCAGAGGTAACATTGGGACCAGAAGGTTGCCGGGAAGGTAAGTGAACAGTTAGAAATACTTACCTTGGAAGCCTGTGGCCTTTTTCCTGTCTGGGAGCAGCAGGAAACAGAGAGGAGGTGACATTGCAATCAGGAGGTTGCTGGGAAGGTAAGAACTTAGTATATATTTGGGCAGCAGCTAAATACTGTGGAGCATCCATGATGCTGAGGAGGTCGTAGATAGCACGCTTAGTGAATTGGTCACACCGCAGATTAGAACTGCTGAGGGAGACAGTGAATGGGTGACCACAAGGTAGAGAAAGAGTAGAAAGGCAGTGCAGGTGTCCCCTGCAGTCATCTCCTGGAGATGGCTCACCAGGAGAGTGCAGCGATTGCCAGGATCATGGCACCGTGGTGGGCACTGCTGTTCAGAAGGGCAGGAAAAAGACTCATAGGACCATAGTCACAGGGGATTCTATTGTAAGGAGAATAGATAGGTGGTTCTGTGGCCGAACACGAGACTCTTAGATGGTATGTTGCCTCCCAAGTGCTCGGGTCAGGGATGTCACCGATGGGCTGCAGACATTTTGAAAGGGGAGGGTGAACAGTCAGTTATTGTGTTGCATAAAGGCACCAATGATAAGTAAAAAATGAGATGAGGTCCTGAAAGCAGACTCCAGAGAGCCAAGAGAGAAGTTAGAGGAGGACCTCAAAGGTAGTGATCTCAGGATTGCTACCAGTGCCATGTGCTAGCCAGGGTAGAATCAAAAGAACAGGCAGGATGAACACATGGCTTGAGGGATGGTGTAGGAGGGAGGAGTTCAGATTTGTGGGACAAATCAGATTGGTTCTGGGGATGGTGGAACTATTTTACAAATTGGATGGTCTACACCTGAACCAGACTGGAAATAATTGTCCTTGGGTGAGTTTTTGCTACTGCTGTTGAGGAGAGTTTAAACTCATGAGGCAAGGGGTTGGGAACCAGAAGAGAAGACTAGTGGACAGTGAGGTGGAAACTAAAAACTGTAAGGAACAGGATCATGAAGTTAGCATTACCAAGGGGAAGAGTAGGCAGAGAGCAGATGAACTGGTGGTCTGAAGTGCATATGCTTTAACGCAAGGAGTATAGAGGGTAAGGCAAATGAACTTAGGGCTTGAATTGGCACCTGGGAGTATGACATTATTGTGATCACAGAGACGTGGTTGAAAGAAGGGCATGTTTGGCAACTAAATGTTCCAGGATATAGATGCGTCAGACATGACGGGGAGGAGGGTTAAATGGGGTGGGGTGGGTTTGCATTGCTGATCAGGAACAAAATCACTGCAGTGCTAAAGGAGGATATTATGGAAGGCTTGAGTAGTGAGGCATTATGGGTGGAGCTGAGAAATAAGAAGGATGCAATTACATTGTTGGGGCTGTATTACAGGCCTCCCAACAGTGAGCGAAGTACAAGAACAAATAGGTAAACAGATGATGGAAAGATGTAGAGTCAACAGGGTGGTGGTGACGGAAGATTTTAATTTTCCCAACATTGACTGGGATACACTTAGTATCAGAGGTCTGGATGGGGCAGAATTTGTAAGGAGCATCCAGGAACATTTTCTAGAGCAGTATGTTAATAGTCCAACGAGGGAAGGGGCCATATTGGACCTGGTGTTGGGAAATGAGCTAGGCCAGTGCAGGATTTCTTTGGGAATAGTGACCACAATTCTGTAAGTTTTAGAATACTCATAGACAAAGATGAGAGTGATCCTAAGGGAAGAGTACTAAACTGGGCTAAGGCCAATTATATCAAAATTTGGCAGGAGCTGGGAAATGTGGATTGGGGGCAGCTATTTGGAGAGAAGTGCACATTTGATATATGGGAGGCTTTAAAAGATAGGTTGAAGGTAGTGCAGGATAGGCATGTCCCTTTGAAAACAAGGGATAGGAAGGGCAAGATTCGTGAATTGTGGATGACAAGAGAAATTGTGCGACTAGCCAAGAGGAAAAGTGAAGCGTACGCAAGGTCCAGGCAGCTAACAACAGAACGGGCCCTGGAGGAATATTGGGAGAGTAGGACCAGTCTTAAACGAGGAATCAAGCAGGCTAAAAGAGGTCATGAAATAGCTTTAGTGAGCAGAATTAAGGATAATCCCAAGGCCTTTCATTCATATATAAGAGGCAAGAGGATAACTAGAGAAAGGGTCAGTCCATTATAGGATAATGAAGGAAGGTTGTGTCAAACCTGAGAAAATGGGTGAGATTTTCAATGATTACTTTGCATCAGTGTTCACTGAGGAATGGACATGATGAATGTTGAGATTAGAGATAGAAGTTTGTTTACTCTGGATCATTTTGATGTAAGGATGTAGGATGTATTGGGTAGGCTAAAGGATATTAAGGTGGACAAATCCCCAGGACCGGATGGGATCTATCCCAGGTTGCTGAGGGAGGTGAGAGAGGAAATAGCTGGGGCCCTGACAGATATCTTTGTAGCATCCTGAAACACAGTGTCGGAGGACTGGAAAGTTGCTAATGTGGTCCCCCTGTTCAAGTAGAAGGGATATTCCAGGTAACTACCAGTGAGACTGACATCAGTGGTGGGAAAGTTGCTGGAGAAGGTAGTGAGATATAGGATCTATTTATATTTGGAAGAGAATGGGCTTATCAGTGATAAGCAACATGGTTTTGTGCAGGGGAGATTCGTGCCCTACCAACTTGATAGAGTTCTTTGGGGAAGTGACTAAAGTTGATAGATGAAGGAAGGGCTGTAGATGTCATTTACATGGACTTTAGTAAGGCATTTGATAAGGTTCCCCATGGTAAACTAATGGAGAAAGTGAAGTCACATGATGTGCAGGGTATTCTAGCTAGGTGGTTAAAGACCTGGTTGAGCAACAGGAGACAGAGAGTAATAGTTGAAGTGAGTTTCTCGAAATGGAGAAAGGTGACGAGTGGTGTTCCACAGGGATCAGTGTTGCTTGTAACACTGGGGGCACTGTTGTTTGTAATATACATAAATGATCTGGAAGAGGGCATTGGTGGTCTGATCAACAAGTTTGCAGATGACATGAAGATTGGTGGAGTAGCAGAAAGCAGAGGGGAATGTTAAAGAATACAAGAGAATATAGATAGACTGGAGAATTGGGCAGAGAAGTGGCAGATGGAGTTCAATCCAGGCAAATGTGAGGTGATGCATTTTGGAAGGTCTAATTCTAGAGTGAACTATACAGTAAACGGAAGAGTTTTGGAAATAGTTGAAGGGCAGAGAGATCTGGGAGTCCAGGTCCATTGTACCCTGAAGTTGGCTGCACAGGTGGATAGTGTGGTCAAGAAGGCATATAGTATGCTTGCCTTCATTGGATGGGGTGTTGAGTATAAGAGCTGGCAAATCATGTTAAATTTATACAAGACTTTGGTTCGGCCGCATTTAGAATACTGTGTACAGTTCTGGTCACCACATTACCAAAAGGATGTGGATGCTTTGGAGAGGTGCAGAGAAGGTTTACGAGGATGTTGCCTGGTGTGGAAAATGCTAGCTATGAAGACAGGTTGAGTAGGTTAGGATTGTTTTCATTAGAAAAAAGAAGATTGGAGGGGACCTGATTGAGGTCTACAAAATCATGAAGGTTATAGACAGGGTGGATAAAGATAAGCTTTTTCCCGGGGGAGGGATTCAATAACAAGAGGTCACGCATTCAAGGCAAGAGGAGAAAAGTTTAAAGGGATACGCATGGAAAGTACTTTACACAGAGGGTGGTAGGTGCCTGGAACGCATTGCCAGCAGAGGTAATAGAGGCAGGCACGGTGGGTTCATTTAAGGTATATCTAGACAAATGCATGAGTAGGTGGGGAGCAGAGGGACACAGATGTTTAGGAATTGGGTGATAGGTTTAGACAGTGGATTTGGATTGGCGCAGGCTTGGAGGGGCCAAAGGGCCTGTTCCTGGGCTGTAAATTTTCTTCGTTCTTTGTTCTTTATAGGATTAGGAATGGTGCTTCAAACACGACATTGAAGGAAGTTTGGATTTTCAAGGTGTTGTCTTTCAGCTGAGATTCCACAAGGACACCTGCCTGCTTGTTCTGATGAAAGCAAATATCTTTTTGTTCTGTTCAATAAAAGCTCATAGGCAGATTCTTAGTTGGGAATATATGGTGAATTTGGAAGAAATGATGTTGAGACAAAAAATAGTCAGATTCTGCAACCAGGTGTTTGAACAGTGACATGAAAATTGCACACTGTTCAGCACCATTTGCAACATGCAAAATAATGAAGCAGCCCATGCCCAAAATCCACCTAGACAATTTCCAGGCTTGGACTGACAAGTGGCAAGTTAAATTTGTGCCACACCAGTGCCAGGCAATATCCATCTCCTACAAGAGACATTCTAACAATTGCTTCTTGACATTCAATGGCATTACAATTGCTGAATTCCCTACAATCAACATCCGGGGTGGGGGTTGACCATTGATCGGATATTGAACTGGACCAGCCATTTGCATACTGTGGCTACATAAGTAGATCAGAGGCAGCAAGTAACTCAACTCCCATTTACCAAAGTCAGTTTACCAGTTACAAGACAAGTCAGGAGTGTAATGAATACCCCCACTTGTCGAGATGACTGCAGCTCTAACAATGCTCAAGAAGCTTGACATCATCCAGGATAACACAATCCATTTGATTTGCACCACATCCACAAACATTCACTCCCTCCACTGCTGAAGCATAGTAGCAGCAGTTTGTACCATTTATAAAATGCAATGCAGAAATTCACCAGATCATAAGATGTGGGAACAGAAGTAGCCCTTTTGACCCATTGAGTCTGCTCCCCTATTCAATGAGATAATCACTGATCTGATAATCCTTAATTCCACTTCTTTTCCCTTATGCCAATATTACTGGATTCCCATATTGCTTAGCGTCTGTCTCTCAGCTTTGAATATTCATAAGGTATGACTTTATGACCGAGGCTTGACAGAATCTGTGATAATAGTTTCATGGTTTTAGTGCCCTCTGAAAGAAACACTTCCTCACTATCTTTGACTTAAATGGATGACTTTTTATCCAAAATTATGTTCTTGGCTCCTTATAGAGAGTACCATCCAAACCCACAACTACTCCCACCGAGAAATCCAAAGGTAGCAGATATGTGGGAACACCCAAGTTTTCTTCCAAGCCACTCACCATCCTAACTTGGAAATACATCAATGTTTCTTCAGGGTCATTGTGTCAAAATCCTGGAATTCTTCTCTTAACAATATTGTGGGTCTATCTACATCAAATAGACTGCAGCAGTTCAAAAAGGCAGCTCACCATCACCTTCTCAAGGGCAACTCAGGATGGACTGTAATGCTGGGCCAACCAATGACATCCATGTTCCATGAGTTAATAAGATGATAAATCTTGCTAGCAAATGGTAAGAGGTCTATTTGCATGCCTCTTGTGCCTAATTGCACCTGATAGATATGCAGCTTTCTATTTTCCCACATGCTGGAGAGAAATTAGACGCCAACAATTTCTGACACGAATGTCAGAGCAGGTAGTAGCAACTCCAGCTTGGCGCTTTCTTCTCCACGCCCCATCTTGGACAGCAGTCACCAAAATTTCAGATTATGCTCCCCATGTGGAGAACCCCATTCACAACCCCCATCCATCAATAAAGGTTGGAATTAGACACATAAAAGTCTTATCACGTCATAATGGCACAACTCAAACCCATTTATAGTATGGTTCTCGACTTCAATACTACACTTTGGAACACACTGGTACCTTTTATTGTAACATGCGCATGGACACACAGCCTTCTCATGGACTGGGCCAAATTGCATCTCAGAGTTTCTCGCTTGCTCTCTTAGCATTCAATCATTTTTTGCCTCCTTGAATGCTCATAGCATGTCTACTTCTGCTTGCCTTCTTGGCATTTTGCTATCTTGTTCAAAACTTGAAGGCTAACAGTAATTCTGTTTTGCTTTGCTATCTAGCCAGATAAAAGACAATCAGTTTGTCATGTTTATCAACAGTGACCAGTTAAAGGAGTGAACATGTTACTATATAGCAACTTGTTACAATATTACACTGACACCATATGTCAGCGGCTTATGCAGCAAACACTGTATGTTATAGAGGCATACAGCATGGAAACAGACGCTTTAGTCCAACAAGTCCATGCGGAACATAATCCCAAACTGAACTCGTCCTACCTACCTGGCTCAAGTCCTTAATCAGGACAAGGAGGTAACTTTCACGATGTGTTATTCCACAGGCATATATGATGATTTCTTGATTGATTTTCTGAAGACATCAATCAGGTCCACCTTTTCAGTTCACCTGAGGAATTCAGTGATACAGATCACTTATTTCTTTGTCCTCTGAACTTCCAATAGCTGAAAACGTGAGGTTAGACAGGGAGCTTTCAAACCTTCAAGCTGCAGCTTCAATAACCAAACTCTTTCTTCCAGAAACAGTTCAAAAACTAGTTCAAGCTCTGGCCCTCCTTTTATTTAACCATCATGTTCTGTCCCAGACTTGCTTGTACTAATTACAGGTACTGACTTCTGTTAATGGCAAAATAGCTTTTATCTAGTCAAACAGACTGTTTTCGCCCAGTGTTGGAGAGTTTATGGAATCCTTATGATAAAGAATCAACCTGCAACTAACCTTCAGGCCTAGCCTCACAAACAATAGCATTTTTGTTTTTTTCCTCCTTCATTTTTAACACATGCTCACAGTACTATTCTTTGCTCCAAATAAAAATTGATAAAAGAATAAAACAGAACTATTGAAAACACAGCCAGGATTTAAATGTTGTGTAGCATTTTGGGAAGGATATAAAACCTTGTTCTTGCCAAATCCTACCATCCTGATCTTAAACTCTAGGATTGACCTCTCAACATTTCATAACTACATCATTTGTGCACACCCAATGCGAATTTTAGGGACAGAGAAGGTTACAAAGTTAGGGAGGAGCAAAGCCATGAAAGCCATGGCAGTTAGAACTTTGAATTTGAGGCATTGTAAGATAGGATTAATGTAAATCCATGAGAATCAGAGTTCCGTCTGAACGCTGTTAATGCAGAATACAATGACAGGCAGCAGGTTTAGATAAACTGAAACTTCAGAAGGGTGGAGGATAGGGAAACTAGTTACAGAATGCTGAAATAGTCAACTTTAAAGATGTAGCAGAGTTTCTACACAAATATGCACAATAATCCACTAATACTTTTCACAATAGTGCATGCCAAAACCGATTTAGTTTGATCTCTAAAGTGTATTCACTCTTATCAAGATCACAGGTAACCTGGTAAATGATGCTTATAATTATACTTAAAACTATGGAAATCTTTTAAGTCCCACAATCACTGCATTTAATAAATTCTCATTGTGTTTTATTGAAATAGAATATAGATTTCTCCCAGTGGTTTTGGCTGGCATGGAATGAAGCACAGACCAAGAAGGTCAAGTGTATTCCAGGAATGGATGTAGGTTTGCTTGCTGAGCTGGAAGGTTCATTTCCAGACGTTTCATCACCCTACAAGGTAACATCTTCAGTGGGCCTCCAGACGGAGCACTGCTGATATTCCTGCTTTCTATTTATATGTTTGGGTTTCTTTGGGTTGGTGATGCCTGTTTGTCCAATGTAGTGTTTGTTAAAGTTCTTGCACGGTATTTTGTAAATGACATTAGTTTTGCTTGTTGCAGAAAACTAGCCACAAACAACATGACCCTCTCTCACTCATATCCTTACATACAGATAAAGAAGTTCACCACTTCGACTGGTTCAACACATCCATCCTAGCACAAGCCAAACAAAGATGCACATGAGAATTCCTAGAAGCATGGTATTCCAACCAGAACTCTATCAACAAACAGATCAAGTTAGACCCCATCTACCACCCTCTGAGAAAAAAGAACAGGAAATTACATCACCAACCCAAAGAAACCCAAACATATAAATAGAAAGCAGGAATCATCAGCAGTGCTTCGCCCAGAGGCTCACTAAAGATGTTACCGAGTAGGGTGACGAAACGTCTGGAAATGAACCTTCCAGCTCAGCGAACAAACCTAAATCCAGAACCTCAACCTGAGCTACAAATCTTCTCAAAACTCGTATTCCAGGAATATCAGGTTTGGTGTCTGTTGGCCCAGGCAACTGAAGGAAGTTAATCTGTTCGGCTATCCACTGAGCTCTGCTGTAAAGTGTATGCATCTGGTGAACCTTGGGTGAATGGCATCATGTCTGTCTGCAATCCTTCCCAACAGAACCATCATGTCAAAACAATCTCTGTAACCTCTCACATAAAAATGGCAACTTGGTCCAAGAGTCAAATGGCTACAAGTGTAGCTGAAGTAATACATAAGGCCTTCAGGAAAGGGACAGCAAATGCTGGTAAGGAAAAATAGAAATGAAAGGATACCACATTTGCACATGAGAATTAATAAATGAACACATTGAATTAAATAATGCATTGTACCTTCTTGTTCAGTGTCCTTGAGATATATCCCAGTACCTAATTAGCCTTTTTGATAATTTATTCATAAGCAATAATCACAAACTTATTTTTACAGTACAAACAAAATGATAAAGACAAGTTAGTCTGAGTTGCCAGATATTGATGAGTGTTCCGTCAATTTAAATAGAAGTTGTCTGGAGCCTCGAGTTTCCTATCAACATCCTGTTGTTTGGTTCTGAGGCCTAAGTAAAGTGAAGTTGTAGACTCTTTCCATTACTCAAGCTGTCACCAACATTGAAAAGAAAAATTAAAATATAGAATTTGCCTGATGTTATAAACTTTTTGTAACAGATGCTGGTGGCATTTAATCATCAGTTAACATGTCTAAACTTGGAGTTTAGAAATTGCAGCATGTGCAACAATTATTCTCGGAAGGAAGTGAAAGCTTTAAAGAGGCTGTGGATAAGATTAATGAGTACCTTTTCCAGGGATGAGGGACTTCCGTTAGGTGGACCGATTGGAGAACATAGAACAATACAGCACAGAACAGGCCCTTCGGCCCACGATGTTGTGCCGAACTTCTAACCTAGATTAAGCATCCATCCATGTACCTATCCAAATGCCGCTTAAAGGTCGCCAATGATTCTGACTCTACCACTCCCACGGGCAGCGCATTCCATGCCCCCACCACTCTCTGGGTAAAGAACCCACCCCTGACATCTCCCCTATACCTTCCACCCTTCACCTTAAATTTATGTCCCCTTGTACCCGGGGAAAAAGTTTCTGACTGTCTAAGGTTGTACTCCATTGAGAAAGTTGTGAGGAGATTTAATAGAGGTGCTCAAAATCATGAGGTGGAGAACCAGAATTAATAAAGAGTAACAATTTCCCATAACTGGTCACAAACCAGTAAGCACAAATAATGAGGTGCATGGTGAAACAGTCAATAGAAGCATTTTCTTTCAATGACTGCTTTGCTTCAGTGATTCAATCACAACTATCAAATGGAAATCAAATAAAGAATAAAGAATATACTTGCAGGTTTACAGAGAGAAAAGGGAATGGGACTCTTGCAGAAGGTTGGCACGCATGACATGTCAAATGGCCTCCTTATTCTGTAACTATTCGATGGCATGTTTCAAGTTGCATGTGCAGCTCAAGCTTAGCACTTATTTTATACAATTATAACCAAAATCCAACACTGCAACTGCTGGCATATTGTATGTTGAAATAACCAAGGGTGGGTACGTCTCAGCTCAACAGTAAAGTGGACACTGCAATGTTCAATAATTTGCTTATAATTAGACTGTTAATGCAAAAACCATCCCATGTAGCTTTACAGCTAAGGGCCAAGTGCTGTAGAAAGATTGGGAGAGATGGCAAAGGACATTATTTTTAGAAAGATTACACAAATGGGGAGGGAAAGGTGTTTCAACAGAATTCCAAACAGCAAAGTGAAAGAGAGTGAAAGTGTCATCTTTGAAATTGCAGAGGAAGCTGCATAGGGAGCCAGTCAGATTATTGGAGCAGGAAACAGTGCAAGGCATAAAAGATTTCAGAAACAGGTTGGCATGAGGCTGAGGAGGGATCTGTATATATAGATGAAACTTTAAACTTGTTGGCATCATCAAGCCAGTTTCTGCCAAATAGCATATAATTGGTGAAAGAGGCCTTAGTGCAAAATATAATGCGGGCAACGCACAGTTCAGAGGGTTGTGGTTGGAAAGGTGGCAAGGACAGCATTCTGGGCATTGAATCAAGAGGTATAAAAAGCATGGATAAATGTTTTGACAGATGAAGTGAGGTAAACAATGTGGAAAAGATGGAGGAAATGTTCTCAATAATTAATAGATATGGTTTTGAAGTTCAATTCTGGGTTGAACAGTTGGATGAGATTGTACTTAGCTCAAAGTCGCTATGTCAGAGGACTAGTAATACAAATATCTAGACTTAAAAATACTAGAGATACAAGTTCAATTATCACAACGGAGGAAAGAATTTGAATACAGTTTTTGAAAATTCTTTAAAAAGATATTATTAGTTACCATGCATCGATCATATTGTCATAAACAGGACAGCAGCTCTCCGTCACCAAGAGTGAGAATCCAGAATGCTGTTAGCTGTGCCATACCAAGGTTTGATATATCTGTTCTGGATAGGTTAGGGTGAGAGGGGAAAGATATAAAAGAGACATAACGGGCAACCTTTTCATGCAGAGGGTGGTATGTGATAAAATGAGCTGCCAGAAGAAGTGGTGAAGGCTGGTACAATTGCAACATTTAAAAGGCACCTGGATGGGTATATGAATAGAAAGGGATTGGAGGGATATGGGCCGGGTGCTGGCAAGTGGGGCTAGATTAGGTTGGGATATCTGGTCGGCGTGGACAGGTTGGACTGAAGGGTCTGTTCCCGTGCTGTACATCTCTATGACTGGGGATTAGCATGCAGTGGGAGTGGAGAGATCCAGTTGTCATGATCCATGTAGGTACCAATGACATTGGCAAGAATAGGAATGAGCAGTTAAGGAGAAAATTTTTTTTAAAAGCAAAAAATTATTATTTCTGGATTACCCTAGTCACAAGCAAATTAAAAATCAGGGAGTAGTATGCATAACTCAAATGTTTATTCAGGCAAGATAGGGTTTGACTCAAAGGGCACTGGAACACGTGAGAAAATTAAAGCTGTACTTTGGGAAGGCCTTCATCTGAACTGTGCTAACCCCTTCATTCTGGCAAGTCCAATAAGTCATAGAGAGAGATTTATACTAAACAGTTTGTGGAGACAAAATATGTTGTAAATTAGAGGGAATGGACAAGACCATATTGCAGGATACAAATAAGGGTAATGATAATGAAAACAAAAGCAGAAAAGGGCAAAACACACAAACTCAAGAATGTGCAGGAAGGCTAGAGTACAGGGGTTGGTTAGCTCAATTTAGTGGATGGTCATTGCAATGCAGAGTGACAACAACAGGGCAGATTCCATTCCCAACTGACCAAGGCCACCAAAAAGGCCCATCATCTCATCCTCACCTCTTGCCTGAAGTTAAATTTACCATGTCATCTCTCTCTAATAAGAGATTATGGGACTTTGGCGACTTTTGGCAAGTCCAGACTTTGTAAACACAGTAAAAACAGAACTAAAGATTCTATATTTCAATGTGCATAGCATTCATAACAATTAATTGACAGCACAAATAGATATAATATGCATAAATAACCATCAGAGGAATGTGACTATAAGTGGACCAAGACTAGGGCTTAACAACTGACTCTTGACATTTTGGTAGGAGAGAAAAATAAGTAAAGGTGGCAGATGAAGTATATTATGGGCAAATGTGAACTTGTCCACTTTGGAAGGAAATATAGAAAAATACATACTTAAATGGAGACAGATCATAGAATTCTACAAATCCTGGTACATGAACCAGAAAAGGCTAATATGCAGGTTTGGCAAGTGATGAGGAAGAATGTCTTTGTTTATTGCAAGGGGAATGGAATTCAAAAGCTGAATTTTTGCTACAGTGGTACAGGGATTTGGCAAAACCATTTTGTATGCTTCTGCTCTCCTAACTTAAAGTAAAGATTGAATGCTTGCATTTGTTGGGCAAAAAAAAAGTGTCTAAACCTTACATTTGTACAAACCTAATTTGGCTTTATTTAAATTATCATTTGAGGTTGGCATTAAAATGAAACCTGCACTTTAAAATTCTGTAGTTGCAAACTTTGAATATATTTTCAGAGCATGCATCGAAAGACCGGCCTAATTAATAAAGGACTGAAACTGGATCGTCATTAAGAAAAGGGCTCATCTCACTCAGTTGAATAAAAGGGAGCATAAGACTTCAGCTAAGGGTTTGGTGGCACAGTGCTAGATGAGCTGAGTCTGAGGTATAGATATTAGACCATATCAGGGAGGGAAAAATATATCTGTGCTCTTTGTTCCAGGGGGTAGTCATGCCCCTTAGACTAGGAATTGCAAACTTGGTCTGTGATTAAGAATAGGAGTGTATGATTGTAAGAGAATGTTGGAGAAACATCTGTGGAAAGAGAAAGGTGTCAGAATTATTTTTAAAATGCTTTCGACAAAGGTGGAGGAGGAGCAATAGGGCAGGTGGCATAGAGGCTAGTACAAAGGGGTTACTAATAGTGAAAAAGAAAAGATGCAAATGAAGGTGTAAGAGGAAGAGAATGGGACTCTCTACCAAGAACAAAGTTAGCAAAGCACAAACAAAGCTGTGGGGTTAGGGTGAGGGATAGCAAGAATAGTGTGCAAGGAAAATGGGAACAATTGTAATGCAGTCAGTTTCTGAAGTTATGGAATTCAAAATTGAAACCTCGAGGGACCAACCTTGGTTCATGCCAGTCTCTCCACCAACACTCCCGAAAGCCCAGGTACCTGCCCCTGCAGCTTTAAAAGACGCAAAACCTGCCAGCAGTCCATTCCCCCTCACCTCCATCCAGGGCCCCAAACAATCCTTCCAGGTGAGACAGATGTTCACCTGCCTCTCCTCCAACCTGGTTTACCGTATCTGGTGCTCCCAATGTAGTCTTCTCTACATCAGGGAGGCCAAATGTAAACTCAGGGCATGTTTCACTGCGTACCTTAGCCGGGCACACAGGGACCAACCTGACTTCCCAGTCACTGTCCATTTTCAATTCCCCCTCCCACTCCCTGTCTGATATGACCACCTTTGGCCTCCTCCATTGCCACAGCAAATCAGACCGAACATTGGAGGAACAACACCTCATCTTCTGCCTGGGCAGCCTACAGCCTGCAGGACTCAACATTGAGTTCTCCAATTTCAAATAACCTTGCTTCTCTTCCACCGACTCCCTTCCCAGCCCCTCCCTCTCCCTTCTATTTCTCTGATCAACTCTTCCTTCCAGCTACCAACCGGATTTATTCCTCCCATCGACCAACTAGGTCGTACCCTCTACTCGCGTTTGCCTATCCCTGCCTCACCACCCCTCTCCACCCGCCCCCCCTTTATTTACAGCTCCCCATACACCCACCTCCTGATGCTGCCTGGTTTGCTGTGTTCTTCCAGCCTCCTGCTTGTCTACCTTGGATTCCAGTATCTGCAGGTTTTTTTTGTCTCCCAGCAGAAAATAAGCTGTTGTTCCTAGAGCTTGTGTTGTGCTTCATTGGAACATTATAGCAGATGCAGAACAAAAATGTTAGCATTCATGGTTTAAGGAAATGGCAGGCAACTGGGAGATCAGGATCATTCTTACTGTCCTGGCAGATGGTTAATGTAAAGGTGTCATCTACTCTATATTTGGTTTTGCTAATGTAAATGTGACCACATTAAGAGTAGTGCATACAGTAGACTAGATTGAAAGAAGTAGAAGTGAAATTCTGCTGCCCCTGGAAGCTTTGTTTCGAGCTTTGGACAGTGAGGAGGGAGGTGGTGAACAGGCAAATGTTAAAAGGTGCCAAGGGAGAGTGAATAAGTATTAGGAGGGTTGGAGGTTAGAAAGGGAACAGTCCCTGTGGAATGCTGTCAGTGGAGAGGAGAGGAAGATGCTTTTGCATTCTGTTGGAGATAGAAGTAGAGAAGATGATCCTCGAACTGCAGAGACTAGAGGAATGGAAAGTGAGGACAATGGAGACACTATCATTGTTCTGAGAGAGAGGGGAAGGGGTAAGGGCAGAAATGTGGAAGATGGGTCAGACATAACTGAAGAACCTGTCAATCACAATGGAGGGGAATCCTCAGTTGAGGATAAAGGTCATGTAGGACAAAGTCTAAATGGAAGGTGGCATCATCGGAACAGATGTGGCAGAGACAGAGAAACTGGGAGAATGGAATGGAATCCTTGCAGGAAGCAGGGTATGAGGTGGTATAGTGGAGGTAACTTTGGGACTCATTGGGATTGGAATGGATATTGGTGATTTGACTTTATTTATTTATTGTCATGTGTATTTATTACAAATACAGTCAAAAGTGTAGCCATTCTCCAGCTTAAAACACAGAAAATATACCAAAACACAGAATATGAAGAAAAATAAAACAATAAAGTTCATCTTATAATCTTATCTCAATAAAGTTTGCTGGTCTTTGAAACAGCTCACAACTCGAGGTTAGCTGTGAGCATGAATCTGGGCTCCTCCTCCCCAGTGCCTCAAGTTCCTGTTGCTGAACTGTTGACACTTCTGAAACAATGCTTTACCATCGCTGCTGGAACAAAGAGTTGCCCCCACCCAATGCTATCACTGCCATGAGTTCATGCTGGGCTGACCTTGTTGATGCAGCTGCCACCAATGCCATAGGGTTCTGTGCTGTGACCAAACTCGCCATCCTTGCCACCAAGCGCCCGAGCCGAGTCATGGACCGAAAGCCTTGGCTCAGCGTACGAGTCCAGACTGGGGATTAAGCTGGGAGACCTTTAATTTGGGTAGAGCCGTGTCCACCAGACACCTCCTCCTTCAACATTTATTAGGCATCGTTGTTTCCTGGGCCTGCGCGGCCATCTTCATCCACCATTCTGCCCAGGGCCCACTCTCCCCAAAGCTGCCGGCAATGGCACTGCAACCGAGGTGAAAAGGTAAGAGAAAAGACTTTAAAGTTTAAAAAAAAAAGCAAAAGTAAAAAGAAAGAAGGAAGGTAAAAGAAAACAGAAGTGGAAGAGCCTTGGGCTCAGTAGCACAAATGCTGCTACTGCATCACCACCACCTTGAGTCTTACAGTTGAACAGCTGATTCTCAGGCATGGAAATGTTGATGTCAAGGAGAAGGGAAAAGGAAAAAAAAGTCAGAGATTGACTAGATGAAGTTGAGAGAGCACACGCAGGCAAGAAAGTGCACAAGAGAAAGAGCTCAAGTAAGCATAAGATCGAATTTGGAAGCAAAATTGATGAAATTTTTCCAATTCTGGGCAAGAACAGAAAGCATCACCAAAGATATTGATATATCAGGAAGAGAGTTGTAGGTAGGGTCCTCTGAGTAGGAGTCTACGACCAGAAAATTGGAAATTCTGGAACTAACATGAAGTAGAAAATCATGAATGTAAGCGGAAGACATTGAACAAAGCTGGGGGTTGGGGCAGAAGAGTACAGTCAAGACAAGTTCAGCTTGATGGGCCTGCCAGGGCAGTCCTGTCTGTGAATGCTTGAAAGAAAGTAGAAGCAGTCTGTACAGAGTCAGGGGACTGTGAGACGGGAAACTGCAAAAGGGAGATTTCCAGAGGTGATGAGGTCTGGAAATTCCAGCCTGATATTTAATTGTGGGATCACTATCTAGATTTCCAGAGGTGATGAGGTCTGGAAATTCCAGCCTGATATTTAATTGTGGGATCACTATCTAGGGAGAAGACAGGAGAATGCAGTTGAGAGTTGGCACTCCACTCTGCCAGCTAGATATCTGCATGCCAGGTGACAACCACCTCACTGTGTTGGCAGCTTCGATAACAAGGTTGGGCTGGACCCAGAAGAACAGAGTGTAGCAAGTTCGGAGAGAGAGATACATTGGAATAGGTGAGGGAAGCAGAGAAATTAAGGTCACATTGGCAGTCCTCAACAAAGAAATTGAGTATAGGTAAAGGGCCAGAGGGAGAGGTCTAGATGGAAATTATTGGGGATAGCTAAAAGGGTCTGTGTGGCAGGGAGGGGAATTCCTGTCCAAAGTAGGTCTAGAAGTGAAGACGATAGAAGAAGACTTCAGTGTCACGTCTGCCCAAAATTCATTGGGGTGGGGTCATAAAAGGGATAACACCAAGTCTTTTCCTGGATAGATAGGCTCAGCAGTGAGGTGTGTTTGTGGGTGGGTGGGGGCAGAGAGGGTGACGGGGAGTGGAGAAACAGTAACATAATGGTGGTAGGGTGGAAGATAGAAACTATTCTCCGTAGGTGTAAGTGAAAGTCCTAAAGGCTATGTTGCCTGAATGGTGTCAAATTAAAAGGACATTGTCCTGGGTCTGCAGAGGAACTCAGCATAGGAGGGAAAGAACCAGTTCTCATCATCTACTTTGGTATTCTGACATTAATAGGTCTGATAAAGAGTTTCTGCTGAAAGGTTTTGTACAGTTAGGAACTAAACCAATAAGCTCAGAATTACTACCCAAGCCAGGGGCAAACTGCCAGAGTGTAAATAAAGTCAAGGAGTTAAGTTCATAACTTAAAATTTGACGTGTGAGGAATGGGTTTCATTCGTGGGACATTGGTATAGTACTAGTGTAGAAGGGAGCTGTTCTGGTCACGGGTTTCATTTGAACCATATTAGTACCACTGTCCTAGCAAATTGAATAATTAGATCTATAGAGGGTTTTAAACTCATTAGAAGGAGAAGAGTTTTGGAGGAAGGAGGCTTACAAAGCAAATAGATGTGGCAGCATTGGATATGATTATCAAAATAGATATTTTGGAATGGGACAGGAAGGGTCAGAGGATATGAAAAGAGCAGAAAAAAGAAGTGAAGGGGGCTCTTTACCTAATTATGTATATTATTTGGAACAAATTAAATGAATTAATGGCACAAAAAGAAGTTAGTAAGCATGATCTTGTAGCCATTACGGAGACATGGTTACAAGGGTATCAAAGCTAGGAACTAAATATGTGACCTTTGAAAAGGACAACAGGAAGGAAAGGGTGGCAGGTAGCTTTGTTTGGAGATGGAATAAATACATTAGCAAGAAACAACAGTCTTGGAACAAATGGCATAGAATGTATATGGGTGGAGGTAAGAAATAAAAAGGGGAAGTAGTCACTGCAGGAGCAGTCTGTAGGCCCCTGATAGTAGCTGTTCTGTACAACAGAGAATAAATCAGGAGATATTGAGGACGTGCTTAAAAAAGGCAATATATTAATGAAGGGTGACTTTAATTTTCACATAGACTGTGAAAATCATGTTGGCAAAGAGAGACAAGGAAAACTTGTAGAGTCCATTTGGGACAGTTCTCTAGAACAATATGTTGTGGATCTAAGCAGGGATCAAGCTGTTTTGTATCTGCTAACGTTTAATGAGGTAGTTTTAATAAATTAGGTCAGAGTAAAAGATCCCGAACAGAACAAAGGTCACGACTGGATAGAATTTAACATTCAGTTTCAGAGAAACTTAGGTCATAAAGAACGAGTGCAAAATATAAATAAGGCTCAGTGGAATGAGGGCAGAGTTGGATGGAGGCAGATTTCTGGTTTCAGTTTTGAGTGGGGAGGCCAGTGAAGTCCTTGGTTAAGGATAGCTACATTGATCATTATTTTTGAGAATGGAAAGATATGGTGCACTAGGTCACTTTTGAGTAATGAGTTAATGTTTATCCCAGAAATTTTGGGATAAAACCATGATGAGGTTACTTCAAGCTGGGTACATTCAAGTTCAGGTGTATTATTGTATTCTGTAGTTTCAGTCCCTATGTTAAAGTCACAAGTAATTTAAACCTATCAAGTGTTAGATACAGAGACAGGAGTATTTTTGGTACTTTATAAAAGGAGTTTTTTCTACTGATTTATAAAGGAGATGTTTTGAGATTTGAAGAGTCACCTCAGGCGACTGACTGTGTGAAGTTTGCACATTCTCCCTGTGTCTGCGTGGGTTTCCTCCGCGTGCTCCGGTTTCCTCCCACAGTCCAAAGATGTGCAGGTCAGGTGAATTGGCCATGCTAAATTGCCCGTAGTGTTAGGTAAGGGGTAGATGTAGGGGTATGGGTGGGTTGCGCTTTGGCGGGTCGGTGTGGACTTGTTGGGCCGAAGGGCCTGTTTCCTCACTGTAATCTAATGTATATTTTTTAACAGTCTTTGAATTTGTATCGAAGGTAAATGGCTTATTTATTCCATTTTATCTTCATTTCTTTTATTAAGAGATTTAATTATTTTTAAAGCAAAATCTGCAATATTGCATGATGACATTTTAACAAAAGACCCCTTTGTTAAGGCCAAAACAAATCAAAATATCAAATCAGGTTTTAGTCTAAAGTTATCACTCTGGAATTAGGGGCATAGTCTGAGAATTAGGACCAGACCATTCAGGACAGATACAAAAGAGCACTTCTACGTGCAAAGGGTCTTAGATGTTTGGAACTCTCTTCTACAAATGACAATGGATGCTGGATCAGTTGTTAATTTTAAATCTGAGAAAGATAAATTTTTGTTATGCAAAAGGTATCAATGGATATGGGTCAAAAGCAGGTGTATGGAGTTAGGCCACACATCACTCATGATCTATTTGAGTGGTGGAACATGCTTGAATATTCCTATTCCTTTGTTCTAACATCTGGCTTGTCCAGTAACAACATTAGCTGGGATCAAGACACAAGATAATTAGAAACTTCTTGCCACAGGCTGTTAAAAATCAGACTATTCTGGTGGGGTCTACTAATGTCTCAAAAGCTTGGCAAGGTTGCCATTTTTAGTAGTTGTTTCTGGTTTTGCCTCAATGCTTTTACTTCTTTTTTGGAGCTTAATTCTTAAAGGGCTCATTTAAGATTTTGACAATATTCTATCCAAGACAGGCATGTGAAAACTTACCTCTTCCCACCTACAGCATGAGTAGCCAGGACATTTTGACATGAAAGAAGACATCTGTTTACAGTGCAAAGGGAGGTCTCATTTTGATATTTTGTAGTTGACCATCTTGACAACATAACCCAACTTATTTCAAGGTTTTCTTGCTTCTCACAAGAATTATTTTATAAAAATATAGTTGGCAACTCTAAGATTCTATTCCTCGGGTTTTCACTACCAGTTGAGTGAATGCTCCAACTGACCATCTATGTATATTCCACAGCAATGCCAAGCAACATATTCTAGCATATGATGCATCAAATCAATTTGTTTGGATCTGTACCAACTGTTTTATTTGGAAGGGTTTCAGTTTATACAGCTGGTGAATCATTAGTCAGCACCTCCTAAATCTCCAACCAAAGATCCTGATGGGAGTTTCCAATGTGGTAATGATTGGGTTATAATGAAGAATCAACTAACCAGCAATTAAGTTCTAACATAATTAATCTGATAGAGAGAAATTAAAATATGCAGTCAAGGTAGAGGGAAAAGCTTTGTATCACTCCTTCATACAACATTAATTGATTGCATTAAGTTCAGATTTTGCATTCTATTGTTCCACAGAAATTGCAACGATTGTCTCATTGAATCAAAATACCAATAAATTTCTTTTGCAAGAACATTTGATGAAACGGTGACTGAAATAGACTAATGACAGAACTTTTAGGGTTGGAATCCATTGGAATTATGAGGAAATTAGGCTGTAATTCATGACAAAATTTACTGCAAATCTGATCATCGCAACACTGAGTTGCATTTTTTAAAAAAAGGACATTTCCTATATTTGGCTAAAAATTCTCAGATAGCCCACTACATTTTGTATACAATAAACCCATCTTACAACTATTATATACTGTAAAAACTGAGAAAAGCAGTTAAAGCGACCCTTTAAAAAGAACTTTGATTTTATTTACTGTAAAGACTGTTACATGGATAATGGGCATTAAAGAGCATTAAAAATTATAGACATATGCACATCTTCAAAAGCAACCAAGTTCCCAAGTGTTCCTTAGGATTTATTTTTCAACTCACTCTCTTCTTATCCTTAAGAGGATTATTAGCAATTTTGTGAATCTGAAACTGAAGGCACTACTTCACCTCATTTTGAGGTGCCTCAAGGCAGTCAGCCTGTCTCACTGCTCATAGGAACTTGTATATTGTTGAACAATGAAGCCAAATGACTAGGCAGCTGTGATTTCATATTATTGACAGATTATCAGTAACAGCCGGTAGGACGTAAGGGGAAGGGCTGGAGGGTTGCACCACACATAAGGAATACTCCCCACTTATGGGGCAAATGTGACTCCATCAACGCAACACACTTGATATCAGAACAAAGTAGCCCAGTTTATTAGCACTCTATCCACCAACTTCACAGAATCAGAGGTGTGATAGGACAGGAGGCCTTTCTGCCCAACGCATCTGCACCAGCCATTCAATGAATATTGACATGAAGCAATTCTTCTGTCTTCTTCCCCTGACCTTTGTACATTGTTACTATTCAGACTCATAGAGATGTACAGCATGGAAACAGATCCTTCGGTTTAACTCATCCATGCTGACCAGATAGCTCAACCTAATCTAGTCCCATTTGCCAGGACTTGGCCCATATCCCTATTCATATACACATCCAGATGCCTTTTACCACTTCACCACTTCCTCTGGCAACTCATTCTATACACACACCACCCTCTACGTAAAAAGACTTGAGCGACTGTCTGTGTGGTATTTGCACATTCTCCCCGTGTCTGCAAGGGTTTCCTCTGGGTGCTCCAGTTTCCTCCCACAGTCCAAAGATGTACAGTTTGGTCAATTAAATTGCCCATAGAGTTAGGTGCATTAGTTAGGGGGAAATGGGTCTGAGTGGGTAACTCTTCGCAGGGTTGGTGTGGACTAGTTGGGCCAAAGGGCCTGTTTCCATACTGTAGTGAATCTACATCTAAATCTAAGTAAGGCAGGATGGGTGACTTAGGTGATTTTTCTGCTCCTCGGATGCTGCCTGACCTGCTGTGCTTTTCCAGCACCACTCTAACCTAGACTCAGGTGACTTAGGTGTCAGTGGGGGAGCACTTTGGGGCCAGCTATATTAGTTTCAAAATAGCGATGGAAAAGGATAGACCAGATCTAACAGTTGAACTTCTAAATTGGAGGAAGGCTAATTTTGATGGTATTAGGCAAGAACTTTCAAAAGCTGATTGGGTGCAGATATTCGTAGGTAAAGGGACGAGTGGAAAATGGGAAATGAGATCATGAGAGTCCAGAGACAGTATGTTCTTGTTAGGGCGAAAGGAAAGGCTGGTAGGTGTAGGGAATGCTGGATGATTAGAGGAATTGAGGGTTTGGCTAAGAAAAAGAAGGAAGCATAGGTCAGGAATAGACAGGAAAAATCGAGTGAATCTTTAGAAGATTATAAAGGCAGTAGGAGTATACTTAAGAGGGAAATCAGGAGGGCAAAAAGGGGATAGGAGATAGCTTTGGCAAATAGGATTAAGGAGAATCCAAAGTGTTTTTACAAATAGATTAAGGACACAAGGTAACTCGGGAGAGAATAGGGCCCTCAACGATAATCAAGGTGGCCTTTGTGTGGAACCACAGGAGATGGGGGAAGATACTAAATGAGTATTTTGCATCCATGTTTACTGTGGAAAAGGACATGGGAAAATATAGAATGTAGGGAAATAGATGGTGACATCTTGAAAAATGTCCATATTACAGAGGAGGAAGTGCTGGATGTCTTGAAACACAAAGGTGGATAAATCCCCAGGACCTGATCAAGTGTAACCTAGGGCTCCATGGGAAGCTAGGCAAGTGATTGCTGGGTCCCTTGCTGAGAGATTCACATCATCGATACTCACAGGTGAGGTATTAGAAGAATGGAGGTTGGCTAATGTGATACCATTATTTAAGAAAGGTGATTAAGTACAAGCCGGGAACTATAGACCAGTGAGCCTGATGCCAGTGAAGGGCAAATTGCTGGAGGGAATCCTGAGGGACAGGAATGACACATATTTGGAAAGGCAAGGACTGATTAGAGGTAGTCAACATGGCTTTGTGCGTGGGAAATCATGTCTCACAAATTTGATTGAGATTTCTGAAAAAGTAACAAAGAGGATTGATTCGGGCAGAGTGGTTGACGTGATCTATATGGACTTCAGTAAGGCATTTGACAAGGTTCCTCGTGGAAGACTGGTTAGCAGGTTAGATCTCATGGAATACAGGGAGAACTAGCCATTTAGATACAGAACTGGCTCAAAGGTAGAAGTCAGAGGGTGGTGGTGGAGAGCTCCTTTTCCAGATTGAAGGCCTGTGAGCAATGGATTGGTGCTGGGTCCACTACTTCTCGTCATATATAAGTGATTTGGATATGAACATAGGAGGTATAGTAAGTAAGTTTGCAGATGACACCAAAATTGGAGGTGTGATGAACAGTGAAGAAGTTACCTCAGATTACAAGGGATCCTGATCAGATGGGCCAATGGGCTGAGAAGGGACAGATGGAGTTTAATTTAGCATTCAGCATTCAACACTCCAGGGAAAACAGCCCTAGTCTATTCAACCTCTCCCTTTAGCTCAAATCCTCCAAGATTAGGTCAAGTTTTGCATTTATCTAAATTAAACTCCATCTAAACCTATAATACTATGGCAGTCCCGGTCTACGTTTAGAAAGTTAAAATTCCCTACCATAACCACCTTATTATTCTTACAGAAAACTGAAATTCTCCTTACAAATTTGTTTCTCAATTTCCCGCTAGCTATTAGGGGGTCTATAATACAATCCCAATAAGGTGATCATCCCTTTCTTATTTCTCAGTTCCACCCAAATAACGTCCCTGGATGTATTTCCAGGAATATTCATCCTAAGCACAGCTGTTAGGCTACCCCTTATCCTGCCAGTATATTAGTCCCTTTCCAATTCAGGTACAATCCATCCTTCTTGTACAGGTCATTTCTACCCAAGATGACATTCAAAATGATCCAAAAATGTGAATCCTTCCCCCATACACTAGCTCCTCAGCCACATGTTCATCAGTGCTATCCTCCTATTCCTACCCTCATGAGCTTGTAGCACTGGGATTAATTCAGATATCACTACCCTCAAGGACATCCTTTTTAAATTCCTGTCTAACTTTCTATATTCTCCCTTAAAAATCTCATCCTTTTCCCTTCCTATGTCGTTGGTTCCAATCTGTACAATAACCTCCTCTGGTCCCTCACCCCTTTGAGAACATTCTGCACCCTCTCTGAGACATCCTTGATCCTGACACCAGGGAGGCAACACACCATTCTGATTTTTCACTGCTAGCCACAGAAACGTCTGTCTATATCCCTGACTAGGGAGTCCCCTAACACAATCAATCGCTTGGAACCAGTTTCTAATCCCCTCCCAAGTCACTCTGCCCTTCAACATAATTTTAGGCTCTGGATGTACGTTTGCTCACTGAGCTGGAAGGTTCATGGTCAGACGTTTCGGTTTGGGTTTCTTGGGCACAGGAAACAAGGAAAGCACAGGAAATGACATCACCACAGGACATGCCATCACCAACCAAAGAAACCCAAACATATAAATAGAAAGCAGGATTCATCAGCAATGCTTCATCTGGAGGCTCACTGAAGATGTTACCAAGAATAGTGACGAAATGTCTAACCATGAACCTTCCAGCTCAGCGAGCAAACTTGCATCCAGAACCTCAATCTTCTGAAAACGAGCTATTTTAGGAATTGCATTTTATACCTAGCCCACTTTTCATATGTTTTTCCCTCAGCACATTTGCTCGATTTGTAAACCACTTTAAATCTGTCTTCTTCTCTATCCTTTTACAAGGAGAATCAGTTTCTCTCTATCTATTCTCTCAATTTTGAAAACTTCTTCTGAGATCTCTTCTTATCCAATGTCGCTTCAAAAACAAAAAAAAAACCCTCTCCTCCAAACTGAAATCTTATGTCCCTGGAACCAGTTTTGTAAATTTCTTCTCTGCACTCTTTCCAACACATCGACATAATTCCTATGCATGGTGTCCAGAACTGAACACAATACTCTAGTTAATATCTAACAAGTGCCTTGTATAAGTTCAGCACAGACGTTCTGGCTGTTGTACTCCATGCTACTCTCAATGAAGTCCAGGATACTTGTATGTTTTATTAACTGCTCTTACCATCTGGCCTGAAATCTTTAGGTGACATTTAAGAGGCATTTGGATAGGTATATGAATAGGAAGGGTTTAGAGGGACATGGGCCGGGTGCTGGCAGGTGGGACTAGATTGGGTTGGGATATTTGGTCTGCATGGATGGGTTGGATCGAAGGGTCTATTTCCGTGCTGTACATCTCTATGACTCTATGATTTATGTGCATATAAACTCAAGATAGGGGCTGCGGGAGCAGAGACAAAGTACTGAACTACAATTTTCTTGTGTGCTCTTGTCCATTCTGCCAAAATGGATCACCTCAAGCTTCTCAGCTTTTGATACTTGCCACTTATCTGCCTTCTCGGGCAACTTGTCTATGTGCTTTTGGAGTTCCAAACTGTCCCTCAGTTCCCAATGGTTCCAGGTTTTATATATCATCATACAGTCATAGAGATACACAGCATGGAAACAGACCTTTTGGTCCAATTTGTCCATGCTGACCTGATATCTGAAACTAATCTAGTCCCATGTACTAGCACTTGGCCCATATACCTCTAAACCCATCCTATTCATATACCCATTCAGATGTCTTTTAAATGTTGTAATTGTACCAGCCTCCACCACTTCCCCAGGTAGCTTATTTCATACACGCACCACCCTCTGAGTGAAAAAGTTGCCCCTTAGGTCCCATTTAAATCTTTCCCCTCTCACCTTAAACCTATGCCCTCTAGTTCTGGACTCCCCCACCCCAGGGAAAAGACCTTGCCCCTCGTGATTTTATAAACCCCAACAATTTGGAAATTGTCCACTACACATCATGATCCAGATCCTTAATACACATCAGGAAAAGCAAGGGTACCAATACAGACTGTTGGAGAACTTCACTACAAATCTTCATCCAGCTTACAAAAAGATCAATTGATCACTATTGTTTATTACTTATCCATATTGCCAATGTCCCTTTTATTCCATGGGGTACAACTTTTCACAAGTGTGTTGTGTGGCATTGTACTGAATGCCTTTCAGAAGTCCATCAACAGTACTACTATTTCCAGTGAGTCAAATAACGTCCCCTAAAGAAATCAAAGCAGACTCTTCTTAATCAACCCACCATTTTCCATGTGACTATAATCCTATCCCAAATAATAGTTTTGGGATACTTTCCCATCATTGAAATCTAAGCAGATTGGTCTTTAATTGCTATCCTTATACCTTTTTACCTTTGAATGACTGTGTGACATGAACAATTCTCCAGTCATGAGTCTAGGGAAGACTGGAAGCTTAAGATCAATACTATTGTAATTTCCACTCTGATTTCCTTCAATAGCCTCAGATGCTTTGCATTCTTGTCAACTTCCAAGTTCCAACACTTCCTTAGAAGTGCTTGACAGCACTAAGTGTTTTCAAAAAGGTAACAATGTATGTAACACTGGGTTGAACAACTCAAGTAGTTTGTTGCCTGGAGACAAAAACAGATTTGAATCCGGCCAATCAGTTTAACTTATACCTCCACAAAAATATCAATTTCCAATCAAGTTTGAATTGAGGATATTGACAATCTTAAAAGCCATGACACAATCTGATGCTCTGGGGTATAAGACCAGGGCAAATTGAACAGTTCAACTGTTGAGAGGAGAACTGCCATGGGCCAGCACATAAACAGACTGCTTGAAAATAGCTCTCCCTTAAAAGTACCTTACAGTAACCTGTAAAGCAGAAATTCCTAACCAGAAGAAAAGTAGTCACAAGAAGATCCAAAGACCAGAACCTACAGCTGCTTAGTTTTGAGATAAGAAGTCTGTAACTTTTAACTGGGGGTTTTATCAGACTAGTATTAGAGAAGGGAAGCCAAAAGGTAGGTTAGAGAAAGAAATTGTAAATAGTGGTTAGTTAATTATTTCTTAAAGTATAACAGAGAATAAAAGTTGTCAATTTTTACTTTAAATAGTTCTTGGCCAGTTGATTTTTACAGATTATTGCAAGGGTTAAATCTTTTCTGTGTTGCTGGTTTTAAATTAAGCAGGAGGGTTTACCCAGTGTTATAACAGTATTGTCACTGGACAATTAATCCAGAGACCCAGGTAATATTCCAGGAACCAGAGTTTGAATGGTGGAACTTTAATCCAATAAAAATCTGGAATTAAGGATCTAACGATGACCATGAATCCATCGCTGATTGTCAGAAAAACCCATCTGGTTCACCAATGATCCTTAGGGAAGGAAACTGCCAATCTTACCTGTGTCTGCATAACTCCAGAACCACAGCAATTTGGTTAAGTCTCAACTATCTTCTGGGCAATTAGGGATTGGCAATGAATGCTGGCCTAGCCAGCAAAATCCTTATTTTATGAAAGAATTAAAAAAATCACAGGCCTCAGTAGGATCTACCTCCACGGTGAAGAAAAAATGCAAAATACTAATTTTGTACCCCAGACCTGGCTCTTCCCTTCATATGTAAATCCTTTGTTTAGGTTCCTCACACCCACACTTTTACTGTTGATATTTGAGGGTGGCTGCTAGTGTTTTCTCATAATTCCTCATTGCTTCTCACATGTGCTTTTTTGACTCTGGTCTGAACATTCTGTATTCCACTTGGTTCTCAATTGTATTTTCTATCTGACACTTGTCATAAGCACTCCTACTTTTCTTTGAATTTCTAACAACATTTTCATCCAGAGAACTCTGGAGTTGTTTGCCTTCTCTTTCAATGGAAGATACCTGGACTGTAGCTGAATCATCTCTTTCAAGATAAACCATTGATCAGCTACAATTATTTTTCCAATCTAGTCTATCTAGCCCAGCTCTATTCTTGCCCCCATTGAAGTTGGCTCCCCCTCCCCGGTAAATTATTCGTACTCAGGATTGCCTATAGTCCTTTTCGAACAGCATCCTAAACCTTATGCTATAAGGATCGCTATCTCCTAAATGTTCCACCACTGAAATTACCTATTTAGCCCAATTTCCAAAGACCAGATCCAACAGTGAGTCTCTTCTAACAACAATGTGCCCAATCAAATTAGAACCTTTCCTGAACATACTCTAAGAATGTTTTCCCCTCTCCATCCTTAATACTACTACTGTTCGAGTCTATATTCAGGTAGCTAAAGTCCTTTGTTATCACCACTTGATAATATTGGCACCTTTGTCATTTCTCTGCAGACCCTTGATCTTTTACGTTCTTCCCAGTAGTTAGTCTGCAAACTTCACTGAGCAATATAACTGCGTCCTCTTTGTGCCTTCACCTTATCAAGTTTGATTCTGTCTTTTGCATTGGGATGCTGTCCCTAACTTATTACTGCCGTCTTCCCCGCACCCCCCACCCTTCCTATGTTTCTGAACACCTTGTAGGAATATTTGACATAAAGTCTTGCTGATCCTTAAACTAGGTCTTGTCACCATGACAAAATTACTCCTTTAACGCCCCAATCTTACTCATTATACTCCATGTGTTCACTCATGTACACTACACCTGATTTACACATTACTTTCTCCCATATTGTAAATTCACATTGAATTTATATTCTTAAAGATTAGTGCTATATATCTTTCAGTATTTTGTGCATCTGGATATTCCTCCAATATAATCTTCATTTCCACATCCCTGCTATTTCCCTTACAACAGCACCAGCAAAATGCCCCACATGGAATTCAGCCCAACTCAGTTCACGTGGAAGTCATCTGGCTTGTACAAGTGCCATCTTTCCAAGTGTCCCAGGAATCAAAAGCTCTCATCTCTGCTTTATCCTTCTATTTTCATTCTCGCTTGCACATGGCCCTGGGAGAAATCTGGAGATTATGATTTTTTGAGGTTCCACTTGCTAATTTTCCACCTTCCCTCAAATTCAGATTGCAGGATCACATTTCCCCATCCTATCCAAGTCATTTGTACCCAGTTGGATAATGAATTCTGGCTATTCATCCTTCCCCAGAAGTATATCCAACAGCTGCTCTGTGATATTCTTGATGCTAGTACCAGAGAGTTCACATACCATTCTAACATCCTGAGCCTGTCTGTTCAAGTAACTAATAAATCCCCCATTTCTATTACTCCTTTCTTCTTTCTTCCATATTGTACAACCAAACTATTTGCTGTGTCAAACTTGGCTGCGATAGCACAGTCTTGAGGATCAATACAGTCGCCTGTTTCCAAACTAGATGACTCATGCACTACTTGTTTTTTTTTGGGTCTGCCTGGAAAGTCACCTATTCCTTTTCTGGTTCAAGGCCCTGAAGCTGAACATCCCATCCATAGCTCTGAGCCTCACCGATGTGCCACACTGACTCCAACCACTGTCTGATTTCAGAAACCAAAAGTTCAAGTTGCAGCAACTGCCAGCAATTCCTGCATGTGATTTTTAGGACACTGGTAGGGTCCATGACTCATATTACAGGCTACAAATTCCACTCGTGAGTCGTGCTGACAGGGCTTAAAGTTATTTCCTTACACTAACTTTACTCCATTTTGAAATATGAGTATTAGTTATACTGATCCTGACTTTCACTTATTCCAGGTTTTTCCTCAATAAAATCCAAGTGTAACCACTACTTTAAAAGTAAAACTTTTTTAATGGGCAGCACGGTGGCTCAGTAGTTAGCTGTGACAGGATAAAAATCCTCAAACTGGGTTTGTAACAGCATTGTGAGTGTATCTCTACTGATTAAACTACAATGGCCCAAGAAGACTGACCTTTGAGAGACAGGTTAGTTTTACCCTACTGATGCATTGTTGCAATAGTTATCCTGCTCAGTCCAAGACAAACTGCAGGTTGAGACATTTGGTGTATGTGCTTTGCTGACAAGCCAATGGTGTGAAGCTCCCATTTTGTGGGATTATGATGAATGCCTCTAAATCAGAATTGCACCGAAACATAATGAAATCCTTGCATAGCAGATCACTGGTTGGCCTGGGATAACTGACTCTGGTCACTGCCATTCAATTCAGTGCAGGAGATATATGGGAACACCACCAAATTCAAGCTCCCCTCCAAGCAACTCTCCACCCTGACTTGGAAATATATCATCATTCCTTCACTGTTGCTGGGTCAGAATCCTGGAATGCCCTCCCTAATAGCATTATAGGTTCACGCACAATAGCTGGACTGCGCGGTTCAAGAAGGCAGTTCATCACCACATTCTCAAAAGCAACTAGGGACAATTAATACATGTTGGCCAGCTAGTGACACCCACATCCAACAAATGTATTAAGGAGCTTGGACGTATGGGCACCGTCTCTCTGCCATAAACGCACTACATGTTCATGGGAACCTGGTGCTAAATCATTCACAAGAACATAAGGTAAGAACTTGGAGCAGGAGTAGGCCGCCTGGCCCCTCAACCTGCGCCGCCATTCAATAAGATCATAGCTGATCTTTTCAAGGCCTCGGCTTCACTTACCTGCGCTCTCACTATAACCCTTAATTTCTTTACTTTCGGATAGTGGGGGCTACCTGCATCTTTTTGAGCAGTAAAGTGCGCCCCGGAAACCTTTCGTAAGCTAAAAAATGATTTAAAGTGAAGGTACATGATTTATATGGGAAAAAGTATTGTCATTTTTCGTAAAAGCAAAAATCCTCTTCGGATTTGTGAAAACAGGTACCAATATAGGTCTTTCGTAGAAGTAAAATTGAGTAAAGTGAACGTTCGAAAAATGGGGGATACCTGTATTGATCTCAACTTTGAAAGCATTTACTGAGGAAGCCTCAACTACTTCACTGGACAGGGATTCACAACTCTCTGGGTGAAGAAGCTCCTCCTCAATTCAGTCCTAAATCTGCTTCCCCTAATTTTGAGGTTATGCCTTCCTTTCCTAGTTTCACCCGCCAGTGGAAACTTCCTCTCTACTTCTATTTTGTCTATTCCCTTCATAATTTAGTGTGTTTTTAGAAGATAACCCCTCCTTCTTCTAATTTCCAATGAATATCATCAGTCTATTCAGTCTCTGCTCATTAGCCAACCCCTTCAACTCCAGAATCAACCTAGTAAACCTCCTCTGCACCCCCTTGAGTGCCAGTACAGCCTCTCTCAAGTAAGGAGAACAAAACTGCATGCAATACTCTAGGTGTGGCCTCACCAGCATTCCATACAGCTGCAACATAACCTCCCTGCTTTTAAACTTAATCCCTATAGCAATGGAGGACAAATTCCATTTGCCGCCTTAATTACCCATTGTACCTGCAGACCAACTTTCTATGATTCATGCATAAGGACACCCACGTCCTTCTGCACAGCAGCATGCTGCAATTTTTTAACCATTCAAGTACTAGTCATTTTTACTGCTATTCCTAACAAAGTGGATGACTTCATATTTATTGACATTGCACTCCATCTGCCAGACCTTTGCCCGTTCACTTAAACTATGTAGAAAGGAGGTTAAAATATCAATGGGAACAGATTGGATGTGTAGGACAGTTATGGTGGTGAGGGCTCAAGGTATGCGAAAGGGGAAAAAAATTCTGTTGGCTACTGATTCTAGGAACAGACATACTAAAACAAATCAGAGCCAGACCTGCTAGTGTGAAGTCACAAACCACTTCAACATGCAAATGGTAATAATTAAATCTTTGACATAATTGATGGATTTATGATTAACAATTAACCTGAATGATAGATTTTGTTTCAAGGAATTGAGATGTGGAAGTGTGTCAGTCACAAGACAATTATATCACTGAAGGGCAGAACAGAGTCTCCAGTTTCCAATTCAGAGGAATCATCATACACCTCAGGAACAGGTGGGACTTGAACCTGGGCCTCCAGGTTCAGAGGTAGGATTATTACCACTGCAGCACAAGTGCCCTCTCAAGAGGCATGAGGCAGAACAGGCTAGAGAGCTTCATGGCCTACACTTGTTCATGTTTTGTTGCCACTGTTCATTCGATCATAATATTGTTGAATAATAGAACAAACATGAGTGATAAGTGGCCCACTGTCTTTGCTGCTTTTCATTTTCCCAGCCAAAATTAAAGTGACCTCTGCTGCAAATCTTATACAACTTGCCTTTGGCTCTGAACATCCGAACCAGATAGTGTAATCACTTTCCCAAATGGGTAAACTCTGCTTTGTGGGAAGGAAGTAATATCTGTTAGTCGTAGGAGCACCAGTCTAACAAACTTGGGAGATTGTACTTGTTCAGTGCTCAGAGAGGCTATTAGCCAAAACCATTTAATATTAAAATCTTGTTAGAAAACAATTTAATGTCAATGCATTTACATACTCTAATTTACAAGAGTCCATGCACAATGTACTCAATTTTCTTTCTATTCTATGATAAATTTTGCACAATGGGCTAGTACTGTATACGAGAGATTAGAATTGTTAACAGAAAGCTACAGGGCTCAGTCTGAACTAAAAAAAATCTAACACTTAGTTCAGCATTTGCAAAAGCACTTATTGCTAAGCAAACAGGTTACATTAGGAAAGAAAGTCAAAAAAGGGGAAGACTGAGCAATAGCCCTTGACATGAAAGCTGCATTTGACAGACTGTGGTATTAAAACGCTCCAGCAAAACTGGAATCAACAAAAATCAAGGAGAAAATTCTCCACTGGTTGGAGTCATACCTAACAAAAGGAAGATGGTCATGATTGTTAGAGGTCAAGTCACTGCAGCTTCAGGACATCTCTGCAGGAGTTCAAAGTAGGTCCTAGGCTCAACCACCTTCAGCAGCTTAAATGATCTTCCCTCCATCACAAGGATGAAGTGGGGATGTTTGTCAACAAGTGCACAATTCATGACTCCTCACGTACTGAAACAGTCCATGATCAAATGCAGCAAGATCTGGACAATATCCAGGCTTGAGCTGAAAAGTGGCAAGTAAAATTTGGTTCAATTACCATATCCAATAAGAGATACTAACCAGCCCTCTTGACAGTTTACCACTCACCAAAAGTTCAATACAGTAACTTCAACAGCAGGTTAAAGCCTATGAATAATGCAGCAAGTAACTCACCTCCTATCTCCTCAAAACTTGTCCACAACCTAATGGATACAAGTCAGGAACGTGATTGCATATTCTCTGTTTGGGAGAAGATTTGTAGCTCGGGTGCCCGTTGTTGTGGTTCTGTTTGCCGAGCTGGGAATTTGTATTGCAAATGTTTCGTCCCCTGTCTAGGTTGACACTGAGGACGTCACCTAGACAGGGGATGAAACGTTTGCAACACAAATTCCCAGTTCGGCGAACAGAACCACAACAGCATATTCTCTAATTGTCTGATGAGTGCACTTCTAATATCAGTCGAGAAGCTTGACACTATCCGGAACAAAACTGCCATCTTGACTGGCACATCGACAATCACTCACTCCTTTCCCCCGCCAACATCAGTAATGCACACTGGTGCTACCTACAAGATGCACTACAGAAATTTACGAAGGGTCTCTAGATAGCACTTTTGAAATCCAGGATCATTGTCCTTCTACAAGGAAAAAAGAAACCAGAAGTGCCAAATGGATAATCATCTCAGTCTTATCCACTTAGGCTGTACTGAAAGGTTAAGGAAGAACAGGCTGAAAATAATTAAAAATATGATACGGATGAAGTTAAAGTCCCATTATCACAGATGCAAGACATCACAGCTGTGATTCAAGAAACCATCCTATACTTCAATACAGTGTATTCCCTCCAGCTTGCTGAAATGCTGAGAGATAATCTCAATGAGGTGTTAAAATATTAACTTTGATATAAGGGAATGTAGCCTTTGGGATGTAATGGGAAAGCAATTTTCACACAAAGGTAGACAAATACTCTCAAAAAGCATGGTGGCTGGAACAATTGAAGCTTTCAGGCTAGACAGTTAAATAGAGTTAGATAGCGATAAACTGAGTTTTAATTAAATGCAGGAGCATTTCAACAGTTTCAAGGGGTTTAATTACTTATCCGTTTCTCATGCTTCAATTATCTTCCAAGTGCAGAATATTGATGACATTTCCAGTGTTCAGCTTTAAAATAATTCCTTTTGAAAATGAAGGATCCCATGTTTAGCAGTCAGCTAAACTAAACTCTAACAACATGTAAGTTTTGGCTGAAAAGATCCCATTTGTGTCTTACAGTTGCTGATCATGAGAAAGTTCTACCATCTCTGCAACCTTCAACATACCATTGGCAAGCTTCCTCATTCACTTTTGAGAAATGCCAATCAGATTAGCTTCATCAACAGAAACTACAAAATTAGGATAAAGATTTTCCACCATCTCTACCATTTACATGAGTCATGGCATGAGTTTGCAAATGGAAGGGTGATACATTACAAGGTTCAACAGGCGATGCCCCTATGCTGGACTTGGTGTCTAGAGTACAAAATCTAAAGATTAGCATGCAGGTATTCAAGGCTAATTCTATTTCACCACTCTCTTCAATGATCTATATTAACAGAACAGCAGCAAAGCCATAAGAATACCAACACCTTCAAGCCAAACATCATTCTTACACGGAACTAGAACACAGTTTTGTCATGTTTCTGATGAAGAGTCATTGAACTTGAAACATTTACTATGTTTTTCTCTTTACAGATTCTGCCAAAGCATCATCTCTCCAGCACTCTGATTTGTTTGTCATTGCTGGGTCAATATCCTGAAATTCATAATACCATTTAAGGGCACTAAAGTAACAACAGTAGCTCTTGGATAATGCTGATCAACTTCTCAAGGCAGTTTATGCATGGCTAATAAATTGACTTTCCCAGCCATGACAGATTTGATTTTTAAAAATTAGAATAACCAAAAGTCACTTTAACAACTATGCACAGACAACAGTCACTCAGTGGTGAGCATTGCTGCCTAACAGCGCCAGGGACCCAGGTTTGATTCCAACCTTGGGCGACTATCTGTGTTGAGTTTGCACATTCTCCCAATGTCTGTGTGGGATTCCTTCGGCTACTTCAGTTTCCTGTTAGTCCAAAGATGTACAGATTAGATGGATTGGCCATTGGGAAATGTAAAATTATGGGGAGAGAGTAGGGTCTGGGTGGGATGCTCTGAGGGTTGGTATGGACTTGATGGGCCAAAGGGCCTGACTTCCACACTGTAGAGATTCTTAAAAAAAAAATCTAATTTCATGCCCAGTAACCTGATGGGAAGAGCAGCAATAGCCCTTAATAAACACAATAGGTCTTTTTTTTTTGCTTTGTCAGACTTAAAAATTCTGATGCTGAGTTATTACCTTTTAGCAGTAAAATGTTCAGGCAATCGTTTCATTGTTGGCAATGGCACGAATCATGCCATGAATCCAAATAACAATTATAAATTTTCAGGCATTACCTATCAAAATTACATATGCCTTCCTATATTGTCTTTGGGTTGCCTTACTTTGGCTGGGTACTATCAAATAACTGGAATGTTGTTCATTCTCCTGTGGACACTATCCTTCTGTCAAGACAGTAGAATTTAAAGCAGCTTTATTAGCACCCTTTTTAATTCTTGCCTTCATAAAGGCTGCTGACATTTGAATCTTATTAAAGTTCTGAAACTGGATAATTCTTACTTTCTAAACACAAACTTTAGGTCTTAACAAAACAGCAGCTTCTGACTAATGAAGATTTTCTTGGCAAATATAGTGCTACAGGGATAATGGTGCCACATAATCTTATGTTGTGTGTTCTTGATGCAGGAATCCTTAATATTTTTAAAAAAAATTACAGTTTCACAACTCAACACTAAACTCCTTCTTGGAATCAATGAAACTCAAGTATGAAAATCAAGTTACCATGTTTGGAACAATTTCTACACAAACATGATCCATGATATCCGAAACCCATGGAATGTTTTGTAATTTCATTTGCATTAAGGCTTTTTATATCGATCTTTTAAATTACAAAAATGTTTTGCAAAACCAGATCCTCCATCAATCGAGAATATATTTTATCGACCAGATTAAGAATTCTCGGAGCCTAGAGACCAAGAACATTTGAGGCATTTCTGTCCTTCCACAAACCCTCTCTAATCGATCATATTTACACATTTATGTTATGATGAATTTTTACAGGAACAATTTGTGGGAATTCTTCCCTTACAGGAAGTCATTTGAAACATTTGAAAGGGTGCAGGAACAAGTTCACCAGAGTTCCAGGATAAAGTTGAAGTTACCAAGAAAATGCGTGGAAAAAACTGGAATTTCACTCCAAACAAAAAGTAGTTGTGTTTTGAATAATGCAGATAAAATATAAGTTGCACTTTCATTAGCACACAGATTAGGTAACACTGTGGCAAAGACTCAGGAAAGATGACAAAAATCAAAAACAACTTTCATGTTATTCGAGTAGGGTCAACTTTAGCACAGTGAACATTGAGGTAGTGACTGTCATTTAAAATAAACTGAATTAAACATCTAAAAGACAGCCAAAGAATAGAGTTGGTAGGGAAATGAAACATCGATCAATAGCTCCAGTTGAACAGGTGGCAAGGTAAAATGATAATGCGTTGTGCAATAATTCTTACGGTCGACCATTTAGAATAATCTATGAACTAAATTTGAATATGAAAATGAATGCTATTAGGGACTAAATTCAATTCAATATGTTATCAAGCTTTATTTTACATGCGTACTCTTTTTTTAAGAGCACAGATTAATGAAATACACAGGGCAATACATACCAATAATTTATGCAATTAAAAACCCACAGTTCAAAAGAACCATCCTTTTCCTGTTAAAACTAACATTTGAGTTTGAGGTGGGGGCGTGAAGAAATAAGAGAAGATAGTATATTCATCTGTACCATTACACAGTATACCTTTTCTCAATATAGTGGTTTTACAGACTTCTTGCAACTCAAAGTATGCATTGTAAAAACAAGATGTAGGGCATTCACAACTCAGTTTTAACCAATGCTAAACATAGCAAAATCTGAATAACATACATAGGCTGAATTAACCGAAGGGTGGACATAAAAATAAAATAATGCATGGCCTGTTTCAGAATCTTGAACTATGGCAGCTTCATCAAACCAAATATATTTAACCAAGAGGCAAGTGATTGATGATGTGAGCCATGTTAGAGTGAGCTAAGGCAGTAATTTGGCGACAAAATTTAATCTTGCACAGAGCAGTAAACAGGATACATGAGTTTTAAAAGGTCAGATTAGTATGAAGTAAGTTTAAAATTAGTTTAGTTTTGTAAGTGTTTGCAGTGTAAGTATTTTTATTTTACACCTGTCAACTGGTCTGTCACTTCCACGAATATACTTGCATCATGAAGTTGTGCGAATGTGCATTTGCTGTAGATCCCTGCAGAACCTTCTCTCCACATCCTGAGATGCCAGCCTGAGATTTGCCAAACTTTTACAGCCTGGATGAGAACTAACACTAAGTGACTGATTCAATTTTAGTAAGACCCAAACATAGCATATCAAGAACATAAGCAGGTTAATTGCTATTCTACCATGCAAATTCAAGAAAACTGACTTGTGCCAAACTCTCCAAATACTGATTTAGAAGTTACTTAAATATTACAAATTTAGTGAAAATGCTGAACAGAAACAGCTAGAATGAATATACCATCTTAAACTCATTTACATTTGACAAAAATAATTCAGTGATCATAATTGATATGCTATCATTCTACAAATAGAATAGTAAATTGCATGATGAAAGGACTAGTATCCATTTATACGAGACGGCCAAGTTATACAACAATATTCAATCACATTTTGTTTCACTGCTAGCTCTCCAGGGGCACTAACATCAATGAGCGTGACAACCTGGAATTTCATGCAATGAACTGAGACAAACTAATTTACCTACTGAATAGTCATGCATAATAATGATTTGTCTCTGCCCATAAAATATAAATGTGCATCACCCTTTTGTATAGAGAAAATCTTACACAAGTTTGAAGAAATATGCATAAGTTGATGTAATCTGAGCTGGTCTGTATTTATATAGAAACTCTTCAAAAACATGATCAAGATTACACAAAACTTCCAATAAATGTACAAATACCATACAGAAATGCAGTATGCAAATCAACTGAAATGTAAATGTATCTACAGAAAAAAATACATTACAGTTGACCAAGGTGGGCTCTGTTCAGAAGGGAGGCAGTTTGTTATCTGCTGATATGATTTGTCCTTAGAACAGATAAATCTGTACTCAATGGGTAAGAAAGAAAATTTTAAAAATTGCATTAAAAAGATGCACTTCTTAGAAAGTTCTCTACAATGATGGATGCGTATATAGGTCAAATTTTCCAATCTTGTGAATACATTTTAGATTTCAATTCATGCAAAGATTACTTCAGAGAGAAAACTTTGGCTGTTCTCTCTAAAATAAGATAATTTGTAAACATATGAAAGTCGTTCCTCTTCCAACTACTTAACTCTCTCAAGATAAAGATTTGTTCAAAAGATTGCTTTGTAAAATTAAGCAAAAGATTTACAAGCAGTATTATTCCCAGTTAGATGCCATGTTGAAATATTAATGCTTTTTTTAAAAATCATCTCTTCCCTACCCACTACCACTAAACTGGGCTTCTTGACACTATTATAAAAGACCAAACAATGTAGGGTCATAAATTGTAAAGTTCAAAGTCACACTTCAACTTCTATTATTAAGGTCATGCAGTTTCAAATTACTTAAAAATACCTGTTAATCAACTGCAGATTAGCAGATTAACAAGGATGGAAACCTTCATCTGTATAATAAATCTTCTGGCATTCTGATGATGCCAATTTGTCTTGTTTTATTCAGTAAATGTGTGTTCATTTCTTCATCAATATTCATACCTTTGATGACACTGTTCATCAGTCCCATTCCACCAATACTTCAATGATAGCTATACAATGGAGGCTGTGGGCAGATGCTGATCTCAGACAGGAATACTAAAACTTAAAATATGCACCTACCCGTATCAAATCAACAATTTTTACAGGGTTAAAGATCATGGGACACCGGGGAAACTTTACAACAATTTCATTTTCAGACAGTTCAGGATTCATTTTAACTTGAGTTTGCATTCTTCTGGTTTACAACTTTTGTATTGATATGCAGTTCCATGAACTATCCCCTTTGCAGATGAAATGTCAGATTTACGGCTGTCGAATAAATTTACTATAACCAAATTCATACTATCTTGACAGCAGATTTGGCAAAAGTCTTCAGTTCACTAACCTAGAGAAAAAGGGAGAAAAAGACAGACAATAAAAGCTCAAAAACATATTTCTTACTCTCCAACTTCTCCAAAAAAGATCATATGCACCTTTAGACAATTCAGCAGGAATTTCCTTAAGACAATATGCAATTTAATGTTGGAATGACTAGAATATTTCAGACAAGTCATTACAAACATCCAAAACTCTTTTGAATGAGGAAACTGGTGTTATTCATTTTGAAGACAGCTAATTTAGATTGTGCTGTCAAAATATAAAACATACAGAAACTCAACTATAAAAACAAATTCATGGTTTAATTTTCACAATACTTTAAGCTGTAAGTAATGTAACCTTTGTTTGCAATGTACAGGTGATTTTAACATATAACCCCTTTAATTTTCTGCCTAGTAACTTAAAAATCACCAAGCTGTGCATAGCCTGTGTGGAGACATTTGGCTTTAGTAACTTTCTTCCATTAATCCAGAGACTTGAGGATCCAAATATAGGCTGACAGTTCAGTATAGTACTTTGGGAATTCTAAAGGATATCAAGAGATATCTTTTGATGATCTATTAAAACAAAGCCACATTTATTCTGTGAGACTTATGCAAAAAATCTCATAGTACTATTAGAAGTGTGCGGGAGTTCTCTCTGGCCTTCTACTTAATATATATCGCTCACTAAACATACAAATAGACATAGTCATCATCTCATTACTGCTTATGGTACCTTACTGTTAACTGGCTGCCGTATTTTCTGGATGACAACAGCAAATAGATAATGTTTTACTACTAAAGTAAAGTGGTTTTGACATTCTGAGGCGAAAGGACTATAACACAAGCTCTTTCTTACCCAGTGTTCAAAGACAATGAAATATATGTTGAAATGCATTTACATATTTATACAACACCTGGTTTGAGAAATTGAATTTGAAGACGGTCAAAACCGAAGTCTGAAAGAAACACAAGTCTTAGGATTTTGGCTGTCCCATGAAGGTTAGTGAGGGAGCTCACCACCCACCTTGATTACTTTACAAATATGCAAGTAAAAGTGCCAGATGTCATAAAAATGAGATACATTCCAATAGTACAGGCTCTTATATAAAAGAACTTCAAAAAACATTAAAAATTTTGTATTTATACAGCACCTTTCATAGGCACTCAACATCCATTAGATAATAAGGTACTTTTGAGACACAGATGCTGCTTTACTGGGGTGAATGAGATCTTCAATATCATGATAATATACTGACTTTAGAAAACAAACTTTAAATAACCACTATTTTAAAACAATTATTTCAGGTTAGTTCTGTATGAGTATTCTTAGTCAGATAAATAAGGTAGCATACAAAAGGAAATATGCTTAATAATTGATTGAATGCACAAACATGTGCCAGTAAATATATTTGGGAAAATTTGGCAAAGTGCTAACTACACCATTATTTAAAAAAATCTGTACAGTACTATTACATGGATTACAATATCTAATCCCTATTTAACTATTTGATGATTGACCCCCAAATGACCATTAGGTCTGTGAGGGGAATGATCTAATCAGGTGAAACAGCATCAGCCATTGCCCAGGGCAGGGATAAAAATTGTTGGAATGAAACATTGAGAAAGAGGATTCAATTGTGAAGTGAATAGAAAGGTTTCTCTGTGGCCACAAACAAGACTCCAGGGTGGCATGTTATCTCCTTGGTGCTAGGGTCAACAATGTTTCAAGGGGCTACACAAATGTTGGGGGGGGGGGATCAGGGACACAATGGTACAACCAACATAGATAAAGAAAGAGATAAGGTCCAAAAAGCAGAATATACAAGTTGAAAAGTAGTCTCAAAAGGTAGTGAAGTGATCACAGAATTAATACCAGTGTCAAATGTTATGCAGAAGTAAAAATAGCAGCATATATCAGATGGTAGCTGACGAGATGGTACAAGGGAGGCAGTTTCAGATTCCAGGGACATTGGGATTGTTTCTCAGGGAGGTGAGACTGGGATTGGTGTCCTTGGAGAATAAGTGATTGGGGAGCTTCAAACTAAAATAGGAGGAGGGTGGGAACCCATGAGATGAGTAAGAGGAAAGGGAAATCAAAGATGAGAACAGAAGACAGTAAAAGGAATAAGAAACGTTATTGACAAATAAAATCAAGAATGAGGATCAAATAGGGACGCAGTAAAAGAATATGATGGGACAAGTATGCCAGAGGAAGTGGTGTAGGTTAGTACAATTGCAACATTTAAAATTGCATCTGGATGGGTATATGAATAGGAAAGGTTTGGAGGGATATAGGCCGGGTGCTGGCAGGTGGGACTAGATTGGGTTGGGATATCTGATCGGCATGGACGAGTCAGACCGAAGGGCCTGTTTCTGTGCTGTACATCTCTATGACTCTATGACTCAATAAATGTTAAAAAGTTAAATCTTAAGGCTTTGTACTTTACTGCACAGAGCATTTGCAATAAGGAGGATGAATTAAGCACACAAATAGATGAAAACAGGTTTGATATAGTTATGATTACTGAGACATGGTTGCAGGGTGACCAGGGATGGTAAACATAATATCTAGGATTATTCAGCATTTATGATGGACAGACAAAAAAGGAAAAGGTGGAGGAGTTGTATTGCTGTTTAAAGAGGAAATTAACACAATATTGAAGAAGGATGTTAGCTCAGATGCAAAATTGTATGGGTAGAGCTGATTAACCACAAGGGGCAAAAAAAGTGTGGTACTTAGATCCCCAAATTGTAGGAATTATGTTAGGAATGGAATTAAGCAGGAAATTAGTCAAAGTTAAAAATCACACAACACCAGGTTATCATCCAACATGTTTATTTGGAAGCACTAGCTTTTGGAGCGCTGCTCCTTCATCAGGTGGTTGTGACAACCATCTGATAAAGGAACAGCGCTCTAAAAGCTAGTGCTTCCAAATAAACCTGTTGGACAATACAACAATAGGTTATGATTTTTAACTTTGTACAACCCAGTCCAACACCAATACCTCCAAATTAGGAAATTAGTCAGGTATGCAATAAAGGAACATGTGTAATCACAGGGTATTCTAGATTTGCCTAATTAGACAAATCAAATTCGTAAGGATACTGCGAAGGAGGTATTCCTGGAGTGAACACGGTATGGTTTTCTCGGCAAATACATTGAGAAACGAACTAGAGAATACGTTATCCTATATGGAGTATTATGTAATGGAAAAGGAAGAATTGGCAATGTAGTTGTGCAAAGTCAATTGGGGATGAGCAAGCATAAAAAAATTCCTTGTCAAGATGGAAAGTGAAGTAGTTGATTCTGAGCCTGAATTGGAAGCGAGAAAATTAGGATGCTATGGAGGTACAAGTCAGCAATGATAGATTGGGGAATGTTACTTAAAGAAATGACTGTGAAAAGACAATGGCAAGCATTCAAAGACTGCATGGGTGAACTGCAACAATTATTCATTCCTCTCTGGTGCAAACGTTGAACAGGAAAGGTGGCCAAACCATGACTTACAAGAGAAATTAGAGATAGTATTAGATCCAATTAAGAGGCATTTAAAAAACACCTGAGGAGTGGAAGCAGTTTAAGTTTTTTTGGTTCTTCATTCACAAGACGTACATAAGTAACATACCAAAAATATTTGGAAACACAGGGTTTTAGTGAAATGGAGGAACTGAAGGGAATCACTATTAGAATCATAAAATTTTAACAGTACAGGAGGCCATATAGCACACCATGTCTATACCAACTTCTGAAAGAGCTATCCAGCTAGTCCCTTTCTCCAGCCCTCGAAAGCAATTACTTTCAATTATTTATCCAGCTCTTTTGAAACCTCCTATGGAATCCATCTCTGCCACTCTTCCAGGCAGCACATTCCAAATCCTAACAATCAAATGAAGAAATTTCTCATCTCGTTCCTAGCTCTCTTACCGACAATTATGAAACTGTGACACCTAGTTACTGACATACCAATTAGTGGAAACAGAATATCCTTCTTACTCTGTCAAAATAGGTCATAATTTTGAACATCTCAAATCAGGTCAACTCTCAATCTTCTCTGCTCCAAGGAGAATAATCCTAGTTTCTCGAACTTTTCCTTTGTTCTAAAATTTCTCATTCCAGTAAATCTCCTTTGCACTATCTCCAGGGCTTTAATGTCCCTATTGGTAAGAAAATGGTGTTGGGGAAATTGATGGGATTGAAGGCAGATAAATCCTGAGGGCCTGATGATCTACATCCTAAAGTACTTAAGGAAGTGGCCTGGAAATAGTGGATGGATTAGTGGGCACCTTCCAAGATTCAATAAACGCTGTCACAGTTTCAACAGATCAGCTGTTCTCCAATGTAAATCGCTCTATTTAAAAAATGAGGCAGAAAGGAAACTGGGAATTATGGACCAGCTGGAAATCAGTAGTAGGGAAACCCCTAGAATCCATTATGAAACATTTAATTCAGAGCATTTGGAAACCAGCGGCATACTGGACAGAGTCAGCATAGATTTATGAAAATCTATTGGAATTTTGAAAATGTGACATGTGAAGTTGATGAGAGGGACCCAGTTGAAAAAGTTTAATTTGGGAATTTCAAAAGGCTTTCAACAAATAGGGCTGCACAGTGGCTCAGTGGTTAGCACTACTGCCTCAGTGCCAGGGAGCCAGGTTCGATTCCAGCCTCGGGCAACTGTATGCGTGGAGTTTGCACATTCGCCTCATGACTACATGGGTTTCCTCCCACAATACAACAAATTGCAGGTTAGGTGAATTGGACATGCTAAACTTTCCATAGTATTCAGGGATGTGTGGGTTAAGTGCATTACTCAAGGTAAATGTAGAGGGTAATAGCATAGGGGAATGGGTCTGGGTGGGTTGCTCTTCAGAGGGTTGGAATGGACTTGTTGGGCCAAATGGCCCATTTCAACACCATGAGGATTCTATAATAAGTTCCCACATGAAAGACAAGCATGTAAAATTAAAACACATGAGATTGGGATAGTATATTGAGATGGACAGGACATTTAATGGCAAACAGGAGACAAAGTGTAGGAATAAACAAGTCTTTTCTTCCCCCAGTGACAGGCAGTGACTCGAATTGGGATTGGAATAGTTTTGTGGTTGTTTTTGACTGGTGTGGACAAGGGCCAAAGGAATTTTTTTCTGAATAGTAGATCTCTACCATTCTATGACTAATGGGGTACTGCAGGGATCAGTGCTAGGACCTGAGCTACTCACAACATTTATTAAATGATTTGGATGAAGGAACTAGATGTAATATCTCCAAATTTGCAGCTAACATATAACTGGGTTGGAGGGTGAATTCGGAGGATTCAACAGATATGCTTCACTGCAAATTAACAAGTCGATAGGGCAAAATGCATTGTGGATGTAGTATGATAAAGATGAAGTTATTCACTTTGGTAACAAACCAGAAGGCAGATATTATCTGAATGGCTATACATGAAAAGACAGGAATTTACAACAAGACCTAACTTCCTCACACACCAGTCACTAAAGGTAAGCATGTGGGTGCAGCTGGTGGTCAAGAAGGCAAATTACACATTGGTCTTCATAGCAAAAGGATTCTGGTAGGAGCAGGGCTGCTTGCTGCAATTATTTGGGACCTTGGTGAGACCACACCTGCAACCTTATGTGCAGTTTTTGGTCTTCTTATCACTGGAAGGATATTCTTGCTGTAAATGGCATACAGCAAAGGTTTATGAGCCTGATTCCTGGAATGACAGGACTGATGTAAGAGGACAGGTTGAATCGCTAAGAATTATATTCACTGGTGTTCAGAATAATGTCGGTGGTGGGAGCATTTCAATCTATAAAGTTTAACAGGATGAGAGTGTAGCTGCAAAATGGATGTCCTCAATGATGGGCAAGTATAAACCAGGCCCCGCAATCTAAGCACGAGGATAAGTTTCTTCACCCAGAGGTTGAGGAGCCTGTCGAATTCCTTACCACAGAAGATAGTCAATGCCAAAACAGTGTAAGATTTCATATGGGAATTGGATAATCAGCCAGGTCATAACGAATGGCCAAATGACCTTCTCCTGATATTGTTTTCTATGTTTCAATATACCTTGTTCAACACCATTTTGAAAACCATAAAACCTTAAGGTGAAGGAACCCTGAGAAGGCAGTGATCATAACATGTTTGAATTTATTCTGCAATTTGAGAGGGAGAAGATAGAATCAGCGGGAGCAGTGTTACAGCTTAATACAGGCAACTAGAGGAGCTGGGCAGATTGACTGGGAGGGGAGCCTAGCAGGAAAGACAGTAGAACAGCAATGACAGGAGTTTCTGGGAGCAATTCAGGAGGCACAGCAAATATTCATCCCTAGGGGAAAAAAAAGCATGGTACAGTGAAGATGATGCAACCATGGCTGACGAGAGAAGTCAGGGATAGCATAAAAGCAAAAGAGAAAGCAAAGGGTAGTGGGAAACCAGAGAATTGGGAAGCTTGAACACCAACAGAAGGTAACCAAAAAAAAATTAGGAGTGAGAAGATTAAATATGACAGCAAGCTAGCCAGTAAAACTAAAGGAAGACTGTAAGAGTGTCTTCAGATATATAAAAGGCAAAAGAGAGACAAAAGTGGACACTGGACTGCTGGAAAATGATGCTGGACAGACAGTATTGGGGAACCAGGAAATCACTGAAGAGCTGAGTAATTATTGAGCATCAGTCTTTGCAGTGGAAGACACAGGTAATATCCCAAACATTCGAGAGTGTCAGGGGGCAGAGCGGAGTATGGTGGCCATCACCAAGAAGGTGCGAGAAAAACTGAATGGCCTGAAGGTGGATAAATCATCTGGACCAGATGGACTACACCCCAACGTTCTAAAGAAGATAGCTGAAGAGATGTGGAGATGTTAGTGGTGATCTTTCAGGAATCGCTAGAGTCAGGGAGGGTCCCAGAGGACTGGAAAATTGTTAACGTGACACCCCTGTTTAAAAAGGGAGCAAGGCAAAAGACAGAAGGTTACAGACCGATTAAACTAACCTTGATCATGGGTAAGATGTTGGACTCCATTGTGAAGGAGGATTTCCCCAACATGGAAGGATATGGTAAATTAGGGCAAGTAAGCATGGTTTCACCAAGGGGAGGTCATGCCTGACAAATCCACCAGAATTCTTGGAGGAAGTAACAAGCAGGTTGGACCAAGGAGAGCCAATGGATGTTAACTATCTAAACTTCCAGAAGGCTTTCTATAAGGTGCTGCATAGGAGGCAGCTAAGAAAGATAAAAGGCCCATGGCGTTAGAGGTCAGGTACAAGCATGGATAGAATATTGGTTGTCTGGCAGAAAGCTGGGTTAAAAGAGTCCTTCTCAGGATGGCAGCCAGTGACTAGTGGTGTTCCGCAAGGCTCAGTTTGGGACCATAACTTTTCATTTTATACATTAATGATCTAGATGAAGGAACTGAGGGTACTCTAAGCTTGTACACAATATAAAGATAGGTAGAGGGACAGGTAGTATTGAGGATGCAGGGAGGCTGTAGAAGGATTTGGACAGGTTAGGAGAGTGGGAATATAAGTGACAGATGGAATACAACATGGAAAAGTGTGAGGCCATGGACTTGGGTAAGAAGAATAGAAACATGAACTATTTTCTAAATGGGTAGAAAATTCATAAGTCTGAAGTGCAGAGAGACTTGGGAGTTCTAGTCCAGAATTCTCTCAAGGAAAACTTGCAGGTTGAGTCAGTAGATAGGAAGGCAAATTCAATTTGTTTTGAGATGTTTATTTTGAGAGTACTTGAATTGAAAAGCAGGGATGTACATCTGAGGCTCTACAAAGCTCTGGTCTGGCCACATTTGAATTATTGCGCACAGTTCTGGGCCCCATATTTCAGGAAGCATGTACTGGCCCTGGACCAGGTTCAGAGGAGGTTCACGAGAATGGTCCCAGGAATGAAGAGCTTAACATATGAGGAATGTTTAAGGGTTCTGGGTTTATACTCAATGGAGTTTAGAGAGATGAAGGGAGAATCTAATTGAAACTTATAGAATACTGAAAGGCCTGGACAGAGTGGATGTTGGGAAGATATTTCCACTGGTAGGAGAGAGACTAGGACCAGAGGGCACAGCCTTAGAGTAAAGGGAAGGATTTTTAGAATGGAGATAAGAAGAAATTTCTTCAGCCAGAGAATGGTGCATCTATGGAATTCAAGGCAGGCTGTGGAGGCCAGGCCCTTGAGTATACTTAAGACTCAGATAGGTAGGTTCTTGGTTGTAAAGAGGATCAGGTGTTATGGGAAGAAAGTTGGAGAATGGGTTGAGAAACTTATTAGGGAAGAGAAAGTGATGACTACAAATGCTGGAGGTCAAAGTTGAAAAGTGTGGTGCTAGAAAAGCACAGCCGTCAGGCAGCATCCGAGATGTAGGAGAGTCGACATTTCGAGCATGAGCTCTTCAAGCTCGAAGAGTTCATGCTTGAAACATCAACGCTCCTGCTCCTTGGATGCTGCCTAACAGTTGTGCGTTACCAGCACCACACTTTTCGACTCAAAAGTATCAGCCACGATTGAATGACAGAGCAGACCTGATGGGCTGACTGGCTTAATTTCTGCTGCTATGTCTTTTGATCAAAAATAGCTACTATCTAGGAGCCCCTCAACCAAAGCTAACCAAGGCTTACCACTTCTAATGAAATGTATTAACTAGAGGGAAAAAAAGATGCCTGTGCACTCAATGCAAATCTCATATTTTTATCACAACATTTACAAATTAAACTAGTTTGAAGTTGAACATTTACAGCAAAATAAAAAACCACCAGGTTTACAGTAAATGCATGTATCTGCAGCCAAAACATTTTTCAGATAAGCAGTTGCACTCTTAGAAGAGCTGAAGGAGCAAACAAGCTACCAATCAAATCTTATAAGCTTAACTCCAGGATGGTAATGAAGGTCATCTGCCATTATTTGCTTAATAAATGACAATGCAGAGACTTAAAAATAGCAGAAACCACATTGTCATTAAGCCAAATTAAATGTTGGCGATAGGACAAGGATAAATACCACATCTGGTATTATGGTGCCATTTTGGCATCTTCACCAAAGTGGGAGAAAGGAAAACATGAATAGAAAAATGAGTATCCTTCTAACATATTTAAAATGTCTTGAGCTCAAGTGCTGCAATCCCTATTAAAGGCCAAGTAACAACAGATTTAGGTTCACATTCTGATTTACTGAGGACTTATTGAATACAGGAAAGATTTGGTGGTTTACTTTACATGAGCGAAACAATTAACTAGTTTACAACCTTTCATAAATTGACCAGTGCTTAATGTAGTTTCTGAGCATGGAAGAGCTCTGGCAGTTATTTTGACAAATACGAACTGAAAGAGAGGGGATTTGATTCACCGGATAATTGATACACCATATGATCTTGAAGGCGCAACAATGGTTAGGAATGCTAATTGTACTGTGTCATGTAGCTGATGAGATGGAGCTCAGAGCCTAATACACCTAAATGCCGTCATTGTTGACATTGCATTTGAAATATATCTACAGACTATTATTCCTAGGCCAGAGTAAAGACTTAATGGAGTCACAGCGTAAGGCGTTTATTCAAAACAAAGAAAGGAATGGGTCACGATTAACAGTTGTATTATTTGTGAAATCAAGGATCCATTTTATTCAGAACTAAAAATCACAAAAAAAAGTAAACAGCTTCAAAATCAAGAGCATTAGCATTGGACAGTTTAAGCACCACCAGGAATTGTAATAAAACAAAGAAGTGTAGATAGAGATCGGAAATAAAAGCAGAAATTGCTGGCAAAACTCAGCATGTCTGGTAGTATCTGTGGGCAGAAAGCAAAGTTAATGTTTAAAGTCAGCTGACTCTTCAGAGCTGATTAGTCAGAAGTGGTCTTTATGCCGAAGATGAGGTTTTTGGGGTGGGATGGATAGGTAGGAATGGAATTGAGAGCGCGAGCGCAATATGGTCGGCAGATATGGGGATTATAGCTTGTAGGCTAGGACAGACAAGAAACTGAACAAATAGTAATGGAAGTGGAGATTAGGAGAGAGTGGGTAAACTGTGCTGAAAGCAACCATAACAAAACAACGGTGTAGGGGTTGGGTCAAAAGCAAGGAAGGATACAAAAAGGCTCTAACATTATTAAAATTCAATGTTGAGTCTGAGAGGCTCCAGGGTCCCTAAGCAGATAATGAGATGCTGTTCTTCAAACTTGCGCTGAGACTTACTGAAAGACTACAGCAGGCCTGTGACAGAAAAGCTGGTATAGGAACATGATAGTGTGTTGAAGTGGCAGGCAATTGGAAGCTTGAAGTCATTTGTAGCAGATGGTTTTGCAGAACACCTACATTCTGTCACCTAGTCCACATTTTGTCTCCCTAATATTGAGAAGACTACACTGGAACAGTGAATATGTAGACTAGATTGAATCAAGTACAGGTAAAGTCCTGCTTCACTAGGAATTGCTACAATTTTTATTGTCTGAAGTGCAGCAAAACACACTGCGCAAAACAGCACCTAATTAATAGGTTAGAAGATCTCCCAGTTGGTGAGTCTCACAGATAATCTGAACTAAATTGCCCCGAAGTGACAAGTTACAGATGAAATGCAATAGACTATTATGCATTTAAAGCATGCTAGTCTTGATGCCTCCCAACTGGGACTCAAGAACTTCCAAAAAGAGGATTTGTAAATATTTCAGAATCACTGGCAGACAAAGAAAAATGTCTTTTTAATTCCTGGACTGGCTTGCCTATCCTAGAATGAAAACATGTGGTGACAATTTTAAATTAGAAGCTAATTAGAAGACAATTAGAAGCTAACAGTATCAAGATACTTGAAAAAGCAAAAAGCCTTTAAGGTCCTCAGATTCACAAATGACAGTGTTCAGTCAACTGGATTTATTCCACAAGGTGAAAAAAAAAGCAGGTGAAGACACCTTTCCTGCAAAGCTAAAGGCTGACTTGAAAATCTGAACCCTACTCAAGAGACTTGTGCTCTAGAACTAACTGCACCCTTAGTCAAGCTTCTTGAACAAACACTGGCACCTTTCAATATGGAAAACTTCACAAATTCATCTTGTACACAAAAAGACAAATTCAATTTGGCCGTTTATTGCACCTTCAGTCTAAACTAAAAGTGATGGAAAGGGTTGTCAACACTAGTATCAATCAGTGTATGCTTGTCAATAATGTGCTTTCAAATGTTCAATTTAGGTACGAAGGCAACTCCGCTCCAGGCATCATTAAACATTGTGCCAATATGGACAAAAAGACATTAATTCTAGTGAGGTAAGAGTGACATCTAGGAGTCAGGGTGAAATAGTTCAAATTGGATGAAGTTTTGCATAGGAAAAGGAAGATGGTTCTGGCTGTTGGGAGGCCAATAATTCTTTTTTATGTATCTTATTCATTGATGGGATGTGGGTACTGCCGGCTAAGCTAGCATTTATTGCCCATGGCTAAACCCTCAGATTCAAGTCACTGTGGGCCTGCAATTACATGTAGGACAGATCACGTAAGGATGACAGATTTCTAAGAGAATATTAGTGAACCCAGATAGGTTTGTGTAACAATTGACAGTGGCTAGATGGTTGACATTAGGCAAGCTTTTTATTTTAAATATTAGACTTTTAAAAAAAAATTTGAATTCAAATTTCAGCATATTTCATGGTGTGATTTGAATCTGTCAAAGGACATTAGTCTCAGGATTGCTAGTCAAGTAGCATTATCAATATGCCACTACCTCCCCAATCACTGCAGGAGATCCTCAAGGCAGTGTCCTTGGCTCAACCATCTTCAGCTGCTTCATCAACAGCTTGTTCTCAACAGTTCATCAACAGTTAGAAGTGGGAGATTTGCTTATGATTGCAGAGCAACATTGGACAACATCACTACCAACATCCTGGGTGCAACCATTGACCAGAAACAGAATTGGACAAACTTTATGAATACTGTGGCTACTGGAGCAGGTCAGAGGTCCAGTTCTAAAATACATTTTTTATTTTTAAAAAAACGTGCGAGAAAGCACACAAGGATCACAATTAGGAAAGTCAGCTTGAAAATAACAGCTGTTCAACAACTTGTTTTCAGTGATTAGGGTTGGCAACAGGCACATTGCAATGTAATTTAGGAGATGACTATAGAAAATGGACTATTGATAAAACCTGAAGTAGAGATGCTGTTGGGATTTATGAGGGCAATAAGCAGGTAAAAATTATGAATTAATTATAAAACAAAAATGTAAATTGGAAAAGCAGACACTGAACCATTCATTGCATATTACCTTTCACAGCTTCAACACAAACTGAAATATTGCTATTTTATTATTAACATGTATAAATGGTTATAAACATTTGGCTGCAAATAAATACATTTCCTGCTCCACCAAAAATTAAATACACACGGTTTGAAATGGTATTGTTTACACTGACGCTGAAACATGGATAGTGAGTGGAGTCTCCAATGACATACACAATGCAAAATAAAAGATGTCATGAGCCATTTATAGGAAGAAATAGTTCTCTACATTTCTGTGGGACCTTTTGAGTTCCCCGGGAGATTAAAAACAGCAATTCATCTTCCTATGATTGGAAAGAGGATGCAAAGTTTGACATTTGAAAACATGCTTTGCCCTTTGGTATCTAACTTTGATGATAGGTTAAGTTAAGACACTACATAATTATTTAGAATACAGAAACTTAAACTGTTACGTAAATGAAATTTAATTCGTAACTTGCAAATTGAATAGCTTGAATACTGGACACCATTTAACACGTGAAAATTGGTCAATTCTGCCAAAAGGCATTTTTCCCATTAAGATCAGCTGTGCCACTATATCCTAGAGCACATAAGCAAATCAAAAGATCTACAAATCTATCAATTTTGTTTTGCTACTTAATGAACATATCAGGCTTTTATTCAATATCACCCGAGAATATCACTGGGACTGATCAAAATTTTAAAGCTTAACAAAGCTAACATGATAGCATTTCATTTTGCATTTAAAAAATGACAGAACAGACAAGTAATTACACAGATCTTTTAATTTAAATACAATTTTATGTAAAATACTAAGACCAAACAAGGATTATCTTACATGACATGGAAAAATAAACAGCAGCCAACATAAATTCAGCAAGGAAAATGCTTAATTTCAAATTGTTAAGGAATTATCAAGAAAATCATAAAAAATGTGGTGTATCTAGATTTGCAAAAGGCCACATCTTCCATAAGTTATTCAATTTATTGATGCAACTAACAGAACAAATCAAATTCCTCAAAGTCCTGTAATTCAATAATCTTTGAGCCAGAGATAGTTTCTAGACCACAGAAACAATGCTGCAAACCCTACAACTTAATAGCATATGCACACAGTCGTAGCAAAATAGTTTGCAATGGCTAACAATTAAGTGGGAGAGGGAGGTGAAACCAGAGAGAGAGATCCAAATCTGGAATTGATAATAATATATTATAATAGACTTTATAATAAAAATGGTGGCAAAATTGTTGGCAATTGTCATTACTCCATAAACTAAACAATTTTTGGAGTTCACACACATGCACAGGATAGCCTATAAATTCAGAAGCTGTCAATGATTGTATGAGCCTCTTGATGGTGCAATGCTTAGGATTTCATCCTTCTCTATCTCTCTCTGTCGTCACCACACCCCAACCAGTCAAATCAATAGAAAATCCACACATTCTAAGAATGGAAAGTCGAGTCAATATTATTTCCACTGCAAACTCCTTGAAATAATACAAATCTTATTGAAAAGAGATATATTTGGGTTTTTAAATTGTCATATAAATTTTATAAGATTGGAAAAAGATCTAAACTGGCATCAAAAAGTTTTCATTCACAGAATGTCAAATTTTCCCAAGGTGAATACACCACTGTTCTCAAACAAATCAAGTTATCTTTATTTTAGCTTTTACCTGAATATAATCATGCATTCATTTCACTCACTTAAGGTAAAACTAAAGGGATTCAACGCATTTTGGTGGGAGTCATTAAATTTAATTGACTGCTTACACGATTTACTGATATCACTACTACTTGCACATATTACATTTCCCTTGACTTAGCGCCAGAATTAAGCTGCATCCACAACACTAAAGATCACGAGAACTTTACAGACAGCATTCTTACAAATTTGTTACTTTTAAACTGGTCAAGGTTATTATGTACACAATGTAGATTTCCCAATACTGAAACAATGCTCTTACTGACCTGCTTCCGCCATTATTAGGCGATTTCAACCTGGAACCCAACTCTGTGTTGATGTTTGTTTAGCACCAGTGAAGGTTCCCACATTCAGATTCACAACATTCTGAGCAGATATAAGTGAATCAAAGTTAAAGTCTAACCCATCTGCATCCATGAGTTCATTGCGAATGATGGATTCCACATCACAGTCTAAACTTCCATTAAACATATCCAAGTCCAGATCACTAGGGAACCTATCTTGACCCACAGCAGGAAGAATCATACTACCAGGATATGACAGAGGGCCAGATAATGTGTCTGACAATCCTATTTGCATAGACTGATTGGCAGATGACTGCAGCTGATGCTTACTAGAATTTGTGTTAGAGTCTGTTGGTAAAGCTACATGACTCATGGAGCTTGACAAGGCACTATCGCCACTAAGTGCAGAACTCTGAGGTGGAGACTGGCGATGCAGTGGATTATGATTTGCTGCATTAGATTGGGTGGGGAACGATGACATCATTGGATCATTGTGAAGCAGATTTCTATGTGAATTTTGTAAAGATACTGCCGAACTCGCCTGTGACATCAGAGGATCGGTCTGAGTCATCATGACATCACTGTGACTTAAAGAATCAGATGCAAGAAGATCTTGCAAAGTTTGGCTGCCAAAACGAGAAATGGAAGAAAAAGTAGCTTGCTTATTTTCCTGAATGGTTTGCATGGGAGTCTGACGTAAAGCATTCAAAGCAGGTGGCCCAAATATTGAATTACTGAAACCGTTTGAAGAGCCCAAAGCAGAACTCTTTGAGCCGTAAGTAAAACTTGAGCTCCTTTGCACAAGACCTCCTGGTGATGACTGCTGAGTAGGAGTTAAGCTAATGTTATCCAGTAAATCATCCATCAGGTGTTCTGCCAATCCATCATTCAAGTTCATGGTTCCAGCCATGTCAGTCAACCTAGGCAGCTCAACGGAACATGGTTTACTTGCAGTGGGGGAAACACTGGATGGACTGGAGTACAGCATGGGAGACAATGGAGCAGCATCATCATCTTGCACATGATCTAGTTCAGGATTGGCTATTATAGGAGAAAGCCGCCCACTCAAAGTACTAGCATTTGAGTTTGTACGAGAACGAAAGTCTGTCCATGCATCAAATTCATCACTACTTCGGGATGTTGGGCTACCAGGCCATTTTGTGTGTTGCGATGGACTTTCAGCATTAGCCTCTTGTGCAGCTTGCAGAGCTGCCTTTTTCTTTGCTGCTCTTCCCCTGCTTTTTACGTATTTGTTGCTATTGTCCATAGAAACAGCACGTCTTCGTGGAGACTTTCCACCTTTTCCACCGTCTGGATTGATCATCCACCAAGAACTTTTGCCTGTACCTTCATTCTGCACCCTGATAAATCTGCTGTGCAATGAAAGGTTGTGGCGGATTGAATTCTGAAAAGGGAAAATAAAAAAAATTACTTGCACAGCACAAAGGCAGTATGATGAGCTTCTTTTTAAAAAAAAACAAACTGTTGATGAAAACAGAGAAATATCATGAAATAAAATTTTAAATAAAAACTCCCTTTCAGACAAATGGTAAATGTTTTGGTTTCAATCTGGCAAAACTGACATTATTTTCTACATGCTCTCCAGATGCAGTGACATATTGTAAAATCATCACACGATGTAGAAAATACCCAAAGTCAATAAAAGTCGAAGTGGGAAGGAGGTAACAGATTAAAAAGGAGTGATTGCTGAAGCATGATCCCACAAGTTACAAATGAACAAAAATTTGATAAGCTTTTAAAAAGTCAGAGGCTGCACAGTTGAGAATTGGAGTTCCAGGAAAAGACTAAGTCAGTGTCATAGAGATGTACAGCACAGAAACCGATCCTTCCGGCCAACTCGTCCATGCTGACCAGATATCCCAGCCTAATCTAGTCCCACTTGCCAGCACCTGGCCCATGACCCTCTAAATCCTTCCTATGCATACACCTATCCAGGTACCTTTTAAAATGTTGCAATTGTACCAACTTCCACCATTTCCTTTGGCAACTCATTCCATACACGCATCACCCTCTGCGTGAAAAATTGCCCCTTAGGTCTCTTTTATATCTTTCCCCTCTCACCCAAAACCTATGCCTTCTAGTTCTGGACTCCCCCACCCCAGGGAAAAGATTTTATCTATTCATCCTATCCACGCTCTTCCAAGATTTTATAAACCCCTATAAGGTCATCTTTCAGCCTCTGACGGTCCACGGAAAAGAGCCCCAGCTTATTAAACCTCTCCCTATAGCTCAAATCCTCCAAACCTGGCAACATCCTTGTTAATCCTTTCTGAACCCTTTCAAGTTTCAGAACATCCTTCCACTAGGAAGGAGACCAGAATTGCTGGCAATATTCCAAAAAAATGGCCTAACCAACGTCCTGTACAGCTGCAGCATGATCTCCCAATTCCTGTACTCAATACTCTGACTGATAAAGGAAAGCGTATCAAACGCCTTTTCATCATCCTATCTACCTGCAACTCTACTTTCAAGGAACTATGAACCTATACTCCAAGATCTCTTTGTTCAGCAACACTCCCTAGGACCTTACCATTACGTGTATAAGTCCTGCTAAGATTTGCTTTTCCAAAATGCAACACCTCGCATTTATCTAAATTAAACTCCATTTGCCACTCCTCAGCCCATTGGCCCATCTGATCAAGATCCTGAAGTAATCGGAGGTAACCTTCAAGGTCCACTACACCTCCAATTTTGGTGTCACCTGCAAACTTATTAACTATACCCCCTATATTCAAGTTAGCAGGATGGCTGGTCTGCAATAGACAGTAATACCAACAGATTGAGTTCAAATTCCACACTGGTTGAGATCATCATGAAGGACTCTCCTCAACCTCCCCCCTTGTTCAAGATCTCATTACCTACTACCAGTTGTGTTTCTAATGGGAGAGCAGCTATATGGTCCAGAAGGACTCTGGCACCTTTACCTTTTGCTCTATGGGAGAAGAGAAAGCAGGTACAACATCCCCTGAGCAGCTACGTAGTTTAGAGCTCTGTGCTGTATGGGCTGGACACACGCTGAGACAAACCTCAACTATGCCTGGAAGATCACCAACTCGCAGAAAGAAACTCTATGCCTTTGATTACAGCAATCTCGTTCTGTTGAAATAGTGTACTGCTTTTCTATGCTGCCGAAGTTGAAGTAATTGTGAACTTGTCATCGGCCAAACTTTTGCCCACCCATTTAAGCTATCCATATCCTTTTGCAGCTTCCTTAGAGCCTCTTCATAAGAAATTTTCCTACCCTGTTTGAGAAATCAGCAAATTTAGCAACCATACATTCAATTCCCTCGTCCAAGTCATAGTAGAGTTAGATAGTCAATCAGCATGGAAACAGACCTTTCGGTCGATGCCAACCATGTCACCAAACTGAACCAGTCCCACTTGTCTCCATTTAGCCCAAATCCCTTCAAACATTTCCTATTCATGCATCTTTCCAAATATCTTTTGTAACTATACCTGTATCCACCTTTTCCCTTGGCTGTTCAGTCCACACATGTACCACTGTGTAAAAAAGGCTGCCTTCATATCCTTTGTAAAACTTTCTCCTCTCACCTTAAAAATATACCCCCTAGTTTTGAACTTTCCCACCCTAAATAGTTAAGATCTCAACATTGATTTGTTTGCCACTTGACTGATCACACTAAGTGAATAAAAGAAAGCAGCTTGTGGTACACCAAGAATTTGGGAGATAAAGCATGTGCAGCATTAATCTCAGTCTCTGCCAAATGAGCAGTGTACTTTTAACTTTGCTCTATTTCCCCTACTGTCAAACACAAAGTCCACATGCAAATTGTGACTATTCTTGAATAATATTGCAGCCTGAGGTTTGCAGCTGGAAACACAGTCTGTAAAAAGCAACTGATATTACAGTTTCCAATAAATATGCAGGAATAAGGTTTGGAACCCATCATATTGCTTACAGCAGTCAAGAGTTGAGCCTAGCAGGTGAATGAGGGCTGTATTTCATATATTGCATACTGCTTGAGACAGTAATCTTTATTCTGTATAAAATGCCACTGAATTAACGTAATTTTCCTGATGAAGGGCTTTTGCCCAAAACGTTGATTTTCCTGCTCCTCGGATGCTGCCTGACCTGCTGTGCTTTTCCAGCACCACTCTAATCTAAAATCTGGTTTCCAGCATCTGCAGTCCTCACTTCTGCCTACTGAATTAACATAAGACTAGTCTTAACCATAAACCAGATGTTTGTGACAAATCAACAATACTACAGATGTTTTGAGCATGTTAATGCCCTTTTCATTGGGAGACCACAAAGTTTAGACTCTGACCTCAGTAATTGGTTTTGGCACCTGTGTTCATTATTATCTAATTACTGCAGCTTTATTCTGAGAATGGGGAATAATGTTGACTTGTACGATGCTGTCTTGTTCTGACAACTAAATTAACACAATACATCAGATTATAGGTTATCAATCCAGTGAAAGTTTTCTGCTCCAGTCAACTTTTTTCTTGCTCGTAGATTTGAAATGCATAGCAAATCTTGCAGAAAACAAGTATATTTCATGCAGAAATTACAATGGAAGCATGCCCAAAGATAATCAAAACTGCCTCAGCAAATAATCCTTATTTTAGTGAGCAAAATTCTTTGGAACAAATTTTCACAGTGTGTGAAAACCAAAGTCTTAAACTGGAGTCGGTGAAGGTAACAAAAATTCTGATAGCAAAACCATTACCAGAAGCTTCACATAGGCAGAATAAACAAGGGTTATAATACTTGGGACATGGAAAGTGAGCTGTGATACTTATTTTATTCACTGCTTAAACCTCAAGCATTCCCCAAGAATGTTTAATCAAAATCATGCACACCAATATAAAAATATAAACTTGAGAATGGCACACGATTTGCCAAGTTAAAGAGAGAGTGCCAAATTTGCTTTTTGGTACAATGGATATGTATTGGATAGTGTGATTTTTGAAATTTCATCTCCAAGATTTGTCAAAATTGTCCTTAATGCTTGAGTTTTTTTCCCCCCTATAAAACAGACACCAGCTGCAACTCATTCAACCAGAAACAGTAGCTTTTTTGTTCTAGACCAACATATGGTATTAATTTATCATTCTGTAATGTAACAAGGAAACTACTCACTTTGAAAATAAAAATGCAAGCTCTGCAAAACCAAACTCAAAAATTTCTGGAAGGGACAAACTTTTCCAAAACAAAGTGATGCTTGAAGTAGTTGTCGTAACAGTTACATGCTATTCGAGTAATTTCACAATAGAAGTATTTACACCAACAGTTATGCTGGCTTTGTGCTTCAAACTAATTTGGCAAAATGAAAACTTTTAAAATTCCCCCTCAAAATTTGATTTAGTTCACTTGATTGGAATCAAGTCTCAGGTTTCCACACAATACAAATGACAAGTGAAATAGATTTCAAAACTAATTCATTGGCTGTAAAGTGCTTTGAGGCAAAGTAAGGTCACAAAAGGCATATTATAAATCCAATACTTTTTTTTCAGAAGTTTATGAATACTTAACTTCATGGCTAACATAGCAAATTTTCCAATTGACTTTACTTATGTGAAAACCTATCACATCATAGAAATACTTCATCAATACATTTCACTGGCATGATTAGTACATTGTAGATTACTTTGTAACTGCAAAAAGAAAACAGAAAATAAAACTAGTGCAATATATTTAAGTTTCATCCCTTCCAATTTCTCCAAACAAATTAAATTACACCAGTACATTATGGTGTCTTCAAAGTTTGAAACAATGTTTTTCACAATTGAAGCAGAATTTAAAAACCTCATATCCACTATCACATTCAAATGAAATCCAGAGAGTTTAGTGTACACTATTACAAATCAGATCTGCATATTGAATTTGTAAAATGTTAGCTAGTATATATCCAAGGCTTACATAATGTATTGTCATCAAATGTTGAGAGATCAAAATGATCAACGTTTCTGGACTGCTTTCACTTCTCTTCATATCTCCAATTTATCTGTCTCCAGGGTGATGGTGACCTAATGCAAATATCACTGAACCATTAATATGAGGGCTAGGGCCAAGGCCAATACTCTGGGGTCACAGTGTTCAAATCACAGCATGGGAACCAGTAGAATTTAAATTCAATTAATAAATATGGAATAGAAAGCCAGTCTAGCAATGGTGACCATGAAACTATCAATTACAGTAAAAATCTAACTGATCATCCTAAAAGTGATTCAGAACTTTTAACACTTAAATGCAAACTAAGATGAGTATTTCCCTGATAACTTGTCTTCTGAGATAAAGTTAGCTAATCCCACAAAACTCTCAGTTCTGTGTTTGTACAACTTAATAACAATCCCAAAGGAGAAGCAGCTGCTCGAGAATGTTGTCTTCCTTTGGATAGCCCACTTAATTTTAGTAAGTGTGAGTTATTCTAAAAACATGCCAGTTATTTTAAGGGTCCAGGAGTTCTATTCAGAACATGTATGTCCTTATGTGGAGAACAGTAAAATAATAGGGTTCATTTGTTGAAACAGAGAAAAAAAAAGTTAGACTTCTTACTAATTAAAATTTAATTAAAGTGCACTGGTCATTAATTTTAAGTGGACTGGATCGAAGTTTAAAACTGCAGCTGTCCATTTTCAAATGCAACAACTCCTAGACAATATCCAGGTTTGGGCTGAAAAGTGGCAAGTGACATTTGCGACACTTCCAATCAAGATAGAAACTAACCATTGCTCCCTGAGATTCAATTACATTGCCGTCACAGAATCCCTCTTATCAACATCCTTGGGTTTACCATTGATCAGAAACCTGAAAAGGGACTAGCCATATAAAATCTGTTGGTCAGCGGCTAAGAATCTTGCTGCAAGTAATTCATCTTCTGACTCCCCTAGCCTATCCACCATCTATATGGCACAAGTCAGGAGTGTGATGCAATATTCCCCACTTCCCTGCATCAGTGCAGCTTGTGAAGCTTGATACCATCCAAGAAAAAGTAGCCCACTTGACTGTTTGCAGATATGGTGTCATTCACTCCCACTGCCATTGACACTGTAGCAGTCTGCACCATACACAACATGCTTGACAAAGATTCACCATAAGATCCTTAGACAGGAAATTCCAAACCCACAATACTCCCATCTCAAAGGACAAGAGCAGCAGCAACATGGGAACACCACCTCCTGCAAGTTCCTCTCCAAACTATCCAGAGGTGGAAATACATCAAATTTCCTTCAATGTCTTTAGGTCAAAACCTTGAAAGCCCTCCCTAATGGCATTGTGGGTATACCTAGATAAAATGGATTGTAGTAGCTCAAGTCAACAGTTCACAACTGCCTTCTCAAAGGCAATGACAGACAGACAGGCCCAGCCAGTGAGCGAGTGAATAAATTCCAAGTAATAATATCACAATACCATAAGACTATTAAAGGATGCAATTCAGTATTATCACCTTTGAAATTTCATCTTTTGCATGCACTCTGAGCGCAAGTCAAAAGGTTTGCCAGTGTATCTCTTTCTACCACTACTCATGATCTCTATTCCTGCCCTCCTCTTCTCAAAAATTTGCCTCATCCTCTCACTGAAGAATAGCATTAAATGTTTGAAAAAGAACATGTGATTGAGTACTTGCAATATGTAATTAAATCTGTCTTACATCAGCATTTATCAGTCATTTTGTATTACAATCCAAACAAGTTTTCACAATACAGTATCTCAGTCAGAATCTGATTTAATCACTTTGAAGATGGTAAACCTGAAAACTCAACCCTGTTTGCATTTAGGAGAAAGTGAGGACTGCAGATGCTGGAGATCAGAGCTGAAAATGTGTTGCTGGAAAAGCGCAGCAGGTCAGGCAGCATCCAAGGAGCAGGAGAAATCGATGTTTTGGGCAGGAGCCCTTCTTCAGGAATGAGGAAAGTGTGCATGGAAGAAGGATCCCTTGGGGCCTTAGTGGCAAGTAAGGGGGGGGGGGGGGGGGGGGGGGGGGTGTGGACGCAAGTTTTGCATTTCTTGCGGTTGCAGGGGAAGGTGCCGGGAGTAGAGGTTGGGTTGGTGGGGGAGGTGGACCTGACGAGGGAGTCACTGAGGGAGTGGTCTTTTCAGAACGCTGATGTGGGGACGGGAGGGAAATATATGGTGGGGTGCGTTTGAAGGTGGCGGAAATGACGACGGATGATACGCTGTATATGGAGGTTGGTGGGGTGGTAGGTGAAGACCAGTGGGGTTCTGTCCTGGTTCTGGCCCCTAGGGATCTTCCATATCTGCCAAAAATTCACCTGCACCTCCATACACATCATTTACTGCATCCACTGCACCCTATGTGGCCTCCTCAATATTGGGGAGACAGGCCGCCTACTTGCGGAACGTTTCAGAGAACACCCCTGGGACACCTGGACCAACCAACCAACCCAACCACCCAGTGGCTCAACACTTCAACTCCCCCTCCCACTCCACCAAGGACATGCAGGTCCTTGGACTCCTCCATTGCCAGACCATAGCAACACTACGGCTACAGGAAGAGCACCTCATCTTCCACCTAGGAACCCTCCAACCACAAGGGATGAACTCCGATTTCTCCAGTTTCCTCATTTCCCCTCCCCCCACCTTGTCTCAGTCCCAACCCTCAAAATCAGCACCACCTTCCTAACCTGCAATCTTCTTCCTGACCTCTCCGCCCCACCCCACTCTGGCCTATCAGCCTCACCTTGACCTCCTTCCACCTATCACATTTCCAACGCCCCTCCCCCAAACCTTTTATCTTAGCCTGCTTGGCACACTTTCCTCATTCCTGAAGAAGGGCTCATGCCCGAAATGTCGATTCTCCTGCTCCTTGGATGCTGCCTGACCTGCTGTGCTTTTCCAGCAACATATTTTCAGCCCTATTTGCATTTAGTACAGATAACTGAAACATTCAAAATTTTCACATGCCAAAAGTCAAAACTTAATAACATGACAAGTTATGAACGAGTAAAGGCTGATGACAACAATTTCTCAGTAGTCTCTATACCAGTTTGGCATACTTGGAATGCCAAATATATGCTTTTTTTTGTAAGAGTCTGCACTTTGATTCCACAACTTCAGCTTTTGCAAATACGTACCCACCATACTGGAGGCTTTTCCTCAGCAAAAACCAGGAAGAATTGAAATGTATTTTTGAACTTTCGTAAAATGTTCAAAGGAATTGAAATTTGCTCCAAACAAAAAACAGAAAGTGTTGAAAATAGCCAACCAGGTCAAGAAATTTGTCTTCCTCAACAAAAGTAAGGAATCTGCATACTGAAAGGGCTTTCACACAAAAAAAAAATTAAAAAGGTTAAATCAGCACAAAAGATGTTGAGAGTTTACATATTTAAGAAAGAATGTCTTCAGCCGCCCAACTTATGCCTTAATTATCCTTTTGCTCAATGTATTTATGAATACCTTAGGGGTTTCCTCAATTTTACCTGCTTATTTTTTTGTAGTGTTCTATTCACTTGAATTTTACTCCTTGACTTTCTATATTCTTCTAGGTTTTCTACAGAATCAAGCTTTTGGCAATTGACAGTATTTTTGTCTTATTACGGTCTTCAACATCTACAGGGTCAGAAGACATTCTAAGGCATTCCACACTTATGTAAGGAACAACAGGATGACCAGAGTGAGGGTAGCGCCAATCAGGGATAGCAAAGGGAACTTGTGCCTGGTGCTGGAGGTGGTAGGGGAGGTCCTTAACGAATATCTTACTTCAGTATTCACTAAGAGGGATCTTGTCATTTGTGAGGACAGCATGAAACAGGCTGATATGCTCAAACAGGTTGATGTTAAGGAGGACATGCTGAAAATTTTGAAAAACCTAAAGGATAGGTAAGTCCCTGGGCCAGATGGGATATACCCAAGATTACTACAGGAAGCGAAGAAAAAGATTGCTGTGCCTTTGATGATGATCTCTGCATCCTCACTGTCCACTGGGAGTAGTACCAGATGATTGGAGGGTGGCAAACGATATTCCTTTGTTCAAGATAATGAAAAAGGAAAAATCCTGGGAATTACATACCAGTCAGTCTTACCTCTGTGATGGCCAAATTATCAGAGAGGATTCTGAGAGACAGGATTTGTGATTGCTTGGAAATCCATAGTTTGATTAGAGATAGTCAGCATGGCTTTGTGAGGTGCAGGTGCACATTTGACGATGTGACAAAACACATTGATGAAGGTAGAGCAGTGGATGTAGCGTACATGGATTTTAGCACATCCTTTGAGAAGGCTCCCCATGGTAGGCTCATTCAGAAAGTAAGGAGGCATGGGATACAGGGAAATTTAGCTGTCTGGACACAGAATTGGCTGGCCCATAGAAGACAGTGGTAGTAGGTGGAAAGTATTCATCCTGGAGCTCAGTGACCAGTGGTGTTCCACAGGGATCTGTTCTGGAACCTCTGCTCTTTGAGAGTTTTATAAATGGCTTGGATGAGGAGGTGGAAGAGTGAGTTAGTAAGATTTCTGATGAACCAAAGGTTGTGGAGTGGTGGATAGTGTGGAATGTTGTAGGTTGCAATGGGACATTGACAGGATGCAGAACTGGGCTGATAAGTGGCAGATGGAATTCTACTTGGAAAAATGTGAAGTGATTCATTTTGGAAGGTCAAATTTGAATGCAGAATACAGGGTTAAAGGCAGGATTCTTGGCAGTGTGGAGGAACAGAGGAATGTGGGGATGATGCACAGTATTGTACAACTGCTTAGATATGAAGTAGTCCATGTTCAAATGCAACAAGATTGGACAATATGCAGGCTTATGCTGACAAATGGCGACATTTGCATCACACAAATGCCAGACAATGACCACGTCTAATAAAAGACAATCTTACCACCACATCTTGACATTTAATGGTGTTGCCATTCTTAATCTTCCACTGTCAACATTGTACAGGTTACACCATTTACCAGAAACTCAACTAGAATCACCATATAAATACCGTTGCAACAAGATCAGGTCAGAAGCTAAGAACACTACAGTAAATAACTCACCTCCTGACTACCCAAAGTATATCCAACATCTACAAGGCACAATTCAGGAATGTGATGGAATACTCCCCATATGCCTAGATGAGCGCAGCTCCAACAACACAAGAAGCTTGACAGTACCTAAGACAAAATAACTTGCTTGATCAGGAGAGTCGAAATTTTGGGCATGTGGGGGTGGGGGCTGAGGCTAAGAGATAAATAGAGGGGGGGGGGGGGGGGGGGGGGGGGGGGGAGAAGAAAGCTACCTGGGAAGGTCAATAGGTCGATTCACGGGGTAATGAGTGATGGTGATAGGGTGGAGCAGATAGGTGGGAAGGAAGATGGACAGGTAGGACAATTCAAGAGGGCGGTGTTGAGTTGGAGGGTTGGAGCTAGGATGGGGTGGGGAAGGGGAAATGAAGAAACTAGTGAAGTCAATGTTGATGCCATGTGATTGGACAGTCCCAAGGTGGACAATGAGGCATTCTTCCTGTAGTCATCAGGTGGCTTGGATTTGGCGCTGGAGGTGGTCCAGGACTTGCGTGTCCTTGGCAGAGTAGGAGGGGGAGTTGAAGTGGGTGGCCACAGGGCAGTGGCCCACTTCAATTCCCTCTCCCACTCCATGCCTGGGGGAAGAACACCTCATCTTCTGCCTTGGGATCCTCCAACCACACTGCATCAAAGTTGACTTCCCTCCCCACCTCATCCCAGATCCAACCCTCCCTCTCAAACTCCACCCTCTTGAACTGTTCTACCTGTCTATCTTCTTTCTCACCTATCCGCTCTGACCTATCACCATCACCCCCACCTGCATCTACCTAACACCTTCCCAGCTATCTTACCCCCACCCCCACCTATTTATCTCTCAGCCTCCTTCCTACCACATTCCTGAAGAAGGGCTGATGCCCGAAACGTCGATTCTCCTGTTCCTTTGATGCTGCCTGACCTGCTGCGCTTTTCCAGCACCACATTTTCAGCTCAGTACTATTCTATGTTGAACATAAACTGGAAGTATGGGGAGTTGCAAGAGTGCAGACTGTACTCTGGGTGTAGGGTTTCAATGTCTACTAAAACTGGTTTGTAAGCACAAATACTTAGAATGACATCTGTGTCCCAAACTTCTAGATGGGACCTGCAGTGATGTGGGAACCAAAGGAAAAATGCGAAAAACTGGCCTTACATCATCTTCACCAATCTACCTGTTCCAGAATTATCCATCCATGACAGTATTGGTAGGAGTAACTGTCACATACTCTGAAGATAAAGTGCCATCTTCACACAGAATACCTGCTATCATGCTACACAGTACTACAACTAGGCCATTCTACAATTACCTTAAGCTAGAGAACTAACCCTTGTTCTATGAAGAGTGGAGGAGAACATGCCAGGTGACATGAATGTCTGAAAATGTGGTGTCAACCTGGTGATGCTACAGCACAGGGCTACTTATATGTCCTGACTCCTGAAGAAGGGCTTATGCCAGAAACGTTGATTCTCCTGCTCCTTGGATGCTGCCTGACCTGCTGTGCTTTTCCAGCAACACATTTTTCAGCTCTGATCTCCAGCATCTGCAGTCTTCACTTTCTCCTACTTGTAGGTGGAACAAGTAATAGACAAGATGGAGCAATCTCACAGCCAATGGATCGGATTTAAGCTCTGGAGGCTTGCCCCATCCAACCATAAATGATGGAAGACAATTAAAAAGTGCAAGAGAGCTGCTCTGCAAATAATCCCCTCATCCTGCAAGGTTTGTGAAGATTTGTAGCTCAGGTTGAGGTTTAGGGTGTAGGTTTGCTCGCTGAGCTGTAGGTTTGATATCCAGACGTTTCACTACCTGGCTAGGTAACATCAGTGGCAACCTCAAAGTGAAGCGAAGCTGTTGTCTCCTGCTTTCTATTTATATATTTGTCCTGGATGGGGTTCCTGGTGATGCCATTTCCTGTTCGTTTTTGGAGGGGTTGATAGATGGTATCTAGATCTATGTGTTTGTTTATGGCTTTATGGTTGAAGTGCCAGGCCTCTAGGAATTCTCTGGTATGTCTTTGCTTAGCCTGTCCCAGGATAGATGTGTTGTCCCAGTCGAAATGGTGGGTTTTTTCATCCGTGTGGAGGGCTACGAGGGAGAGGGCCATATCTTTTTGTGGCTAGCTGGTGTTCGTGTATCCTGGTGGCTAACTTTCTTCCTGTTTGTCCTATGTAGTGTTTGTGGCAGTGCTTGCATGGAATTTTGTAGATGACATTGGTTTTGTCCATGGGTTGTACTGGGTCTTTTAAGTTTGTTAGTTTTTGTTTGAGAGTGTTGATGGATTTGTGTGCTACTAGGATTCTTAGTAGTGACCTTAGTAGTCTGGTTGCCATTTCTGAAACTTCTTTGATCTATGGTAAGGTGGTTAGGGTTTCTGGCTGTGTTTTGGACAAAACCAAAGGACCAGATATTACAAAGAATGGCAATCTCTGTTCCTACTTTTTGTCAGGTGAATGTTTTTTGTTTTACAAAAAGAATTTGTTCACAGGATACAAATGCCACTGGCTATACAAGTATCTTTTGCCTAACACCAATTATTCATTCAAGGAGGTGGCAATGAGCTGCCTTCTTGAACTGATGCAATTATTTTAAAAGAATGGTTGAATCTGGAGAGCACAAACTGCTAACCAGTCTAAATTTAATGACACCAGGCAAGTTCAGACTCAAGGAAGAAGCTTTTTAATGTTTCCATAAAATCGAATCCTAAACAAACACTTTTAACATAACAAGATTGGTAGTTATCTTTGAAATACTGATGAATCCTATTAAACAAGGAACTGGGTTAGCTGATGATCATATGGAATGGCCGGGCAGGCATGAGGGACTGAATATCCTACTCCTGTTCTTCTTTTCTACAATTAGATTTATCAGCTCAGGGAAACCAATTCAATTATACTTGCATATTCACTGGCAATAAACAACAGAGACCAAAAGATCAAAAATATATATTTATATAAAACTACATTCCTAGGCTTGCTTTGCACAAACTGCTTTATGTGGCTGCCTTTCAGAATGCAAATTTATAATCCAGTTTAGACTTCAGTAAAAGAATAATTATAAAGTTCAGTATTTAACACAATACTATTTCAAAGAAGATGCTCATTTGATGGCAAATGCTTTGCCGATCTCTTATATGAAATTATACCTTGCAGTTAGAAACATTTTTCTCTAACCAAGTCGAATAAAACTTGGAAAGTTTCACTTTATACACGTGGCTGACACATTAGAAACCACTCCAGATAAACAGCTCATATATTTGGGTCAGTAGGTTCATGTTACAGAGAACATTTTTAAAACTCTGAGCCAGTATATTCCGAAATCATAAATTTACCAGGACTTGATTTGTAAAGTCTATCCAAAACACACAACATGCTCAAGTCAGATATTAAATTCCTCCTTCTCCCAGCCTTCGGATCGCCTGCTATCTCTCCCACAGTGATTATTCTTCCTCACACAGCTTGCCTTTTCGATTGGAATACCTGAGACACAACGTTTGGCTTTAACTAAAGCACTAGAAAAGGATAATCTAAAAAGCCTTAAACTGCACCATCACTCTGAACGTAATCAAGTGAGTAGAATTACATTTAGCTGTTCCATTCTTAACCACCTCAGAGGTAGACTACTTCTCAACAGATTCTCTTCCACCTCCCACACTATTACATCACATCCCCTAAGGATGTTTCTTTGGCTCTTCCTATTTCTAATCGACATTCTGCCAGTTCACATTATCCCAAAGCAGTGTTTCGTTTTAACTTCGTGTTTTTAACATAAAAGGGAAGAAAGTGAGTACTGGAGATGAGTGTCAAGATTTAGACTGGTGCTAGAAAAGCACAACAGGCAGCATCCGAGGAGCAGGAAAATTGACATTTCGGGCAAAAGCCCTTTATCACTAAGCTCTACTTCAATGATTAGATTCACCCACTTTTACTCAGCTTAATCTGACAGACATCCATTACTGAAAGAAAAGAAATTTCCCCAGTTAAATATCAGAAAGACTGAAACAAATGTTTTTTGGTCCTCGCACCAAATTTCATTCATGGTCGACTTCATCTTTCTCCATAGCAATTGGTTCAAACTTAGCCTGTTACCAATTTCTTTGCGATGCAAATGTCAGATTTGACCCCAGGATGAGCTACTGATCATTTACTTTTTCCGAAAACCATTACCTCCATCTTTATAACACATTTGAAGTTATTTATCGGAAAAAAGACCATCTGCAAAAAAAAAGTTTTGATTAGGATGGGGAAGATTTCATTAAAATAAGGTAGGATCTGGATAGAACTATTGGACATCAGTGGGAGACACTTGAAAAGCTACTGAGTGGGACAGACTCAACATGTTGCTCCTAGATTTCTTCATAAGGGGAAGAAGTTCAGAGAACTATGACTACTGAAGAACATTTGGCATTGGACAAAAAAAAGAAAAGAATAAGATTAGAGTTTTTAGATTAGATTCCCTACAGCGTGGAAACAGGCCCTTTGGCCCAACCAGTCCACACCGACCCTCCGAAGAGTAACCTACCCAAACCCATTTCCCTCTGAACAATGCACCTAACAGTATGGGCAATTTAGCATGGCCAATTCACCTGATCCGCACATCTTTGGACTGTGGGACAAAACCAGGGCACCTGGAGGAAACCCACGCATTCACAGGGAGAACGCGCAAACTCCACACAGGCAGTCACCAGAGGCTGCAATTGAACCTCGGACCCTGGTGCTGTGAGGCAGCAGTGCTAACCACTGAGCCACTGCGCTGCCCCAAAAGATGAGACATACAAGAGACACATCCATCCAAAATGGCAGCAGAGTAGGATACTTCAGTCAGAGCTTGTCCCTTTCTATTCTTTTCCCCTCTCTTCTTGGCAATATCCTGAACTCCTGGTTTTGGTGCAGACCCAGTGAGGCAGTCTCTCAGCAGCTAGTGGCGCAACATGGATTGGAAGGACGGGGAAACAGGGAGGAAATTACACCAGCCCAGACCTATTTCTTTCCAATCGTCTCTGGCCACGACTCTAGTACGACTGGAGGATAGCTAATGTGGTTCCATTTTACAAGAAGGGCAAATCAAGATAAACACTGGATATAGATCACTAAAGGAAGAAGGATATAGGAGGAGGAAATTATTGGAGAAAAGAGTGAAGGTGAAAAGTCATCTCCATTTAAATAAGTAAGGTGTTATGGACCAGGCCAGAACCCTTCAAAATATTTAAGAAGGGAGCCTAGACTCTCACTTTTTCTTCTTTTAAAAGCAGATGTGAAGTGAATATTCCAGGTGTGATAAAGCCGAGTAGTTTGACCAGCTGTAAGCATAGCAGAGTTTATTTAAACATTACTGTTGAAACATGATCAAAAGAAAACAAAATTTAGAGTAACCATTGGAAAAAATAACCAACTTGGATACAGCAACCTAACTAAGGAGCTGCTCCAATCCCACAGCATCTCAAACACACCTCTTAGCAAAAGGTAAATTCAAACACTGGTTCTTACAGGCAGGATAGAACAACTTCCAAAGAGATTTCAGAGAGAAATGTCAATCAGGAATCATCTGAAGTTTGGGACCAGTCTGCACTACAGCAGCTTCTCACTGCTACATCTAAAAACCAAACTAGAAAAAAAAACCTGAACTGGGAGAACTTGCCACTCCCCTGTCATTGTTAAACTGGGCTCTTTCCAGACCCCTCAGTACGTCTGCCTTTACGCCCTCTCTTAAAATAAGCCCAAGGACAAAATAACCTTGTTAAAAAGTGGCAGCATCACCACAAAGGTTTGAGCAGGCATAGTTGGCATAACTTTGTCAGAGGGAGGTCATACCGAACAAAGCTAGTGGAATTTTGAGGTGCAATCAATGTTTGGATAACAGTAGGGTAGTTAATGTAGTTTATATTGATTTTAGCAAAGCCTTTGACAAGGTCACACATGTGAACCTGATAAAGGAGGGTAACTTGACAAGATGAATCCAAAATTGCCTTTGTGGTAGGAGACAAGATGTGAATGCTGGTAAAAGGCGTTTTTGTATGACTGGTGCTCGTGCACAGGTGCTGCACAGGGATTAGTGCTGGGCCCCTGGTCATTGATAATATTCATAAATGATGTGCAAATGCACGTTTGCAGTAAGTTTACAGATGACAAAGATTGGTTGGGTGATTTACAATGAGGAAGGTGTCTTGGGTTGGAGGATGATATAAATGGATTGGTCAGATGGGCAGATCACTGCTAGCTGAAATTTAACCTTGATAAGTGTTAGGTGATGCATTTTGGAAGAAGCAACAAGTTAAAAGATTAAATAGCAAGGTAAGAGAATGATTAGAGGAACAGAGGAATATTGGGTGCTTGTCCACAATTCAATGAAGATTGCAGGACAAGTTAATAGGATAGTTAGAAGGCACTGGGATGTTTGCCTTGATCAGTCATGGCAAGAGATTACAGGAGCAGTGAGATCATGTTGGAATTAGGTATAAACAATGACTGCAGATGCTGGAAAACACATTCTGGATTAGTGGTGCTGGAAGAGCACAGCTGTGCTCTTCCAGCACCACTAATCCAGAATCATATTGGAATTGTCTAGAACTTTGGTAAGGTGAACATAGCTTGCGTACTGTGTGTAGTTCTACAGCAAGATGTGATTGCACTGGAAGGGATGCAAAGGGAATGTGTGTGTACCTTGAGAATATTTCAACTGTTCTGTGCAATGAAGGATTTCTGATGGTAATATGAATGGTCTTACAATACCCATTGAGAATAGATCATATGCAGCACTTGCAAGAGTACTGCAAGCTAGTTAGTCTCATAGTAGCAGGAGTATAATTCACAATTATTGAGCAGATTTAATCTTAATCTTGATTCGTAGGAGAGTGTCCTTGATACTTACAAGAAAAAAGATGAAGGCACTGGATACTGCAAAGACACAGGCCCTGACAACAGTCTGGCATTAATAATCGAAAATTCATGCTCCAGAATTAGCCACAATGTGGGGAATTACCCAGCTATATGCTGCCCAAAAACAGGATCAATCCAACCTCATTTCGTTAGTATGATCTCAATCAAAATAATGGAAAGGGCACTAATAATACTATTAAATAACGCTTACTCAATAACAATCTGCTTGTTAATGCTCAATCTGGGTTCCACCAGGGCCCCACAGCTCCTGACATTATAGCTTTAGTCCAAACATGGACAAAAAAAAACTAAGCTTCAGAGGAGAGGTAACTGCCCTCAACATCAAAGCAGCAGGTGACTGAGATCAATGGAAATAATGGGGAAAACCTCAACCAGTTGGAGTCATACATGTGAGCTGCTGCATTCTGGAAATCAAATCTTAGCAGCACTTACACACTTAATGGTAAGGCCCTGGGGAGTGTTGCTGAACAGAGAGACCTTGGACTGTAGGTTCATATTTCCTCAAAAGAGGTGCTCCAGGTAGACATGATAGTGAAGGTGGCGTTTGGCATGCTTGCTTTTATTGGTCAGTACACTGAGTAGAGGAGTTGGAAGGTCATGGTGCTGCTGTACAGGACATTGGTTAGGCCACTATTGGAATACGGAGTTTGATTCCAGTCTCCTGCCATAGGAAGGATGCTGTTAAATCTTTTGTGAATCCTTTCAAGTTTAAGAATGTTACCAGGGTTGTAGAGTTTGAGCTAAAGGGAGAGGCTGCATAGGCTGGGGCTATTTTCCCAGAGGCTAAGGGGTGACCTTACAGAGATTTATAAAATTTTAAGGGGCATGGGTAGAGTAAATAGACATGGTATAGGATAGGAGTGGAAAAGCAGTTCCAGGACTTGGACAGTGACAGTAATGAGTTTCAAATCAGAATGGTGTTTGGCTTGGAGGGGTCTTTGCAGATTGTGGTGGTCATAAATGTTTGTAATTTGCGTTGGGGGTGGCTATGGATTTGAATGGGGATATGAAGAAATATTGGTGACTTACTGTGAGTACATTTTAATGGATAGGCACATGCTACAGCCTCAGGTGGAGGGAGTGAACATTGGAAGTAATGAATGGTTTGCCAAGAGTTGCAATATCCTGAATGGTATAGAGCTTGAAGTGTCATTGGCACAGCATTCATCACACTCCTGAGTTGTACCTTACAGATAGTAGATACATGAAAAAAATCACAAAGTAATCACAGCGGAAGAAAGCAATAAAGGGACACTTTGTTGCAGATTCAAATCAAGGGCCGCTCAGCTTTTGGGGCAATGGGGTCTAGTCACTAAAAAGGACGAAACTTAATTTTTTTCCTTTTAGGGCAGCTGCCTTAATACAGATATTTCATTTACTTGCCATATGCATTCTGTGAATTTCATGTTACTTGGGCGAGTCAAAGCCAATAACGTTCTAAAATGTAGACGGGCCAAAAGGTTTCATCACTAATACTTTCTTATGCTAGACTCTATTTCTGAAATCCAAAATGTTCTATTGCCTCAGTTTAACAACTTGTGCTTATTTGCTTAATAGCACTGATTATCAAACTGAAACCAATGAAGCTTGCCTCCAAAAACATCAATAACCAAGGCATGTTTTTGTGGCAATTTTCCTTTATTCTAGTCTCAGAATAAGTGGAGCATTCATTAAAAGACAACCAAATACCTTAAAATGTGATTTTGTAAAAATATATCAAAAGAAAACAAAAAGCAAAAACTGTGGATGTTAGAAATCAGAAACAAAAATAGAAGTTCATAGGAAAACTCAGCATGTCTGGCTTCATCAGTGGAGAGAAAGCAGAGTTAACATTTCAGGTTCTGTGACCCTTTTTTCAGAACAAATCTGGGTCACCCTTCTGACTACACCTTCTAATTAACTGCAACTTCCAAACAGGACTGTTTCATGTCCTTGAAAAATATACTTTTTTTTAAAAAAACTTGAATGAAAAATTGAGTTGTATGCATGCTTAAAGTAATTCTTTCACGGAAGAACCGTTCAATTTTTAAACAAGAACCAAAGCAACCATATACTCCAAATTTGATGTTGCATTTATTCCAGTTTAACAACTCTACCTTTTAGAAACTGCTGCATATAATTGAAGAATGATCAAATCAGCAGATAGTATTTTGATTCCATTTGATCATCTTCAAACATGTCTGAACCCAACAGTACTCTCAATGTCTCTGATCAAACTTGAATAAAAAGTAAATGGAGATGAGATACGAGAATTTTAAGTTATGAATGTAATGACAAAGAAAGTAACGTGTAAACTGCATGTAAAGATTACATTATATTTTCTACAGTTTGGAAACAAGCCCTTCGACCCAACAAGTCCACACCGACCCTCCAAAGAGGAACCTACCCAGACCCATTCCCTTACCCTATATTTACCAGACTTGGCAATTTAGCATGGCCAATCCACCTGACCTGCACATCTTTTGGATTGTGGGAGGAAACCGGAGCACCCGGAAGAAACCCACGCAAACACAGGGAGAATGTGTAAACTCCACACAGACAATCGCCCGAAGCAGGAATCAAACACTGATCCCTGGCACTGAGAGGCGACATTGTTAACCACTGAGATATCGTACCACCCCATTTTCTTTTCACCCCAACCCTAAAAAGAAGAAATCAGAACTCAGCATGTTATATGTTTTATATATTAATTTAGTTTGCAGAATCTTTACTTACTTTTACTTATCTTCAGATTTTGGTATAAGTAAAGAAATGCTTGGTATGTTAAAAAGAGATACACATGATTAACTTTTCCATGACATTTACGAACTAATCATGTTCGACTAAACAATGGAACAACATTTACAGCAAAACACCCCAAAGTGCAGTCCAAATATAAGAAAGTAAATGGGGAGAAGGATACTAAGTTAAATGAGCAGGCAAAACATTTAGCATATGAACTTGCGCTAGCCATCTTAACTGTACTCGAGCGGAGTGGCTTGCTAGTGCAATTTTACCTGGTTGATGTGACTCTCAGGCAAGGATAGCAAATTTCCTTCCTGAAATACAATTAGTGAACCAGGGGTTTCCACAAGAATGGAGGGTTATGGAAATCGGGGCAGGGCTGTTGCCTGAGTGGGATATTCTTTGGAACGTCGTTGCAAACTCAATAGGTCAAATGTCCTCTTTCTGCACTTTAAGGATTCCATGATTCGATGATGATTCTGATGATAGTTTAAATTTCACTAGTATTAATCCATCCAGCAACATTACCACGACACCACATTTTCCCTAGATACAAAAAAGAAAATCTCACTTTCTGTTAGGAAAATCAGTGTTCTTTTCGCTTTCATCGAGAGGATAGAAACTGCTGCTCTCACTAAGAATGCAGAGTTGAAGGCAGCTCAGGAAGGGAGCATCGAAAGCGTTGTGCCTGGTCTTGGATAGAGTGGCTTGGAAATTAGTGTGTCTGCTGTCTTACACATCTCCTGTGGCTTAAGTCTCATATTTTCAATATGCCAGCACTCATTTCCTACCATACAACTTTCAGCATAGGCCAGCCTTTACTTATTAGATTCGATTCCATACAGTGCAGAAACAGGCTCTTTAGACCAACAAGTCCACACCGACCTTCCGAAGAGTAACCCACCCAGACCCATTTCCTTCTGACTAATGCACTGAGCACTATGGGCAATTTACCATGGCCAACTCACCTGACCTGCACTGTGGGAGGAAACGCCATGCAGACACTGGGAGAATGTGCAAACGACATACAGACAGACACCCAAGGCTGAGAATCGAATCTGGGACCCTGGTTCTGTGAGGCAGCAGTGCTATCCACTGAGCCACCGTGCCTTATGCGCTTCTTCCTTTACCCATTACCACTTGCATAAGCATAGATGGGGGAGGGGGGGGGGGCATGCAATACATGATTAAGACATCACCAACAGATGCAATGTAGCTAGCATGTCGATATCTGAACAATATATCGAATGTCTGTTTTCTCACCCACTGTACAAAAAAATTCAAGACAAAAATGGAACCAGCCTAAACTTGACTGCCATAAATTGCTCAGGTAAGATGCAGAAAGTCAAGTACAGGATGTTGGTCAGGCCACTTTTGGAATATTGTGCGCAATTGTGGTCTCCTCCCTATTGGAAGGATTATAGTGAAACTTGAAAGGGTTCAGAAAAGATTTGCAAGGATGTTTCCACAGTTGGAGGATTTGAGCTAAAAGGAGGCTGAATAGGCTGGGGAGGTTTTCCCTGGAGCGTCAAAGGCGGAGGGGTGACCTCAGAGTTTATAAAATCATGAGGGGCATGGATAGCACAAATAGACAAAGTATTTTCCCTGGGGTGGGGGAGCCCAGAACTAGAGGGCATGGGTATAGGGTGAGAGGGGAAAAATTTAGAGTGAAAGCTAAGGGGCAACTTTTTCCACACAGGAGGGTGGTGAGTGTATGGAATGAGCTGCCAGAAGAAGTTGCGAAGGTTGATACAGTTACAGCATTTAGAAGAGGATTTGTGCAAGGACTAAATCCCCAGGAGAACACGGATTCTAAAGGGTGCACCATCACAAAATGTACACCCATAAAGTCAGGCTTTCACAGTGCTGCCCCTTTGTCAGGTGAAGTGATCTTAAATAAATCTGTTGGGCGATATACTGGTGTTGAGACTTGTGATTTTGTCATCCCAGTCGAATAATGGCATCTGCACATCAACGTACAGCCAAACACCATAGAGTCAGCGATGTACAGCACAGAAACAGACCCTTCGGTCCATGCCGACCAGATATCCTAACCTAATCTAGACCCATTTGCCAGCACTTGGCCCATATCCCTCTAAACCCTTCCTATTCATAGTCTCATCCAGATGCCTTTTAAAATGTTAAAATTGTACCAGACTTCAAGACTTCCTCTGACAGCTCATTTATACATTTACCATCCTCTGTGCAAAAAAGATGCCCCTTAAGTCTCTTTTATATCTTTCCCCTCTTATCCTAAACCTATAACCCTAGTTCTGGACTCCCCTACCCCAGGGAAAAAGCCTTTGACTATTTATCCTATTCATGTCCTTCATGATTTTATAGCCCTCAATAAAAGGTCACCCCTCAGCCTCTGACACTCCAAGGAAAAAGGCCCAGCCTATTCAGCCTCTCCTATAGCTCAAACCCTCCAACCCTGGCAACATCCTTGTAAATCTTTTCTGAACCCTTTCAGATTTCACAACATCCTTCCAATAGGAAGATCAGAATTGCATGCAATATTCCAAAAGTGACCAACCAACATCCTGTACAGCAGCAACATGACCTCCCAACCCCTACACTCAATGCTGTGACCAATAAAAGGAAAGCATACCAAAGCCTTCTTCACCATCCTATCAACCTGCAACTCCACTTTGAAGGAGCTATGAACCTGCATTCCAAAATCTTTGTTCAGCAACACTCCCTTGGACCTTACCATTAAGCGTATGAATCCTGCTTAAGATTTTCTTTTCCAAAATGCAACAAATCGCATTTATCTAAACCCCATCTGCCACTCCTCAGATGGGCCAGTGAGCTGATTAAGATTCCATTGTAATCTGAGGTAACCTTCTTCGCTGTTCACTACATCTCCAATTTTGGTGTCATCTGCAAACTTATTAACTACACCTCCTATGTTCACATCTTAAATTAGTCTGGACTACCTGCCACCCCACAAGTTTCTGGATACAGCTCATCATCCTCTGCCATTTCTACCTACAGTCAGACCCCACCACAAGAGGTATATTTCCCTCCCCACCCCTATCAGCATTCCACACAGACCATTCCCTCCATGACTCCCTTCTTAGGTCCACACCACTCACAAACCCACCACTCCCAGCACCTTCCCTTGCCACCACAAGAGGTGTAAAACAGAAACCCTCACCTCCCCCCTCATCTCCATCCAAGACCCCAAAAGGATCCTTGCACATCTGGCAGATATTTTCCCACACATCCAAATGCCTCATCTACTGTGTCCGTTGCTCTCAATGTGGTCTCCTCTACGTTGGGGAAGACAGGATGCCAACTTGCAGAATATTTCAGAGAACATCACTGGAACACATTCATCAAACAACCACATTGCACTGTGTCCAACCACTTCAAATCTCCCTCCCATTCTGCCAAGGATGTGCAAGCTCTGGGTCGCCTCCACCACTAAATCTAAGCCACCTGAGGCCTGGAAGAATGCCTCATCTTCCACCTTGGGACCCTCCAACCACACTGCAATGTCGACTTCACCAGTTTCTTCATCTACCCTACCACCACCCCCGCCGCCACCCCCCCCCCCCCCCACCCCCAACCACCTCATCCCAGATCCAACCCTCTTGAATTGCCCTAACTGTCCATCTTCCTTCCTACCTATCCACTACACCCTATCACCATCAGCCCCCACCCACATCTACCTATCACCTTCCTAGCTACCTACCTCCAGCCCCAACCTCCCCCTACTTATCACTTAGGCCCCTTCCCCTACCTCTTGCATGTTCCTGATGAAGTGCTTATGCCAGAAACAATTCTGCTCCTCAGGTGCTGCCTGACTTGCTTTGCTTTTCCGGTGTTTTTTGACTCTGATCTCAGTCATCTGCAGTTCTCACTTTTTTCTATTAATCTGAACCAGTTGGTTAACCATGTAGAAAAAGGGTACAGCTGAGGTACAGTTGGGAAAAGCAAATCTTGTATCTTAGCAAGACAATTAGTCATTATTAAAACATTTAATATTACTCAGGACACTGAAGTATCTAAAATTTGAACAAATGCTTAAAATGAGTTTTATCCATTACATCTCCAATCTATTCAAAAACTGTTTAAGTCATATCAAAATACCACCTCAGCCAAAGCAACTTCCAATAAAAGCTGTCATTGCCCTCCATGTGGCTGCTCCTTGGGTGCATTAACAATTTTAAACTCCAAAGTATTTGTATAAATTTTCCATCAATCAACTATGACTTGGCTTTCTGCAAATGAAAAAAACCAAAGCAAACCATCTCTTATTTGGACATAAGACTGTTTCTTCAATGCTTCTGGAGTTTATTGTAAAACAAATGAACTAGTATCAAAATATAATTTAATCAAATGCAAAGCCATAAAAGGAATGAAGAAAAATAAACCCAAGGCCCATTTCTATGCTGGGGATTGACTCTACAAGGCATTTCAAATTTCCAGAATGTATGTTACATAGCATTTACAGTAGACCTATTGGGTGATATATGAACACAGGCTCCATGTTGCAAGCATGTCACCAACTCCAAGAACATAAGAACTAGGAACAGGAGTAGGCAATTCAGCCCACTGAGCCTGCTCAGCCTATTAACACAATCATGGCTCATCTCATTTCAGCCTCGACTGAACTTTCTATCTACCCTCGATAACTCTTCAACCCATTACTAAATTGTAAATCTGTCTCTTTCCTCGAATTGACAATGTATCCTCCACACTCTAGGATAGTGAATTCCATAGATTCGATACCCTTTGAAAGAGGCAATTTTTCATCTGTTTTAAATCTGTACCCCTTATCCTAAAACTATAACCTTGTACTCTGGATTGCCCCACATGGGGAATTATCCCCTCCACATCCATTTTATGAAACTGAAATTTAGCATTTTATTTACTCAATTAGATTTCATCATTTTTCTAAACAGCTCAATCTCTCTTCATAGACAAATCCCCGACATCTGGAATCAATCTAGTGAATCCTGTCCGAATTTCCTCCATTGCAACTATATGCCAACTCAAGTAAGGGGACCAAAATTGCGTGCAATACTCCAGGAGTGTTTCAGTAATGCATTATACAGTTGCTGCAACATTTTGCCACTTCTATACTCTGTACTTTAAGGAACAGAAAATGGGGGAGATACTAAACGAGTATTTTGCATCAGTATTTACTGCGGAAAGGGATATGGAAGATATAGACTGTAGGGAAATAGATGGCGACACCTTGTAAAATGTCCAGATTACAGAGGAGGAAGTGCTGGAGGTCTTGAAATGGGTAAAAGGTGAATAAATCCCCAGGACCTGATCAGGTGTACTCTAGAACTCTGAAGCTAGAAACATGATTGCTGGGCCTCTTGCTATCGATCTGTATCATCGATAGTCACAGGCGAGGTGTCAGAAGACTGGAGGTTGGTAAACGTGGTGCCACTGTTTAAGAAGGGTGGTAAGGACAAGCCAAGGAAATATAGACAGGTGAGCTAGATGTCAGTGCTGGGCAAGTTGTTGAAGGGAATCCAGAGGGACAGGATGTACATGTATTTGGAAAGGCAAGGACTGATTTGAGATAGTCAACATAGGTTTGTTCATGGGAAATCGTGTCTCATTAACTTGACTGAGTTTTTTGAAGAAGTAACAAAAGAGGACTGATGGGGTAGAGCCATACATGTGATCTATATGGACTTCAGCAAGGCGTTCGACGAGGCTCCCCATGGAAGACTGATTAGCAAGGTTAGATCTCACTGAATACAAAGAAAACTAGCCAGTTGGATACAGAATTGGCTCAAAAGGTAGAAGACAGAGGGTGGTGGTGGAGGGATGTTTTTCAGACAAGAGGCCTGTGACCAGTGGAGTGGCACAAGGATCGGTGCTGGGTCCTCTACTTTTTGTCATTTACATAAATAATTTGGATGCAAGCATAAGAGGCACAGTTAGTAATCATGCAGATGACACCAAAATTGGAGGTGTAGAGGACAGCGAAGAGGGTTACCTCAGATTACAACAGGAACTTGATCAGATGGGCCAATGGGCAGAGAGGTAGCAGATGGAGTTTAATTCAGATAAATACGCGGTGCTGCATTTTGGGAAAGCAAATCTTAGTAGGACTTATACACTTAATGGTAAGGTCCTAGGGAGTGTTGCTGAACAAAGAGACCTTGCAAGTGCCGGTTCATAGCTCCTTGAAAGTAGAGTCGCAAGTAGATAGGATAGTGAAGGTGGCGTTTGGTATGCTTTCTTTTATTGGTCAGAGTATTGAGTACAGGAGTTGGGGGGTCATGTTGCGGCTGTACAGGATATTGGGTAGGCCACTGTTGGAATATTGCGTGCAATTCTGGTCTCCTTCCTATCAGAAAGATGTTGTGAAACTTGAAAGGGTTCAGAAAGGATTTACAAGGATGTTGCCAGGGTTGGAGGATTTGAGCTATAGGGAGAGGCTGAACAGGCTGGGGCTGTTTTCCCTGGAGCGGAGGCTGAGGGGTGACCTTAGAGAGGTTTACAAAATTATGAAGGGCATGGATAGGGTAAATAGAAAAAGTCTTTTCCCTGGGGTCAGGGAGTCCAGAACTAGAGAGCATAGGGGGGAAAGATATAAAAGAGACCTAAGGGGCAACTTTTTCACACAGAGGGTGGTACGTGAATGGAATGAGCTTCCAGAGGAAGTGGTGGAGGCTGGTACAATTGCAACATTTAAAAGGCATTTGGATGGGTATATGAATAGGAAGGGTTTGGATAGACATGGGCCAGGTGCTGGCAGGTGGGACTAGATTGGGTTGGGATATCTGGTCAGCATGGACGGGTTGGACTGAAGGATCTGTTTCCCTGCTGTACATCTCTATGACTCTATGAATAATGCCAAATTTCCATTTGCTTTCCTCAATATCTGTTGAACTTGCATACTCGTTTTCTGCACTGAAGCACTCTGAAGTTTCCCTCCATTTTAGATAATATTTTTTGGACGAAATGAACCTCACTCTTATCTACATTAAACATCATCTGCCAAATTTTGGGCCAATCAGGTATAATCTATATCCATTTGTGAATTTTGTATACATTGCAACTTACTTGCCTAATTGCACGATCTGTAAACTTGCCTACATAGTACTTTCAACTGCTGCAAAGTCAATAATGTGGACTGTAAACAGTTGGAGGCCTCCTGAGTACCAAAACATGCAACACCTCACTCGACACATCTTGTGAAGAGATCTTTTGCTTCCCAACACTGCTTTCAGTTAATTAGCCAATCCTGTATCCAAGCTCACAAATCACCCTGAATCCCATGTGATCTTACCTCGCATTAGCGTTTTGTATCACACCTTATCAAAGGCCTTCTGGAAGTCCTGATATACTACATCTACAGGTTCCCAATTATCCATCTTTCTGGTTTCATCTTTGAAAGAACTCAAGCATATTTGTCAAATACAATTTACCCCTCAAACCATGCAGATTCTGAAGTCTGTTCTGACTTTCTAAGCGCCCTGTTCCTTCAGAAGTAGATTCTAATAACTTCCCAATGACAGATGTTAAACTAACTGGTGTTCGGTTTCCTACCTTTTGCATCCCTCCCTTTTTGAGTAAGGAGTTACATCAGCATTTTTCCAATCCTCTGGAACCTTTCCATAATCCAAAGAATTTGAGAATATAACCAATACTATAGCCCACCCCCGTACCCGTAGGGGATATGTTCCAAGACCTACCACGGAAGCACAAAACCATGGACAGGCGCAAACCCATTCATTTAACATTTATCCTCCCAGCAGCCCCGATCCCTGGGTCTGGAATGTTCACTAATATGTTCAGACAGCGGTAAACCACAGGTAACCAAAACCATGGAAAATAATTCTGCAAATACAGCAGTCGCTCTGTGTATTCTCCATCTTTTTGCCATTTCCCTTAAAAACGGCCTGGGATGCAAGCCATCAGGGTTGGTCTTCAATCCAAATAGCTTGCTCAGTAGTTTTTCCCCAGTGATGGTGACTGATCCATGTTCCTCCCTATCTATAACTTCTGCATTACCAGTTACAATTGGGATGGTACTTGTGTGCTCCACCATGAAAACTGATGCAAAATATTGATTTAATGTTTCAACCATTTTCTCACTATTAAATTCCCTAGTGTCATTCTCCAAAGGGCCAATATTCACTAACTGCATTTAAATAATTTAAAGCGTTTACTGTGTACTTATATTTCCTTAGTTATCTTTCAAATATTATCAAAGCTACTCTAGTAACCTGTTGCTGACTTTTTTAAAAAAAAACTTTCCCTACCTTCCACTAACAAAGACAAAAACTATGGCATACCTTTGCCTAGCCATAGATGCTTTTCCCTTCTCAAAGATTTCTTCTTTTGGGATATACTTTAGTTCGCAGGAACTAAATATTTCTTTGAACATCTGCCACTGTTCAGCAACTGCCCTATCTTTCAGTCTTCCATCTGGTCCACTTCAGCCAGATCTGTCCTCATGCCCAAGTAATTACTTTAATAATTCTAGAACAAGTGCGCTACTCTTCAAACTGAATTTAATGATCACTCTACCCTAGAGGCTCCTTAACTAGGCAATTCCTTAATCCCACAACATCAAACCCAGAATAGCCTGTTCCTTGGTTGGTTCCCCAACATATTGCTCCAAAAAACAAATCTCTAACACATTAAAGAACTCTCCCTCGAACCTATCTTTAAAATTTGATTAAATCTAATCTATATACATATTAAAAATCACCCATGATTATTCCTGCACCTTTAGTCCAACCCCACAGAATTTCTCATCTTAAACCATGAACCTACTGTTTGGGGACCAATAGATTACTCCTATTAGGACTTCTTCCCCTTGCTATTTCTCATTTCTACTCAGATGGATTCTACATTTTGGTCTACACTGCCTGTACCATCTATGCCTATAGCACTGGTCGCTTCTTTTACTAAGATGTTCTCCTAGGGTCTATGTCAGTTTCTGCAGGGTGCGCTGGTTTCCTCCCACAGTCCGAAGATGTGCAGGTTAGGTGGATTAGCCAGGATAAATGTAGGGTTACGGGGATAGGGTAGGCTGGGTATGGGTGGAATACTATTTGGAACATCAGTTTAAAACTATAGGCAAAGCATTTCCACTACGTCGCACAGCCCAACCAGAACACAGCAGTGCTTATGAACCACACAACCCTAATCTTTTACCCCATGTGCTTTAACTTTTCACATTGAATCCATCAAGAATTAAACACTTGATTAAGGAGCTTAAGGTAAAGAAACCCGTGGGGTAGTGACCATAATATGATATAAATTCTATCACCCACCCCCCTGTAATCTAACTATATTTTATTCACTCAATTGAAATAGAAAGGCAAAGGGAGGAGCTGGCCAAAGTTGTTAGGAAGGGGAACCAGCAAGGGAGATGGTGGCACAATGGCTGGAGTTACCCAAGGTATTTCAGGAGGCAGAGCAGAAATTCATCCCAAGGAAGAAGAAACAGCAACAATGGCTGACAAGAGAAGTCGGGGACACCGTAAAAGCGAAAGAAAAAGCATATTTATGAAGATGAATGGGTAGCCAGAGGACTGGGAAACTGTTAAAGACCAGCAGAACAGAACTAAACAAAAAGGAATAAAGGCAGAGTTGATGAAATAGGAGATTAAGCTGGGTAGTAATATAAAAAGAAGATTAAGAGTTTTTTTTAGAAAGCTGTATAAAAGATGAGCAGTGCAAGAGTGGACATTGAACTGCTGGAGAATGTCGTCATTGTAATAGTAATAGTAATAGTAGTAGTAATAATAAAAAAAAAATTGGTAGAGGAACTGAACAGGTACTTTGCATTAAAGTTCATGGTGGAAGACCCCATTAACATATCAGAACTTTAAGACAGAGGTAAAAACAATGACTGCAGATGCTGGAAACCAGATTCTGGATTAGTGGTGCTAGAAGAGCACAGCAGTTCAGGCAGCATCTAAGGAGCAGCGAAATCGACATTTCGGGCAAAAGCCCTTCATCAGGAATAAAGGCAGAGAGCCTGAAGCGTGGAGAGATAAGCTAAAGGAGGGTGGGGAGAAAGTAGCATAGAGTACAATGGGTGAGTGGGGAGGGGATGAAGGTGAAAGGTCAAGGAGGAGAGGGTGGAGTGGATAGGTGGTAAAGGAAATAGGCAGGTAGGACAAATCCGGACAAGTAATGGGGACAGTGCTGAGCTGGAAGTTTGGAACTAGGGTGAGGTGGGGGAAAGGGGAAATGAGGAAACTGTTGAAGTCCACATTGATGCCCTGGGGTTGAAGTGTTCTGAGGCGGAAGACGAGGCGTTCTCCTCCAGGCGTCTGGTGGTGAGGGAGCGGCGGTGAAGGAGGCCCAGGACCTGCATGTCCTCAGCAGAGTGGGAGGGGGAGGGGGGAGTTGAAATGTTGGGCCACAGGGCAGTGTGGTTGATTGGTGTGGGTGTCCCGGAGATGTTCCCTAAAGTGCTCTGCTAGGAGGCACCCGGTCTCCTCAATGTAGAGGAGACTGCATTGAGAGCAACGGATACAATAAGTGATATTAGTGGATGTGCAAGTAAAACTTTGATGGATGTGGAAGGCTCCTTTAGGGCCTTGGATAGAGGTGAGGGAGGAGGTGTGGGCGCAGGTTTCACAGTCCCTGCGGTGGCAGGGGAAAGTGCGAGGATGAGAGGGTGGGTTGTAAGGGGGGGGGGGGGTGGAGAAGTGGACCTGACCAGGTAGTCACGGAGGGAACAGTCTTTGCGGAAGGCGGAAAAGGGTGGGGAGGGAAATATATCCCTGGTGGTGGGGTCTTTTTGGAGGTGGCGGAAATGTCGGCGGATGATTTGGTTTATGCAAAGGTTGGTAGGGTGGAAGGTGAGCAACAGGGGGGTTCTGTCCTTGCTACGGTTGGAGGGGTGGGGTCTGAGGGCGGAGGTGCGGGATGTGGACGAGACGCGTTGGAGGGCATCTTTAACCATGTGGGAAGGGAAATTGCAGTCTCTAAAGGAGGAGGCCATCTGGTGTGTTCTGTGGTGGAACTGGTCCTCCTGGGAGCAGATACAACAGAGGCCGAGGAAGAGGAATTGGGAATACGGGATGGCATTTTTGCAAGAGGTAGGGTGGGAAGAGGTGTAATCCAGGTAGCTGTGGGAGTCAGTGGGTTTGTAAAAAAATGTCAGTATCAAGTCAGTCATCATTAATGGAGATGGAGAGGTCCAGGAAGGGGAAGGAGGTGTCAGAGATGGTCCAGGTAAATTTAAGGTCAGGGTGGAATGTGGACTATGAGGTTGGAAGCTGTGGGTGGGAGATCTCCTGAGGTGATGAGGTTAGATTAGATTAGATTAGATTACTTAGTGTGGAAACAGGCCCTTCAGCCCAACAAGTCCACACCGCCCCACCGAAGCTTAACCCACCCAGACCCATTTCCCTACATTTACCCCTGCACCTAACACCAAGGGCAATTTAGCATGACTAATTCACCTAACCTGCACATTTTTGGACTGTGGGAGGAAACCGGAGCACCCGGGAGGAAACCCACGCAGACACGGGGAGAATGTGCAAACTCCACACAGAGAGTCGCCTGAGTCGGGAATTGAACCCGGGTCTCTGGCACTGTGAGGCAGCAGTGCTAACCACTGTGCCACCATGCCGCCCACAAGTTCTGTATGGTCTGAGAGATGATGGAAGACAGTCAGGGGCCGAGGTAAGTGAAGTGGCTATCAATAAGGACAAGATATTGAGGAAGCTAAAAAAAAAAGTATGAAGGTTTTTAAGTCAACGACCAGATGGACTACACCCCAGAGCTCTGAAGGAGATAGCTAAGGAGACTGTGCAAACAAATTGGTGGTGATCGTTCAAGAATCACTGAAGTCAGGGAGGATCCCTGAGGACTGGAAAATGGCTGACATATAACTTGTTAGGAGGAAGAGGAAAAGAGGAAAAGAGGCAGAAGACAGGAAATTATATGTCAGTGAGCCAAGTGCACAAGGTCTTCAGCACCCCTGCAGATAGACTGCAGTGTAGATACACCTGGTCATGGCTAAACAAGTCTATCCGCTCAAGGATCAATTTCCTGCTGGAGTCCTAAACATTCTTGGTCAGATTCACCAACATCAAGCTGGTGTTCGTCTGATCATTAGGTCCTGCTGACTAAGATCTACAGAATGACCAGCAGGTTGGGAAGAAAATGTGGAAGTGGGAACGTGAAACTGTTGTCCTCAGAACGCAAGAAAATGATTACACAGGTTGGAGAACCATGAAACCCCTCAGTGTCCAGCAGCCGGGTGGGAAATTCAGTCAAGGGGAACATCAAGAGGCTCTTTATTCACAACAAAGGTGTTCAGCAGACAGGAAGGAGAGCGAGGAAGAAGAAATGAGGGAAAAAAAAACTGTCAGAACTCCAGAAAAGCATACAGAACCTACTCCTGCTGCAGATAATGGGGTCAAAAGGCATGGATGATCTCCAGGTGAAGAGCCAGCAAACTTATCTCTTTGCCTTGGTGACCTCCAAGGAAATCCTTTCGCCCAAGGTCCGTCACATGGAGCAGGATGAGACATGCTAGCCTTTCTATTACCAGAAAGTGTACAGAGATAGCTGTGTTAAGCAGCCTGAAAGAAGGTGGTGGCTTGCCAACATCATCATAGTCTAACATCCCAAGGATCAGTAAATCCTTTTATGCCCGACTGTATGACATGAAGCCCACTGACAAGAATGGCTTCCCAAATGTTCCTGTCCCCTATCAGGGAGGTCTTAGATGACAACATGCAGGAAGCTGAAACAGCCATTACCTCTAGACAAGGTGACAAAGGCCCTCAAGTCCTTTGAAAAGAACAAAACTCTCAGAAGTGACAGCTTACCAGCAGAATTATATTCTGCTCTATGGGATTGATTGGCAGGAGCAAAACATTGCAGCCAGAGTCAAAAATGGCTGAGAAATTGGATTTTTTTTAAAATCAAAAAGGTATTTAAAAATCTAGCAGTGATTGAGCTGGAAAGAAAAATACCAGTTATAGAGTCATAGACACACAGCACAGAAACCACATTCTGTTGGCCCCCCCCCTTCAACCCACCCTCCCCCTGCCATCATGGGAACTGCAAAACCTACACCCACACCTCCCCCTCACCTCAGTCCATGGTCCAAAAAGATCCTTCCACTTCCAACAGAAATTAACCTGTACTTTCTACTGGAATCATTGCACCTGATGTGATCTCCTCTACACTGGGGAGACAGGATGCCAACTTGTGGATCATTTCAGATGACATCTCTGGTACACCTACACCAAACAAATCCACCACCCTGTAGCTGAACACTAACTCCCCCAAGGACATGCAATTCCTGGGCTGCCTCGATCACTAAAACCTAACCACCCGATACCAGGGCAAAGAATGTCTCATTTTCCATCTTGGGGCACTCTAACCACATGGGATCAATGTGGATTTAACCAGTTTCCTCATTTCCCACATCACCTCCCACCTTATCCCAGACCCAACCTCCCAACTCTGCACCACCCTACCTGTCCATCTTCTTTCCCACCTATCTGCTCCACCCTCCTCTCTGACATATCATTCTCCCCCACCGTCATCTACCTATTGCATTCCCAGCTACCTTTTCCCCATTTATCTCTCAGCCCCCTTAGCCAACAAGCTTCATTCCTGATGAAGGGCTTATGCCCAAAACGTCAACTCACCTGTTCCTCAGATGCTGCCTGACTAGCTGTACTTTTCCAGCAGCACACTTTGAATCCTCCTGGAAACAACTTTGGTCCAACTCATCCATGCTGACCAGGTATCCCAAATTAATCTAGTCTTATTTGCCAGTATTTGGCCCATATTATTCTAAACCCTTCCAATTCATATACCCATCCAGATGCGTTTTAAATGCTGTAGTTATATCAGTGTCCACCACTTCCTCTGGTAACTTATTCCATATACATACACACATCACCCTCTGTGTGAAAAAGTTGTCCCTTAGCTCCTTTTTATATCTTTCCCCTCTCACCTTCAACCTATGCCCTCTAATTTTGAAGTCCCCTACCAGAGGGAAAAGACCTTGGTTACTCACCCTATATGATTTTATAAACCTTTTAAGGCCACCTCTCAATCTTCAACACTGCAGGGAACACAGCTCCAGCCTATTCAGCCTCTTCCTGCAAGTCAAAACCCTTGCAGCACCCTTATCAGTCTTTTCTGAAGATTTTCAAGTTTAACAACATATTTACTGTAGTAGAGAAACCACAATTGAATGCGGCATTCCAAAAGTGGCCTAACCAACGTACTGTAAAGCTGCAACATAACCTCTAACTCCTAAACTCAATGCACTCACCAATAAAGGAAAGCATACCAAACCCCTTCACATCTTATCTACTTGTAATTCCACATTAAAGGAACTATGATTTTGCACTCCAAAGGTCTCTTTGTTCGGCAGCACTCCCCAGGACACTGTCTTCAAGTGTATAAGTTCTACCCTGATGATTTGCCCTACCAAAACATAGCACTTGATACTTACCTAGATTAAAGTCCATCTGCCACTCCTTGGACCACTGGCCAACTGATCAAGGTCCCCTTGTTCGGAGATTACCTTCTTGACTGTCCACTACATCACCAGTTGGTTGTCATCTGCAAACTTACTACGCATGCCTCCTATATTTACATACAAATTATTTATGTAATGACAAAAAGCAGTGAACCCAGTATTGATCCATGCCACACACTGCTGGTCACAGGCCTCCGGTCTGAAAAACAATACCCTCCACCACAACCGCCCTGTCTCCTTTCAGCCAGTTAAACATCCAAGTGGCTGGTTCTCCCTTCATTCCACGTGATCAACGTTATTAACCAGTCTTCTATGCAGAACCCTGTCAAACACCAGAGTTCCATGTAAGGAATGTCCACCACCCTGCCTTTATCAATTCTCTGTCACTTCCTCAAAAATCTTTTGATTTATTTATTTTGAGAGATTTGAGCAGGAAGTAGTAATGATTTTCCCCCACCACTCTGCCTTCATAAATCCTCTTCATCCTCAAAAGAAAACTCAATCAAGTTTGTGAGACATAATTTTCCACGCACAAAGCCATGTCAACTATCCTTAATTAGTCCTGGTCTTTCCAACTACATGTAAATCCTGTCGCTCTAACAACTTGGCCACCACTGGCAAGTCAGACTCACCAGTGTTTAGCTCCCTGGCTTTTCCTTACCACCTTTGTTAAACAATGGCACCACGTCAGTTGACCTCCAGTCTTCCGGCACCTCAGCGGTGGCTAGCAACAATACAAATCTCTCAGCAATCAGCCCAGCAATCACTTCCTTAATTTCCTACAAAGTTGAAGGGTACACCCGAACTGGTCCTACGGATTTAATCACCTTTGTGTTTTAAGACATTCAGCACCCACCTCCTCTGGAATATGGACACTTTAGGATATTGCTATTTATTTCCCCAAATTCTCTAGCTTCCTTTTCCTTCTTCACAGAAACATGGATGCAAAATACTCATTTGGTATCACACCCATCTCCTGCAGTTCCAACGTAAGTGGTCCTATTCTATCCCTAGTTACTCTTTTGTCCTTTAAATCTATGTTAGATCCCGTTGGATTTTCCTTAACCCTATTCCCCAAGGCTATTGCATGCCCCCTTTTCACCCTCCTGATTTCCCTCTCAAACATGGAATATGACTGCCATAATGTTAAGGGCTTGGATGGAGAGGAATTTAAGTGTGTGCAAGAAAACTTTCTTCTGCAGGTGGATGTACCTACTAGAGAAGGAGCAAAACTTGACCAACTCTTGGGAAATAAGACAATATTTGCAGGTAAAGGGATGGCTGCAAATTGGAAAGCTTTCAAAACTGAGATAAATGGAAAGTCCAGAGACAGTGTGTTCCTGTTAGGATGAAGGGCAAGCCTGGATGACTAGAGACATTGAGGTTTTCTTCAATAAAAAAGGAAAGAAGCATATATCAGGTATATGGAAGGAATTGAGTGAATCCCTAGAGAAGTACAAGGCCAGTATTCCCTACACCTACCAGCCTTGCCCTTCACCCTAACAGGAAGGCACTGTCTCTGGACTTTCCATTTAAATCAGTTTTACCTGCAAATATTGGTCCCCAATCAACTTTTGATAGTTCTCACCTAATAGTGTCAGAATTAGCCTTCCGCCAAAATTAGAACTTAAATTTTTATATCTAGTATATCCTTTCCTATCACTACTTTGAAACTACTAGAATTATAACCATTAGCCTCAAAGTGCACCCCCACTGACACCTCAGTTACCCACCCGGTCTTATTTCCCAAGAATTGGTCAAGTTTTGCTCCTTCTCTAGTAGGCACACCCACATACAGAAGGAAGTTTTCTAATACACACTTAAATTCCTCTCCATCCAAGCTCTTAACATTATGGTAGTCATATTCCATGGTTAGAAAGTTAAAATCCCCTACCATTATCACCATAATATTCTTACAGATAACAGTACTTACAAAATTTGCTTCTCAATTTCCTGCTGACTGCAGGAGGGGTGTCTGGATTACACACACACACACACACACAGTCTCAATAAGGTGATCATCCCTTTGCTTTTTCTCATTTTGACCCAAATAATTTCACTGGACGCAATCCCCAGATTATGGCTGTACCCAGGGAAGATACGGTTGTCCCTAATCAAAAAAAAAAGCCATTCCTCCTATTCTCTTGCCCCCTTTTGATCCTTCCTATACCAGCTACATTCTGGATGTCATACAAACCACCCCAGTTTAAATCCTGAGTGGCTACAGGAAATCTCCCTGCCAGATGGGATACATCCTAGGTTGTGGAGAGATACTGGTAACAATCTTCCAAAGCCCCTCAAAACATGCGAGTAACATCTGAAGACTGGAGGATTATGAATGTCAACCAAAAACAAGATTAAAAATTTAGAATTTTCTATTAAAATGTGATCATCAGATATGACATTCACTATCAAGGCATGCGCTTATTGTCCATTTTTAAACATCCTTCCAGAAAGTACTGGTGAGCATCTTGAACTGCTGCATGTTTATGTGGTGCAGATTCTCCTCAACAGAATTTAGGGATGGAGTTCCAGAATATTGACCCAGAGTACCAGAAAACAATTAGTTTACAGTCAGGCTGGTTTTGAGCTAAAGGGAACTTGTAACATTTGTGATGTTCCAATGTGTCCTTGTCCTTCTAGGTGTTGGAGGTCACTGTCAAAAGGTAATTTGGTGAGATTTTGCAGGATATCTGGTCAGTGAAACACAATGCCACCACTATGTGGAGACTATGACTATTAAAACCAATTGATGGAATGCCAATCAAGCAGACTCCCTTGTTCTGGATAGCATTGAGCTTCTTTAGCGTTGTTGAAGCTGCTTTCTGAGCGAGAAATATTCCATCACATTGCTGATTTGCATCACAAATGGTGGACAAGTACAGTCGAGTGATGGGTGGGTGGGACAAAGTCTTGCTGCTGCCCTCCAGACTCAGACTTGGTTCTCTGATATATGGTTTATCTTCATTATTGATGCACTCACCTGGGGCGAGTGTACTTCATTTTCCCAAAATGGTTAAGCTTTGAAATACAACATTGTATGATCCTTCAGCTTTAATCGACCAATAAGTCAGCAGGCTGAGCCAAAAGCATGAAGCTGTATTATAACTGAGTTTAGAGCTGGTTGTGAAGCACTTCTAAAATTCTAATTGTTGTTTGACAATAGAAAACGTCTCCACACATATATAGTACTTCCAAAATTCCATATTTTCTTTGGGTGAATAAAACCTGCTGACCAAACATCAAACTTTTCCATGGCACTGTTATTTCAGTTTTTAATACTGTAATAAATGTTTCCTCTATTAAAACAAAGTTCACAGCACATGTTTAAAAGCTTGAGCTGGGATTTCAACAGGTGATATTTCCAAGTTGAATCACCCAGTAGTTCATTGCATCAACCAAGACCAACATATCAAGGTTTCCAATTACACGCAGTTTGCTAAGTGCATTTCAAATACTCAACATTATAAAAACAGATTACATAACCTACTCTAACTGAACACATAATTATGTGTCTAAATATTACATTTATCGCAATCCCTTATCTAACCCACACTGAAGTTAACAATGGTCATAAGCCCTGGGGTAGGCCACAACTACACAGTTCTGACCCACAATCAAACTGTACATTGCAAGTATACCACATGTTGAAACGCCTTTTCATTAAGCATGTGCAATTCTGCCACATCAAGAATTAACCCAAAGCAGTGTACTATTTCAAATAATTTATGCAAATGCATACATAACTCTTGGGAATGCATATTGATTATCCAATTATATCTTTAGGGAGGGGGGGAATAAAAGTTTGAAAAGGAGAGCCCCACATGATACAGGGGAAGATAGAGAATCTAAAAGAACAAGCTTGCATTTTTACAATTGTTTTCATAACCTCTGGCTGTAAACAATGTTTTAAGACATCCTGCAAATATAACCTGTTTTCACCCGCAAGTATAATCCACCGCTAAAATAGAAGGAAATACAGCAAACCAGTTAGCACAAGGCAGAGGCCATGAAGTGAGAGATTATCCAATTATATTTTCAGTGCGATATATTAAATCTGCCACACAGATTAATGATTGGGTTGCCAGGGCAAGAGATCCTCCCTGTTCTTCTGCAAATATTGTGCCAGATTGATTGCACTCTCATAACACGATGGAGAGAAGTCCACAACACAATCTAGATAGTTGAGGGCAATATATGATAACATTTTGAAAAACTTTAGCTCCTTTTAAAAAGGTCAGACAAAATTAAACTCAATTAAAATGCAAAATTTTAATTCAGCCCATCAAGTCTGCTCCCCTTCAATCCATTCATGGCTCATCTAATAATCCTAAATGGCACTTTCCTGCCTTTTCCTCATAACGCTTGGTTCCATTACTGATTCTAAACCAGTCTATCTAAGCCTTGAATATACTTAATAACACAGACTCAAAACCTGTAGTAAAGAATTCCAGAAATTCACTTCCATCAATATTCCACCTCAAATGCCTTAAAGGAATGACAACTTATTTTGAAATCGTGACCCCTGGTTCTTGACTCTCCCATAAAAGGTAGATGCAGGTGTTTTCCCTTAAGTCCACAAAGGATCTTGTACATTTCAATATGGTCACCTCTCATCCTTGTATACATGAGCAGGTACGAATCTAAAGCACTCCTCTTAAGATAGCCCCTCCATACCTGGCATTTAACTTAGTGAACCGTCTCTAGACAGCGCCCAATTTTAGCAAGACCTCCCTATTTTCAAAATCCATTTCCCCCAAAATAATATCCAACATTCCATTGGCCTTACCTATTACTTTCTGAACTGGAGGCTAGTTTTTTGTGATTTATGCAGGAGGACCCCAAGCCTCCATAGTTTTATACTCCAATCATCTAGAGTATATAGGTCAACATTTGATGCAACATTCCACTTACCAGCCAAACTTTTTTGGTGAATCATGGATGGAGACTTCTAAACCCTCTTGTTCTGTAGCTTTCTGCAGTCTCCTCTATTCTTCTTGTAAAGCGTACAACCTCATTTTCCCCACATTACATTGCACCTGCCACGTTATTGCCCACTTATTTTACCTGCTTACATTCCCCTGCAGGCCTTTTCATCTTCAACCCTTTCTTTCCACCTATTTTGGTGTCATCCACAAAATTTTGCTATAACACATTCACTTTCCCTTATTTCGCTCTAAATTTATTAGACATAATTGTGGCCTCAGCACCGATCCCTGCGGTAATACACAACTTTGACATTGCTATCCTGAAAATGCCCCTCCTTATCCCAGCTCTACCAGCCAATTACCTGGGCACACTAATATACTACCTTCAACACCATGGGCTCTTATCTTAGCAGCCTAATGCACAGCACCTTATCAAGCACCTTCTGAAAGTTCACATCCACTGCTTCCACTTTAGCTAACCTAATTGTTATCAAGGATTTCTAATAAATTGGTCATGCATTATTCCCCCTACATGATGCCATGCTAACTCTGCTTCTTCACTTTGTACATTTCTAATTACTATTGTGGTTCTGTTCGCCGAGCTGGGAATTTGTGTTGCAGACGTTTCGTCCCCTATCTAGGTGACATCCTCAGTGCTTGGGAGCCTCCTGTGAAGCGCTTCTGTGATTTTCCTCCGGTATTTGTAGTGGTTTGAATCTGCCGCTTCCGGTTATTGGTTCCAGCTGTCCGTTGCAGTGGTCGGTATATTGGGTCCAGGTCGATGTGTTTATTGATTTGAATCTGTGGATGAGTGAGTGCCATGCCTCTAGGAATTCCCTGGCTGTTTGCTGTTTTCTGTTTGGCTTGTTCTATATAGTAGTGTTGTCCCAGTCGAATTCAAGTTGCTTGTCATCTGTGTGTGTGGCTACTAAGGATAGCTGGTCATGTCGTTTTGTGGCTACTTGGTGTTCATGGATGCGGATCGTTAGCTGCCTTCCTGTTTGTCCTATGTAGTGTTTTGTACAGTCCTTGCATGGGATTTTGTACACTACATTGGTTTTGCTCATGCTGGGTAATGTAGTGTACAAAATCCCATGCAAGGACTGTACAAAACACTACATAGGACAAACAGGAAGGCAGCTAACGATCCGCATCCATGAACACCAAGTAGCCACGAAACGATATGACCAGCTATCCTTAGTAGCCACACAGCAGATGACCAGCAACTTGAATTCGACTGGGACAACACTACTATTATAGGACAAGCCAAACAGAGAACAGCCAGGGAATTCCTAGAGGCATGGCACTCATCCACAGATTCAAGTCAATAAGCACATCGACCTGGACCCAATATACCGACCACTGCAACGGACAGCTGGAACCGATAACCAGAAGCGGCAGATTCAAACCACTACAAATGCTGGAGGAAACATCACAGAAGCGCTTCACAGGAGGCTCCCAAGCACTGAGGATGTCACCTAGACAGGGGACGAAACGTCTGCAACACAAATTCCCAGCTCGGCGAACAGGACCACAACAACGAGCACACGAGCTACAAATCTTCTCCCAAACTTTGGATTTCTAATTACTCTATTACATCCTTTAGGATAGACTAACAGTATTTTCCCATTTACAGATGTTAAACTAACTGCCCCACAGGTTAGCTGTTTCGGTCTCTTCCCTTTCTAAATAAAAAGGTGCTGCATTGGCAATTTTCCAAATATCTAGGCCAGGTCCAGAATCCAAGTAATCTTGCAAGATTATTATCAGTATGTTGACTACCTCTGTAGCTACGTCCTTTAATATCCTAGGATATATCCCATCAGATCCAGAATGCTTATCTGTCTTTAGCCCTTCAGCTCCCCAATACATTTTCCTCTCAACAGTTATTTCCTCTCCTGTTCCCTTTGATTATTTAGCATTTTTCAAATCCTACATGTATCATTGACTGTGATGCAAACTGTTTATTCAACTTACTTCTGTCATTTCCTGGTTTCCCTCCTTTCCCCAACATTATTCTTAAGTGACGTCCATGTTCACTTTGGCATCTCTCTTTCTTTAAGCTCTTGTTATCCATTAATATTACTTGCATATTTACCCTCAAATGTTTACTCACATATTCTTAATTGCTTTTTTGCTGTCTTTTGGTTTTATAACCCCTCTCTAAAACAACTTGCTTCATGAACTGACTGGACCTCTATTCCCCATATTCACTGCTATTCCCTCAACTTTATAATTTACTGGGACTTGAGCAGGAGTAAGGCAAATTCTCTGGCTGCATTCCTCGCCACACTAGTTAAATAATTTGAGGGAGATATAGAGTTTATTTGCAGGATGTGAAGGAGATTTAACAGGTCTCAACTAAATTGGAGTGTTTTTCAGTACTCAAAATGTTCCCCTTCCACAGCAATAATTTATTCAAACGCTCCCATAACTGCCTGTAAGATCCTTGTTCTCAAGTAAATCGATGCCCATCGCAGTAGTACTTCAGGTACAGTTTCTATCTTTGACCTCCAAAGTCCGATGGATATAAACTCAAAACATTTTTCAACAACTATTTTAGACTCAGATGGCTTTTTATTATAGCAGCCCACTGTTTTAGTATTATTTTCAAGAACAAAAGATAAGGGTTAGCCAATTACCTTGTCCATTTTTTTAAAGTTCATTTGTGGAATATGGGTGTCACTTGCTGGCCAGCATTTATTGCCCATCCCTCTATTGATAGAGAGGAAGGGTTTGACCATCGCATGTATTTATTCATGACAGTTCTTTCTGCACCCAATCACTAAACTAAATTAAAAGCCATTCGCATCCTAGCCCCAGGAAAACTAGGATTAAGTGAGGTGCTGGAAAAGTACAGCAGGTCAAGCAGCATCCGAGGAGCAGGAGGATGGACATTTCAGGCAAAAGCCCTTCATCAGGAATGAGGCGGAGTGTCAAGGGGATGGTGAGATAAGTGGGAGGGGTTGGGTCAGGGAGGTAGCTGAGTGTGTGTGATAGGTAGAGCAGGTGGGGGTAATGGTGATGGGTCAGAGAGGAGGATGGAATGGATAGGTGGGAAGGAAGATAGGACTGGTCACGAGGGCAGTCCCGCGTTGGAAGGTTGTAAGATCGGGGTAGGGGGAAAAAAAAAAGAAAGAGGAAACCGGTGAAATCCATATTGATGCCAGGTGGTTCCAGGGCCCCAAGGTGGAAGAGGAGGTGCTCTTCCTCCAGGCATCGGGTGTTCAGGGCGTGGCAAAGGAGGCGGCCCAGGACCTGCATGTCCTTGGTGGAGTGGGAGGGGGAGTTGAAGTGTCCGGTCACAAGGCTGAGAGGTTAGTTGGTGCGAGTGTCCTAGAAACATTCTCTGAAGTATTCTGCAAAGGTCCATTTGTAGGTGGCAGAAAATGCCATTGCTATCACGTACAAAACAGACTCTAGAGAAATATTTCCCTCCCCACCCCTATCTGCTTTGCATAAAGACCATTCCCTCTGCAACTCCCTTATCAGATACCCTCCCCCCACCAACCAACCCATCCTCCTCTCCCAGCACTTTCCCATGCCATCGCAGGAATTGCAAAACATGTGCCCACACCTCCCCTTTAGCCTTCCACATCAGAGTTTTACCTGCACTTCCACACATCATTTACTCTATCCGTTACTCCTGATGCAGTCGTAGATTAGACTCCCTACAGTGTGGAAACTGGCCCTTCGGCTCAACTAGTCCACACCGACCCTCTGAAGAGTAACCCACCCAGACCCATTTCCCTGTGACTAATGCACCTATCACTATGGGCAATTTAGCATGGCCAATTCACCTGACGTGCACATCTTTGGACTGTGGAAGGAAACTGGAGGAAACCCACACAGGCACGGGGATAATGTGCAAACTCCACACAGACAGACAGTTGCCAGAGGCTGGAGTCGAACCTGGGACCCTGATGTTGTGAGGCAGCAGTGTTAACCACTGAGCCACTGTGCTGCCCACTTCTCTACACTGGGGAGACAGGATTCCTACTTGCAGAGCGCTTCAAACATTACCTCCAGTACACCGCAACAACTAACCCCACCACCCAGTGGTCGAACACTTCAACTCCCCCTCGCACTCTGCCGAGGACGTGCAGGTCCTGGACCTCCTCCATCGCCACTCCTTAATCACCCGACGCCTGGAGAAGACCCCCACACCTTCCCCCTCTGGACACTCCAGCCAGAATGCAATATGGATTTCAACGGCTTCCTCAGTTACCAACCCAACCTTATTCCAGTTCCAACTCTCCAAACTCAGCACTGCCCTCATGACCTGCCCACCTTCCTTCCCATTTATCCACTCCACCCTATCAGCATTAACCCCACTTCCATATTGCACTCAGCTACCTTCCCCCACTCCTTTCCCATTTATCTCACCACCCCCTCAGCTCACAGCCTCATTCCTGAGGAAAGGCTTTTGCCCAAAACATTTATTCTCCCGCTCCTTGGATGCTGCTTGACCTGCTGTGCTTTTCCAGCACTACACTCTAATCTGCTGTCCTCATTTTCACCTGGAAAATTATGAGCGGCATTCAATGGCTTCAGTCTTCCCAGTATTCTATCAAAGAAGGCTTCTGCTTGTCAATATTAGAGGTCAGCTAAGCAGTGCATTAACTTTCCATTAGGAATTTAAAAAGAAATGTTGCTGAGGTAAAGGGGGTGTTGTCAGCACACAAGTGAATATTAATACTATGCCTTTGGCTGATGTCACCAAAATCCCCATTGATGAGAATTAGGTGTGGACCAATATTTAATTCTTGGCTATACCAAAGATAATGGCAATGAAACCAGGTAGAGAACACACAGTAAATTACTCCCTGGTATTAGTATGATAAAGGATGGAACCACACAAGAATAATTCCACCTAGCTGGAAGACAGACGGAAAGGACATAGGGCCGAATGGCCGCCTCCACTCCTTTGAGCCTGCTCCACCATTCATCATTATTGTGGCTGAATATCCAACTCAATATCCTAATCTTGTTTTCTCCGCATAACCTTTGATCCCATTCACCCTACTATATCTAACCATCTCTTGAATACGTTCAATGTTTTGGTATTAACTACTTCCTGTGATAATGAATTACACAGGCTCAGCACACTTTGGGTGAAGAAATGTCTCATCTGTCCTAAATGATCTACCCAGAATCCTCAGACTGTGATCCTGATTGTGGACACGCCCATCAAGAAGGTACATTCAGGATGAATGTTCCCATCTGGTCTTGTCAGAACTTAATAAGTGTCTGAGATTCCCTTCTCATTCGTCTGAACTCCAGCAGAAACAGTCCGAGCCTGGTCGGTCGGTCTCTCCTCATGTCAGGACATTGAAAGAACAATCGTGCCAAACGGCCAAGGGTCAAGGAATCTTGACAGGCATTCATCATATTCATTTTGTTTGTTTTCATTCAAAAAGAATGGCTTCGATGCCAGGATTATCTACAATACTTAACTACAGAATCCTATAGAAGAAATGTTCAAGTCCTGCAGATCCCAAAGCAGCTAATTTAGAGAAAAAGCACAAAATACATATGCACAGGGGGCTTACACTGACATCATGACAGTTTGGTTCAAATTTGACAAAAGGAGCTGAAATCTAGAGAGGAGGCAAGAGTGATTACCCTTGAAAACAAGACAAGACTGCAATTAACAACGTGGAATCAAGAAGCTCTAGCAAAATTCAACAGGGATCATAGAAGCTCTGATCATCCAGAATCATATCAGACTCAAAAGGAAGATGGTAGTTGTTGCCAGATGTCAAATCATCTCTGCAGGAGATCCTCAAAGTAGTGTCCTAGGCCTAACTATCTATCTTCAATGACTGACTGACTTTTCATTCATCAGATCATAAATGAGGATTTTGCTGATGATTGCACAACATTCAATGTAATTCACAATGCCTCAAGTATTGAAACAGTATATCTGTATGCAGCAAGAGGGGGACAATATCCAGTTTTCAGCTCACAAATGGCAAGTAACATGCGCACACAAATGCCAAACAATGACTGACTATCTCCAACATTAGTATTAGCATTCCGAAGCATTCAGTAGCATTACCAGTGAGTTCTCAAACATCATGAGGAGTCATCATTGATAAAAACTGAACTGGATCAGCAATATAAATATTGTGGCTACTAAAGCAGGCTTGAGATGAGCAATTATTCAACATGCAATTCACCTTCTTACTCTCCAAGGCACAAGTAGAAATGTGATGGAATACTCCCACTTGCTTAGACAAGTACAAATTTCAGCAAGTCAAGAAGCCCAACACCAAGACTTGACTGGTGCCACATTAAACTTTCATTTCCTCTACCACTGTAGTAAATGTATAATCAAAGATGCACTACAGAAATTCAACAAGGTCACCTGTGACAGCACCTTCCAAATTCAGGACAACTATTGAGAAGGATAAAAGGGAAACAGGCAGGCAGGAACAACATGCAGATCCCTTTCCAAGTCACTCACCAGACTTGGAAATATAATCATTATTCCTCCGGTGACACTGGTTCAAAATCATGGAACTTATTCCCCAACAACATTTGGGTCTACCTTCACCAAATGAACTGCACCAGTTCAAAGAGAGAGTTCACCACCTCCTTCAAGAACAACTAGGAGTAGACAACTATGCTGGCCTAGCTAGCGACACCTACATCATGAATGAAACAAATTGTTCATTTTACATGGTAAAATTTATAACAGTCACTACATTTTCCTTAATTAAAATTGGTGCCAGTTCAGCAAGCAAATTCATGAGACTAGCAAAAGTAGAACAAATATTGATACCTTATCTACATGTATGCTTGAAACATTAAAAAAAAATCAGTTAACATTTCCACACATCAGATATCAATATAAAATAACTGTGCAGTACTTCCTACGACCTAGCCTCTAAACAGAACTACATCCTAATCATGGGCTAGATTAGAGTGATGCTGGAAAAGCACAGCAGGTCAGGCAACATCCGAGGACGGACGGACGGACAGACAGACATATCAGGCAAAAGCCCTTCATCACATTCTAATCATGTTTCATTCAAATGTCAGAATGTATTTTAAAAACTGCTGTACTCAAATGGTACTTGCACCAGAAAGATACAATGTGACCTTTGCACCCAATTGTCTGAGGGAAAAATTTACTATCTTCTTTGAAACATGCAACAGCATATGCTCCAAATGCAGATGGCTGCATTTAAAAATCATAAAATGTAACCATTACCTGACTTAATATTTGTTTCCTCCCTAGTCCTGAAATTCTCATGAGGCTAACTCAGCAACATTTGGCCATCACAATCTCAAGTTATTTAAGTGGAGAACGTTTCTCTCAACTTGTTTTCCCTATCTTGGCACTAACGTTTCCTCTGGTGCTCTCTGGTCCATACAAGACTCAAACTATGATCGATTGTTAATATAATCCTAGGACTCATACATTAAAAACAGCTATAAAGCATGTTTCTTTTTGCAACTTCATCAGTGAATATAGTATATTATAGATTAGTTATATGTTAGCAAACGTAGAGATACAGATATCAGATCGACAAGAAACCACAGTTAAACAGGGTTTGCTTCAGCACTTCAACCTACATACTCAGTTTCCACAGTAAAACAAAGTTCACAAGAAAGTAAAACATATTGAAACTTGCTTACTGTTGCATATGAAGGAAGCTCTGGGTATATATTTTCAAGGCAGCCTATCTATCCACCTCCAACCAATGTGATGTGCAAGTTACAGTCAGTTAGCAGAATGCTAGAATAGCCAACGATCCTGCTAGGTTCTTCAACCAACAATGGATAGCTCAGTATGTTACTGGACTAGTAATTCAGAGGTCAGAACGAAGTGATCCACTGACCACAAATTCAAACCTCAAAATGTGGAATTTATTGTAAACTTTTTCTTAAACAAAAATGTAATAAATTTCCATACACTTATTTAAAAGATGTGCTTTTTAGGGAAGGATATCCGATTTCAGCTGATCTTTATATTTGACTTCAAATTTGTAGTAACATTGTTCACTCTTAACTGCCCTCTGAAAAATCTAAGTGAGTATCCATATTTTTTAAAATCAACCTGTTCACATTATGATAGACATCTCAAGCAGGCAGAACTTGAACCTGGACCTCCTGATTCAGAGGTACATACATTACTCATTTGGATTGTGGTAAACTTCTCAGCTTATTCAAGATAGAGGCTCACTACCACCAAAGACAATTAGAGATTAGTAACTAATGCTGCCTTTGCCAGTAATACCCACATCCTATGGACAAATAAATGCTTACAACACTGCAGTCCTTAGACAATCCAGGGATATAACTTTCATCTCCAAATCTTAAGTCTTTTTGCACTTAGACGCACACATATACTATTTTCTACTCAAGCTGTTCAGAGATTATATTACACACCCCCGGAACCTCAGGCCTCTGAGTTCAAAGACAGGGATACTAGCACATCACAAAAACCCAAACGCTAAGGGATTGATACTTCATTAAAAAGGGGTAAAAACAATGACTGCATATGCTGGAAACCAGATTCTTGATTAGTGGTGCTGGAAGAGCACAGCAGTTCAGGCAGCATCCAAGGAGCAGCGAAATCAGGTGCTACCTTTTGGATGAAAAATTTTATATTTTTTTTAAAACAAAAAAAGGACAAACCTCACCAAAAACAATATTGTAACTCGTAGCATTGTTTCCAAAACGGGCGTGTTATTTGGTACAAACACCCGACTACCAAAAGTCTGTGGGATTTGCCCCCACAATTGATAACGCGCTACAAAAAAAATCCTTCGTTGACTGTCAAGTACTGAGACGCCCTGACGCCGTTGAAGCGACATACTGTAAATACATGCACGCTACTTCGCTCATACTCATACCAGCCAATACAAACCAGCTAATTACAAATACTAAGCACATTGGCTTAAAAAGTAAAATAATCCCAAGTATGTACTAAAGGAGTACAGACACCACCTCAACTCCTGGTTAAAGCTTCCGTCCAAATAGCGGGTGCGGTGGCAACAAGTTATCTCCGATTGAAACCCCATTTACAGCTATTTCAAGAAGAACCGGTCTTAAATAATCGCTGACTACAGTTTACACACTGGATCCGTCTTGGGTTATTTTTTAATCCCTAAAGCGACCATGTTGCGAAATACACAAGAATGCAGCTCGAATACTGCTGAACTGTGAACACAAATGGGTGAGTGTAGGGTTGTAATTACGGAAGACTGTACCTTCCAGCCGGCCGAACTGTTGCTGTCTCCTTTATCCTTGAAGTAGGGCACGGAGCGGACCATCCAGTCGTAGATCTGGGACAGGGTTAGTCTCTTGTCTGGGGAGCTCTCAATAGCTTTCGTGATCAGATCTGCGTACGACATGTTGCCCCAGGCGTTCCTGCGGGACGAGGCTTTCCGCTGTTGGGGCCCCGCGCCTCCTCCTGCACCGAGGCCGCCGCCTCCGGGGGAATGGGCCGAGGATGGAGAGCGAGAACCTCGGGGGCCGCTCAGCCCCGCCGGTTGCTGCTGCTGCTGCTGCTTCTTCAAAGCGTCTCCTCCAGGCGGCTCGGACTCCGGCTCTCCCGCGGCAGCGGAGCCGAGCAAATCCTCTTCATCCTCCTCTTCCTCCTCGGGGATCATCTGGGCAGCGTCGGTGGGCTCGCTCTTGCCCGGGGAAGAGGAGGCGGGCAGGTCTGGACGGGGCAGGGGCCAGGTGCAGGAGCGGGGCCGGCTCTGCGGCTCGAAGTCCGGGTCGATGTCGATGTCCAGCGGGGAGCCGGCCGTGGCGGAAGCGGTCCTTTCGCTCATGATGGGGAAGACTCAGGCACCCTGCCCGAGTGGACGGAGAGAGAGAGAGAGAGAGAGAAAGGGGAGAGGAGGCTTGGGTAGGAGGCGGCTATCGGCGCCGGGACGCCCGGCTTCGCTTCACTGCAGGATCGCAATCACAAAAAAAAGTATTAAAGCCGTACCCCGTGACTCGGAGCCATGGCAGGGTGAATGTGGAGATAGGGGTTTCAAAAACTCGAGACTGCGGCGGGGTCGATGCTGTTGAAAGGGGGTCCTGAGAAGGGAGATGTGCTCCGCTTCACTCTGCACTCTCACAGGTCCGTCGCTGCCATCTTCTCACCCTCTCGAACCCATTTGCTTGGGGGGGGGGGGGGGGGGGGGAAGTGAAGAGAAAAGGAGGTGCCGTTGTCAGTCAGCCCCCCCCCCTTTTTAAAATAAACCCCACTCCGCCCTACACCCCCCAACACTCTCCAATCCCTTTCAGGAGATTTCTCCACTCCCAAACCCGGATTCACTGCAGGGGAATGAAGTTGTGGAAGGGAGGGGGAAATCAGAGCAGGGGGAGGGGGAAATCAGAGCAGGGGGAGGGGGAAATCAGAGCAGGGGGAGGGGGAAATCAGAGCAGGGCAAGTGTTCCCTCGTATCTCCCACACTCCTCCCTCCCTCCCTCCCTCCCCCTCCACGCTCTCGCGCACCAGCAGTTGGCCTCGCGCCGTCACTCCGGGATACGGACGCTCTAGAACGGCCGGCGGTTAATCGGCAGCCGACAACAGGATTCCCACTCGGTGCACGTTCGATGTTGGCGACGTCCACTCCTGGCTTTGCTTCGCCGACCACTTTTTGACAGGAGAGAGGCGCTCACACATCCACTCGCTCATATTCCTTCGCTTTTTTTTTACACCCTCCGAGGACGGGCGAGAGGGTGGGCCAAGCGAAACAAAAGTTAAGCGACGCCAGGAGAGCGTAACCCAGCTTTACTATCGTCTTCGCCCAGCCCAACTCCTCCCGTCCCGCCTGCTCATTGGATCGACCCATGCTTACGTCGCCGTATTCTCCCACCCAGCCAGCATTGTGGAGGCAGGGAGAGAGGAGAGTCCGCGCGCTCGATTGGTCGAACGGGGGAGCTGTCCATCATCCTCTTCACGGAGACCCCGCCCACCGGCCAGGTTCGGTTGACGAGGTGAAATACGTTGCGTCATCTCTGGGAGTGAGAGGGGACGGGACCTTCCCCAGCCAGCTCTCCATTGGTCCGAAGTGGATGCCACTCAGGCCGAATAGTCATATCAATTGGTTGAGACTCTCGCCCATGCTGAGCTTTGTATGTGTGGTTTGGGGGAGGGGAGGTATAAAAACAACAACACTGTGGTTAGAGAATTTAATAATTAAATCCCGTCCTCGATGCACGTGGATAGGAATGGTGTGGGGTGCGCGGGGGAGGGGCTGCGGTTTACTTCATTTACTTGTGGCTTTTCTGTCTGTTTTTTGTTAACATGTGTATGTGTGTGGTGACGTCCATCTGGAAAGCAGCAGGGCCGTGAGCTGTCGTTTCTGGTGACTTGCTGCCCTCAATATTGTCAGTTCGAGGCGTGCTGCAGCCATGCTGCATTATTTTCAGCGTGTCATCGCAGCACGTGTGCAGTGTTGTCAACCCAGCTTTCTCTCTCTCTCAAACAAAGATCCGCGTTGTGTCCTGCATAAAATCCAGCTTTGCTTTGCTTTCCTTCTCTAGAAATTTAAAACCAACGTAGTTTGAGGTCAATAAAAGTGTCAGAATTGGAATTTGTTTTCGCAGCGCATTTCATAGACCTGAAGGAGAGAGCTGGAGATATGAAGGAAGGGGCAATATTAATCTAAACGTTCATACGGCGGTGTTTTGATGGATTTATGTGGGGGTGGGGGGAGAACTGATCCGCCCCTCGCCACGATAATACCATAGCTGCGTTTCCCCTAATGAGTACAACAACCCACGTACCTGACCATCTGTTTTAATCTTCACAAAGAACATTGTGTACATCATGTGTTCGTTTGTATTTCGCTTCAACATTTTAATCAACAAATTATCTTAACTTTAAAGGGGAGGAGTTTAATCTAAACTGAGCCACTGTGAAGGACTGTTTGCAGTTAAATCTGCAATCTATTATGATCCATTAGGGTGACTGTAAAACGCATGATAACATTTGAATGGATTGTGCACTGCACATGCGTTGCTATGTAATTTGACCTACATTGCGATGTCTCTCGAGAAGCCTGACTATGCAAACAAAGGAGGAACAAAGTTAATTCGAATCAAGGAGATTTTAATGTCGAACGGCAATAGATATACAAAAAATTCAAAGCGTAGTTCTTTATAATAATAACAACCAGGATAGATAAAACGCAGACAGGATAATCTGATACATCATACCTGGAAGTAAATGGATAAAATGGCTCCGTACTTTCAAATGAGTCGTCGCACATTCTATTTAGCATAGAAATAAAATGCATGATCCTAAAATGCATGATCCTTTCTCATCAACGTTTGGTTTACAAATAGTCTGAATTTTACACTGTGGATGAGCTCGCAGTAACTCGTTAATAAATGTCCAATATACCAAAAAATATTTTTTAAACTGGTGCCTAGAATACAGAGTTGTTTGTGGTATTGCAGTAGATTTTGAGTTCTAATATGCAATAACGAGCTTACACTTCAAATGTTAGTTTCCAATCAAGGTCACGCTATCAAGGACTTTGCCATATCTTCGGCTTCAATAATGTGGCACTTATTGGGTGTGCCAGCAATAAATTAGTTACGTTTATTTTACCCAGGTTTCCACCCACTTTGGTACCCGTTACATTTTCTAATAACATTTGCGATGGATTCCTCTCACCACACGCCACCTCCCCCCCCCCCCCCCCGCCACGACCTTGTATTCGTAAATGCTCAACAAACAGTTATAGGGGTGTCAACATGCAAACTCTTCTGTAATAACGTCATATATTCCATTTTATGTTTTTCTATTTAATTTGTTCTGAATCAATTCACTTCTCATGTAAACTAAACATCCAGGGTTGTCAGCAGTAAGATTAAAGAGAATTTGAAATACCTAGGTTCAATACCAGCAGACCTAGTTAAAAGCTTATTTATCCATACATTTCATGTTTTCTTTTGCATTTGCTAATTCATTAGACCACTATCTTTTCTCTCCCATTTCAAATATGACACATGGATTTTCCATTGGGAATTCCTCTCAAACAGCATTTTGCAAAAAAAAAGTTATGTAAAGATGGCATCTTACTAAAGAATCATCAAGAGGATAATATCTTCATGCCGCTAATTCCACTACACTCAGAATTTCTGACAAAAAATATTTTCTAAATCTGTAACCAGGCATGTTATACATCACATGCTCTCTTGCACCAAAAATCCACCAAGGGTCTTTAAATTTTGCCAAATTTCTAGTGCTACATGCACTAGTTTGAATAATAGGTGCCTGCCGTCACATTCAATAATGTAAGGACACCTGAGTATTATTGCATGTCATGTTAACCCAAAGTAATTTTCATTCAGAGTTGTAGGGCTGAACTTACAAATTGGCATCTTCTGGAATAAACAGATTGTTTTATGAGTAAACTTTGCATCAGCTAGGTTTGTATGAATTTAGAAGAGTAAGAGCAATATGATTGAAATATAAAAGATCCTGGGGGCGGGGATTACAGGATGGCTGCGAGGATGCTTCCTCTTGTGGGAAAATCTAAAACTAGGGATTACATTTAATAATAAGGGGTCACCTAATTAAGAAAGAGAAGGCAATTTTTTTTCTCTGAGGATTTTGAGACATTGGAATTCCCAGCTAGTCCCGTTCCCCCAATTCTATGCCTGTGATCCTGCAAGTTTACAATCCTGTTTCCTTCTAAAATTCTTTTTTCTGCTTCCACAACCTTCATAAGTACTGAATTCTATGTTGTTTACCATGTCATTCCCATGTCACTTGCTGCATAAAAAATGCTCTTCTGCACATCCCTCCAGCATCTCTTGCCCAAAACATTATTATTTCCAGTCCTGGTAAGATCAATGGAAATAACAATTTTTGATCTTTGTCGAGGGCAAGACAGGTTAACACATGAGAAAGAGATCCATTTTTAGTTGTGCAAACCTTTGTCCTTTTACTCTGTAAGGGAGAACATTAGAAATAGCAGCAAGAGTAAGACATTTATCTCCTTAAGCCTATGCTACCATTCTATAAAATAATGCCTGTTCTGTCTCAGGTCTCAACTCCTCTTTTCTGCCAACCCTTAACTTCTCAGTATTTCAAAAATTTATCTACAATCCATTTAAATTCTTTTATTTAGTAATCTAGTCTCTGCAGCTCTATGAGGTTGAGAATTCCAGACAGTCACTACCCTCTGAGAGAAGAAATTCCTTTGCATCTCAGTTCTAAATAAATTTACCCTTATTCTGTAACTGCATTCCTAGACTGAAATTCCTCCACTAGTGAAAACAATTTCTTAACATCTAGCCTGTCAAGCCCTAGAAAAATCCTGTATCTTTCAATAAGATCACCCCTCATTCTAAAGTTGATTGAATTTCTTTTGAACTATCTCCAATACCAGGATATCATTTCTTAAATATGGAGATCAAAATATCACACTGTACCTCAAGTACAGTTCATCAACACTCTGTACAGTTATAACAAGACTTCCCTATTTTAAACTCCAACCCCAGCAAAAATTCCATTTGCCTTCTTAATTACTTGCTCCACTTGCATGCTAACATTTCATATTTCATGCACAAGAATATTCAGATCCCTGTGTTTAGCGCTTTTTCAGAGTTTCCGTCCATTTACATTATAGTTTGCCTTTTGATTCATCCTAGCGACATGCATGAATCACACTTTCCTATTAAATCCATCTGCCAAGCTTTTTCCACTCACTCACTAAGCTTATCTATTATCCCCTTGCAGTTTTTTTGTCTTCATCAAAAATACCCTGTGTGTTAACAAATCTGGACACATCTCACTGTGCCCTCTGTTCCAAGTTAAATGAAAGTAGTAAATAAAGGCCTAAGACTGATACTTGTGATACTTTGTTAGTAACATTTTCCAGACATTGCCAAAAGAGCTGAATTCGAAAGATGAGATGGAATGAGTGAGCTTGACATCAAGGCCATATTTGACTGAGTATAGCATCAAGGAGTTCCAGCAAAACTGTAGTCAATGAGAATCAGGAAAACTGTCTGATATTTGGAATTATACCTGGCACAAAGGAAGATGGGGGTGGTTGGAGATCAGTTATCTCAGTGCCACTATATCTCAGTAGGGTTTTCTCAGGGTAGTGTACAAGGCCCAACTATCTTGAGCTGCTTCATCACTGACTTGCCCTCCATCATATGGTCAGAGGTCAGGATGTTCACTGATGATTATACAATGTTCAACAACTCCTAGATACTGAAGCAGTCCATGTCCATATATACAGCAAGACCAAGACAATATGCAGGCTTGTGCTGAAAAGAACATCGGAACAAGAGTAGGCCATTCAGTCCCTCAAGACTGATTCACCATTCAATGAGATTACGGGTAATCAGTGGCCTAACTCAAAATACCTGCCTTTGGCCCATATTTGTTAATACCTTTGCTTAACAAATATTTAACTATCTTAGACTTAAACTTAACAACTGATCTAGTATCGACTGCCATAAACAAAAGAAAGTGGCAAATAACATTTGCACCATACAAGTGCCAGACAATGATAACCTTCAATGGAAAAAAATCTAACCATCATCGATTAACATTCCAATGGTGTTAACATCACCAAATCACCCACTAACAATAGTCTGCGGATTACTATTGACCAGAAACTCAACTGGACTAATCATGTAAGTATTGTGGCTACACAGCAGGTCAAAGGCAACAAACCTTGCAATGAGTAACTCACCTTCAGATTGCCCAGAGCTTGTCCACCATCCATTAGGCAGAATTCAAGAACATGCTATAATATTCCCCACTTGCCCGGAAGACTGCAGCTCCATCAACACTCAAAAAGCTTGACACCATCTTGGACAAAACAACCGTCTGGGACTGGCACTGCACTCAGAAGCATCCACTACCTCCACCTCCAATGCTCAGTAGCAGCAGTGTGTACCTTTTACAACATGCACTGCAGAAACTCACCAAGCACCTTCCAAACCCATGACCAGTATCATATAGAAGGACAAGGACACCAGGCACATGGGAACATCACCACCTGCAAGTTCTTTTAAAGCTGCTCACCATCCAGACTTGAAAACTGTTGTAGTGTCACTGTATCAAAATCCTGGAACTCCGTTCCTAATGGCATTGTAGGTGCACCTATGCTAAATGGACTGCAGTGGTTAAAGATGGCAGTTTACCACATCCTCAAAGGCAAGTAGGGATGGGCAATAAATGCTAACGCAGCTACAAAGCCCACATTTTGTGAATGAATTTTAAAAAAACTTGAAAAAAATCTGAAATTCCAAATTTCTGTCTTTTGTATATTATCCAATCCATAATCCATACTAATGCATTCTCCAAATGCAGCAATCTGGGGTCAGACTGAGCCCTGGATGGGAGCCCAAGTGTGTGGCCTCTGAAAGCCACCCTCCTGCTCTTGCTTCTGAACCTCTCCACATGATGCTCATCCTTTGATAAAAGTAGAAAAAAACTTAGCCACTTGTCACTGGATCCTCTAATGAGTAGGCTTCAACTTTAGGGCCAGAAGCTACCATCCTCTGATTGCCAGTGTTGAGGCCTGAATAGGATGACTTCACCAGAGGAGTGAACACTGGCTAGTGTGCAGAGCTTGGTGACCCAAGAAACAAAATATGATTGACAAGCAGCTAGGAATATTTTACTATTTACCAAAGGACTGGCTCCAGGAACATTGACAATAGAAACCACCATGATGAAAATCTAAAGGTCGGTGATTCTTTATTGAAGTCAAGAATGCTGTGATTACGGCTTGGGTTGCCAAATTGAAAAGGAACATTTTATCCATAGTTAGTGACTGATTTTTGTGAAAGCATTATACAAATCTGATTAACAATAATTGTTGTCATCAAGTTTGCTTTTCCACAGAAGCATAGCTATTATTTTGGTGGAAATGGAGTGTATAATAACATTGCCTTTCATAATGGCAGCTTATTCCCATCAACCCCCTCATATGTGCGGGTAAAATAATTCAGGGTTGCAGTTTCTAAAAGGTCTGTACATTCTAGTTTTGGGAAAATGTGAGACTGGATTTCATAGTTGGCCTATATCATGCTTGGAAGCTCGATTTATTTAATATGCCGGTAAATTAAGCTATGTAGGTACCAGCTGGTGACAAGAGTTTGAATTCAATTTGACCTACCGATAATTCCAAAGTTGTCCTTATTTTGTTCTTCCAACCTTCTGAGCTTCAATCTTAAAAAATCTCATTTCTTGTTTTCAAATTCCTTCATGCCCATTCACCTTTCTTTCTGTCACAACACATTACCACCCTCATGTGAGTATGATTTAGATATAATTTCCTGCAGGCCAGAAAGTTGAAAAATGGTAATGCTAGTGTTCTTTGTTTCAAAATATGTATTTTAGTTGCATTCCTATCAGTTTTATTCAGGATGCCGTTGTTAGTCACGAAAACCAAGGGCAGAAAATAGGACAGGGCTAAAGTAATCACTGATCCAGAATAAAAAATACTGTAGCACTTCTGCTTATCAAGGTGAATGATATTAGCTCTGGGAAATGGAACAAATTCTATTTTGAGCACAAATGATAACCTGGTCAGACATAATGCAGTTATTTACCATTGTGAGGAGTGGAACATATTCTTACTGGTAGGTGAGTGACAGCAGTAAAATTTTTACTATGGCAGTCTATCGAATCAAACTGTTTATTCGTTATTTGCAGGATCCATTGAAAACAAGATAATCTGTGAAGACAATCTAGGAGAACATTAGTAGTTGTCTTCATACAATGATGAGCTGCAGCTTGACTAATGTGAAAAATGTCACCTGAGGCTGGAGATATTCTGTGGTTAAAAAAAACATTAAGTGAGTGGTCAGTTTCATTGTTGAGTTTCACATTTCAGTGGACAGCAGGTTTTCAGTCAGTAGCTGATAATAAATTCCTAGTAGCCTCTGGGTAGAAGCATAACATTTTGATGCATGGATGAGCAGAGAAATCTGAATGAGATCTTTCAGTTCTGTAAACCATTTGTAGGATCAACTTATTAGGAATAAGCAATTCTGTGATGCCTAGCTTTAAGCCCCTTCAAACTGGACTCCTCTATTCACTCCTCCTTCTTGTAGGAAATACAGAAAATCCAGTTCCCCACTCAAGAAAGTTTAAAATGATCTACCACACTCTTTAACTGATAGAAAACTGATAAAATAATGTTTCAGTGCAGCCCCAGAGCACAATATGACAGGAATTACTGTCCAGGAAAATTCTATAAACAGACAAAAACTTCAACAATAGTCTCTTTCATGCAATGCTGCCTCAGGACACTTATTGCTGTGCTGTTCATATTGCCACTTACGTTGTGGAGACGTTTCTCAGGATGTGGATGTTACTGGCAAGAACAACATTTATTGTCCGACCCTAATTTTTCTTAAAAAGATATTGGCCCTTCCCTCTAAATTGCTGCAGTCATGTGGTGTGGTGACTGCTTTAGGCAGAGAGTTCCAAGATTTTATTATATATCAGAGTTTAGAGGGTTGAATCTTACAGTTCTTTGGCTAAGTGTGAGTTTCATCATTTTTCCCAGAGGGTTTCTCTTAGAACATAGAACATAGAACATAGAAGAATACAGCGCAGTACAGGCCCTTCAGCCCTCGATGTTGCGCCGATCAAAGCCCACCTAACCTACACTAACCCACTATCCTCCATATACCTATCCAATGCCCGCTTAAATACCCATAAAGAGGGAGAGTCCACTACTGCTACTGGCAGGGCATTCCATGAACTTACGACTCGCTGAGTGAAGAACCTACCCCTAACATCAGTCCTATATCTACCCCCCCCTTAATTTAAAGCTATGCCCCCTTCAGTTAAAGTGAGATCTCTCATGTGCACTTACCAAACCCATTATTGACTACGTAATGCAATCCCCTGACACGACTGTCTAACCCCATTCTAGTCCACAACCCCCTACGACCCACCCTCCCATTCTGGCACTTTCCCCTGCCACTGCAGGAACTGTAAAACCTGTGCCCACACCTCCTCCCTCACCTCTATCCAAGGCCCTAAAGGAGCCTTCCACATCCATCAAAGTTTCACCTGCACATCCACCAATATCATTTATTGTATCCGTTGCTCCTGATGTGGTCTCCTCTACATTGGGGAGACTGGGCGCCTCCTAGCAGAGCGCTTTAGGGAACATCTCCGAGACACCCGCACCAATCAACCAAACCGCCCCGTGGCCCAACATTTCAACTCCCCCTCCCACTCTGCCGAGGACATGGAGGTCCTGGGCCTCCTTCACCGCCGCTCCCTCACCACCAGACGCCTGGAGGAAGAACGCCTCATCTTCCGCCTCGGAACACTTCAACCCCAGGGCATCAATGTAGACTTCAACAGCTTCCTCATCTCCCCTTCCCCCACCTCATCCTAGTTTCAAGCTTCCAGCTCAGTTACTGTCTCCTTGACTTGTCCGACCTGCCTATCTTCTTTTCCACCTATCCACTCCACCCTCTCCTCCTTGACCTATCACCTTCATCTCCTCCCCCACTCACCCATTGTACTCTATGCTACTCTCTCCCCACCCCCACCCTCCTCTAGCTTATCTCTCCATGCTTCAGGCTCACTGCCTTTATTCCTGATGAAGGGCTTTTGCCCGAAACGTTGATTTCGCTGCTCGTTGGATGCTGCCTGAACTGCTCTGCTCTTCCAGCACCACTAATCCTGTAACCCCATTCTATGAACTGCCACTCTTGGAAAAACTCATTGCCTTACCAGATAGCCACCAAAATATCAGTTTGCCTGGTGCTTGCACCATGTTTACAATCAGACAAGCATTGTGAAACCTGGCATTACCCTTCACTTGCAATGTGATAGCACAAAACCACAAAGTCATATTGCTCAAAGCTCATAAGTTACATGGCTGACACTCCCTCACACAGACACCTCTATTGTCTCACCCTAGTCGCTGTTTAGCCACTAGGCCACACAGTCTAGTTGTCCTTACCTAGATCACCTCTAAACACATTCTGAAAATCACTTGTCATTGTCGAGTAGGGGAACATCACACAGAGGCAAGCAATTGAACAATTACAAAAGCAAGCTTTTATTTACAGCCAGCAAAAGCAAACATAAACTAAATGAAGAGATCCTACAGTTCACAGTCACATTGTATGCCAAAGGCTGGCATGATGACTAATGACTATTATGCATTCCACGATTTCTTCTCCCAGTTCCCATCGACTGGAACCTGGCATCAAACAGGAACTGTCTGTAGTACCCAATGCTGTTGAGCTTTGCCATGTACAAGGAGAGCTTCCACCTCCTTAATGTCATTCTCCCTGTTGCTCAGCACCTAACACATTGCCTCACTGCAGAGCCCAGCCCACTTAGGATGATGCAATACACTGACCCAAACAATGGAACTAGATCTTCAACAGCTCTATTGTCTGCTCCACCATGCCCTGGTTAAAGAATAGGTGGTTTTACATCAGTGCACCACATCAGTCAGGGGTGTGTGCAATGAGGTAATCAGCCATGGTTGTAGTAGGTGGTCTTTGTCCATCAGTAACCAGCCTTGTAACGTGTCTGGTCTCATTAGAGTGCTTCAGCACATTCGAGTAATGGCAGTTGCTGGGAAGCAGGCCAACACTTCCAAGATTATATTAGATTAGATTAGATTACTTACAGTGTGGAAACAGGCCCTTCGGCTCAACAAGTCCACACCGACCCGCCGAAGCGCAACCCACCCCCCTACATTCCACCCCTTCACCTAACACTACGGGCAATTTAGCATGGCCAATTCACCTAACCTGCACATTTTTGGACTGTGGGAGGAAACCGGAGCACTCGGAGGAAACCCACGCAGACATGGGGAGAATATGCAAACTCCACACGGTCAGTCATCTGACTGTGGGAATTGAACCCGGGTCTCTGGCGCTGTGAAGCAGCAGTGCTAACCACAGTGCCGCCGTGCCGGGATTGGTGAGGTATTGGTGAGAACAGATAATCTGGTCATTACTGGAATGGACTCCATTCCTGTTGATGAATTCTGCAGCACCTGAGGGAAGCAACAATGTTTCTGAATCTTACTGCCAAGGCAGCTGCATTGACTTTGTCACATGTGGAAAAAAATTAACCAGTATGATCTTATAGAGACAGCAGGGAAAGCAGTATGTAATAGACACTGTCAGTACCTTGCACTGTCAGTGCAAACCTTGACCTACTCTTGGGAAATAAGGCAGGGCAGGTGACTGAGGTGTCAGTGGGGGAGCACTGTGGAGGAGCACTTTGGGGCCAGTGACCACAATTCTATTAGATTTAAAATAATTATGGAAAATTATAGACCCAATCAAAAAGTTGAAGTTCTAAATTGGAGAAAGGCCAATTTTGACAGTATTAGGCATTTGGTATGCTTTCATTGGTCAGAATATTGAGTACAGGAGTTGGAAGGTCATGTTGCGGCTGTACAGGACATTGGTTAGGCCACTGCTGGAATATTGCATGCAATTCTGGTCTCCTTCCTATTGGGAAGATGTTGTGAAACCTGAAAGAACTCAGAAAAGATTTACAAGGATATTGCCAGGGTTGGAGGATTTGAGCTATAGGGAGAGGCTGAACAGGCTGGGGCTGTTTTCCCTGTAGCATCGGAGGCTGAGGGCTGACCTTATAGAGGTTTATAAAATTATGAGGGGCATGGATAGGATAAATAGACAAAGTCTTTTCACTGGGGTCGGGGAGTCCAGAACTAGATGGCATAGGTTTACGATGAGAGGGGAAAGATATAAAAGAGACCTACAGGGAAACCTTTTCACGCAGATGGTGGTACGTGAATGGAATGAGCTGCCAGAGGATGTGGTGGAGGCTGATACAATTGCAACATTTAAGAGGCAATTAAATGGGTATATGAATAGGAAGGGTTTGGAGGGATATGGGCCGGGTGCTGGCAGGTGGGACTAGATTGGGTTGGGATATCTGGTTGGCATGGACGGGTTGGACTAAATGGACTGTTTCCATGCTGTACATCTCTATGACTCTAACTTTTGAAAGCTGACTGGGGGCAGATGTTCGCAGGTAAAGGGATGGCTGGAAAATGGGAAGCCTTCAGAAATGAGATAATGAGAATCCAGAGAAAGTATATTCCTGTTAGGGTGAAAGGAAAGGCTCGTAGGTATGGGGAGTGCTGGATGACTAAAGAAATTGAGGGTTTGGTTAAGAAAAACGAGGAAGCATATGTCAGGTATAGAGAGGATAGATCAAGTGAATCCTTAGAAGAGTATAAAGGAAGTAGGAGTATACTTAAGAGGGAAATCAGGAGGGCAAAAAGGGACATGAGATAGCTTTGACAAATAGAATTAAGGAGAATCCAAAGGATGTACATCTCTCTGACTCTATGACTCTAGCAGGTAACTGGGAGAGAATAGGGCCCCTCAAACATCAGCAAGACGGCCTTTGTGTGGATCCGCAGAAAATGGGGAGATACTAAACGAGTATTTTGCATCAGTATTTACTGTGGAAAAGGACATGGAAGATATAGACTGTAGGGAAATAAATGGTGACTTCTTGCAAAATGTCCATATTACAGAGGAGGAAGTGCTGGATGTCTTGAAACGGGTAAAGGTGGATAAATCCCCATGACCTGATCAGGTGTACCCTAGAACTCTGTGGGAAGCTAGGGAAGTGATTGCTGGGCGTCTTGCTGAGATATTTGTATCATCAATAGTCATAGGTGAGGTGCCGGAAGACTGTAGGTTGGCAAACGTGGTGCCACTGTTTAAGAAGGGCGTTAAAGACAAACCATGGAACTATAGACAGGTGAGCCTGACCTCAGTGGTGGGCAAGTTATTGAAGCGAATCCTGAGGGACAGGACGTACATGTATTTGGAAAGGCAAGGACTGATTAGGGATAGTCAACATGGCTTTGTGCGTGGGAAATCATGTCTCACAAACTTGATTGAGTTTTTTGAAGAAGCAATAAAGAAGATTGATGAGGGTAGAGCAGTAGATGTGATCTATATGGACTTCAGTAAGACGTTCGACAAGGTTCCCCATGGGAGACTGATTAGCAAGGTTAGATCTCATGGAATAAAGGGAGAACTAGCCATTTGGATACAGGACTGGCTCAAAGGTAGAAGACAGGGTGGTGGTGGAGGGTTGTTTTTCAGACTAGAGGCCTGTGACCAGTGGAGTGCCATAAGGATCGGTGCTGGGTCCTCTACTTTTTGTCATTTACATAAATAATTTGGATGCAAGCATAACAGGTACAGTTAGTAAGTTTGCAGATTACACCAAAATTGGAGGTATAGAGGACAGCGAAGAGGGTTACCTCACATTACTGCAGGATCTTGACCAGATGGGTCAATGGGCTGCGAAGTGGCAGATGGAGTTTAATTCAGATAAATGCAAGATGCTGCATTTTGGGAAAGCAAATCTTAGCAGGACTTATACACTTAATGATAAGGTCCTAGAGAGTGTTGCTGAACAAAGAGACCTTGGAGTGCAGGTTCATAACTCCTTGAAAGTGGAGTCGCAGGTAGATAGGATAGTGAAGAACGCAGTTGGTATGCTTTCCTTTATTGGTCAGAGTATTAAGTACAGGAGTTGGGAGGTCATGTTGCAGCTGTACAGGACATTGGTTAGGCCACTGCTGGAATATTGCATGCAATTCTGGTCTCCTTCCTATCGGAAAGATGTTGTGAAACCTGAAAGAACTCAGAAAAGATTTACAAGGATGTTGCCAGGGTTGGAGGATTTGAGTTATAGGGAGAGGCTGAACAGGCTAGGACTGTTTTCCCTGGATCATCGGAGGCTGAGGGGTGACCTTATAGAGGTTTACAAAATTATGAGGGGCATGGATAGGGTAAATAGAAAAAGCCTTTTCACTGGGGTTGGGGAGTCCAGAACTAGAGGGTGAGAGGGGAAAGATATAAAAGAGACCTACATGGCAACTTTTTCACGCAGATGGTGGTACGTGTATGGGATGAGCTGCCAAAATATGTGGTGGAGGTGGGTACAATTGCAATATTTAAGAGGCAATTGGATGGGTGTATGAATAGGAAGGGTTTGGAGGGATATGGGCCGAGTGCTGGCAGATGGGACTAGATTGGGTTGGGATATCTGGTTGGCATGGACGGGTTGGACTGAAGGGTCTGATTCCATGCTGTACATCTCTATGACTCTATGTCTATGATTCTAGTACCTGGTTCCACCTGGTCACCAGGTACCACAATCCTCACTCTACCATAAGCCTTCAAAGTTTGGGAGAGGATTTGTAGCTTGGGTGCTCGTCGTTGTGGTTCTGTTCGCCGAGCTGGGAATTTGTCTTGCAAACGTTTCGTCCCCTGTCTAGGTGACATCCTCAGTGCTTGGGAGCCTCCTGTGAAGTGCTTCTGTGATGTTTCCTCCGGCATTTATAGTGGCCTGCCACTATAAATGCCAGAGGAAACATCACAGAAGCGCTTCACAGGAGGCTCCCAAGCACTGAGGATGTCACCTAGACAGGGGACGAAACGTTTGTAAGACAAATTCCCAGCTCAGCGAACCGAACCACAACATCATAAGCCTCAATGTCCTGTTTTGCCTTGCACTAGCCTTACAGCCCATTTCCACTCATCTAACTCCATGTAGAGACCCACCACATCGAACTTTGCCCCCAGTACATAACTGATGCCCACTGTGATCCTGTATACCCCTTGTGGCAAACCTCCTCTCTCCCATGTATCTGGATGTTCCACCTATCACTGCCCATCCTTCACCTCAATATATACCTCCGCTTTTCCCTCCCCCAGCCTGACACCTCACTCATGTTTGCCAATGAGCTCCCCTTTGCCTCTACAGTTACCCACTTGCAGCCTGCTCCCATCAATGGATAGACCCCCTGGTCTGTATTCACCTAAGACCTCTGACCAATCTCAGTGAGCTGTCTCTAGACATGACCAACCAGACCCTGATCACTATCTTTGCAGCTCCCTAACTGATAAGATGCAATTTCACTGAATGCTTGGGATGGCCTTACAGGATTGACTGCTACCCACTCTCTGAATTGTAGTTGAACAAATTAAGTAACATTTGTGCCACAAAAATGCCAGGCTATGACCCTCTCCAAGAAGAGAGAATCTAACCATCGCCCTTGACAGTCAATGGCATTTTCATCATTCATTTCCCCACTATCATCATCCTGAAGGTTACCAATCACCAGAAAGAAACTGAACTGAACTAGCCATATAAATACTGTTGCTACAAGAGCAGGTAGAAGGCTAAGAATCCTGTGACATGTATCTCACCTCCAGACTCCTCAAAACCTATCTACTACCCACAAGACAGAAGTCAGGAGTCCAGAATACAGCCTGCATTATTGGTACCACATCCACAAACATTCATTCTCACCATCTCTGATGCTCGGTATCAGCAGTGTGTATCACCTACAAAATACACTGCAGTAACTTACTCAGACTCAAACAGAATCTTAGAAACCTGCAACCTCTACCACCCAGAAGGAAAACTTAATGACTTACACAGACATCCAAGACACAGATCATCATTACTTGAAATATCCTGCCATTTCTTCAACTGTTACTGGATGAAAATTCTGGAACTATCTCCCTAACAGCAATGTGGGTTTGCATACACCAAATGGACTACAGTATTTGATTTGATTTGACTTGACTCATTATTGTCACATGTACCTAGGTACAGTGAAAAATATTACTGTTGCAGAGAAGATGCACAGAGAGCAAGATCAACATTAAATTTAAAATTTGGGAGGTCCATTCAGAAATCAAATAACAGTAAGGAAGAAGCTAGTGGTTTACGAAAAGAAGTCGCCATTACTTTCTTAAAGCCAATTCGGGATGGGATAATTGTTGGCCCAAGCAATGATGCCCACATCCACTGAATTAATAAAAAAATGCTCTATTTGTTCAGGTGAACTAGGTAGGTGGCATGGCATTATCATCAGCTGGCCTGTGGTATTTTAATTTGAGATGTTGAACAAGAAGTCAGAGCAGCTGCCCAAAGATGTTGGTTTTTTTTTTAAGTTATACAGGTTGCGTCCTGATGCTGCCATCAGGAGTGACTGAATTTATAGAGTCATATAATCATAAGAGTCATACAGTACTGAAATAGACCCTTCGGTTCAACTCGTCTGCTCCAATGAGACATCCTAATCTGACCTAGTCCTATTGGCCAGAATTTGGCCCATATCCCTCTAAACTCTTCCTATTCATTTACCCAATCAGATGCGTTTTACATTTTATAATTATACCTGCTTTCAACACTTCTTCTGGCAGTTCTTTCCATACATGCACCACTCTCTGCATGAAAAAGTTTCCCCTCAGGTCCCCTTTAAATATTTCCCCTCTCACCTATTATATAAAACAATACATGTCTCATTAAAGAAGTTTCTGGGCTGATATTAAAATATTAGGTTACAACACAACAGCATGTTTCAAGTAATCTGGGGTAAGATGTAATAGTAGACCTTTATATTCTCAGGTCACATACTATAATAGTTGTGATATCATGAGCTTATTTCTTAAAGGCATACTGCATACTGACTGTGAAACAGGATCTGTTTTTGGACTCCCCTACCCTGGGGAAAAGACCTTGGCTATTCACCCTATCCTTGCCCCTCATGATTTTATAAACCTCTGTAAAGTCACCCCTCAGCCTCTGACACTCCAGTGGAAAAAATAACCCCAGCCTATTCATCTTCTTCCTGGAACTCAAACCCTCTAATTCCAACAACATCCTTTCCAGCAAATTCCGATAAACCTTTACTGCACCCTCTAAAATTTAACAACGTTTTTCTACTTATTTCATGTGAGGTTTGTGAGGTAATGAGTTTCCCCGACCAGAGCAACGCAATGCAGAAGTGCAACAGGGAGGACTGTTGCAGTGTAGTGGTAGTGTTCTTGCTTCTCTGCCAGGAGGCCTGGCACAGTCCCATCTGCTCCAGAGGTGTGCAATATCATCGCTGAATAGGTTGATTAAAATACCCAGAAGTGCAATGGGGTCAGAGGTGGCCTAAAAAAAGAAAGTTTGCAAATTAAATTCTTTTATTTCTTGAAAAGGGACAGTGGTTTCCTGGAACCCACAAGAAAATCTTTGGTATCATCTGCTAACCCCTGAAGAATGGTCTGCCAGCATCAATCAACCAGTTTGAAGAATTAGTAAGTCACCCAACTCCACTTAAATAAAACCCAGGTGATTGAAGTACCCCAGAGCCTCCATTTGCTCTAGCAAGTGAGTTTTGCTATGACTAATCATCATCAACTCAAAACCAGCCGATGTTTAAAGTCAAAGTGGCATCTCTGCCTATAATGGTGGGATTATTGTCTGGTGAGCAAGGGAGAAATCAACTGTTGGGTATTCTGATCTGGCATTGCAGTCTAGGTCTCCTTTATCTAAACCAATTTGATGCTTGTGGAGATGGGGTGCAGGTCAAGGAATAATGATGCTGGAGGTTAAAGAATATTTAAATCAATTTTTGCCAAGCTAAATACCAATAGGAATAAGAGTCCTTTCCACACACAGTGCCTACCAGTTCCGAGTAACCCTGGATACCACCTTAAATGGGATTTATTTAGATCAAACGTCCTGCATGTCCAAGCCTCAGGAAATGCTTTGATTTAATTTTGATACAAAAAGCCCATGTCATTTTGAAATAGAAGCTTCTTATAGTGCTGGGTACAATGCTCTCAGAGGTCAAGTTGCAAAGCAAAATTCAACATAATTCAACATTATTAGTAATCTAATAAACAGCTGTCTGAGCTATGCCAGTAGAATGAGCATGAGGCAGTGAAAAATGTAGGCTGTGATATTTTAATCCTGAATGGTTACTAATGCCTCTACTAACATATCTGTCTGATTTGGAAAAAGCTGTGCATATGTAGCTCATTGCTTCTCAAGAAATGTAAAAACAAAAGATTTTCATGGTAATATGTTTGTTTATTTCATAATGAAGAAATACATTAAACAAAACATACACCTGTACTTTCCAGCCCATTAAATTATTTTTTTGTTATTTACAGTCATTTGGTAATATGGAACTTGACTATTGCTGAAAAAAGACACATTTTATTGCAGCTTTTCATTTTGCATTCATAGACGGCACATTTTTAAGGTGAGATGAGAGAATTTTTAAAAATGTTACAGGCATATTTTGCATGTGGAATGAACTTCTTGAGCAAATGGTGGATGTAGGTACAACACGGGTTAAAGACATTTGGATAGATACATGAATATAAAAGGTTTGGAGGGATATGGGCCAGGAGCTGGCAGGTGGGACTAGTTTAGTTGGGGTTATGGTTGGCATGGACTGGTTGGACCAAAGGATCTGTTTCTGTGCTATATGACTCAATGACTCTATGAGGACAATCTTCAGTGTAAGGCAAAACCAGGGTTTATCTTGCATAAGTGAAGTGTTCTGGTTGATTGGCAAGTGAACCATGTTTGGTAGTTGAGTTACTATAGCAATGTTAACTGACAATTAACTGCCAGGCATCTTTTGAAAATGCCAGATCAGATATGTGGAATCTTATTGATCGGTTGCTCTAGAAATGAACCAGTGAATGTCAGTCACCTCTTCTGTTCAGTTGAAATGGGCAAGTGCATTCTTTAGTCTATGACATATAGGGCCCTGTGTATAATATTATGTATAGTGTATAGTTTCCAGTACCTGCACATTTACCACACTTCTAGCAGATTGAAAATGCTAAATTGATTGACAGCATAATTCTTTGCATGCTCAGGATTATCCAGCAAATGCTGTCCAATTGTGGAATCACATCGAATGTTGGACACCGTTGTGTGGATTTTACAAGTATAGGCTGGTTGCGTTTACTCAAAATTTTGATTTTGCAAACAAAAAGGAGGTATGCTATTTGATTCAATCTGTCAGTCTTTGGTTCATATGGCCCACATATCTGCATCACTGACACTGAAATTCATAAACTACATAATTTATTTGTGTGATAGACATAACATCTTTTTTGGTTAAATTGCTGCATCCTGTTACCGCCTCAACCAACGTAAGATATTTTAAAGTGTGGAAACAGGCCCTTTGGCCCAACAAGTCCACACTGACCCTCCGAAGAGCAACCCACCCAGACCCATTCCTCTACATTTACCCCTTCACCTAACACTACGGGCAATTTAGCATGGCCAATTCACCTAACCTGCACATCTTTGGACTGCGGGAGGAAACTGGAGCACCCGGAGGAAACACACGGGGAGAACCCCACACAGACAGTTGCCCAAGGCCGGAATTGAACCCAGGTCCCTGGCGCTGTGAGGCAGCAGTGCTAACCACTGTGCCACATTGCCAGGGCACTTGTCCAATTTAGGGGCAAGACTCATTAGCACATGCAAATCAGAATCCATGGTACGAGGACCTTGATAATATCTAATGCTACCAAACAGGTGTCTCCTTAATTAAAAATGGAGGGGAGCAACCCACTAATATAAATCAAAACTTTTACTTTGTGGGCTCAGCAGGGTCAGATGTTCTCACTTGGCTGGTTATGTTAGGTTAAAATCAAAACTTTGTGCACAACGAGTCAGATGTGAAACAGGCAGTTAAATGGTTCAGCAGTGTAATTACCTCAGCTTTTGAGATACTGATCAACTATAATCAATTTGAGTGGTAGTGGGGCTGATTGTCCTGGTCCTGCACTGATGATCCAAAAACAAAGGAGTTTGCAGAGTCATCCGTTATAATTTCCCCTACAGCTGTTATTTCATGTAGATGTTTTCCAAAAGGAATTTTGAAACTTTTGGCATAACACTTTTTGTACAAACTAAAAATTACCAGTGGCAGTATTGTTGAGGCAATTTTAACAGATGTGGGACAGAGGGGTACCTTATTAATTGGCATATTATAATGAAGCTGCTTGTTTCATATTTAAGGTCTCTTCCAAGTGTTCTTGGGTTTGGGAAACCTCCAGCTACAGGAAGAGCTCAGTGCATGAGAGCCAAGAGGAGCCAGACTGATTATCAAGTTGACTTGTTTACCTGCCCACTTAACCCCAAACCTGGCTCATGCACCCTTCTTCCAGGTAAAAAGACATCCTCACTCTCCCCTTCCTCCAGATTGGAGACCACTCCTTGGTCTCAGACAACCCACTCCATTCACCCTCACTCAACAACCACTGGTCTTCCATTAGAATCACCCTGAAACCCTCAAACTACATACCCCACAGTCAGACCACTGTCCTTCCCACCAATCTAAGGATTATTGACCTTACCTGTCCCAATATCAGATGTACCATCCAACTCCTCCTCCACTGACCTTGGCAATTCCCCTCCTCTGATATCAGACCCCATGGATCAACGACCATTTCACCTCAACTGTTTCAAACAACCTACCAGGAGGAGTAACTGCACCTGTCTGAAGTGGGCACCCCCTTGCTCAGGTATCACACCACCCCCTCGACATTTCCCACTAAATCTACTGCTTCTTTGGCTTTTTCTGGGGTAATCCCTATGATAGCAGACTGGTTTTTAAACAATTGTTCTAAAACTATCTTGATATTAAGGTTGAAATAAATGATATTTAATCAACAGTTTTAGTTGATAAACAGTATTGCAGTAAATATAGATAAAAAACAACACTTACGTACACATTTTCACCTTCACCTCTTGTTGCACATACTTAAAAAGTATTCCAAATATGGCTCGCTTATGCCACCTTGTGAGCATTTAATCATATTGACAGTTCCATAAGCTTCTACAGGGTGAGTGAATTGAATATGTGTCCTCAGTTCTTCAGCAAACAGATTACAAAAAATAGAGATGAGAATGCTTTATGACCCATCACGGACTATCCGTCCAGATCTGCCCATTCCCTCATTACAGCATCTAAACAATTGTCACCATGCTGAATTTTCACCTCCCTAAGTATAGTATTATCCAATCTGAATTGCCAACTAGCCACTGGAGGGCTGCAGTGGGTTGAATTTTCCTAGGCAATGGGAATGACATGGCAATAGCGAGATAGTTTGGAAAATTCTGTGAAATTGGACAAATTAGATTCTTGAGGTCTTGAAAAAAGACTCTGACTTTCCACTTACAATTTCAGCACTGGGTTAAATTCTTGCTAGTGAGCAGTATGGAGTCTATTTGTATGTATTAACATTTCATTAGTTGCTAATCTCACCAGATTTAAATGTAAGTTACTATTTTCCCAGAAATGGAGAGAAACCACTGTTTTGCTAAATGGTGACAATTCCAGACATGAAAATCAGAGCTGGTAGTCAGTGGCTGCAGCACATCGGTGTCTCCTCTGGACATCCAGAATTCCCCTTCACCTCAGGATACTGTCCGTGGAAATAGCAACTGCCTGCCTCTTCTGTCTGCAATGATTGGCATCAGCCAAGTATCACCTTTATCATATCATTCTGGCACATCTCTGAGTCAGTTATAATACAATTCACCACTTGAAAACTGCACTTTGTAACTCTGACATATTTCATTGCAATGCTGCTGCCAGGCCACATTGTATGAGAGGTCAGATACCAAACTCATGCATCAGGACAGTGTCCGTCTCAGGGCCTTGCTTTCTTAACTTGCACCTACCTCGATTCTCCCAGCACCACTGCCTTGGTTGCCTTGCATTTTTGCACATTGATGCCTTTTTCAGAACCAAAAAGCTCACAGTAAGTCTGCTTTGTCTTGCATTTTAGTCAAGATACAAGGCCAGGCAACCTGTCTTGTTTACCAACAATGATCAGTCAATGATAATATATTACACTGTGCTATATCAATGTCACAGCTACAGCATGTGCCAACAACTTACACTGCAAACACAGTGCACGTGTATCAAACTAATGGCCATGTCTCAAAGTCTAAAGGGATTGGTTCTCAATTAAGTCGGGGGCACTGTTGCCAATCAGGAGTACTGATGCAATAAGTCACTTGGACATAGTCAATCGTCCATTTGGGGTATTCAGAGTCAGGGGTCCCATATCACTACATTCTGTGGAGTTGACCTTGGGCATTCCTGCAGGTCCAGTGCAAACAGTCTGGGGATTAGCAGTCAGTCAGTCAGAAGCTGCACAAAAATCAGTCAGTGGTCTGATCAAAATGGTTGCTCCAAGTAGGTTGGTGGCAGGGCCGGGTGGCATGGTCAGTCCTTGGGGTCAATTGGGGTTAGTGGGGTGGTTGCTATTGTAAGGAAGTTGAGGAAATCGATTGTGAGGTTTGCAGGCAGCATGCAGAGACACAGAATGGATAATAATTGTGAAGGGAGACAACTCAACATATAAGTATGAGAGACAATAGAGCATGTGGGTCAGTGCATCATCATGTCTTGTAATAACCACATTGTCAGCCTGTGGCTCAGGGATGGAGATGAATACTTAACTAAAAGCATTTCTTGGGACCATGTGGGGACTCAAACCGATAGGATTGATGGGGATTGCAAAGTAGAAAATAATATGGAAGTTTGGGGTGCAGTAATCACCTAGATTGACAGGATAAGCCTGTACCTCACTCTGACGTGCAACCTATGTTGTCTTCCATCTTCATCTGAATCAGAAGTACAGAATGGAAAGGAAAAATGGATGGCACCATCCTGACATAGGCAGAGAAAGTGACCTCTTTTTCTTGAGGGAGTGGGCTGTAGAAGTGAGACCCTCAAACTGTAATTAATCAGGTACTTACATATATCAAGTTAAAGATATCTGCAGTTTTAGGATTCTGGATGTGAACCTTGCTTTTCTCTCTTTGTTGAGGGTGAGCACATGAATATCAGGCACCCCAGCATTTGTCTTGGAGTTCTCTGAAAATGAGTGAGCTTCCAATAGCCGGCATAGCTGTTAAATCTCCTGTGGGTGAAGGAGAGGTGGTAAGGTGTCTTATTTGAGTGAGGAGGAAGCGCAGAGGGCAGGAAGGGTTAGTAATCTGAGGGTTTGGTGGGCTATATGACATCAATTGAGAAATGCTGCATGCAACCTTTTATGATTTGATATGATTTATTATTGTCACATGTACCTAGGTATAGTGAAAAGTTTTGTTTTGCATGCAGCACAAGCGGATCATACAGGTGAATACAGGTGATAGAACAGAACGAGGAGTACAAGTTACAGCTACAAAGCAAGTGCACAAAAAGCAAGATCAACAGGAGTTTTGGTGTTTGAGAGGTCCATTCAGAAGTCTAATAACAGATTCAAAGAGGCTGTTCTTGAACCTATTGGTACGTGTATTTAAGTTTTTGTATTGTCTGCCTTACGAAAGGGATTATAAGCAGGGTGGAAGTGGTCTTTGATGATGTTGACTGCCTTTCCGAGGCAGCTAGGTGGTAACTTCAGACTAGGCTGACAGGGACTGGTATCATGTCTGGTAGTCCTGAGGAAAGAGGTGGGACCTCCTGTTGGCAGTGCTGGGAAACCTGGAAGGCCCTGGTAACAGTAAGTATTTCTACCTCAAGTGAGCACAAGATAACGTGAGAACGTGGTGCTTACAAAATGTGCAGAACATGGGAAAACTTACTCATGCTCAGAGAAAGAAAGATTCATTTGGAACTCCCTAAAGTTAACAACTAGCCTAATTTAAGGAAGATTCAGCCCACAGTTTTAGGCAGGTTCACTAATTTTAGGAGAAAACATCTTACCTGCATGCACAGTCCAGGTCAAAATCCTTTACTAGCATGCTCGCTTCAACACCAGGAATCAAGTTTTTTTAAAAAAGAGGCACTGGCAAAGAGGAATTTAATGCCTTCCCCACAGCACGTTTAGTATCAGCGAGAATATTTAATCAGGTGGAAAGGTAGAGACCCTCACCTTGATTACGTCTGGAGGGGAGAAGCTATTTGAATGGCCCTCCTGCCTCACTGCTATGTGTGGTCCTTAAGTGGACAATTAATTCCCATGCTGTTGTTTCGTTTGGAACCAGGAACTATATACCAAGTAGACAAATGGTAAATTTTAACAAAAACACTTTATTGATGACACTCACACCTCCACAGCAGGTTCTAAACTGGACCCAAACTCAGCCCCTCTGGGTCACCTGACAAGTTCTCTTAAAGGGGCAGCACTCCCAATTACATACATAACACCAGTATCACTCCAGTCAAGGGTACCGTAAGAATGCTTTCTGTTCCAAATACCTTTGGTCCTAGGGAGGACCAGCTGCTGCTCAGGGAATGCAGATGGCCTTCTGAAAAGAAGGCATTATGAGTCTCTTAAGACTTCACCTCCATTAAATACAATGATCAAAACACTCAGATTGCTTATTATCTTCCAATTGTAAGAACAAATGCTCAGAAAAGTTAAAACTCACTTAAATATATACAGTAGATAACTATGACTATTGAGATCACGTGCTTAATGATAGTAGTCCTTCTATCTGCTCGAACACACTTTTATTGTTGTACACAGATGTTCTGCTTTAGATTGGAATTTGAGAAGGTGCTTTGTGTGTATTTTTAATAATATTTATAAATAAACAATGTACTGTATACAAAAGGCATTATGAAGGAATTTAGTTTTGAGAGGACAAAAGGTGTATAATCCAAAGATGTGCAGGTCAGGTGAATTGGCCATGCTAAATTGCCCACAGTGCTAGGTGTGTTAGTCAGGGGTAACTATAGGGTAGGGGAATGGGTTTGGGTGGGTTTTTCTTCGGAGGGGCGGTGTGGACTTGTTAGGCCTAAGGGCCTGTTTCCACACTGTAGAGAATCTAATCTAATCTAATATAGTGACATTGTTATACCTGGAACCAGGGTTAAGAATATCTAAGAGACTTGAGTAAGTAATCTTTGTTCAGTCACATTACAAGTACCACGATACTGGTTTAATTAAATGAGACACTGGTATAATTGTGCCTATAATTATTGCTGATAACTATCATGAGTGCTTAAGACAGAAACCACTACATATTTTAAAGGATAATTGGAAAAACTTTTGAAGCCAAGGAAAATGTGTATCCATTTAGAGAAAGTGAAGGAATATAAATAATTTCAGATTGCTTTTGCAAAGGACGGGTACAGACATATTGGGTCATAAAGTTGTGTTACCTCTTTTTAATACATTCATGGGATATGGGTATCATTGGCTTGACCAGCATTTATTTCCAAATCCTAATTGCCCAGAGGACATTTAAGAGTTAGCCACATTATTGTAGGTCTGGAATTAAAGGCAGATCTGATCAGGTAAGGGTGGCAAAGGACATTAGTGAACCAGCTGGGTTTTTATAACAACCAACAGTGGTTTCTGTTTCCAGTGGTGTTTACATGTTTGCCATTCAGTTAGCTTTTTATTTAATTCAGATTTCATGATCTGCCACATTACAATTCAAACCTATGTGCCCAGAACATGAGCCTGGAGCTTCTGGATTCTGGTCCAGTGATATTAGCTCTATACCACAACCTCCATTGTCTGTGACAAAAATCTACAAACTTTTAAAATAATATAAAATAGATTTTTGTTTACTCATGGATTTCCCAGAGGCTGAGCTAAGACAAAAAGGAACTTTGTTCTGGTATCTGATCCGACTGTACTGCCAAAGAACTTTCTGGCGTTCTCTCTATTGCTGCAACAGCACAACCTGTGTAATTGTCACAAATTCAGTATTGCCTTTCTAATTCTCCTGCAGTTTCACTTGTTGGGCAGTGTAGGTATGTGCACAGTGACCTGTGATGATGAATTTTCAGGAATCCTGGGGCAGCAACAATAACAAATTATATTTATACAATATCTTTGTATTGTACAATACAATAAAATATCACAATATAAAGCAAAATGATACACCTCATCACAGAGGGTATAATATGTAAATACTCAGTCTAAGAGCCAGATTTTAAAAACTAAATGATTAAGTGTATTTGAGTCAGTGATAGATAGGTCATAGAGTCATAGAGATGTACAGCATGGAAACAGACCCTTTGGTCCAACCTGTCCATGCCGACCAGATATTCCAACCCAATCTAGTCCCACCTGTCAGCACCCGGCCCATATCACTCCAAACCCTTCCTATTCATATACCCATCCCAATGCCTCTTAAATGTTGCAATTTTACCAGCCTCCACCACTTCCTCCGGTAGCTCATTCCATACACGTACTACCCTTTGTGTGAAAAAGTTGTCCCTTAGGTCTCTTTTGTATTTTTCCCCTCTCACCCTAAACCCATGCCCTCTAGTTCTGGACTCCCCGACCCCAGTGAAAAGACTTTGCACATTTACCTTATCCATGTCCCTCAAAATTTTGTAAACCTCCATAAGGTCACCCCTCAGCCTCCGATGCTCCAGGGAAAACAGTCCCAGCCTGTTCAGCCTCTCACTATAGCTCAAACCCTCCTACCCTGGCAACATCCTTGTAAATCTTTTCTGAACCCTTTCAAGTTTCACAACATCTTTCCGATAGGAAGGAGACTAGAATTGCATGCAATATTCCAACAATGGCCTAACCAATGTCCTGTACAGCCACAACATGACCACCCAACTCCTGTACTCAATGCTCTGACCAATAAAAGAAAGTATATCAAGTGCCTTCTTCACCATCCTATCTACCTGCGACTCCACTTTTAAGGAGCTATGAACCTGCACTCCAAGGTCTCTTTGTTCAGCAACACTTCCTAGGACCTTACCATTAAGTGTCTAAGTCCTGCTAAGATTTGCTTTTCCAAAATGCAGCACCTTGCATTTATCTGCATTAAATTCCATCTGCCACTTCTGAGCCCATTGACCCATCTGGTCAAGATCCTCCAGTAATGTGAGGTAACCCTTTTTGGTGTCCACTACACCTCCAATTTTGATGTCATCTGCAAACTTACTAACTGTACCTCTTATGCTCACACCCAAATCATTTAGATAAAATGACAAAACGTAGAGCACCCAGCACCGATCCTTGTGGCACTCCACTGGTCACAGGCCTCCAGTCTGAAAAACAACCCTCCATCACCACCCTCTGTCTTCTACCATTGAGCCAGTTCTGTATCCAAACGCTAGTTCTGCATGTATTCCATGAGACCTAACCTTACTAACCAGTGTCCCATGGGGAACCTTGATTAGTAAGGCGATCGAGGGTTATAAAGAGAAAGCAGTAAGAAACATGTCAGCCATGATTGAATGGCAGAGTAGATTCAATGGGCTGATGGCCTAATTCTTCACTTGTCTAAAAATCATCATGTTGTATGACGCTGTCTGCCAATTACTTGCCATGGCTAAGTTTGTTGCTGTAATTCTCCTTTTGATAGAGATCTACATTACCTGCTTGTCTTGGTATTATAAATTAAAACTATTTGCTAATCTAATGATAAGAAAGCTCTTTTCTTAAACAAGATATAATTTATTGCATGTTACCAACTAAGTACAAGTTACACAGAAATGATAGACATTGCCACTAAGACAATTAAGGACCTGGATGGTAGATCCGGAGCTGTTCTCCCATCAGGTTGGTATGACATTGTCATAGTAGGTGATACTTAAGGCACGCCTATGTATTAACCCTTTCATACCTTTAGACTCATCCCTTTACAACACTCAAAGAAAGAAAGAAAGAAAGGTGGAGAGTCTGGAACATTTTAAGAAGGAATTCCAGAGGTGAGGATCAAAACAGCTGAAGGATCAACTACCAGTGGTGGAACATTTAAGGTCAGGGATGCTCAAGAGGCCGCAATTAGATTTACACGGAAATCTTGAGGATTGTGTGACTGGAGTAAATGAGAGGAAAAGTAACAATTTTGGATGCACTCAAGATTAGAGAGGATAGCCTGTGGGAAGCCAGCTAGCAGTATGTTGAAATAGAGTCTAGAGCAAACAGAAAGCATGAATGTAGATTTTAGTTGAATTTCAGCTTTGTTGAGGCAGGGATGAAGTTGGGCCACCCTGGGGAGTTGGAAATAGACAGTATTAATGAAGATATGGACATTAGGTTGGAAGCTCATCTCAAGGTCAAATATGATACTTCTTGAGTGGTGTTTATTGTATTTATCAGCATTAAACCTGACATCAAGGCTATACTTAACCAAGTATTCCAAGAAGTCCTAGTAAAATTGAAGTCAGTAGGAATCAGGAGAAAACTCTCCATTTATTAGGTTTTGCATGAACAAAGGAAGATGGTATGACTGGTGGAGTCCAGTCATCTCAGCTCCAGGATATCTCTACAGGAGTTCCTCAGGTTAGTGTCCTTGGCTCAACCATCTTCAGCTGCTTCCTCAATGATTTATCCATCATAAGATCAGATGTGTGGGTATTTGCAGGTATTTCCACAACGTACAGCACCATTCAACTCCTCAGAAACTGAAAAGCCCACGCTCAAACACAGGAAGACCTGGACAAGATCCAGCTTTGTAAATGGCAAGTAAGATTCATGCCACAGAACTGCAAGGCAATGACCATCTCCAAGAGAAAATCCAATCATCTCCCCTTGACATTCAGTGGTGTTACCATCATTGAATCCTCCACTATCAGCATTCTGTGGTTAATATTGACAAGCAACTGCACTGAACCAGCTAGATAAATAGTGTGTCTATAAGAACAGGTCAGAAGATGGTGAAATCTGTGTGAGTAATTCATCTCCTGACTCTCCAAAGCCTGTTCATCGTCTGGTACAAGTCAGGAGTGTGATGGAATACTTTACGCATTCCTGAATTGGTACTGGTCCAACACAGATATCCACCATCCAGGACAAAACAACCCATTTGACTGGCTCCTCATTCACTGGTTTAAATATTTTCTCCCCTGCCAACACTGTATTATATATATTATATATATACAAGATATACTGCAATAACTTACTAAGGCTCTAACAAAACATTTGAAGCCTGCAACCTTTACCATCCAGAAGGGAAAAAAGGCAGATACATGAGAACCTGATGACTTGCAAGGTCCCCGATGACACACGTTGTCTTGACTTGGAAATATATCATTGTTCTTTTATTGTCGCTGAGTCAAAATCTTAGAACTCCCTCCTTCACAGTATCATGGGTGAACTTGCACCATTGTGGACTGCAGCAGTTAAGTAAAGCAGCTCATTATACTCTTCTCCAGGGCAATAAATGTTGCTCGAGCCAGAAATGCCTACAGTCCATAAACAATTTTTAAAAAACAGATGATGGTGACATGGAGTTCAGTAGTGTATACATGTAAGTAGAGCTCAACAATGGCTTGAATTTTTCTATCAGTAGCAATGTCACTTGCCATTTACACCTCTGACAGCTGCCAAGTGATTTCCTCTACTCTAGTCAGTTAGCTTTGTTGACTGGATCACTGGTTTGCTAATGCAGAGTGAAACCAACAGTGTAGGTTCAATTCATGTAGCAACTGAGATCATGATGAAGATCCCATCTTCTTGACTTTGCCCTTCACTAGAGGTGTGGTGATTGTCAGATTAAACCACTGCCTGTTTTCTCTCTCTCTAATGGAAGAGTGAGACTAGAGTGACTTTACCGGTAATTTAGCATTTTTCTCAGTATGCTGCCCTCTAAAGGACATCTGCAAACAGGACAAAAAACATTAAAGTTTGACAACCAATTTGAAGAATCCTTACACCGAAGAACAGATTCCAAAGCAGATAACGTGTTATTTCACTCAAGTCATCAAAGGGGTGCTGTCTTATTATATATATATAGAGAGAGAGGGAGATAACTCGTGGTGGTTTAACCTGAGGGTCACCAAGTAGCAGGTGAGGGGAGAGGTTGAGAAGGAGAATACTTCCTAGTAACCTAAGCGGGTGTGGAAATTGAACCCACATGGTTAGATTAGATTAGATTAGCTTAATTACAGTGTGGAAACAGGCCCTTCAGCCCAACAAGTCCACACCGCCCCGCCGAAGCGTAACCCACCCATACCCCTACATCTACATTTACCCCTTACCTAACACTATGGGCAATTTAGCATAGCCAATTCACCTGGCCTGCACATCTTTGGACTGTGGGAGGAAACCGGAGCACCCGGAGGAAACCCATGGGGAGAACGTGCAAACTCCACACAGTCAGTCACCTGAGGCGGGAATTGAACCCGGGTCTCAGGCGCTGTGAGGCAGCAGTGCTAACCACTGTGCCACCGTGCCGCCCACACTCCGCATTAGTGTCACTCCGCATTGCAAACAAGCCATCCAGATAGCTGAGTCCCCATTACACTCCTAACAGAACGTGAAATAAAAATCGGGGAATTCACATGGGATTAAATGAGAACAGTGACTGGATCATGAAGCATAGATCCAGTACAAGTTCTTTTTTTCTATCTTACCAAGGTTCGATCTGTGAAAAATTGAGCAATTTTTAAATCTGGGAGTATTTTGGAAGGTAGAGTATAGGTTTGTCTGTTTGTGAATAGCTTTGAGTGCAGTTTTTGTATATATTATAGTTACATATACCACAGGGCAGTAGCAATCCCATCATTTATCACATGGTTATAGTAAGTTTGTAATTTTACACTGCAGTGTTGGGAAGAGGCACTTTGTAGAATTTCAGACATTTTCTTACAACAAAAGCAAGGAAAATTACAGATAGGTTGCAGACCACCCCCATTGGCAATGTTGGGCATTGGTCATCCTCTTGTCAATTTGATGTGTGTCACTGGATTGCCTACCAAAAGACAAAGAGAAAATAGAGTCATAGAGATGTACAGCATGGAAACAGACCCTTTGGTCCAATCTGTCCATGCCGACCAGATATCCCAGCCCAATCTAGTCCCACCTGCCAGCACCCGGCCCATATCCCTTCAAACCCTTCCTAAAATGTAAAATAACTTAACCTCTTTACATTGAATAAATTTATGAGCAATCAAAAACTATACATTCATAATTTAACTGTCAAAACCTCAAAATGGGATAGAATTCGTAATTACAGGGAAAAAGGAGAGTTGATTAAGAAGAGCCAGCACAGATTTCCGATGGAGAAATGGTGTTCAACTAACTTGCTGAAGGTTTTGAAGAAGTAACAGAAAAGTTTAATGAAGGTAATGTTGTTGACGTGGTATACATTGATTTGCAGAAGGTGTTTGACATGATGCTGCATAACGGACGTGTGAAGAAAGTTATGGGTCATGGTGCAAAAGAAATAGAAAGAACATGGATACAAAATTGGCTGAGTGATATGAAACAGAATAATGGTCACTGGATATCTTCCGGGCTGAAGGAAGGCTTTCCCAAGGGGTTGGTTTTGGGATCCTTGCTTTTCCTGATAAATGTTAATGATCTTGGTGTGTAGTTGGCAATTTGAAAGTTGAAGGTGGCACTAAACATGGAAGAATTTTAAACTCTGAGTGTCCATTATGGAACTACAAAAGTACATTGACAAGTTAGTGGAGTGGGTGGATAGGTGGCAAGTGATGTTCAATGCAGGGAAGTATGAGGTGATGCACTTTGGTCAGAAGAACATTATAAGACAAGATAAAAAAAGAGGGTACTATTCTAAAGATGTTGCAAGTGCAGAGGAACCTGGTTGTTTATGTGCACAAACTGTTGAAGGTCACAAGACAAGTAGAGAGAGCAAATAGTAAAGATTTTATTAATAGGACCATGGAGATCAAGAGCAAGGAGGGGATGTTGAATTTGTGCAAGACACTAATTAGACCTCAACTGGAGTTGTGGTTGCCACATATAGGAAAGATGTGAATGCATTAGAGCTAGTACAGAAACAATTTACAAAAATGGTTCCAGGAATGAGAAACTTCTGATTGAAGAAGTTGGGAGTGTTCTCCTTGGAGAGAAGAAGGCTAAGAGGAGATTTGACAGAGGTTTTCAAAATCAGGAGTAGGCTGGATGGAGTAGATAAGTAGACGCTGTTTCCACTCATAAAGGCAAAAAAACCCTTAAACAGGCTCATATTTTGGCAACTTGGGATGGAATCCCATGATGGTAGATGATGAAATATGAACTAAATAAGAAGGTGTTGAAGGTTTGCCAGGTAGTCTTGGTATGGATAATATCATTTGCCAAATACCTTCTGAGAAATGAGAGTTTTCCTCTCTCTGAGATCCCAGAGATCTCCAATTTCGTATACATACACACATATGCATGTGTATATTAAATGAAAGATAAATGCAATATTAATTTAGTAAAGAAATTCATGTGCTACTTATAATTGCATACAAGAAAACTGCACCAAACACTTAAATGCACAATTTCCTAATGAACTAATTAGCTTTTATACATGATGATGTACTTTATAACTATTTAAATCTCTATGTCATTGCAATTTCATCAATACAGAAAATTGTTGTTTGACTATATTAGCATATATACATGATTAATTTGTATCTTGTTACTTGTATTTTGTTCAGGAACATTTTTGATTTGAAAACTATCAGTTAAAGTAATTGATGAAAAATCCTCTCCACTTTTAAAATTCCATCTGGAAATTATTCTTAATTTAAAAGCAATATATAATGGATGCATGAAATCAGAAACAAAAACAGAAAATGCTAGTAATTCTCAACAGAGCTGCAAAGAGACAAACTGGGTACAATTTTATATCCTGTAAAAATAATCATGTAGTGGGACTAGTGTTGGGTCCCAACTCTGCACTTGCAGGAACATGCTCCCAAAGGTGAGAGCCCTCTCATTAGGGAGAGTAGGTTTGTTCTAAGGCCAGGTTGCCACGGAAGAACAGGAGTTCCATTGGGCTGTGCTGTGACAGGATGGGAACTGTGAAGGTACAGTTATAGAATCATTGACTCATACAGCACAGAAACAGACCCTTTGGCCCAACTTGAATATGCTGACCAGGTTTCCCAAACTAAACATGTTTGGGCAGCACGGTGGCTCAGTGGTTAGCACTGCTACCTCACAGCACCAGGGCCCCAGGTTCAATCCCTGCCTCGGGCAACTGTCTGTGTGGAGTTTGCACATTCTCCCCGTGTCTGCATGGGTTTGCTCCGGTTTCCTCCCACAGTCCAAAGATGTGCAAGTTAGGTGAATTGGCCATGCTAAATTGCCTATAGTGTTAGGGGTAAGTGTAGGGGAATGTATCTGGGTGGGTTGCTCTTCAGAGGGTCGGTATGGACTTGTTGGGCTGAAGGGTCTGTTTCCACACTGTAGGGAATCTAATCTAAACCTTTCCTATCCATGTACTTCTCCAAACGTCTTTTCAATATTGTAATTGTACTCACCTCTTCCACTTCCTCTGGCAGCTCGCTGCACCACCATGAAAAGGTTGTCCCCCCCCAGGTCCCTTCTAAATCTTTGCCTCTCACCTTAAACAAATGTCCTCTAGTTTTGGACTCCCCTATCCTGGGCAAAAGACCTTGTCGCTTTACCTTATCTATGCCCCTCATGGTTTTATAAACATTTATAAGGTTACCCCTCAGCGCCCAAGCACTAGGCAAAAAAAGGTCTCAGTCTATCCAAATACCTCCATCTTGGGGTGCCTACTGAAGAGGTATTTACTTTTTAAAAATTAATTTGTGGCTATGGCTGCCAGGCGACATCAGTGGAGGGGAAACACATTGATCCCTGCAGCTGCAGGAAGGTGGGTGGGGAATGAGGAAAGGGGTTTGTTAGTAGCCCCATGGGAGCTCTGGCCAGCTTCTGATCAGGAAGCCCATTCACTGCTGGAATGGTCTCAATAGTCATCGCTCATCTGCCATCATTGGGTGTTTCAGATTGGTAACTTGATGATGCCACATGGGTAGTTACTGTCCTTGATGACTCACATCCAGCAAGATAGAGAAGGCATCAGGTTGCTGACACAGCACCCCTATACTCAAATATTCCTCTGATCCCACCTTCAAGCCCACTTCCAAAGAACCGAGTAGATTCTGCTTAACGTTTCAAATCAATGCCCTGCCATCCGAACTGGGAAAAGTTAGAGATGTGACAGGTTTTAAGCAATGAAAGTGGGAAGAGTGAGAACAAGAACAAAAGGAAAGGTTTGTGAGAAGGGAGAAGGCAGGAGGAGTGATTTGGTGAAAGAGTTGATGCTAACATGGAATGCTGCCAGTTATGCTGAGCATGCTTGACTCAGCCTGTTTTTTGATTGAAAATGCATGACAGGTTGATGCAAATAAATTATCACAAGTTTTAACGTGAGGGGTATTCTAGCCCAACAGGAAACTCCTGCCTCAATGAAACACACTGAGAATGGACCTACTTCTGCATTAAAGGAAAGAAAGCTTTTATTCTACTTAATATCTGAGCACTAAGTATCTGCTGTCTTGAACAGCCCGTCAGTCTTTCAGATCTTGATCATTGTTTTATACAAATAACATCTTGATCAATTTCCATTTTCAAATTGAAATGGAACAGCACCTTGAGATTTTATACGAAAGTGGTATGTACTGGTAAGGGATGTGGCAAATCATGTGATGGGAGCAGACAAGAAGTCAACACACATAATGTTATTACAATGGGGCCAAAGGATAGAGTGCCACATGCAGAGGGCATTCATTCCCAGTCCAAGAACATCACTCGAACTGTCTGAGTGGCTTTTAGAAACTGCAACTGCTAGCACGATCACGAATACCTGCTATATGAGTGCAGACTAGCCCACAGTTCCTGCAGTCTCTCCTCCAGTATGTCTGAGAAAGGCAGGGATGACAGCAGGAAGGTCTCCCATCTGAACAAGGTGATCTGAATGGTGGGCCCATGGAGGGATCTGGGTGCAGTATCAAAAAAGCATGAACAATCTGCAGCATCAACAAAGGTTAAGTGTCAGTGTATCATGACTGAAGAGTGAAAAATAAATTAAGCAAATGTGGAAATGCAGAGGATTGTCAGAAAGGAGTTTGGGTTTCAAGCCTTGATGTCAGATGAAACTGGTACACAATGTGGTTGTCAACTATCTGCCAGGGAGGGCTCAGGAGCTGTGTAATACTCATAAAGCATTTGCATATTTGTCAGGATGACACTCAATCTTTCTGTCGTTTACAAGGAAAAAGGCTCATTATTGGAGAGAGTGCTGCATAACTGAGGGAAAGCCACCTGACATATGAGTCCTCAGCTCCCATGAGGAGGAGGCTGCTGAGCTCTCTGGGGAGGACAAGGACTGAGCATGTACCAATGGAGAGACCAGAGTCTCCTAGGAATCCAGTGAGGATGCCTCCACTCAGCTGTTGTCAAATGGGCATACAGGACAAACACCTGAAACATTGAGAAAAGGGATTGTGTATAACTAGGAATAGTTTTTATTATCCACCACAAGTCCAAGCATGGAGACTGCCTACTCCCAACTCCACTCCCAACTCCACCTTGAGCATCACCTCCAGGTCCAACTTAAGCATCACATCTGCAGATGATGGCTTAGTCCTCAGAGGAGTATACATTGTCATGGCATCCAACTGAATCTTTCCCCCAGTGTTATGGACCAGACCAGACCCTCTCAGAATATTTTTAAGAAGGTAGCCTAGACCCTAACTTTTTCTTATTAACGGTAAACGTGAAGTGTGTGTTCCAAATGTGAGGCAACTGGTTGAACCACTTGACATTAAGCCAAACACAATTTATTTAAACACTATAAAATACAAACAGAAGAAAGAGGAATGTAAAATAACAACTATTGGAAAACTTAACCAAATAATAGATACAATACCTATTACTAATTAACTGTTCCAGTATTGTAACATGCCATAAATACACCCCTGGGCAAAAAGGCAAATTCATACATTGATTTTTATGGGCAATTTTCCAATCCAGTTAGAAACAACATCAAAAGAAATTTCAGAGAATGTAGCAGCTAGGAATATTTTTTATTGAATCTCCAACTCTTCTGGGATCCAAACAGCTTCTGAGTGTTATAGCTTAAAAAAAAGACTAAAAGCTTGATCTGTGAGATCTTGCCACTCCCCGTCCATTGTTACAATTGTTTTAAAAAAAATCCTAAAGGCCTCCTCTGATTGTTGATTAGCCTGCCTCCAATACCAATGTATCTTTCCTTAGATAAGGGCTTCAAAACAGTTCACCATATTCCAGGTGTGGTCTAACTAGTGCCTTGTTCAGCTTTAACAAGACCTTCCTCTTTTTACACTCCATTCCCTTGGAAACAAAAAGTCCATTCACCTTCCCACCGAACTTAGATGCTGGCTTTTTGTGATTCAAGCATGAGGGCTCCCAAATCCCTCTGGGCTGTAGTGTTCTGTAATCTTTCCCAGTTTAAATGATTTTTAGATCTTTTATTCTTCCTGCCAAAGTGTAGAACCTCACATTTTCCCATATTATATTCCTTCTGCCAAGATTTTGCCCACGCACCTAACCTATCTGTATCCCTCTGTAGGCTCTTGGTGTCATCCTCACCACTTGCCTTCCTATCTGTTTGTGACATTCACAAACTTGGCTATATTACATTTACTTCTGTCATCTTAGTTATTTATATTGTAAATAATTGTGGGCCCAGCACCGATCCTTGTGGCATAGGCCTAGTTACAATTTGCCATCCTGAAAATTCCCCCTTTATCTTAACTCTTTGTCTTCTTTTAGCTAGCCAATCCTCTAACCATGTTAATATTCCCCATTGCATCAAATCTTATTAAGTAGTCTTCCTTAGCTATATCCCGACTAAACATTGTTCACTAGGTCATTGCTACTCTGTCCCCAATGGTCATTGTAGACCCACATCTTGTCATTGTCCAGTAACACAGAGGTAAGCTTTGAATAATTCCAAACATTAGCTTTCATTTATAGTCAGCAAAATGGATGTAGTATTCTCTGTGTAGATTACACTGAAGCGGAAGCTCATCTACAGCAGCAAAAACAGAAATTGCTGGAGAAACTCGGCAGCTCTAGCAGTATCTGTGGGGAGGAAACAGAGATAATGTTTTTGGTCCAGTGATGCTTTTTCAGAACTATTAGCCCTGTCACCTGCTCCATCACAACTCTACATGAAGCATGTGTAGCATTGTGTCTGCTCCACCATCTAGGTAAAAACAAGGACTGCAGATGCTGGAAACCGAGTCTAGATCAGAGTGGTGCTGAAAAAGCACAGCAGGTCAGGCAGCATCCGAGGAGCAGGAAAATCGACGTTTCGGGCAAAAGCCCTTCTTCAGGAATAGAGGCAGAGTGCCTGGAGAGTGGAGAGATAAATGAGAGGAGGGGAGAAAGTAGCATAGAGTACAATAGGTGAATGGAGGTGGCGATGGAGGTGATAGGTCAGAGAGGAGGGTGGGAGAAGGTAGCAAAGAGTACAATGGGTGAATGGGGATGGGGATGAAGGTGATATGTCAGAGAGAAGGGTGGAGTGGATAGGTGGAAAGGAAGATAGGCAGGTAGGACAGGTAGGACAGGTAGGACAGGTAGGATAGGTAGGACAGGTCGGACAGGTCGGACAGGTAGGATAGGTAGGACAGGTAGGACAGGTCGGACAGGTAGGACAGGTAGGACAGGTCGGACAGGTCGGACAGGTAGGACAGGTCGGACAGGTAGGACAGGTCGGACAGGTAGGATAGGTAGGACAGGTCGGATAGGTCGGACAGGTAGGACAGGTCGGATAGGTAGGACAGGTCGGATAGGTAGATAGGTAGGACAGGTAGGACAGGTCGGACAGGTAGGACAGGTAGGATAGGTAGGACAGGTAGGACAGGTCGGACAGGTAGGATAGGTCAGACAGGTAGGACAGGTAGGACAGGTAGGACAGGTCGGACAGGTAGGATAGGTCGGACAGGTAGGATAGGTCGGACAGGTAGGACAGGTCGGACAGGTAGGATAGGTAGGACAGGTCGGACAGGTCGAACAAGTCGGATAGGTCGGACAGGTCGGACAGGTGGGACAGGTGGGACAGGTCGGATAGGTAGGATAGGTCGGACAGGTCGGACAGGTAGGACAGGTCGGACAGGTGGGACAGGTAGGACAGGTCGGACAGGTCGGACAGGTAGGACAGGTGGGACAGGTGGGACAGGTGGGACAGGTCGGATAGGTAGGACAGGTCGGATAGGTCGGACAGGTAGGACAGGTGGGAAAGGTAGGACAGGTAGGACAGGTGGGACAGGTAGGACAGGTCGGACAGGTAGGATAGGTAGGACAGGTCGGATAGGTCGGACAGGTAGAACAGGTAGGATAGGTCGGACAGGTAGGACAGGTCGGACAGGTCGGACAGGTAGGACAGGTCGGACAGGTCGGACAGGTCGGATAGGTCGGACAGGTAGGATAGGTCGGACAGGTAGGACAGGTAGGATAGGTAGGACAGGTAGGACAGGTAGGACAGGTCGGACAGGTCGGATAGGTAGATAGGTAGGACAGGTAGGACAGGTCGGACAGGTAGGACAGGTAGGATAGGTAGGACAGGTCGGACAGGTAGGATAGGTCGGACAGGTAGGACAGGTCGGACAGGTAGGACAGGTAGGACAGGTCGGACAGGTAGGACAGGTAGGACAGGTCGGACAGGTCGGACAGGTAGGACAGGTCGGACAGGTCAGACAGGTAGGACAGGTAGGATAGGTCGGACAGGTCGGACAGGTCGGACAGGTAGGACAGGTCGGACAGGTCGGACAGGTAGGACAGGTAGGACAGGTAGGACAGGTCGGACAGGTCGGACAGGTAGGACAGGTCGGACAGGTCAGACAGGTAGGACAGGTAGGATAGGTCGGACAGGTCGGACAGGTCGGACAGGTAGGACAGGTCGGACAGGTCGGACAGGTCGGACAGGTCGGATAGGTCGGATAGGTGGGACAGGTCGGATAGGTCGGACAGGTCGGATAGGTGGGACAGGTCGGACAGGTCGGACAGGTAGGATAGGTAGGACAGGTCGGACAGGTAGGACAGGTCGGACAGGTCGGACAGGTCGGACAGGTGGGACAGGTGAGACAGGTGGGACAGGTCGGATAGGTAGGACAGGTCGGATAGGTCGGACAGGTAGGACAGGTCGGACAGGTCGGACAGGTAGGACAGGTCAGATAGGTCGGACAGGTCGGACAGGTAGGACAGGTCGGACAGGTATGACAGGTCGGACAGGTATGACAGGTCGGACAGGTCGGACAGGTAGGATAGGTCAGACAGGTCGGACAGGTCGGACAGGTCGGACAGGTCGGATAGGTCGGACAGGTGGGACAGGTCGGACAGGTGGGACAGGTCGGACAGGTGGGACAGGTGGGACAGGTCGGACAGGTCGGACAGGTGGGACAGGTCGGACAGGTCGGACAGGTCGGACAGGTGGGACAGGTCAGACAGGTCGGACAGGTCATGAGGGCGGTGTTGAGCTGTCAGGTGATGACCTGGGGGTTGAATTGAGAGAGACTCACTGAGATTCTTGTGCTCTGTGCTCCACCATCTGTCAGAGGTTTACACAATGGTGCCAACAGCCATGGTCACAGTGGGTAGCCCTTGTCACGCAGTACCCAATCTGGAGTCCCTTAAAAGCTGAATTTTCCTAGCGTTTAATGTGTAGCATGAGATCTTGCTCATTAAACTGACACTTCTTCTGCTCAGCCTGTTCTTTGTCCCAGTCATTTTCCAGTTGCTGTCCGCATCTTGTGAACAGTGCGTGATGACAGGGAACGCAGTTCACAGTGAATTCTACCTGGTCACCAGTTACCTGACCAACAGCCTCCATATCCCCTTTAACCTCGATAAGCCACCCCTTCTGTAATGGGACCTCCAACAGCAATCAGTAATGATAAGCAGTTAGTAGTGGTGATGGAGGACACTGAGCACTGAATAATTCTCCTTTAGACCTCCAGCAGCAGGTAACAATGGTGAGCAAGGGCAATGATCTTTCGCTGGAAAAGTAAGATTTTGGTGGAGAGAGGACTAATGGGAATGGACAGGAAACAGACTAAAGAATTCCTAACGTAACCCAGCAATAGTCCTTCAATGTATATAGTATAAATAGTTTCTTGTTTATCCTTAATTTCATTTCCTTTTTTTAATGATGCAATGCCAGTGGAATAAAGAATTCCTGCTTCATGATTACTGGGCTGACTATGTGTTCATATCTCAGGAAACGTCTCCCCCATGTGAAAACCGACCACACTGAATCATGTACAATGCCTTCCAGTACTGTCCCCCCTATAACTTGAGACTCCCATTCATCACCAGGTCACAATTTTTGTCCACACTCATTACGTGCCTCTGCTTCACTACACCACACTTCCCCCCACCGCTAGCCTCATTTCCCCCATCCCCTTTTGAACTATGAGTCCTCACCTTTACCCCTACAGTCCTCTCAACAATGGACTGTGTTCATCTCAGACCACTGACTGACTTTGACAAGAAGCCGCTAGACATGACTGACTAGACTCCTCACCACTGTTTTTGCAGATCCCTGACTGAGGACACATGATTCTTCTGACTTCTGTTGGGTGTACAGGATTGAGTATTACCCAGTCCTCAGGCTGTAGTTGGACATGTCCCCCGATTATGATTGGCTCGTGCAGATGACTGACTGCGGCCAAGTCCCTGGACTGTGTGTGGAATGTTCCCGTGACTGTCAGTACCGGGACCCCATCACCTCCCTATCTCTGTAATCTGTTCCACTTGCACAACTTAAGATAACTGTGCTTTTCAAATTTTGACCATTTGAGTATCCTTGATTTTATTTGCTGTATAATTGCTAGCTGTGCCTTTAGCTGCCAAGGTTTTGGGACTCCCTCCTAAACCTCCCTGCCTTTCGCATTCCTCCTTAAAGTTCTTCACTTTTGATCAAGCGTTACATCTGCCTTCATTTCTCCTCAATTGACTCAGTACCAGTTTTTGTTTTATAACGTTCTGTGCAGTGTGGTGGGACAATTTATTACATTAAGAATGCTATATAAATACAAATTGTTTTTGCCTTTTCAGAGGAATTAACATGTCACATATCAACTGAAAACAGAGCTTAATGCTTTACATTAATGCCAGATCAAAGATAACCTTTTCTGTTCAACTATTTTTCCTATGGGTCATCAACTTATGGAGTCACAAACATGTAAATTAATACACAACTGAATCATTACTAGTAATAATTTAGGTGAAGTATCAAAATATTAATAACTTAATATTTTACACAGCACAGCATTGCACTTTAACTCATGTGTGGAAAGAAAATTTTCATGTGGAGTTGTTAAGAAAAACATAAAAGGGAATTAAATACAGAAAAACACACAAAGTGCTAAAGCCACTGGAGACAACACAAGGGTGAAACTGAACTTGTTTGAGACTCTGAACAACAGGTTTTCCTGTATATTAATATGGAACAATATAATGTGAAGTCAACCTAGAAATGTTTTTAAAACATTTTGGTTCCTCTTACAGTTTACTTTTCATTGTAGCTTTTCATTTGTCATAACAAAATCTCTATCATTCATCTATATTTTCTAGTCCAAGTCAATAGCAGCAGGACTATGCTCTGACAGACTGAGGGCAAAGTCGTCTGCCCAATAATCCCATCCATTTTGCTTTCAGAAAAATTAACCTCTGACAGGTGATTTTTCTCTCCTGCTGGCAGTAGTGTGCAATCACAATTAATGGATGGACAACATAGCTAACTCTCTGACTGTGTCTATTTGGGGTCCATTCTGATATGAATACAAACATAATTACAGAGTTTGCATAAAGTAGATGCAGACTGACTACCTTTAACACATTTCCAGACTTTAGTGGGATAAATGACCTGATATTTCAGGTTCTTGTTTCTTTTGGGAGAAAGTGAGGACTGCAGATGCTGGAGATCAGAGCTGAAAATGTGTTGCTGGAAAAGCGCAGCAGGTCAGGTAGCATCCAAGGAGCAGGAGAATCGACGTTTCGGGTATAAGCCCTTCTTCAGGAAGCCTGAAGAAGGACTCATGCCCAAAACATCGATTCTCCTGCTCCTTGGATGCTGCCTGACCTGCTGCGCTTTTCCAAAAACACATTTTTAGCTCTTGTTTCTTTTGCTCTGGTGCAATGTGTTTTTGTAAGAAGTTGCCAGCTTAGGCTTTTATTCAATGTACCTCTTCCTCTCAAGCGGTCTACTGGCTGTTTCTAAGGTGGGGGGATCTTACATCTGATTTGATGGAATTTATTTAGTTACTTGTCTTTCAGAATTGCAATTGGACAAGTGATTTAAGTGTTAGAAGTTCCCTGATTTGGAAAATGAGGGAGAATCAAATTTAGATGTGAAAGGGAATGCATGGTTTTGATGTCTCAGCCAGAGGTTTCCTTTTGGATCTGTTTTTCTTAATTCACTTCTTCTTCACCATGTCAAATTAGGAAATTCTGCTGTGGCGCACCCACTGACTGGATAGTTATATCTGTGAGTTGTGCCTCTCCTATTTGATTTGCCAGCAACATTTGCTGAGCTCTTGGATAAGAAGTGTCAGTCCATTGTTCAACTTACATGGTGGTGATACCAGGTAAAAACAATGACTGCAGATGCTGGAAACCAGATTCTGGATTAGTGGTGCTGGAAGAGCACAGCAGTTCAGGCAGCATCCAAGTAGCTTCAAAATTGATGTTTCGGGCAAAAGCCCTTCATCAGGTGGTGGTACCTGAGACTCTTTCTCTTTGTTGTCTATATACCTGAAATAATATGTTCTTCTTTTTAGTGTGCTACATCAGTTCCAGTTCGCTGCCTGAATGAAGGTCCGTGGCGATTATTTGCTGAGCCATGGTGGAATGCTGTTTTATTTACATGGTAGTATGATGAAGCTGAGCTCTCATGGTGCAGTGGGTAGCATTTTGGCCTCTGAATCAGAAGTGCTAGGTTCAAGTCCCACTCCAGGATTTGGTGGCCAAGGAATGTGGTCCTCTACGCTGCATACTAACTTATAAATGTTGCCAACATACACCAATAGTAGGCAGTAAGCATATGAGGGACTTCCATTTGTAGAAAGCAATGACAAAATACTGCACTATCTTGTTCAGCATTGGCAAACATCAACACAAAGAAGTCCACATTACCTGACACCATTTCAAGGTTCAATACCTGAAAAGGAGATGGGTGAGGAGTTAGGCTCGAACAGGGATTGAACTCTTTGCTGTTGACATTAATCTACTCTACTTCCCAGCAATTGAGCCAAATGGCCTCCACTGATGACCTTAAGCTCAAAGGAAATTGTCTCCATTAACTTCTTATGAATCCATTCTTGGAGGGGGTCAGCGTCATCAGAATAGAGCCAAGATAAATCCTAGATCTGTGATCAACAAACTGTGGTCAAAGAATGAGAGGGCAAAAACAAATTGATAAGCCATGGCAATTCTGGAGATGTGATTTTCTTTTTCCCTCTGAAAAGTAATAATCACATGGAATTGACTCACAAAAAGTAATTAATTTAAAATGTAAGTGGTCTTTTGGAGGCATAAGGCTCAATAGGCTAAGTGACCTTTTTTTCTCATTCCATACTCTTTTATTCCTGTGTTGCTTTATTTTCATGGTGCGTTTCTCACAGTCTGCAAGGGTCTCTTTTATTGTGACCATGAAGGTGGCAAGGAAACTCTGAAGCTGAGCCAGGAAGCATTGCAGCTAGTGTGGGAACTGCAGAAGGTAAGCCAGGAAGCATTTTGTGTGGATAAAAACAACTCCAAGATCTGACTAGTACATATTCTTTGTGAATTAGAAAACTATAAATGGGATTAGATCCAAAAATTGTTTTTACATGTTATCAATTCTTTGATTCAGCATCAGAATTAATTTATTTTCAAATGGCCTTTGTGTACAAACTGATAGATATTTTAGGGGATAAAGATTGGAAGTAAGAAACAAATAATAATTCTGTAAACTTGACTAATTGCCATCCAGCCTAAAGCAATCTGTGGGACATTAATAAATTATATTTTAGTTTAAAACCTCAAACTTTGCAATCATTGTCCATATCAGAAAAATAAATGGATGACTAATAAGAATGAGGGAAATTCTAAAGGTAATTATTTTTCCAAAAAGTCAAAATAGGTTCAAATTTCCAGCAAAAGTGATTGGTCAGAGAATAAATATGTTCATTCAATGTGTGCTGCCCTTATAATGCTGGCAAGAAACAATTTTGTTTATCTGTTATAAAAACAGGATTTGCTGGAGAAACTCTGCAGTTCCAGCAGTATCTGTAGTGAGAGAAACAGATAATGTTTTTTGAGTCCAATGACAACTTCAGAACTTCAATGTTTATTGTTGTAATATCCAGGGCTATTTTAACAACATTTAAAATATACTTACTACATTAGTGCATCAGTTTAGGCTCATGCCTATTTTATTCTGAAAGCAATTAAAAACTCATGTTAATAGGGTCTAAATGCTTTAACAAATAGAAAAATGGAGTTTATGTCACTGATGCAGTCTCTATGAAGGCTGAAAATGTATTTTTCCCGGAGGAGGATGAAGGTTGGCAGGAGTTGGGGGGGGGGGGTTGGGGGGGGGGTTAGAATTTGCATCATGTGGAAGTGTGGCTGACAGCCATTTCAGTACAGCACTACTGAAGCCAAAAGACAGCATGAACAGAACTTTCTACTGTGCTGTTCTTTGACTTCTGGTTATGTTTTGTTCTTGGTATGTTTTCTTTTGCAAGTTTGTTGTAGTTGACATGCCCATTTTTACTTTAATATCATCAAGTATTGGGATGGGGTGGAGGAAATAATTGAAGTTTAAAACTTTAAAACAATCCATTAATTTAACAGATTAAGTAGACTAATAAAATGTAGTTTTATCCACATTATTTAACATATTTCCCAGCTCTTATCTTTAAAACATGTGTGCTCAATCCCATTAGATGACTGTGTGTAGAAAGAAAATTCCAAAGCTAATCTTCAAATAGGTGAGTTATGCTCCCGTTTTAAGATAAACAGATGTCTTTGACATTTTGCTTTTCAAAAATTACTTCCGAGAATTTATCCATCCTCTCTTCACTTGTATGTATTTACAGGTATTTTTGTTTTTAGCCTCAGTTAATGAGACAAGAAAATTCTTAACACTGTTTGAAATTAAATCATTCTTGAAATATTTTGCCTTTACATAAAGGCTGCCTTAGAGGAATCATAGCCACTTTACCAGACAGCCTCAGAAATTGTGAAATATCAGGAAATATTTAAAAACGGACAGAATCATTAGACTTTCTGCATTTAGACACTCCTAAGCACAAGGTGGAGCATAATTATTGTGTAACATGAGGGCTTTAAAACTTACTAATGAGTAAAAACTTAACATTATTCTCTTTACTGTTGACTGTTCCCATTGCAATGCCTATTGTATGGTCATTATACTGGGTATTTTAGCTGTCTTTTGTTTCATGGCCTCTAGGGGATGCCATTGTCTTTTCCTTCAACAACTTTAACTCAATGCCACTTCCTGGAAGAATCTGGGAACAATAGAAATTAATTCAAGTGCTAATTCAAAGATATAACAATCTGACTACTGCATGAAATATTAGACTGAAATATGCTGTGAAGAAATCCTTCTATATACTCACTACAACTTAAAAAAATCTTTGATATCATGGTACAAAGTTGAAAACTCAGCTTGCAGGATCGAAGAATGCAGTAGATTTATTTGAAAAGAAAGTGTTTGCCAGGCTACAAGGTGAAGGCAGAATAGTACTGGGTGAATTACTGTTTCAGAGGATCAGAATAGGTATGATGGACCAAATGGTCTCATCCTATGTTGTAAATATTCTATGATTCTGTTCATTGTTATAATTCTAGATTTATCTCAAGATCAACGAAAAATGTTTCCTTTCTAAACCATCTGCAAAGTTTCAAAGTAAAGATAAAATTTAAGAGGTTTAATAACCCAGCTTATAATGTACAGGAACCTGAAACTACAAATTGCTCAGAATTTGATACAAGGTTACAACATTGTACAGATAAGGATGGTTCCTGTGAGAAAAGATACGTTTAAACTAGAGTAGTAGGGGCTGCTCATCTGAGATATGGTTAGAGATGCAACAACTATGAAATTGTGCAGACCTTCAACAACAGTGTAACTGCTCGCATTGTGCTGGTAATCTTGGACTGTGATTCCGATGGGGTACATTGGTTAGGCAGAGGGATTGAGTGTTACATTGTCCTTTTAGTGGCACTCATTAGAGACACATCTTGATTGTTAAAGAGAAACTGGAAATCCTGACGGGAGGCAGGAAGGGGCTACCTGCTTTTGGAGGGCTGTGGTTGGGAAATGGTGAGGACTTGTTGACGAACAGTAGGAGGGGAATGGATAGCTTCCACAGAATCCTGGAAAGATTCTGGAGCTGTGTCCATTGGCTCTGCGTTTGTCTTGTGAGTAGACCAGTACACCACTTGGTAGGTAAATAGCTGTTCTAGTGGTTGGGAAGCTTTAGAGTTTCCCTCTGACATGAAGGCTCACATTCAGAGAGGGTAAGTCCAACTTTACCAACTGCTGTGCACCTATTTCCAGAATTGCCCTAGACTTTCATAAAACAGTCTACTTCTGTCATTGCTCAATTGCAACATTTCCAGCTGTCAAACTACTAACTAGATTCCCATATGGAAAATGTATTCCCAGCATAAACATCACTCACTTCACAGGTTCAATGCAACTTTGGTTTTTGAAGATACTTGTAGAATTCTTATTAAACAATGCTGACAAGACTATCCTCAGATTTTGAGAGTAAAGTAAGACTATAAGATGTAGGAGCAGAAGTAGGCCATTCAGCCAACTGAATCTGGTCTGGCATTTAATGAGATTGTTAAAGTGCATGGGATTGAAGAAATGGTTTACCGACATGGATAGAGGACTGGTTGGCAGACAAGAAACAAAGGGTGGGAATAAACAGGTCTTTTTTCAAGTGGCAGGCAGTGATGAGTGGGGTACTTTAGGGATCAGTGCTTACCCCAACTATCCACAATAAGTATAAATAATTTAGATGAGGGAATTAAATGTAATATCTGCACTTTTGCAGACAACACAAGATCCGTTGGAGGATATTCTGGCTATGGAGAGCATGCAACAAAGATTCACCAGATAGACTCCTGGAATGGTGGGACTGATTTACAAAAAGACACTGGACCAGTTAGGAACTATACTCACGAGAGCTTAGATACTTGAGGGGGGTTACTCATTAAAATATATAAAATTGTAACTGGACTAGGCAGTGTAAATGCAGGAAGGATGCTCCCAATGACCAGGGAGTCCAGAAACAGGGTTAGAAGTCTAAAGAGAGATGGGGTAAGCCTTTAAGACTCAGATGAGGAGAGTGTTGAGTCTGTGGAACCACAGAAAGCAGTTGAAGACAAAACATTGAATGTTTTCATGATGGAGTTAGAAATTGTCCTTAGGGCTAAATAAATCAAAAGGAATAGTGAGAAATTGGGAACAGGGACTGAGTTGGATGATCAGCCATGATCACATTGAATGGTGGAGCAGGCTTGAAGGGCTGAATGGCCTAGTCCCACTTCTATTTTCTATGTTGCTATGTTTCTATCATGGCTGACCTGATAATCCTCAATTCTACTTTCCCTAATTTTCCGGATACCCCATGATTCTCTTACAGATTAAAACTGCCTACGTCAGCTTTGTTATGTACTTAATGACCGAGCCTTGACAGCCCTCAGCATTGCTTCTATTCAGATTACACAAGCAAATGAAAGATGAATCAATAGAAAACAACTGCATGTCAACGTGCAACAAAATTAAAAATTCTGACCATCAATATAAATTTAGAACTTTACCAAATATCAGCTAAGAATAGATTTTGGGGAGTTTCATTAAGAGTTTCCCTCCAAAAGCCCAAGTATGCTATTTCAGGCAGTTCAATATTGCTCTCCCCATTATGAATGCAGCATGCCCCTCTATGGCAGCCAAGTGCTTTCTCTTCTGGTGAAGATGGTGAAGATATTTGCCAGTGTGGAAACTGTCTAGCATTCCTGCCACCGGTGCCTTACTGAAAGCTCAGCTGTGCACTCCATCAAGTGCTGCCAGCTAGAAGCTGTTGATCATCACATACACAGTGGGAGAGGAATGAAAAAGGAAGGCTTCTGAGGGCACATAGCATTATGCATTATTGAAAATACGAGCTCGCGTTTGTGAATGTAATACATCACCCATCTAATTGACTGTCATAATAATGCAACTGTGAGACTCAAGCTACAGGACCAATGTTACTCCTGCTCATCATCCTCACCTTCCTTCTGAAGACTGCTGCTGCTCTCCCAGCTCTTCAACATCCATCACATCCTCTTTTTGCCTTCTTCAATTGTGCAGAGTACAGCATGCTAGGATAATCTCTGTAATCAGGTCATGCAAATTTACAGCACAAAAAAAGGCCCATGAGTCCACCAAGTTTGCACCAGTCAAAAGCAAGCACCTGAATATTCTAATCCTTTTACTCAGCAGTCAGCCCATAGCCTTACAGGTCTTGCCATTGCAAGTGCCCATTTGCAGTGAGTTTTAGATTCTCGCCACCCTCTTGGTGATAAATAAAATTTCTTCATATCCCTTCTAAACAACCTGCCCCTTACTTTGTATGCCCTCTGGCCTTTCACCTCTCCACCAAGGGGGAATATTTCTTCCAGTGTACCTTGTCTAAGTCCCTCAATTTTGTACATCACAATTACGTCCCTCTCAATCTCCTCTGCTCCAAGAAAAACAACACCAGTCGATCCAATCTCTCTTCACAATGAAAACTCTCCACAAAGTAACATCCTGGGAAATCTCTTCTGTACCCTGTCCAGTGCTCTTACAGGTTGTGCTGCAAGACCCCTCACCTGAACTCATACCTAACCAAGAGTCAGAAGGAGGCCTATCTTTTTTTTCTTCATTTGTGGGATTTGAGCATCGCTGGCTGGCCAGCATTTTATTATCCTTCCCTAAGTTTAGATTAGATTACTTACAGTGTGGAAACAGGCCCTTCGGCCCAACAAGTCCACACCGCCCCGCCGAAGCGTAACCCACCCATACCCCTACATCTACATCTACCCCTTACCTAACACTGCGGGCAATTTAGCATGGCCAATTCACCTGACCTGCACATCTTTGGACTGTGGGAGGAAACCGGAGCACCCGGAGGAAACCCACGCAGACACGGGGAGAACGTGCAAACTCCACACAGTCAGTCGCCTGAGGCGGGAATTGAACCCGGGTCTCCGGCGCTGTGAGGCAGCAGTGCTAACCACTGTGCCACCATGCCGCCCAAGTTGTCCTTGAGAAAGCGGTGGTAAGTTGCCTTCTTGAGTTGTTGCAGTCCACCTGCTGTGGGTTGACCCACTATGCCATTAGGGAGGGAATTCCAGGATTTTAATCAAGCAACAGGGAAGGAATGGCAATACATTTCCAAATTAGGATGCTGAGTGGCTTGGGAGGAATATTGAAGGTGGTGGTGTTCCCATGTATCTGCTGCCCTTGTCCTTCCAGGTGGAAGTGGCTGTTTGCTTGGAAGGTGCTGTCTGAGGACCTTTGGTGAAGTTCTGCAGATATAGATAGTATACACTGCTGCTACTGAGCATCAGTGGTTGAGGGAGTGGGTCCTTGTGAATGTGGTGCCAATCAAGCAGGTTGCTTTGTCCTGGATTCTTGAGTTTGTTGTCATTGCCCTCATCTAAGCAAGTGGGGGGGGGGGGTATTCCATCACACTCCTGATTTGTGACTTGTCGATGGCGGACAGGCTTTGGGAGTCAGGAGATAAGTTACTCTCCATAGTATTCTTAGCCTCTGACCTGCACTTGCAGCCACTGTGTTTATGTGGTGAGTCCAGTTGAGTTTTTGGTCAATGGTAAATCGCAGCATGTTGATAGTGGAGGATTCAGTGAGAGTAACACCATTGAATGTCAAGGGATAGTGATTAGATTGTCTCTTATTGGTGATGATCATCGTCTGGTGCAAATGTTACTTGCTGCTTATCAGCCCAAGCCTAGCTACTGTCAAGATATTGTTGCATTTGAACATGGACTGCTTTAGTATCTGAGGAGTTGCAAATAGTGCTGAACATTGTGCAGTCGTTGGTGGACTTCCCAACTTCTGACATTATGATGCAGGGAAGGTTATTGATAATGCAGCTGAAGATGTTTGGGCCGAGGACATACCTTCAGCAACTCCTGCAGAGATGTCCTGGAGCTGAGACAAATGACCTTTAACAACCATGACCATCTTCTTATGTGTCAGGTATGACTCCAACCACCAGAGAGTTTGCCCCCAATACTCATTAATCCCATTAGTTTTGCGAGGGCTCTTTGATGCCACACTTGGTTGAATGCAACCTTGATGTCAAGGGCTGGCACTCTCCCCTCTGGAATTCAAGTGTTTTGTCCATGTTTGAACCAAGGCTGTAATGAGATCAGGAGCTGAATGGTCCTGGTGGAACTGAAACTGGACGTCACTAAGCAAGTTTTTGCTAAGCAGTGCTGCCTGATAGCACTGTTGATGAAACCTTTCATCACTTTACTGCTGTGTAATGGCCCTGGTGGGAGAATGAGATTCATTTTCTCTGTTTGACTTCATTCAGGGGTTGTGTAAAGGAGTCTTCAGCCATGGTTGAAGAGAATAGCTCTTATCTCCCATTCATTATCTTGTACGGCATCTGGTCCTTAAAATAAAGCAAACACATAGGTGTTCTCGAGAACATTGGTATCATGGCGCACCCTGTGCAGAATACTAAGATGTGGTGCCGATAATCACAGGCCCCTGTGCACTGGTGGAATGTGAGCATTTCCTACTGTTGATATCTGCCGCGTTAGGATATAGAGTTCTCAGTACAACATTTATACAGGGCAAAAGTGAGGACTAGAGAGGCTGGAAACCAGATGAAGGGCTTTTGCCCAAAATGTCAATTTTTCATCTCCTTGGATGCTGCCTGACTTGCTGTGCTTTTCCAGCACCATTCTGATCTAAACAACATATATATAGTCTATCGAGCCTTGCACCTGGCAGGAACATGCTACATTGGCAAAGCTTACAGTGATGATGACCTCTGTTGTGGCCTGAAGCCATTGGTGACAGTTGCAAGAATCCTGTGTGGGGAATGTAAGAAAATGTTACTTGCCACTTGTCAGCCCAGATCTTGTTGCATTTAAGCATGGACTACTTCAATATCTGAGGAGTTGTGAACAGTGCTGAACATTGTGCAATCATTGGTGAATATCCAAACTTCTGATCTTACAGAGGCGGGAAGGTCATTGATGATGCAGCTTAAGATGGTTGGGCCTAGGACATTACCCTGAGAACTCCTGTATTCACATCACATCACAAATGATAGTTCAATATTGCCTTCAATACAGCAGGAGATGGAAAAGCAAGGACAGTTATGGGATGCTTGATATGGTGAACCTTTTTCCAATGTATGCAGCACAAGCTATGTTGCATAAATCCAATAGGAGATTATAAATAAATGCAGTAAGATTACTGGAGCCAGGCATATTTCCAGTGCCTGGGACCAGCATATGCAGGAAGTGTCTACAGCTCCTGGAAGCCTGGGTTTTGGAACTGCTGTGGTAGCTGGGTACACTGGAGCAGCCATGAAGCTGAGCAAATCATGGATAGCACATACAGAAAACAGGTCACATTGTGGGTTAAGACTCCATAGGAAGGTAGGAAATAGTGATCACCAGACAGAATAAGAGGATTGGGCAGGCAGAGCAGGAGTCTCCTGTGGCTAGTCTCATGTGAAACTGATATTCTGTTTTGCTTACAGTTGAGGGGAATGGCTGCTCAGGGGAAAACTGCAACAGCCAATTAAATGCACCATGGTTGGCTCTACTGCACAGGGGAAGCACACAATGTGTGGAAATGCAATTGTTTTAGTAGATTCAATTGTAAGGGGAATATATAGGCATTTCTGTCGTCATAAAACAAGACTCTACAGTGGTATGTTGCCTCCCTCATACTAGGGTCATGGATGACTCACAGCAACTACAAGACTCCCTTCTGTAGCGGGTGGGTGAACAACCAATGGTTGTGGTACACATTGATACCAATGACATAGGTAAAATAAAAAGCAATGAGGTCCTAAAAGCAGAGTCCACAAAGTTAGAAAGTGAACTGTAAAATAGGACCTCAAAAGTAGTGATCTCAGGATTATTATCAGTGCTAAATACTAGTCAGAGTAGAAACAGCAGGGTATATCAGATGAACACGTGGCTAATGAGATGGTTTGAGGGGGACAGTTTAAGATTCCTGGGACTGTTTCTGGGGGAGATGGGTTCAGTAGAAACTGGATGAGTTACACCTGGACAGCACTGGGATTAATGTCCTTGGGAGAGTATTTGCTAGAGTGGTTGGGGAGGTTTCAAACACAGGGCATTGAGAAATTTTGCTAGGCATCAGAGGAAGGGGAATCGAGAACAAGAACAAAAGATAGGGAAATCAAGGGCCAGGATCAAACAGAGCTACATCAAAAAATAATGGGAATGAGATAAGTAATGTTTAAAAAATGCCTTCAGCCTTTAGGACTTCATTCATAGAGCATTCACCATATACTGGATGAATTAATTACAAACGTAGATGAAGAGAGGTAAAACGTAGTTGGAATTACAAATAAATGGCTGCATGGTGAACAGGCATGGGGTATGGGGAAAAGGTAATGGAGTTATGTTGTTGGTTAAAGAGGAAGAGGAAATTAACACCACAGTGAGGAGGAATATTACCTCGGATGCAAAATCCATACAGGTAGAGCTGAGAAATGCCAAACATGCAAAAATAATTAATGGGGTTTGTACACCTAGTTCTGAAGGAGGGTCACTGATCTTGAAACATCCCTCCAAAGACATTGCCAGACCTGCGTAGTTTCTCCAACAATTTCTGTTTTTGTTTCAGATTTCCAGCATCACAGTTCTTTGTTTTATTAAAGCAAGGAAGTGGAATTGAGGGGAAGATCAGAATGGCAGAGCAAGCTCGAAAAGCTCCAATTTCTTATGTTCAATGTGTGTCCATTCCTCTGTGAGAAAGTGACTTTTCAAATTTATTTCAATAACAACCACACAGCCAGGAGAGGGAGACATCGTGCCCACTGGGCTGTGAAAGCAGGCTCCAGTGGAGAAAACCCAAGAACTAAATATGTGAGAGTAGCCAATCCACACAATCCTTCTTCTTCCAAGCACAAGGACTTGATCCACTTGACATTTTACCCTTCAATAAAAATTTGCATTTAAAGCAGAATATGGTCACAACATTTTTAACAGATGAAAACAAAAGAAACCTGTGGTGTTCCAACCTTGTCGGCTGTAATGGGACTTCAGCTGTCAAGACAATTTACTCTTTTTAAGAGAAGTATGTGCACAAATGATGAATCTAATGTTGCAGGTTCAAGTCAGAATATTTAAACTATATTTCAGTCAATCTAGAAAAGTTACCTTTCCCATGCAGATCAAATTATAAGGATGAAGTTGTTCAGAATGAAAAGAAAAGATTAAACCTTTATTTCGTTAATTTAAAAAACATCAAGTTTTGTTCTTGTTCTCGATTCCCCTTCCTCTGATGCCTAGCAAAATTTCTCAATGCCCTGTGTTTGAAGCCTCCCCAACCACTCTAGCAAATACTCTCCCAAGGACATTAATCCCAGTGCTGTCCAGGTGTAACTCATCCAGTTTCTACTGAACCCATCTCCCCAAGTTGGGGAGTCTAGCTCAGCATTATAGGCCCCTTCACAGCTGGGGCATCATTCAAAGCAAGCAAATTGTGAACAGAAAGAAATTTGATTAGATTGGTGTGACAAGTATTGTGGAATAACACAGGGCCCAGCCATAGAGTCATTGAGATAAACAGCACGGAAACAGACCCTTCGGTCTAACCCGTCCATGCCGACCAGATATCCCAACCCAATCTAGTCCCACCTGTCAGCACCCGGCCCATATCCTTCCAAACCATTCCTATTCATATACCCTTCCAAGTACCTTTTAAATGTAATTGTACCAGCCTCCACCACTTCTTCTGGCAGCTCATTCCATACACGTACCACCCTCTGTGTGAAAAAGTTGTCCCTTAGGTCTTTTTTATATCTTTCCCCTCTCACCATAAACCTATACCCTCTAGTTCTGGACTCCCTCACCCCATGGAAAAGACTTTGCCTATTTATCCTATCCATGCCCCTCATAGTTTTGTAAACCTCTATAAGGTCACCCTTCAGCCTCTGACACTCCAGGGAAAACAGCCCCAGCCTGTTCAACATCTCCCTATAGCTCAAATCCTCCAACCCTGGCAACATCCTTGTAAATCCTTTCAGGACCCTTTCAAGTTTCACAACATCTTTCCGTCAGGCTCACTGGTCTATGGTTCCCTGGCTTGTCCTTACCACCCTTCTTAAATAGTGACACCACATTAGCCAACCTCTTCCAGCACCTCATCTGTGACTATCGATGATACAAATATCTCAGCAAGAGGCCCAGCAATCACTTCTCTAGCTTCCCACAGAGTTCTAGGGTACACCTGACCAAGTCCTGGGGATTTATACACCTTCATTCATTTCAAGACATCCTGCACTTCCTCCTCTGTAACATGGACATTTTTCAAGATGTCACTATCTATTTCCCAACATTCTATATCTTCCATGTCCTTTTCCACAGTAAATAATGATGCAAAATACTCATTTAGTATCTCCCCCATTTTCTGTGGCTCCACACAAAGGCCGTCTTGCTGATCTTTGAGGGGCCCTATTCTCTTCCTAGTTACCATTTTGTCCTTAATGTATTTGTAAAAACCCTTTGGATTCTCCTTAATTCTTTTTGCCAAAGCTATTTCATGTCCACTTTTTGCCATCCCGATTTCCCTCTTAAGTATACTCCTACTTCCTTTATACTCTTCTAAGGATTCACTTGATCTATCCTGTCAATACCTGACATATGCTTCCTTCTTTTCTTACCAAACCCTCAATTTCTTTAGTCATCCAGCATTCCCTATACCTACCAGCTTTCCCTTTCACCCTGACAGGAATATACTTTCTCTGGATTCTCGTTATCTCATTTCTGAAGGCATTCCCAGCTGTTCCTTTATCTGCGAACATTTTCCCCCTATCAGCTTTTGAAAGTTCTTGCCTAATACCGTCAAAATTGGCCTTTCTCCAATTTAGAGCTTCAACTTTTAGATCTGGTCCATCCTTTTCCATCACTATTTTAGGATAGGAAGGAGACCAGAATTGCAACAGTGGCCTAACCAATGTCCTGTACAGCCGTAGCATGACCTCCCAACCTCTGTACTCAATAATCTGACCGAAAAAGGAAAGCATACCAAACGCCTTCTTCACTATCCTATCTACCTGCGACTCCACTTTCAAGGAGCTATGAACCTGCACTCTAAGGTCTCTTTGTTCAGTAACACTCCCTAGGACCTTACCATTAAGTGTATAAGTCCTGCTAAGATTTGCTTTTATTTCCCAAAAGTAGGTCAAGTTTTGCATTTGAACTTATGAAATAGGAATTGAAATAGATTATTTGGACCCTGTACCTGCTCTATCATTAAATAAGATTGTGGCTACTCTGTTTATGTTTTGAACTCTACATTCTCATCTATTGCCAATAGACTTTGATGCTCTTCAAAGCAAGAATCTATCCACCTCCACCTTGAGAATATCTCATAGCCCACACCTCTACCACCTTCTGAGGCAGACATTTCCAAAGTCACACAAACCTACAAGAGAAAAAGAATTCTCCTTACCTCTGATCGAAAAAAGTGATCATGAATCTTAAAACAGCACTCCCAGTCCTGGACTGATCCACAAGGAGTAACTTCCTTTCTGTGTACACCTTGTCAAGACCATTCAATGTCACATCAACTTCAGTTGTCACCGCTCACTTTTCTGAACTCCAGTGGAAACAAGCCTGTCCAAACCATTCACTTAAGACAACTCCCTCACATCAGTCTGGTAATCCTCCTCCAAGCATTTTCCAGCACAGTTATGTCCTCAAATAAAGAGGCCAAAGTGAGGAAACCATTTGAGATGTTGTCTCACCAATGTGCTATATAATTGAACAAAGGTATCCCCAGTTTTACATTCAAGTTTTTCTATAACAGACTACTGTCACATTAATTGTCTTGATTACACGCTATTCCTACATATAGAAGGTCCCCAATTTATGAATATCTGACTTACGAACACTCAAACTTACAAATATAATTTCACACATGGTGTAATTTTGAATGTCTGACATTTCTTGTACTTATAAACAGCCCACTTATATTGTCCTGAAATGATCTCTGACCTGCCACTTGCAAATGGACTGCAGAACAGAAGCCATTTACAACCTGGGGACTGCCAAATCTAACTTGGACTATAATAACTAAATTTCTCTAAACTTTGGAATTCTGCAGTCATTCTCCATTGAAGTAGCACTCTGCTTGTTCGGTCTTCCTGTCAAACTGAGCAACTTCACATTTATCCATATTATATTCCATTTGCCTCATATTTTCTAACTTAGCCTAACTACATCCACTTGTAACCTCATTATATCTTATTCACTGGTATGTTGTCTGTGAATTTTGCTGTGAAGACTTTACTCCACTGATCTAAGTCATTGATGAAAATTATTAAAAATTGAGGTCCTAACATTGAACTTTATGGGACTCATATCACTACATTATGTCAATCAGACATAGATCTCTGCACAATCTGTCTTTCTGGCAGAAAGACAATTTTCTGAAATAGCTTTATTGCTACGCACTCAAATGAGTACTGTGAAAAGTTTACAGTTGCTGCATTACAGTGCCATCTTATGTACAAAGATAAGACACTTAAGATCAAATTCTTAGGAAACAAAAATAAATTCAAAAAGAAATTAACAGTCCAGTATAATAGGTTATAGGAATAAATTAGAAAAATAAAGAAGTAAAAGCTCAGAATATCTGTCTGACTGAGTTTATGCCAACACCTAGCTTCAAGGGAGACTCCACTGCCTCATCACCACCTACGCTGCAAGGATCCAACAACACAGGAATTGTCCCACTTTAGGCTCCATCTCTTCTCTGCTGGGACCGCTATCATTCTATTCATGCTGATAAATTTAACGCACATTATGAGCTTTTATTTTCCACAATAACTTTTGCTGGGACCTGAGTCCAGGCCAATCGTATAACTAGGGCTGCAAATAGGCTTTTAAATCAGGTAGTAGTGAGGAGAGTTCTGTTGCATGGAAACTTAAGAAATCAAAGTTAAAGAAGAAGCTGAGACTGCAGCTTGGTGTTGATACCAGAAAATTAAAGGAAGGGATAGATGTATTAGACAATTTAATGGTCCAAGAGATGGGAAACTTGATAATACAACAAACGTAAAGGCTTTGTCTCTCAGTGCACAAAGCTCTTGGAATAAAACTGAGTTTATACTGTAAATCAAATAGACTGGGTGTGATTCGGTAGCAACTACTGAGATATGGTTGCAAGACAATCCCTGTTGGGGAATTGAATATCCAAGGGTACTCAGTGTTTTGGAAGGATAGGCAGAAAAGAAAAAGAGGTGGTGTGGCTTTGTTAGTGTGACAGGACTGTGCCTTTAAGAGACGTGTTCTGTGCTGTTTGCCTTGCAGAGTGGTGTTGCCACAGTAGTGCTGAAATATCTCCATCAGACAGGCGGTTGGTAAACAGCTTTACAGTTCTCCCCAGGTGTTTTTGAGAATCATGAGTGGGCAGGGTCAGGGCTCACATAGACTCAGGAAGGCTTTTAGTTTTGCTTTCAGTTTGTTGAAGGTTTCTGCTGGCTGCGAGACTGAAGACTTAGATAGTGAGGCTTCCTCTTAAAGATCCAAAGAGGCAGATTGCTTCTTTCTTCTGGACCGGAGAGAGACAGCACATTTTGTTGAGTTGCATTTCTACCAAAGGGTGTGTTTATGAGATGCTGCCTATATTGGAACAGTTGATAATCAGCATTTAAATAATTGTCTTGAAATATATTTCAACAGAATAAAGTTATGCCATCTCTCTCTTGTATTTCAATTGTGTTGTGAGAATAAAGTGTGTTTTGATTAAAGCCTAGTCCTGAACTAATCAAATCATACCTGGAACACACCTTACACTTGCCTTTAAATAAATATAAAAGTCAGGCTTGAGGCTATCTCCTTACAGTACCTGGGGTGAGGGGAGTCTATTCTGGTCCATAACAGTTAATAATGGAAGAGATCAATGCTGTCATGAGAAAACATTTTGGTACTGAAGATCAAGATACAGAATCAGAAATGGGAAATAGCAAGGGAAAGAAATCCCTGGTGGGTGTCATCTGCAGGTCATCAAAATGTAGCTCTATACTAGGGCACAATATCAGCCAGGAAATATTGGGGGCTTGTAAGAAAGACACACCAGTAATCATGGATAATTTAAATATGCATATAGATTGGATTAATCAAACTGGCAAGGTAACTTTGAGAGTTCATTGAATATACTGGAGATTTTTTTCTTGGAGGATTACATTGGGGAACCAACCAGGGAACAAATTATTCTGGATTTGGCCTTGTATAATGAGGTGGGATTATGTTAAGGAAATTTCTCGTTTTCGCCAATTAAATCTCGTATGCAAGCCTTGAATAATTGACACATTTATTCACAGTATTGTGGGAAGAGGTCAGTGACCACTCAGCACAAACGGACCATAACCTCTTCCCAAGCTACAGGCTCATACAGGTTATAAAGGGTTACAAATGGCTGACTGTTGATTACAGAACAATGCTGTCTAACCACAATAGATAGTTTAATAATGTTAAATGGTCTAAAAACATTAACTAGTCTAACAATATTAATTGGTCAAACAAGTTTAAATGATCTAGTAGTATCCTGTTTACAGTGGTAGATAAAAGTGACTAACAATATTAAATTGTCTAGAAGCATCCTGCTGCAGTGGCATTGTTCTAACAGAACTTCCGTAAAGAGAGGAACCCCTCAGGGAGGAACTTATCAGTGGGTGGGAGGTATGGCAGCAATGTCAGCAAAAAAATTCTTGTAAGTTTTAACAATTCAGTTAACATGGTTCCCTCCAGTCAGGGAAATGGTTTCCACAATTAATTCTTGTAAACAGCTCCACTTAGAAGACAATTTAGCTAATATGATTCCCCTTGGTCAGGGAAATGGTTTCCACAGATTAATTAATGATCTCATAGTAAGGAAGAGTGATCATAGCATGGTAGAATTTCAAATTCAGTTTAAGAGTAAGAAGCTGAAGTCCCACGTGTGTGTCCTGGAGTTAAAAAAAAGTAATTACATAGACATGAGGATAGATCCAGCTTTAGTGAACTGGGCATGAAGACTAAAAGGTAAGAAGGTTGATGAGCAATAGCAGATGTTCAATTAGATATTCAATTTCTCCCAATTAAAATATATTCCCCAAAGGAAAAATGATTATAAGAGGTGATAGCCTAGTGGTGTTATTGTTGAACTGTTAATCCAGAGACCCAGGTAATGTTCTGGGGACCAGGGTTTGAATACCACCAGGGCAGATGGTAGAATTTGAATCCAAGAAAAAAAAATCTGGAATTAAGAGTCCAATGAAGACCCTAAATCCATTGTCAATAGTTGGAAAAACCCAACTGATTCACTCATGTCTTTTAGGGAAGGAAATTGCCATTCTTACCTGGTCTGGCCTACATGTGACTCCAGACCCACAACAACATGCTTGATTCTTATTTGCCCTCTGGGCAATTACGATGGGCAATAAATGCTGGCCTGGCCAGTGACGCCCTAATCCCATCAACGGATAAAAAAAATCCTGGTTAACAAAGAAAGTTAAAGATAAAATAAAGTAATAAGGCACACCATATTGTAAAGGCCAGTGGCTGGCTGGAAAATTGGGAACTTTTAAGGATCAACAAAGGATTGGTAAAAAGTAGTTAAAAGAACGAAGGTAAATTGTGAAAGAAAACTAATGCAGAATATAAAAATGGATAGCAAAACCTTCTATAAGTACATAAAAGGGAAGGGAGAAGTTAAAGTGAATGTTGATCTAGTGGAGGAGATGACAGGGAGTTAATAAAGAGGAACATAGCAAAGCAGAAGCACTAAGTCAATATTTTGCTTCAGTTTTCATGATGGAGCACATTAGTACCATCCCAGGAGTAATAGGTAATGCAGAGGTTATAGAAAGTGAGGAATTTAGAACAATCATCATCATCAGGAAAATAAATACTGAGCAAACTATTGGGATTGAAGGCAGATTAGTGCCCAGAGCCTGATGGCCTTCATCATGGGATCTTAAAAGTAGTGGTAGCAGAGATAGTGGATCTGTAGGTTACAATATTCCAAAATCCTCTTGATGCAGGGAAGGTTCCAGTAGATTAGAATAATGTTAACATAACATCCCTTATTCAAAAAGGGAGGGAGGCAGAAAGTAGGAAACTATCGAACAGTTAGTTTAACATGTGTTGTTGGAAAATTGTTAGAATCTATTGTTAAGGAAGTAATAACAGGTCATTTGGAAAGTCAAAGCACAATCCATCAGAGTTGGCATAGTTTAATGATGGATAAATTGTGTTTGACTAATTTGCTAGAGTTCTTCAAAGATGTAACAACTAAGGCGGATATTCAGGATTCTGCAGGTGTGGACTTACTGAACATATTTGATAAAGTGTCACATTTTAGTGTCACAGAAAGTGATAAAGTGTTAATATACACAGTAAAAATCACATGAAGTTGGGGTAATTTATTAGCAGGAAAATTAGCAGGAGTCTCACTTCTGTTGTGGGCAAAGTCTTAGAGAGAATTGTAAGGGATAGGATTTATGCATATCTGGATAAGAATGATGTGATCAAGGATAGTCAGCATGGTTTTGTGAAGGGCAGGTCGTGCCTCACAAACCTTATTGAATTCTTTGAGAAGGTGACTAAGGAGGTAGATGAGGGGAAAGCGGTAGATGTGGTATATATGGATTTTAGTAAGGCGTTTGATAAGGTCCCCCATGGTAGGCTACTGCAGAAAATACAGAGATATGGCATTGAGGGTGAGTTGGAGGTTTGGATTAGGAATTGGCTCTCTGGAAGAAGACAGAGGGTAGTAGTTGATGGCAAAGGTTCATCTTGGAGTGCCGTCACTAGCGGTGTTCCGCAAGGATCTGTTTTGGGACCATTGCTGTTTGTCATTTTTATAAATGACCTGGAGGAAGGGTTAGAAGGTTGGGTGAGCAAGTTTGCGGATGATACGAAAGTCGGAGGAGTTGTAGACAGTGAGGAAGGATATGGCAGGTTACAGCGGGATATAGAGAAGCTGCAGAGCTGGGCAGAAAGGTGGCAAATGGAGTTCAATGTAGCTAAGTGTGAAGTGATTCACTTTGGTAAGAGTAATAAAAAGATGGATTACTGGGCTAATGGTAGACTACTTGGTAGTGTGGAAGAGCAGAGGGATCTTGGTGTCCATGTACACAGATCTCTGAAAGTTGCCACCCAGGTAAATAGTGCAGTGAAGAAGGCATATGGCGTACTGGCTTTTATTGGTAGAGGAATTGAGTTCCGGAGTCCTGAGGTCATGCTGCAGTTGTATAAGACTCTGGTGCGGCTGCATCTGGAATATTGTGTGCAGTTTTGGTCGCCATACTATAGGAAGGATGTGGAGGCACTGGAACGGGTGCAGAGGAAGTTTACCAGGATGTTGCCTGGTATGGTAGGAAAATCCTATGAGGAAAGGCTGAGGCACTTGGGGTTGTTTTCATTGGAGAAAAGAAAGTTTAGGGGTGATTTGATAGAGGTGTACAAGATGATTAGGGGGTTAGATAGGGTTGACAGTGAGAACCTTTTTCCACGTATGGAGTCAGCTATTACAAGGGGGCATAGCTTTAAATTAAGGGGGGGTAGATATAGGACTGATGTTAGGGGTAGGTTCTTCACTCAGCGAGTCGTAAGTTCATGGAATGCCCTGCCAGTAGCAGTAGTGGACTCTCCCTCTTTATGGGTATTTAAGCGGGCATTGGATAGGTATATGGAGGATAGTGGGTTAGTGTAGGTTAGGTGGGCTTTGATCGGCGCAACATCGAGGGCTGAAGGGCCTGTACTGCGCTGTATTCTTCTATGTTCTATGTTCTATAACTAACAGAAAGCAGAGAATCAGGATAAAAGGATCTTTTTCTGGTTGGCAAGATGTAACAAGTGAGGTGCCACAGAGTTTAGTCCTTGTGTGCCAATTATTTATAATCTATATAAATGACTTTTATTCTTTTTTTATAGTTACTGTGGAGGATGGGTGCAACTGGGCTGGCCAACATTTATTGCCCATTCTTATTTGCCTTTGAGATGATGGTAGTGAACTGCCTTCTTAAATCACTGCAGTCTACGTGCTGTGGGTTGTCCCACAATGCCCTTAGGGAAGGAACTCCAGGATTTTGACCCAGCAATGCTGAAGGAACGGTTATTAACTTCCAAGTCAGGATAGTGTGTGGCTTGGTGGGAAACTTGGGGATGATGATGTTTCCATGTATCTGCTGCCCTTGACCTTCTAAATAGAAATGGTTGTGGATTTGAATGGTGCTGTCTAACGATCTTTGATGAATTTCTGCAGTGCATCTTGTAGCTTGTACACTTGGCTGCTATTGAGCATAAGTGGTGGAGGGAGTGGATGCTTGTGTTTGTGGCACCAATCAAGTGGCACCATTTTGTCTCAGATGGTTTCAGGGGTAGATGGTATCATAGCCAAATTTACCGATGACAATAAAATTGGTGGGAAAGGAAGTTGTAATAAAGGAATAAGAAATTTATAATTGAATGTGGATATATTAAGTGAATGGGCCATAACTGGCATATAGAATTTAACTTGGATAATTGTGAGATTATCCATTGTGGTTGGAAGACTAGAAAGGCAACTTATTATCTAAATGGAGAGAAACTTTGAGTTTTTTGGATCTGGGTGTCCTTGTGCATGAGTCTCTGAAAACTAGTCTGCAGGTAAGCAGGTGATAATGAAGGCAAATGAAATTTTGGCACTTATTTCTAGAGGAATAGAATGTACATGTTGGGAAGTCTAGCTGTAACTGTAAAAGGCATTAGTGAAATGCACCTGGAGTTTTGCATACAATTTTGGTGCCCTTACTTGAGGACAGGTGTAGTTGCAATGGGGGAAGTTGAGAGAAGATTCACTAATTGATTCCAGAGAAGTGGAAGCAGATTTAAAACAGAGATGAGGAGCAATTACTTCTCTGAAAGGCTCATGAATCTGTGGAATTCACCACCCAGAGTATGGTGGATCCCGGGACATTGAGTAAACTTAAGGAGGAGATCAACAGATTTTTTTCCCAGTATATGCTGCTCCTTCTAGGAGCACAATTTTTTTTTCTTTTTATTCATCTAGTGTATGTGGACCTGATGATCTTAGCCATCACTTCTGTTCCAACCTTAGTTACTGTTGAGGAACTGCTGGTGAGCTGCCTTCTTGAGCCGCTGTAACCTATTTGGTGTAGATGCACTTAGAATGCTGTAAGGGAGGGCATTCCAGGACTCTGACCCAACCTGACTGAAGGAATAATGATATATTTCCAAGTCGCAATGGTAGTGGCTTGAAGAAAACATGTGGTGGTGTTCCCATATATCTGATGCCCTTGTACTTCTAGATGGAAATGGTCAGAGGTGCTGTTGTAGGAAACTTGGTGAATTTCTCCAGTGCATCATGTAGATGGTACACATTGCTGCTACTGAGCATCAGTGATGGAGGGAATGAATATTTGTGGATGTGATGCCAGTCAAGCAGGCTGTTTTGTCCTGGATGGTGCCAAGCTTCTTGAGTATTGTTAGAGATGCACACATCCAAGCAAGTGGGGAGTATTCCATTACACTCCTGACTTGTGCCTTGTAGGTGATGGATAGGTGATGAGATGTACATTGCAGTATTCCTAGCCTCTGACCTGCTCTTGTACCACTGTATCTATGCAGTTAGCCCAGTTCAGTTCCTCATCGATGGCAACTGCCAGAACGTTGACAATGGGGATTCAATGATAGTAGTGCCATGTTAGGCGATGTTAGATTCCCTCATAGAGCCATAGAGATGAACTGCATGGAAACAGACCCTTCGGTCCAAATTGTCCATGCTGACCAGCTATCCAAATCCAATCTAGCCCCACCTGCCAGCATCTGGCCCATATCCCTCCAAACCCTTCCTATTCATATACCCACCCAAATGCCTCTTAAATGTTGCAATTGTACCAGCCTCCACCACATCCTCTGGCAGCTCATTCCATACACTGACCACCCTCTGCATCAAAACGTTGCTCCCCTTAGGTCTCTTTTATATCTTTCCCCTCTCACCCTAAACCTATGCCCTCTAGTTCTGGACTCCCTGACCCCAGGGAAAAGACTTTGTCTATTTATCCTATCCATGCCCCTCATACTTTTGTAAACCTCTATAAGGTCACCCCTCAGCCTCCAATGCTCCAGGGAAAGCAGCCCCAGCCTGTTCAGCCTCTCTCTATAGCTCAAATCCTCCAACCCTAGCAACATCCTTGTAAATCTTTTCTGAACCCTTTCAAGTTTCACAACATCTTTCCGATAGGAAGGAGACCAGAATTGCATGCAATATTCCAACAATGGCCTAACCAATGTCCTGTACAGTCGCAACATGACCTCCCAACACCTGTACTCAATACTCTGACCAATAAAGGAAAGCGTACCAAACGCCTTCTTCACTATCCTACCTATCTGTGACTCCACTTTCAAGAAGCTATGAACCTGCACTCCAAGGTCTCTTTGTTCAGCAACACTCCCTAGGATCTTTCCATTAAGTGTATAAGTCCTGCTAAGATTTGCTTTCCCAAAATGCAGCACCTCGCATTTATCTGAATTAAACACCATCTGCCACTTCTCAACCCATTGGCCCATATGGTCCAGATCCTGTTGTAATCTAAGGTAACCCTCTTCGCTGTCCACTACACCTCCAATTATGGTGTCATCCGCAAACTTACTAACTGTACCTCTTATGCTCGCATCCAAATCATTTATGTAAATGACAAAAAGTAGAGGGCCCAGCACCGATCCTTGTGGCACTCCACTGGTCACAAACCTCCAGTCTGAAAAACAACCCTCCACCACCACCTCCTGTCTTCTACCTTTGCACCAATTCTGTATCCAAATGGCTTGTTCTCCCGTTATTTCATGAGATCTAACTTTGCTAATCAGTCTCCCATGGGAAACCTTGTCGAACGCCTTACTTACTGAAGTCCCTACAGATCACATCTACTGCTCTGCCCTCATCAATCTTCTTTGTTACTTCTTCAAAAAACTCAATCAAGTTTGTGAGACATGACTTCCCATGCACAAAGCCATGTTGACTATCCCTAATCAGTCCTTGCCTTTCCAAATACATGTACATCCTGTCCCTCAGGATTGACTCCAACAACTTGCCCACCACTGAGGTGAGGCTCACCGGTCTATAGTTCCCTGGTTTGTCTTTACTGCCCTTCTTAAACAGTGGCACCACGTTTGCCAACCTCCAGTCTTCCGGCACCTCACCTGTAACTATCGATGATACAAATATCTCAGCAAGAGGCCCAGCAATCACTTCTCTAGCTTCCCACAGAGTTCTCGGGTACACCTGATCAAGTCCTGAGGATTTATCCACCTTTAATCATTTCAAGACATCCAGCACTTCCTCCTCTGTAATCTGGACATTTTTCAAGATGTCATCATCTATTTCCCCACAGTCTATATCTTCCATATCCTTTTCCACAGTAAATACTGATGCAAAATATTCATTTAGTATCTCCCCCATTTTCTGTGGCTCCACACAAAGGCCACCTTGCTGATCTTTGAGGGGCCCTTTCTTGCCCATGTTTGAGGGAGCTTCATGTAGAACATAGAACATTATAACGCAGTACAGGCTATTTGGCCCTCGATGTTCCACGGACCTGTTGAACCAGTCTGAAGCCTATCTATCCTACACTATTCCATTTTCATCCATATATTTATCCAATGACCATTTAAATGCTCTTAAATTTGGCAACTCTACTGCTGTTGCAGACAGTGTGTTCCACGCCCTTACTCATCTCTGAGTAAGGAAACTACCTCTGACATCTGTCCTATATCTATCACCCCTCAATTTAAAGCTATGTCCCCTCATGCTAGCCATCTCCATCCGAGGAAAAAGGTCTCTCACTGTCCACCCTATCTAACCCTCTGATTATCTTATATGTCTCAATTAAGTCACCTTGCAACCTTCTTCTCTCTAATGAAAATGTGACCTGGAGTTAAGGTTGAGGATGGCCTTCAGACAGTATGCCATTGTGTCACCACCTCTGCTGAGCCTATCCAGCCAGTGGTACAGGATGTATCCAAGGATGGTGATTGCATTGCCTGAATCATTGCCTGTACGATATAATTCCGTCCATATGACTATGACAGGCTGTTGCTTGACTAGTCTGTGAGATGTATCTTCCAATTTTGGCATTAGCCCCCAGATATTGGTCACAGGACTTTGCAGTGTCACCAGGACGGTGTTTGCCATTATCATTTTTGGTGACTGGGTCAATGACAAGTGATCTGTCCAGCTTCATCCCTTTTTTGGTACTTTTTCTCAGTTGACATAAACATAACAGCGTAAAGGTGACTAGCAGGTCAGCTGGTTGGTCAGAATATAAAGAACAACAAAGAATAAATAAATCAGGATGAAGAAGTTAGAGTTGATGCATGAAATTTAAAAAATATCTTGTTTCTGTCTTCAGAATAAAAACTTCCCAATAATAACAGCAAATCAGGAAGTGAAAGGTCAGGTATGACGGTGTTGGGGATGGAGTATTGAGTCAGATACGGCAGCAAGGGCATCTGGTCTGCACGGGGTGTGGTTCTGGCAGCTGGAGTATAACAGGGGTCAGATCAGGGTCTGAGGGGTGTGAGTGGTCTGAGGGAGGTATAGTTGTATGGGGATGAATGAGTAAAGTCTGAGGTCATTTTAGTGGTTACTCAGGAATTAGATAGTATTTAATAGTCTAACTTTTCCTGAGTAACTTTTAGGGAATTCCATGCATTGAGGAATTGCTCAGCAGAAAGTTCAATTTTTTGGGCAATTTCTTCAGAATGTACTGTTTTCTGGGATATTGGAGGATTCCCATCTACATCTCTGACCTACACTGAAATAACTACTGTCAGCCAATTAGAAAACCCAGAACATTATACATTCCTAATGCTCTATTGCATTCTTTATCATCAACTCTAACAGTTTCCTACATTGGCTGTTGTTGAACTTATTAACGTATAGTTACCTGTTTTTTGTTGTATCCTTCCCTTTTTGAACTGAGAGTCTAGGTCCTCATACTCTTCATGCAGAACCATCTTAGTTCGAGGTATGACTGGTACATACAAGGACCACCACAACTGGATCCTCCCCCTCCCTCTACAGGTTTCTTTCCAGGCCTGTGCAGATATGCCTATCCCTGACACTGGATTAGTGGTGCTGGAAGAGCACAGCAGTTCAGGCAGCATCCAAGGAGCTTCGAAATCTTGGATGCTGCCTGAACTGCTGTGCTCTTCCAGCACCACTAATCCAGAATCTGATTTCCAGCATCTGCAGTCATTGTTTTTACCTCTTTTATCCCTGACACTGGGCAGGCAACATAGCCAGCTGGACTTTAGCTCTTTGCTGCAGAACTCGCCTGTATTCCTATAATGAAAACAGCAAGTGTGGCAGCGCCTGTGGAGAGAAAGCAGAGTTAATATTCCCTGGTCCAGTGACCCTCTGCTTTCTCTCCACAGATGCTTCCAAACCTCTGGAGTTTCTCCTGCACTTCCTGTTTCTGTTTCGGATTTCCAGTATCCACTGTACTTTGTCTGAATTCCTATACCTTTTGTATACTTGGAATTGGCCAAATTCAATCATTGGGAAAAGGAGGTTGCCCTACTGCATTGATAATTCCTGGTTTTGGCAAACATGATGTGACACTGAGCAAAAGCGATTTACCTAACTCAACAATAGAGAGAAGTACCACTGATTATGTAAACCGGAAGGTTCCACTACAACCTCAGAAATTAACAGAAAATCAACTTAGCAAAGAATTGAAATAAGCACGGCCATTTAGTACAGCCTGAATTGAATAAACTACAATTCATAAAGATGCAGTGCATTTTAAAAATCCTTACATATATTTATGTTAAAAAAAACCTGAGATGGCATTTCTTTTGTTGGCCTCATAGACAGTGTCAAAACTGCTAAAAGCAATTCTGCTGAAGTCCTACTTTCAATAGAGCTCTATTTATCTCCAACTGATAATGCACCCTATTTGTCATCAAATCAAGGCTATTGTCATCTTTTTAACACAACATTCTCATGTAAGTAGTTATTTTCTTGTCAGTTCAGGGATCACTGTCTGACACTTGTAGGGGGAGTATCTTTTCCGTACATTTAATTGCGGTCATTGTTTAAGGATTATCGCTTGCTATTGATAGTTAGAAGACCTGCAGGGCTCTTAAATATGAGCATAAATTGCATTAAAAACAAACAACTGATCTGATGGTGGGTTTTGTACTTACTGGTTACATTTCTTGTTTTTGAAAAAAAATGATTTTGGTGCCAAGTTCCAACTGATTATTTTTCTTTGGAATATTCACAGGAGTTTCATATTGGAATCAAACATTTACCATTATCTTCCGTGCCAGAAAGAGGAAAAAAAAACTGATGCAGAAGTTTAAACCGAAATCTCTAAAAAGGGAGCACCAAGTTTTGTCTTCAGTTCACAAATGTATGAAAACTGGCCCAAAACCAGAAATTGTGGAGAAAGTTAGTAGTCTGTCAGCATCTGTGGAAAGAGAAAAACAGAGTTTATATTTCAGGTCCACTGAGGGTTTTGCTTTCTCTGCACAGATGCTGCCAGACCTGCTAAGTTTCTCCAGTAATTTCTATTTTAGTTTCAGATTTACAGCATTCCCAGTTCTTTTTTTCATTTTAGTATGATTAATGACCTTGGCATTAGATTGAGATCTTAGTGACACCCAAAATCAGGCCAATAGAGATTGTAGATTTGTGGATATTACTCATATTGGCTTGCAATATAGATCACGTTGAAAATCAATCGAAACGGAATCGACTGGCTACATCATTTTTCCAGGATTCTCGAAAGGTTATGTTGGAAGATCACTAATTTCTTGCAACAGTGCATTTGTCTCTGATCAAGGAAATAGAAAGAAAATTAAACACAGGATCTGAAAGAAAATGACAAGCTAATAATTGTGATGTAGCCATGTATCATAAAAGTTTTATCACATAGCCTTAAAGTTTGATTTGGTTCCTCCTATTTCAACACTGCCATCTGGCAACAGTTCATCTCAGTTTGGAGACAGAAAATATGTACAAGGCACAAGTAAGGGCTCATGTACTGGCAGCTGTGGTATTCCTATCTCTGGGCCAAAAACTGTGGGATTCAAAAATCTCTATAAAGGTACAACTTGGCTATTGAACAAAGGTTGGATGGGGACTTATTTCACTGGAGTGGAAGAGGTTGAGAAGTGAACTTATACAGGTTTATAAAATCATGAGGGGCATAGATGTGGTGAATGGCAGGTGTCTTTTCCCTGGGGTGGAGGACTTCGAGACTAGTGGACACTTTATTTTAAGGTGATAGAGAAAAGTATAAGGAATACATGAGGGGCAACCTTTTTTTATACAAAGGGTGGTTTGCGAGTGGAATGAATTTCTGGGGCAAGTGATTGATGGGAGTACAGTTACAATGTTTAAAAGACATTTGGATAAGTTCATCAATAAGCAATGTTTGGAGGGATATGGGCCAAACACAGGTGCAAACTCGCTGAATTGAATTGAATTGAATTGAATTGAATTTATTGTCATGTTACCGAGGCACAGTGAAAAGCTTTGTCTTGTCAGCAATACAGGCAGGCCACATAGTTAAGTAGCATAGATGGTAAATAATAGGTAAATAGCGGCAAAAACAAAACACATGTACAAGCGAATGCTAAGAGTTTGTGAGTCCATACAGTATTCTATCAACAGTAGGATAGAAACTGTTAGAAAACTGACTGATGTGTATGTGCGTTCAGGCTTCTGTACCTTCTCCCCGATGGTAGAGGTTGTAGAAGAACATTGCCAGGGTAGGATGGATCTTTGAGAATGCTGGCAGCCTTTCCTTAACAGCGGGCCTGGTAGATGGATTCTATGGCTGGGAGGTTGACCTTTGTAATTGTCCGGGCCAAGTTCACCACTCTTTGTAACCGTCTCCGATCTTGAATGGTACAATTGCCATACCAGGTAGTGATACATCCAAACAGAATGCTCTCGATGGCGCAACTATAAAAGTTGGCAAGGGTATTTGCTGTCATGCCAAATTTCCTCAGCTCCCTGAGGAAGAAGAGACGTTGTTGGACCTTTGTAACCAGTGCGTCCACATGAAGAGTCCGAGAAAGCTTGTTGTGGATGACCACTCCCAGGAGCTTGACACTCTCCACTCGTTCCACCTCTGTGCTGTTAATGTGTAGGGGGGCATGAGTAACATCCCGCTGAAAGTCAGTATTGAGTTCTTTGGTTTTGCCGGCATGAGAACTAGGTTGTTCTCAGTGCACTATTTTCCAGGTTTTCCATCTCTATAGTCTGTTTCGTCGTCATCTGAGATTCAACCGACTATGGTGCTGTCATCAGCAAACTTGTAAGTGGCATTAGTCTTGCACTTAGCGACGTAGTCATGGGTATACAGTGAGTACAGTAGGGGGCTGAGTATGCACCCCTGGGGGGCTCCAGTGTTGAGTGTTAGTGAGGATGAAATATTGTCCTCAATCTTCACTGATTGTGGCCTGTGGGTCAGGAAACCGAGGATCCAGTTGCAGAGAGTGGGGCTTAGTCCAAGACCACTAAGTTTAGTAATCAGTCTTGAGGGGATATTAGTGTTGAATGCTGAACTGTAGTCAATGAGTAGGATTCTTATATATCTGTTTGTGGTGTCAAGATGTTCTAGGGAGGAGTGAAGGGCAAGTGATATGGCATCTGACATGGATCTGTTGGTCCAATAGGCAAATTGGAGCCCTGAAAAAGGGCTTATGCCCGAAATGTCGATTCTCCTGCTCCTCGGATGCTGCCTGGCCTGCTGTGTTTTACCAGCACGACATTTTTCAAATTGGAGTGGGTCAAGAATAGTGGTAAAAACAATGACTGCAGATGCTAGAAACCAGAGTTTAGATTACAGTGGTGCTGGAAAAGCACAGCAGTTCAGGCAGCATCCGAGGAGCAGTAAAATTGACTTTTCGAGCAACAGCCCTTCATCAGGGTCAAGGATAGTGGGGAGACTGGAGTCGATTAATGCCATGACCAGCCTTTCTAAGCACTTCATGACCACCGAAGTTAGGGCCACTGGGCGGTAATCATTGAGCCATGCTGCATGAGCCTTCTTCAGCACAGGGATGGTGTTGACCCTCTTGAAACAGGCAGGGACAGTGGCCTGCTGCAGGGAAAGGTTGGAGATGTCAAAGAAGACCTCTGCTAGTTGATCTGCACATGCTCTGAGTGCACGGCCTGGTACTCCATCTGGTCCCATTGCTTTCCTTGGATTCACACAAAGGAAAACAGATCTGACCTCTGATGCAGTGACTGTTGGGATAGGTTCGTCAGGACTTGTCGGAATAGGTATTACCTCCCCGCCAAAATTCAGTTCTTGCCATAGTCGCCGGGTATCTGTCTGGGTTTCTAGTTTGGATTGGTATTAGCCCTTGGCTGTCTTAATGTCTCTGCAGAGGTTATACTTGGATTCCTTATATTTGAGTGGGTCTCCTGATCCAAACATAGTTCTAAAAACACAGTTTTTAGCAGTTTCTGTATGTCCTGATTTATCCAGGGTTTCCTCTTGGGGAACACCTGGATTGACTTCCGCGGTATGCAATCCTCCACATATTTGCTGATAAAGTCTGTGACAGTGGTGGCGTACCCGTCCAAGGTACATGGTCCAATCAGCTGATTCCAGACAGCGCTGTAGTTGATCCTCTGCCTCCTCTGACCAGCACTGGACCTGTATCCGCGAGGGGGGTCTCCTGCTTGAGCTTTTGCCTGTAAGCCGGGAGAAGAAACACGGCATTGTGGTTGAAGTTCCTGAAATGAGGGCGGGGGATGGAGCAGTAGGCATCCTTCACAGTGGTGTAGCAGTGGTCAAACTTTTCAAGCCTCTGGTGAGGCAGGTAATGTTCTGGTGATACTTGGGCAACACTTTCCTTAGATTGGCTTGATTAAAGTTGCCAGTCACAATAACCAGGGTCTCGGGGTGGTCCGTCTCCAGTGTTAGTGGTGAAGTACAGCACATCCAGAGCTTCCTCAACCTTTGCTTGTGGTGGTATGTACACAGCAGTTAGTATAGCAGCAGTAAATTCCCATGGGAGTTAGAAGGGGCAGCATTTAATGGTGAGGAGTTCAAGATTTGGGGAGCAATGGCTGCCCAGGGTTGCAATGTCTGTGCACCACAAGTTGTTGATTAAAAGGCAAACCCCTCCACCCTTTGTCTTACCCAAGGACACTGTGCGGTCCATACGATGGATAGAAAAACCATTAGCCTGAAGTGCACAGTCAGGAATGGATGAGCTGAGCCAGGTTTCTGTGAAACCAAGTGCACGGCAGTTCCGTAGTTCACACTTGAAGCTGAGTTCATCCATCTTGTTCTCCAGAGATTGTACATTTGATGGGAGTAAGTTAGGAAGGGGGATCTTGAAACCGCATAGTCTCAGTCTTACTAGCAGGCCAGATCGGGGAGTCCAGAACTAGAGGGCATAGGTTTAGAGTGAGAGGGGAAAGATATAAAAGAGACCTAAGGGGCAGCTTTTTCACGCAGAGGGTGGTACATGTATGGAATGAGCTGCTAGAGGGTGTGGTGGAGGCTGGTACAATTGCAACATTTAAGAGGCATTTGGATGGGTATATGAATAGGAAGGGTTTGGAGGGATACAGGGTGGGTGCTGGCAGGTGGGACTAGATTGGGTTGGGATATCTGGTCGGCATGGACAGGTTGGACCGAAGGATCTGTTTCCATGCTGTACATCTCTATGACTCCATGACTCAATGCATGCTTACCCTGCTTCCTCGCAGGTTTCTTTGGGATAGTTTAATTTGGGATTATGGTCAGCATGGACTGTTTGGACCAAAGTGTCTGACTCTAAATAGATACAGGGAAAATTCAAATTTATATGTCTTCATTATATATTGGCAAGAAATGACTGTCCAGGTAGTGTCACTTCCCTATTTTATCTGATGTTTCTTCCTCTTTAAGTAAATCAATAATTTCATCTTGAAACTAAATCTTGAAAGTAACTATCATGTCTGGTTCCACTATGGTTTCAAGCAGTGATTCCTGTTTTCTTAAATTTACTCGTGGACCGTCAAATGAAGATTAAAATGATAAAGGGTACTGTTTAAGACCATAAGAAATAGAAACAGGAGTAGCCCTTTAAGCCTGCTGTGCCATTCAGTAAGATCATGACTAATCCGACCTTCGTATCATTTCCCCATAACCCTTGATTCCCTTACCAATCAAGAATTTATCTCAACCTTAACTATACAAAAGGACTCTGTCCCTACAGCTCTCTGTGATAACTGGGTCTAAAGATTCACAACCCTCTCAGAGAAAAATCCCTCCTCATCTCAGTTTTAAATTGGTCAAATTAGATTTATTCTAAGAATATGCTGTCTGGCCCCAAAACACTTCCATGAGGGGAAACATCGTCTCAGTATTTACCCTGTCAAATCACTAAAGAATTCTACATGTTTCAATGATATCACATCTCATTCCTCTAAACTCCAATGGGTAGAGTTCCAATCTGTTAAGCCTTTACTCATAAGAAAATGTCTCCATACCAGGGTTCATCAGATAAGGTTGAACTGCCTCCAATGATCAATACTGTTCCTTAGAAAAGGATACCAAAACCGCTCTAGATGTGGTCTTACCAGCACCTTGTACAGTTGCAGTAAGACTTCCCTACTCTTATACACCAACCCCCTTGAAATAAGGGCTAAGTTTCATTAGCCTTTTTGATTATCTGCTGCATCTGTATGCTAGTTTTCTGTGTGCACACGTAGCCCCAAATCTCTCTTCATTTGGTAAAATTGGGTGCAGTTCGCATTTTTAAAAAAGTGTTTCTGAATTGTTAACAATGATTTTAAATTAGAAAATATTTAAGTAAGTATTGTAAATTCTTATTCCACAATACATTTGCCACCTGTATATCTAGAATAAAAGCAGCTTGAATATAGGGCCATTACCAACTGTAAAGTGTCTTCCAAGTCACACACTATCCTGAACTGAAAGCAAATCGACATTGCTTCATTGTCATTGATTCAAAATCCTGGATCATTCTTCCTAACAGCACTGTGGGTGTAACACGATGGTTCACTGTTAATTTCTCAAGGGCTGTTAAGAGATGAGAAGGAATTTCTTCTTGCACAGAAAAGTGAATCTGTGGGTAATTGTACTGCAAAGTGCTATAGAGGCTGTTTCATTAAGTACCTTCAAAGCTGAGATAAGTTTTTAATCAGGAAGGGCATCGCAGGTTATGGGGAAAATGGAGTTGACGATTATTAGATGACATCCTCCTTCACTTTACTGATGGTCAAGAGTAGACTGATGGAGCAGTAATTGGCCTGATTGGATTTGAACTGCTTTTTATATATAGACACATCTGAACTTCTTTCACATTGTTGGGGATATGATCAATGTTGTAGCTATATTAGAACATCTTGGCTAGGGGAGCAGCAAGTCTGGAGTATAAGTCTTCAGAACTAATGCTGGAATGTTGCCAGGGCCAATAATCTTTGCAGAATCCAATGTCTCCAACCGTTTCTTGCTAAAGACTGGCATCTGTGATGTGGAGACCATTGGAGGAGGCAGTGATGGATCTGCTTAGCACTTCTGGCTGAATATTGCTGTAAATGCTTCAGCCTTATCATTTGTATCTAAAGAAGGGCTTATGCCCGAACCATTGATTCTCCTGCTCCTCGGATGCTGCCTGGCCTGCTGTGTTTTTCCAGACCACATTTTTTCAACTCCCATTTGTACCAATGTGTTAGGCTCTTTGATCATTGATAATGGGGATTTTTGTGGATCCTCCTGTTCCAATAAGTTGTTTAATTGTCCACCAAGATTCACAACTAGATGTGGCAGGACTGCAGAGCTTAGATCTGATCTGTTGGTTGTGGGATCACTTATCTCTGTCATTTGTTGCTTATGTTGTTTGGCATGCAAATGGTCCTGTTTAGTAGCTTTACAAAGTTGATACCTTATTTTTAGGTATGCCTGGTGTTGCTTCTGCATTCACCAATGAATCAGGGTTGATCCCTGGTTTGACAGTAATAATTGACTGGGGGATATACCAGGCCATGAAGTTGCAGATTGTGTTGAAGTGTGAATCTGCTGTGTTCATTGTCTCCAGCACCTCATGAATACCCAGTCTTGAGCTGCCAGATCTGTTCAAAGTTTGTCGCATGTAGTAAGGAGATAATGCCACACAACAAAATGCTATCATCTATACTGTGTACAATACTGCCTTTGTGTCATCAGAAAAAAATTGGATTCTCTGACTTTGTGCCATTATTCAAGTTATTAATAAATAATGCAAATAATTAAGGTCCTAAAACACATCCGTGTGTGACACCACTGGTCACCTCTGCTAATTTGAAAACCTATGTATTATCTCTACTTTCTGTTTCCTGCCATTCAACCAATTTTACAGCCATGTCAGTAATTTGCCTTCAATTCCATGGGTGTCTGCTTTAGTTAACAGTCTCTAATGTGGGACATTATCAAATATCTTCTCAACATTCATATAAACAACATCCACAGACATTCCCCTGTCCACCACCTTAGTCACCTCTTCAAAATATTCGTTCGGGTTTGTCAGACATGACATACCTATCATGAATCCATGCTGGATCTCTGATTAACTGAAAATTTCAGATATTCAGTTACCCCATGCTTGATTTTAGATTCACAACAATTTCCACACCACAAATGTGAGACTAATTAGTCTGTAATTCCCTGGTTTTCTTCTTTCACCCTTCTTAAATAGTAGGGTCACGTGCAATTTTCCAATCCACGGGAACAACCCCCTATATCTAAAGAATTTTGCAAGATTATCATTAGGGCAACTACAATGTGTCCCTCTCTTTCCTTTAACACCTTCTGATGGAAACCAACCAGTCAGGGGACTTGTCACTCTTTAAATTCATTAATTTCCTCATTATTAATACTTTATTTATGTTAATTTCATTCAGATCCTGCCCACGATCCACTTTTAATTTCCTCAGTTCTTACAGCAAGCTATCCCCCTTTTTACTGGATATACTGAGACAAAGTAATTATTTAACATTTCTACCACTTCCCCATAGTCATTAACAATATCCTCACTTTCAGACTTTAGTGGGTCAACATTGCTGTTGATCAACTGCGTTCTCTTTATGTAACTACAAAATTTATTTTTATTGATTTTGGTTTCCCTTCCAAATTTCCTTCCTAAATCCCTTTTCATAGTTCTGAGAAGCTGATATGCAGCTCTTTGCTGGTCTTTGTATCCTTCCCACTTGGCAGGATGCGTGCTGTATTTTGCATTTTGTAAGCCTTTACTTTTGGATTTATGCTGTCCATTATCTCTTCAGTTGTCCATGGCTTTTTTTCCCTGTGAAGTCAGAGAAAAGAAACTTGCAAGGAAGGGCAGCCCACCAATCTCTCCCATTTCTGAAAAGAACTTTGGTTGAGTTCAGCATGAAACCTGCTTGTTCTTCTATAAGAACTTCAGAATACAGAGGAACCTTGATTATCTGAACGACACAGGCTGGGAGTATTCTACTCGAATAATCAAATGTTCGGATAATCGAATGCCGGACAACACAATTTAGCAAGCATTGGGACCTTGTGATCTTGTTTGGATAATCAAATGCTGGATAATTGAGGTTCCTCTGTGTTGTATTTCTCAAGCAAGCTGTGTTTGCCAAGGTTCCAGAGATAACCACGTACCATTAGTGCTTGATCACACATGCCAGGGTAATTGAGTTTGGAATATTTATACCTTTTCCATTTGCCTTCAAGAATAACCCTAATGACCAACAAGTTATTTTCTTTAAAAGTGTGAACCTTTGCAGATAGAAATCTGTTTTACTCTTCTCCTAAAATGTGTATGTCTGTGGGTTGTCTAGAGGGTTAAGTATTTGTATTTCGAGATTACTGACTGCATATATTAATGAGTTATTGCACTGTCCTTGAATACATTTTATTTTGATAAGAACCAATTAATTGGTTGATCAAATTTTTTTGTTTAAAACCTGACATAGAGAAGGTTTTTAATTGACCACCTTGGTAATGGAAAAAAAAATTCTGTCTCAGTCAAAACACCAGCATCTAGTACATAGAAAGATGAGAATTGTTGAGAGAATAATCACCATCCCTGGTTGAATAGCGTGATTAGGTAACATTAGCACTGCATACTTTGGCATTAACAAATCCCAGTTAAATGATAACCAGTTTTACTTATGATAAAAATGAGATTTTAAAAATAAGTTCCAGTAAAAATTTGATAAAATAAAAAGATGTGCTACACTTCAAAATTGTAAGAGTTGCAGTTAAAAAATATATCTTTCATTGTCACACAAAAAAACAAAAGTTCAAAAATTGTATGGTCTACATGGGAAATTTAAAATGCACAATTTGTCATTTTATATCAAAGTGCAAGTAGGATTTTAAAGACTTTTAAAATTATCCACGAGTAAAGGGAATACAAATATTGTCTGTTTTGTGAACATATTGAAATCAGCAAACCCATATGTAGCATGAGCCAAACTGTAGCTGCCAGTTAATGTACATTTCCCATTCAGTTATCACCCTGACTATATTTCTTATCAATGCAACCTGAATACCTCTTGACTTAAAGTTAGTGCACTCAGCACCTCAACAGTCCAGAACATGGAGAAAAGTATCAAAATAATGCACCAGTGATCATCAATGTCGTATTGTCCACATTTGGCTAACTGTCATAGATATTACCTTTCACTCAATAAAAAACTAAACAAGTGTTTGTGTTAATCTTCACTAGGAGATTTACAAGCACACAAATTAGAAAGCTTTAAGCAACGATCTGTGATGACTATGCTTCACCTGCATGAAAGCATTATGAGTCAGTTGTCGAATTGCAAATGCTATGTAATTGCTTTAAATGCCAAGATTGTACAACGTACTTCAATAAATTGATGTAATACAAAACTTCAAAACATTGCATTTCTAAGTTGTTTATCCAAAGGTGTATTAAACCAAACTGATTTGTACTCATCTTCCTTGAATTCAACATTTAATTCGCATGTGAAATAAACCAGTTATCAATAAAAAGCAGCATTTTGTTATAACAAACATTATACAGTACATAATATGTTATACATGATTTCACTTTGGAATCAAATAGGAACAGTTTGTAAAAAGACGAGGGAAAAATCAGCAGTAACACAGCTTAAAACAACTGCAAGGAAAAGTCTGAAAAAGTGGCACACAGTCAATACAGAGGGAGGAGCTGAAAGCCCAGAGGAATTTAAACTAAGCATTTAATTTATTGTACATCTTCTAATTATAACTATCAAACCAAAATAAAGAGTTAAATAAGTAAATATATAAATAATCAGTGTAATTATTTAAATCTAAGTGGATAAAATAAACTAACTCATGGATACCACATTAAAGGAATAAAAATTGTATGAAATAAATATCTAGCACACATAAATAAATAATAAATAATCAGCGTAATTAATTAGATACAAGTGGATAAAACAAACTAAGTCGGGATACCAACATTAAAGGGATTAAAACTGAATTCAATATCTGATATACATAAATAAATAATCTGAATAATTAATTTGACATCAAACTAATCCATCAACTAATTAGTACGAGACCTCCTGTGATTCTATTAGTTCTAGAAATGAAATCCTGTTAACAGCAAATAAATAAAACCATAGAGTCAGAGCATGGAAACAAACCTGACAGTCCAACTTGTCCATGCTGACTAGACATCCCAATTTGACCAGCATGTGGCCCATATTTCTCTAAACCCTTCCTATTCATAGACTCATCCAGATATCTTTTAAATGTTGTAATTATTTCCAAACCCACCACTTCCTCTGGCAGCTCATTCCACAAACACACCACTTCTGCGTGAAAAAGTTATTGCTCAGGTATCTTTTAAATCTTTCTCCTCTCACCTTAAACTCATGCCCTCTACTTTTAGACTTCCCCAACCTAGGAAAATGACCGTGGCTATTCACCCTATCCATGCCCCTCATGATTTTGTAAATGTCTATAAAGTCACCCCTCAGCCTTTGAAGTTAAGGGGAAAAAACCCAGCTTATTCAGCTTCTCTCTATAGCTCATCCTTGTAATCATTTTCTTCACCCTCACAAGGTTAACAACATCCTTCCTATAGAAAGGTGACCAGAACCGTATGGAGTATTCTAAAAGTGGCCTCACCAATGACCTGTACAGACGCAACATGATGTCCCAACTCCTATACTCAATATTCTGACCAACGAAGACAAGCATGCCAAACACTTTCTTCACTATCCTGTCTATCAGTGACTCACTCTCCAAGAACTATAGACTTGCACATCTACTCCTCTTTGTTTGGCAATACTCTTAAGAGCCCTAATATTAACTGTGTAACTCCTGGATAGTTTACCTGACCAAAATGCAACACCTCACATTTATCTAAATTAAACGCCATCTGCCACTCCTTGTCCCATTGGCTCATATAGGTAAAGACAATGACTGCAGATGCTGGAAACCAGATTCTGGATCAGAGTGGTGCTGGAAAAGCACAGCTGTTCAGGCAGCATCCAAGGAGCAGGAACATCGATGTTTTGGGCAAAAGCCCTTCATCAGGAATACAGGCAGAGTGCCTGAAGGGTGGAGAGATAAATGAGAGGAGGGTGGGGGTGGGGAGAAAGTAGCATAGAGTACAATAGATGAATGGGGGTGGGGATGAAGGTGATAGGTCAGGGAGGAGGGTGGGGGAAGGTAGCAAAGAGTACAATGGGTGAATGGGGGTGGGATGAAGGTGATAGGTTAGAGAGGAAGGTGGAGTGGATAGGTGGAAAGGAAGATAGGCAGGTAGGACATCACCTTCCAACCTCATAGTCCAGGAACCCTGCACTGCCTGGTTCTATCTCCTTCCCAAGATCTGACCTCAGTGGTGGGAAAGATGCTGGAGTCTATTATAAAGGATGAAATTACGGCACATCTGGATAATAGTAACAGGATAGGACAGAGTCAGCATGGATTTATGAAGGGGAAATCATGCTTGACTAATCTTCTTGAATTTTTTGAGGATGTAACTCGGAAGATGGACGAGGGAGATCCAGTGGATGTACTGTACCTGGACTTTCAGAAAGCTTTTGATAAAGTCCCACACATGAGGTTAGTGAGTAAAATTAGGGCGCACGGGATTGGGGGCAAAGTACTAGATTGGATAGAGAATTGGTTGGCTAATAGGAAACAAAGGGTAGTGATTAACGGCTCCATTTCAAAATGGCAGGCAGTGACCAGTGGGGTACCGCAGGGATCCGTGCTGGGACCGCAGCTTTTTACAATATATGTAAATGATATAGAAGATGGTATCAGCAATAACATTAGCAAATTTGCTGATGACACAAAGCTAGGTGGTAGGGTGAAATGTGATGAGGATGTTAGGGGATTACAGGGTGACCTGGACAAGTTAGGTGAGTGGGCAGATGCATGGCAGATGCAGTTTAATGTGGATAAATGTCTGGTTATCCACTTTGGTGGCAAGAACAGGAAGGCAGATTACTACCTCAATGGTATCAAATTAGGTAAAGGGGCTGTTCAGAGAGATCTGGGTGTTCTTGTCCACCAGTCAATGAAGGCAAGCATGCAGGTACAGCAGGTCGTGAAGAAGGCTAATAGCATGCTGGCCTTCAGAACAAGAGGGATTGAGTATAGAAGCAAAGAGGTGCTTCTGCAGCTGTACAGGGCCCTGGTGAGACCACACCTGGAGTACTGTGTACAGTTCTGGTCTCCAAATTTGAGGAAAGACATTCTGGCTATTGAGGGAGTGCAGCGTAGGTTCACGAGGTCAATTCCTGGAATGGCAGGATTGCCTTACACGGAAAGACTGAAGCGACTGGGCTTGTATACCCTTGAGTTTAGAAGACTGAGAGGGGATCTGATTGAAACGTATAGGATTATGAAAGGATTGGACACTCTGGCAGGAGGAAACATATTTCCGCTGATGGGGGAGTGCCGAACCAGAGGACACAACTTAAAAATACAGGGTAGACCATTTAGGACAGAGATGAGGAGAAACTACTTCACCCAGAGAGTGGTGGCTGTGTGGAATGCTCTGCCTCAGAGGGCAGTGGAGGCCCAGTCTCTGGATTCTTTTAAGAAAGAATTGGATAGAGCTCTTAAAGATAGTGGAGTCAAGGGGTATGGAGATAAGGCTGGAACAGGATACTAATTAGGAATGATCAGCCATGATCATATTGAATGGCGGTGCAGGCTCGAAGGGCAGAATGGCCTACTCCTGCATCTATTGTCTATTGTCTATTGTCTATAAGCCTGACCACCCTGGCCGACCCATTGTCTCAGCATGTTCCTGCCCCACTGAATTCATCTCTACCTACCTCGACACTGTCTTATCCCCCCACCCAGACCAGGAACTCCCCACACCACCCATGCCCTCCACTTCCTCCAAGACTTCAGTTTCCCCGGCCCGCAACGCCTCACCTTCACCATGGATATCCAATCCCTCTACACCTCCATCCGCCATGACCAGGGCCTCCAAGCCCTCCATTTTTTCCTCTCCCAACATCCCAACAGTACCCTTCCACTGACACTCTCATTTTGTTTGGCCGAACTGGTCCTCACCCTTAACAATTTCTCCTTCGAATCCTCCCACATCCTCCAGACCAAAGGGGTAGCAAAAGGGCCCCAATATGGGCCCCAGCAATGCTGTCTCTTTGTTGGCTATGTAGAACAGTCCATCTTCCGCACTACTCCCCACCTCTTCCTCCACTACATTGATGACTGCATTGGCGCCACCTCGTGCTCCCGCGAGGAGATTGAGCAATTCATCAACTTCACCAACACATTCGACCCTGACCTTAAATTTACCTGGACCATCTCTGACACCTCCCTCCCCTTCCTGGACCTCTCCATCTCCATTAATGACGATCGACCTGACACTGACATTTTTTACAAACACACTGACTCCCACATCAACCTGGATTACACCTCTTCCCACCCTACCTCTTGCAAAAATGTCATCCCATATTCCCAATTCCTCCGCCTCTGCCGTATCTGCCCCCAGGAGGACCAGTTCCACCACAGAACACACCAGGTGGCCTCCTTCTTTAGAGACCGCAATTTCCCTTCCCACATGGTTAAAGATGCTCTCCAACGTCCACATCCCGCACCTCTGCCCTCAGACCCCACCCCTCCAACCATAAAAAGAACAGAACCCCCCTGGTGCTCACCTTCCACCCTACCAAAAGCAAATTATCCGAAGACATTTCTTCCACCTCCAAATGGACCCCACCCTTTTCCACTTTCCACAAAGACCATTCCCTCCGTGACTACCTGGTCAGGTCCATGCCCCCCAACAAACCACCCTCCCATCCTGGCACCTTCCCCTGCCACCGCAGGAATTGCAAAACCTGCACCCACACCTCCTCCCTCACTTCCATCGAAGGCCCCAAAGGAGCCTTCCACAACCAAAATTTTACCTGCACATCCACTAATATCATTCATCGTATCATTTGCTCCCGATGCGGTCTCTTCTACATTGGGGAGACTGGACGCCTCCTCGCAGAGCATTTTCGGGAACATCTCTGGGACACCCACACCAATCAGCCACACTGCCCTTTGGCACAACATTTCAACTCCCCCTCCTACTCAGCTGAGGACATGGAGGTCCTGGACCTCCTTCACCGCTGCTCCCTCACCACCAGACGCCTGGAGGAAGAACGCCTCATCTTCTGCCTTGGAACACTTCAACCCCAGGGCATCAATGTGGACTTCACCAATTTCCTCATTTCCCCTTCCTCAACCTCACCCCAGTTCCAAACTTCCAGCTCAGCACTGTCCCCATGACTTGTCCTACCTGCCTATCTTCCTTTCCACCAATCCACTCCACCCTCCTCTCTGACCTATTACCTCCATCCCCACCTCCATTCACCTATTGTACTCTATACAATTTTTTCCCAACCCCCTCCTCCTCTCATTTATCTCTCCACCCTTCAGGCACTCGTCCTGTATTCCTGATGAAGGGCTTTTGCCCGAAACGTCGATTTTCCTGCTCCCCGGATGCTGCCTGAACTGCTGTGCTTTTCCAGCACCACTCTAATCCATTGGCCCATCTAGTCAAGCCTTCTGTGAACTGGCTTTCTCTGAACTGCCTCCAATGACATAGTGTCTTTACTTAAATAAAGGGATCCAAAACTGCTCACAGTTCTCCAGATGTGGTCTGACCAGCACCTTGTACAGTTACAGAAGATTTCCATACTCTTATACACAAACACCCTTGAAATATTCCTGATGAAGGGCTTTTGCCCAAAACGTCGATTTTGCTGCTCTTTGGATGCTGCCTGAACTGCTTTGCTCTTCCAGCACCACTAATCCAGACCCTTGAAATAAGGTCCAACATTCCATTAGCCTTCCTGATAACCTGTGTTAACTTGCTGTTTTCCGCATATAAGTACCTCCAAAGGCCTCTGTATTGCAGTTTTCTGCAGTTTTTCCTAATTTAAACAATACTATTCTTTGTTCCCTGTTCCAAAATGAATAAATTCATATTTTCCCACATTATACTCCATCTTCCAACTTTTTGTCCACCTAGTTAACCTATCAATATCCCTCTGGAAACTGTTTGTGGTGGCATGGTGGCTCACTGGTTAGCACTGCTGCCTCACTGCACCAGGGGCCCAGGTTCGATTCCCGCCTCGGGCGACTGACTGTGTGGGATTTGCACATTCTCCCTGTGTCTACGCAGGTTTTCTCTGGGTGTTCCAGTTTCCTCCCACAATCCAAAGATGTGCAGGTCTGGTAAATTGGCCATGCTAAATTGCCCATAGTGTAAGGTGCATTAGTCAGGGGTAAATGTGGGGTTGGGGATTGGGTCTGGGTGGGTTGCTCCCCGGAGGGTCGGTGTGGACTTGTTGGGCTGAAGGGCCCGTTTCCATACTGTAGGGAATCTAATCTAATCTCTCGCAACCTGTCCTTCCAATTATTTTTGACTTGGCGCAGTACATTCACTTTCCTTCTCCAATCATTTATATTGTAAACAATGGGGTGCCAGCACTGATCCATATGAAACCCCATTGGTCACAAGCTGCCAACCTGAAAAAGAACCCCTTATCCCCACTCACTTTTCTATTTTCTATCCAATGTACTACCTCCAACACTGTGGGCTCCCATATTACGGCTTAACCTTTTAAGTTACTTTGTCGAATGTCTTTCTGGGATTCCAAACACAATACTGGTTCCCCTCTATCCACTCTGGTTGAGTCTTCTTCAAAGGAATTCAAATAAATTAGTTAGACATGATTTCCCTTTCATGAAGCCATGCTAATTCTGTTTTACTGGATTATGATTTTCCAAATGTCCTACTACTACTTCCTCAATAATTGATTCCAATACTTTACCAACAATAGATGCTAGGCTAATTGGTCTATAGTTATCTGCTTTTCTCCTCCCTCTTTTTTAATCTGGGTGTGATATTGGTGGTTTTCCAATCATCTGGAACTCCTCTAGAATGCAAGGATATTTGGAAAATTATAACTAATGCATCCACTATCTCTGTAGCTACCTCTTTTAAGATCCTCAGATGCAAGCCATCGGGGCCAAGGGATTTTTATGCATTTAGTCCCATTTGTTTGTCTAATACTACTTCTCTACTTATAACGATGGTACTTAATTCCTTTCCCATATTCTTTCATCTTATTGGGATGTTCAAAGTACTTTCCACTGTAAAAGCTGATGCAAAATATCTGTTTAACTTCTCTGCCATTTCCTTGTTTCGCAACTCAAGAATTCCTCCTCTATGGTATTGCTATAGATGTGATTCACCCACATTATACGCAGAATGACATCACAGTCATACCTCTAGTACTTGCATCTCCAATTTCCTCGTATAATGCCTTCCCTCATATTACTTTTACATATTACTTCTACAGTTTGGGAATCTACATACAAATCCTGCCATTATTTCCAGCCCCTGGTGTTTCTAAGTTCAGAGGTGTTGGCCATAATAAATGCAAAACAGATAGCTTTGATGAGATACAATTATGAAATGCGATTATACTTAAATTGTGGATGGACTGTTTCTTCCAAAACAAGTATTTTTTTCTTCCTATTTGAAGGGGGAAATTGAACTGGACGTGACCTTTTTTTTATACAATGTTCACACAAATGACATGATATTGCAGTTCCCGCATAACTGATGTGATTCCATTGTGTGCCAATAAATAACAGCCCTATTACCATGACACTGCCGAACTCAGGTAACTTTTTAACGATTTGGAAAGTCAAATGAAAAGTTTCAAACTGTCTTAATATCAGTTTTCATATCATGGTCGCTCTATCCGACAGTTAAGGTAACATTTTCATTTTTCTACTAGATAAAAACATCAGAGCAGAATTCTCTATCATATCACCATCAACCATTTAAATTAATCATAAGACTAAAAATGAGTTATATTCTTTGAAACCAGATGGCATTCAAACAAGATTGCTTTAAGCAGCTTACTTCTAATTTTGACATAATTCACAAAGGATTTACAGGATTTTGCCCAAGTTACATAATACTGCCCATGAATCTGGCTATTATAAATTAGTATTGCAAACCCTGTCACTGCATATAGCAGCAAGGGATTTAAAAAGCCCATAGAGTCAATTAACCCTGGCAGAATTTTCCCAACTCGAGTATTAGGAGGTTCTCAGAGGAGTGAGGTCACAAGAAGAATGAATGGTCTTAAAATTAACTTATTCTTACTAACACAGAGATTATCCAAATCTGGGGGGAAGATGATACACATGGAGATGGTGCAGTGTGTGACTGCGTCAGTATGGGCACTGCAGAGGGAAAGACCACATTGCTGCAATTCCCACTGGCTAGTCTTGCTAGGCATCCCAACAAAGTCTTAGTTACAATTTGACATTCTTTTGATGACATGGTGTGTGATCAAAAATTACACTCGAAGTCTGCATAAAATGAAGATTATGAATGAATGTAAGAAATATGAGCAAGAATAGGACATTCGCCCCCTTAAGTCTATCTTGCCATACAAACAAAATCATGGCCAATCTGCCCCCAACCTCCTCTCCTCTTTCATGCCAGTTTCAACTCCCAAGATTCTTCAACTATCTATCTACCTCCTCTTTGAGGTAGAGAAATCCAGACATTCATTACCCTCTGAGAGAAAACATTCTTTCGCGTTTGTTCCCATTTTCTGTAACTATGTCACCTAGTTTGAAGCTCCCCTACTTATGGGGACATGTGCCCTGTCAAGCCCCCTCAGAATAATGTACATTTCAATAATATCACACCTCATTCTTTTCAACTCTAAGGAATTAAGTCCTACTTGTTCAGCTATTAGTAATAAGGAAACTCCGGAATCTCAGAAGTACAGTTATTTTAAACAACCTGTTTGGATATGGTATGGCACCATCTGGGTTAAAGACTGGTTAATCTGGAACGATTTGCACATCATTGTTCCTCATGTAAACTTTAAATTATATAACATCCTTTCAAATTGTCAAGGAAGACAATTATTGAGTTTTCAGTTCACTGCCATATAGTCTGGATTAAATACTGCATTTAATTAATCTAGATATATGTTCGTGAGTTAAATATATCAAAGGGATTTCTTCATGAGAGCTTATCCTTTTCTTGAAAATTAACAATTTAATGAAAACAAATTAAAATTAGTGAAGATATATAGTTGAAAGAACAATGGAAAATGCATATTGATGCAAAATCTAGATGCTCTTTAAATCTCTCAGAAGGAGCATGCTAAAAACAACATATTTATTTCACCACTACATGACAGGCTAGACATCACTTTTTTAATCCACGCCTTCCTGTTAATGCTCACTAGAAGTACATGTTCAAATCTTGCCACATAAATTTTCATCGTAATATATAATGAATGGTATAATCACAATCAACTACTTAGCTAAGCAGATAATAATTTATCTCACTTACTAATGCTACTGGACATGAGGCTGCAAAACAGGAACAACTCGTTGGGACAATGTTATAATCAAAAATAGAACAATATTATGTTTGAATTCAATCAAACTGTACAAAGTTGTAACAAAGAAATGAAAGTGGGATTGAAATTGTATGAACACAGATTCTCTACCAATCATTTTAACAAAGATACAATCCATAGATTGGCACCTTGGTTCAAACAGTAGCAAGTGCAATTCCATGTAAAGAAATTAGTACATTCATCATCGATACTTGATCAAACAATTGCAATCATGTTTATAATGTATTCACTCAAGTCCAAATACAAACTTAGTCATTTTTTGAGAACCTACATTTTTTTATAATTCCAGAATATAATAATTAACTCTAAGAATGTTAGCAACACTTGCTTTACTAGAAATTTAGTGCAGCATGATTTTGATTTTTGAAGTTACATGCTTATCACTGGTTTGAATCTGACTCCAGATAGTCCAAGCAAGTGATTTCAGTAGGATACTTGCATCTGAAGGACAAATGTGCCTCACCCTCTCATTAGATGAGTTATGGAGCACATAAAACTCTTGCAGTGTATAAAAGTGGTTACAACCATGGAATGACTATTCATGTTGCAGCTGATGAAGGGCTTTTGCCCGAAATGTCAATTTTCCTGCCCTTCGGATGCTGCCTGACCTGCTGTGCTTTTCCAGCACTACTCTAATCTTGACTCTAATCTCCAACACCTGCAGTACCCACTTCCACCACGTTGCACCTGGTCAACTGTCAATCCTACCACTGCTTCACATTATTCTCAAAAAGAACAGTACGAATGTACATAACAACATCTACTAAAGTTTATGAACACTATATAAATCATAAGTTGCTTTTTTCCTTTTAATCTCAAATGTATATGAATTGCTTGTCAACATAGTATGTAATCATTAGAAAATGTCCAGATTCTCTTTTACCATTTTTTAATGCATGGCACTTTTCATTACAAAGAATTGCATTCATACCATTTTGAGTACAGGCCAGTAGGAAGCTGCTTAGATTCAATAATTGCCACTTATATGAATGACCATGGTTATATGGTTACTTGAATAATTGCCTTTAACCATTAAGTTTAGTGACAAGCTTCAGGAACCTCAACAATTCATTTTGTTTTTGGTGCTTGAATTGTGAAAAGCACAGAACTTTAATTCCTTATGAGTAAACACACTTTAATGCTTTGTGCTAAACTTTTCACAGCAAATAAGCTGCAATTCAGCTTGGTGCTCACAGATCATTCTCCTATTCATACCGAGTTCTATCCTGAATTTGGCTTGTGCGTTAATCTAGTTCTCAAACTCACCATAAATGGAAACATCCTCACAGCATCTATCATTCCTCTGATATTCAATGAGTTGAGATCTGATTCGTTCAACCTTACTTCAAGACAGCTATTTGAACTGAATAGAATTGAATTAGCTTTATTGTCACATATACTCAAATGAGTACAATGAAAAGTTTATAAGTCACCACTTACAGCACTACCTTAGGTAAAATGGTGCCTAGGTACAATCCTTAGTTACAGAAAAGAGAATTGAAGAAGCAAAAAAGTTACACTACAGCTATATGATCATAGGTCAGGAAACCAAGAAGCATAGTTAAAAAGACAAACACCACAGTCTCTCTCCAAGAGCTCTCCACAGCAGACCAACACAGGGGGCCTCCAAGTGGTCTGACTGCTGGTTGCCATCACACTCTGCGCTGGCCCACTGGTCACAGGTGTCCCCAGTTTGGCCATCAGTTGGACTAACTATTTAGTCTATCAGTGCTACCACTTTGCTAGGACATTTCTCACAGATGGATACAGGATGGCAGAGGAATAACAAGGAAAATGTTCAGTCAGACAAAAATGAAAGCCTTTATATTTACCAGAATCAAAACCTTTTTGAGGGTTAAACACTATCCAGACAAAGGTTATAACAATACCTTATCCTATAATTGACAAGATCTGTAGAAAATCACTCACTCAAATCCATTGTGGCAAAAGGACATGGACATTTTTGCTGTATCAAAGTAATGGCATCTCTGCTGATAGGTATTTTCTAATCAACCTTGTCAGAGATGTTTTTAAACACTGCTAGAGTAGGTGGGACTTGAAAGCAGGCCTCCTAGTCCATTACCACTGTGCCACAAGAGCTCCTCATATGGCCATGATTAAGCATGTTATTTAATAACTGATATTGGCCTTGGCCATAATGTGTTTATTGAAATCACTCATGTAACCAAAAATTAAAACACTTTGTTCAGTTGTGCTCATTTACTGTCATAATAAAATGCTTTCCTTTCACAGACAAATCTGTTTGAATGTAAATAGATTTACTTCACGTCACATACTCATCTATTCTTAAAACAACTGCAAAACAGAACCCATGGATAATCCATGTCAGAGGAACTTACTTTATGTTTGCAATGCATGTTTTCAGATACAACCACTTAATTTAGGGAGAAGGAACTGATAGTTGCTCAATTTGTCAGTATCAAACCGCTCCTCAACAAATCAACTGTCAAATGCCACCTCACAAACTCTGCTAACGTTTAGCTTCCCCTTCCACTCTCATGTTATTCAGTGTCCAATCATTTTCCTTTAGTGAAGAGTGGCAATGTTATATGAAATGGACCGTAAGTTTTCATTAATTGACCATTTAAGAGCAACAATTGGGTCAATTGACAACTGGCCTCCGTATTACCACGAAACTACCATCCCTGTTACAAATCATATTCCACTGTGGTAAAAGTAGACAATGCCTCATTCTCTTTCTCATCCTTTTTGTGGTCTTTCACATTATCACCCACACCATTCTACTCTATCATAGTTTCACTGGCATCTAGCTGGGTAGACTGCATTTGCTCTCTTATCTTCTTTCTATCCAACTATAGGCAGAAAATTATCTTCCACGTTTTCGCTCTTCCACACCATGTCCTCTGTATCCCCCACATATCTCACCTTGGTCCCCTTCTATTTCTCAACTGCAAGTCATTTCTCAAAGAACAAAGAAAGTTTACAGCCCAGGAATAGGCCCTTTGGCCCCTCCAAGCCTGTGCCGAACCAAATCCACTGTGTAAACCTATCGCCCAATTCCTAAACATCTGTAACCCTCTCATCCCCACCTACTCATGCATCCGTCCAGACGCATCTTAAATGAACCTACTGTGCCTGCCTCTATTACCTCTGCTGGCAAAATGTTCCAGGCACCTACCACCCTCTGTATCAAGTACTTTCCGCGTGTATCCCCCTTAAACCTTTCTCCTCTAACCTTGAATGTGTGACCTCTTGTTATTGAATCCCTCACCCTGGGAAAAAGCTGATCTCTATCCACCCTGTCTATAACCTTCATGATTTTGTAGACCTCCGTCTCCTTTTTTCTAATGAAAACAATCCTAACCTACTCGACCTCTCTTCATAGCCAGCACCTTCCATTCCAGACAACGTCCTCGTAGGCCTTCTCTGCACCTCTCCAAAGCATCCACATCCTTTTGGTAATGTGGCGACCAGAACTGTACACAGTATTCTAAATGTAGCCGAACAAAAGTCTTGTACATTTTTAACATGACCCACCAGCTCTTACACTCAATACCCCACCCAATGAAGGCAAGCATACCATATGCCTTCTTGACTACTCCATCCACCTGTGCAGCCACCTTCAGGGTACAATGGACCTGAACTCCCAGATCTCTCTGCTCATCAACGTTTCCCAAAACTCTTCCATTTACAGTTTAGATCTCTACAGAACTAGATCTTCCAAAATGCATCATCTCACATTTGCCCAGATTGAATGCCATCTGCCACTTCTCCACCCAACTCGCCAGTCTATCCATATTCTTCTGTATTCTTTGACAGTACCCTATGCTTTCTGTTACTCCACCAATCTTCGTGTCATCTGCAAACTTACTGATCAGACCACCAATGCCCTCTTCCAGATCATTTATGTATATCACAAACAACAGTGGCCCCAGCACTGATCCCTGTGGAACATCACTGGTCACCTTTCTCCATTTTCAGGAACTCCCTTGAACTACTACTCTCTGTCTCCTGTTGCTCAACCAGTTCTTTATGGCTCACTGGTCTGTAGTTACCTGAAATATCCCTTCTACCCTTCTTGAACAGGGGGGAACCAACATTAGCAATCCTCCAGTCCTCTGGCACTTCACCTGTATTTAAGAATGCTACAAAAATATCTGTCAGAGCCCCAGCTATTTTCTCTCTCGCCTCCCTCAGCAATCTGGGATAGATCCCATCTGGTCCTGGGGGTTTGTCCACCTTAATATCCTTTAGCCTACCCAACACATCCTCCCTCCTTATGTCAATGTGATCCAGCATAAACAATCTTCAATCTCTAATCTCAACATTCATCATGTCCCTCTCCTCAGTGAACACTGATGCAAAGTAATCATGGAGAATCTCACCCATTTTCTCAGGTTATATATGAATAGAAGGCCCTGGGATTCCTTAATTCTGCTCACTGAAGTTATTTCATGACCCCTTTTAGCCCACTTGATTCCTCTTTTAAGGTCGGTCCTACTCTCCCAATATTCCTTCAAAGCCTGTTCTGTTCTTAGCTGCCTGGACCTTATGTATGTTTCCCTTTTCCTCTTGGCTAGTCACAAATTTCTCCTGTCATCCACAGTTCACAAATCTTGCCTTTCCTATCCCAAAGGGACATGCCTATCCTACACTATCTTCAGCCTATCTTTGAAAGCCTCCCATATATCAAATGTGGACTTCTCTTCAAATAGCTGCCCCCAATCCACATTTCCCAGCTTCTCGAATTTTGATATAATTGGCCTTAGCCCAGTTTAGTACTCTGATTATTAAAGAGATTATAGCTGGACACTTAGAAAAGCTCAAGTTAATTGGAAGAATCAGCATGATTTTGTACATGGGAAATCATGTCTAAACAATTTATAGGGATATTTGAATGAGTTACATTCACTGTGGATAAAAGGGAATTTGTCAGCATACTGCACTTAGATCTTCAGAAGACATCTGACAAGGTGCCATAGAAAATGTTACCATGTAACATAGGAGCTCAGGGTATAGTGATAATATGGGAGCACAGACACAGGACTGGTTGTCTGGCAAACAAAATAAAACATTAAAAATGGGTCTCTCTCTTATGGGAAGGGTGTGACCAGTGGAGTCCTGCAATGACTGTTTAAAATTTATATCAATGACTTTGATCCCTTCATCTAAGGCAGGGATGACTGAAAGATAGAGGAGAAAACATATTGTCAAGGAGATGAAAAAGGTTGTAGATGTAGATAAATTGAGTTGGCAGAAATTTGGAGAATGGATTATAATCTTGCAAAATGTAAAGTTGCTTACTTTGGCAGAAAGAATAAAAAAGTAGAGTATTAAATGGAGAACAACTCCAAAATTCTGAGGTACAAAGGTATCTCGATGTTCTAGTTTTTTAGTCACTAAATATGAATAAAGAAATGGTTATTTGGTATAGAACTTGTATACTGTAGACAAAAGACTTACTTAAGCTTTTCACCTTCCATTTATCAGGACCATTTGCAAGAATATGAACTTAAGGAGAAACAAATTATACTGCATGAGAGGAAAGTGCTGGATTGGTTGGCAAGTGGACTCAGATCGGTGGATGCATTTCCATGGAAAATGCACTATTTCATGATAATAGACAGTTATCAGTCAGGCTTTGTCTTTTATTTTAAATTTGACAGGTTGACTCTGATTGGTCGAGACATTGCCCCAAGAAATGAAACAGCAAATGGTTGCAACCTATTTTATGAGTTGAAACAATCAAAGCATGTATAGGTTCTTTCTGTTTGCAGGGAATAGGGTCCTGTGCATTAATTTACATGCCTTTCAGTACACACAAAAGTGTGCCACACTTTGAGCCTGATCGACAATCTTAAATTAGTTGTCAGCATAATTCTTTGCACACTCGGGATTATTCAGCAAATGTCCAATTGCAGAACCACATTTAATGCTGGAAACTGGTGTTGTGAGTTTTCAAGTGATTCTGGATGGGCACAAGTATCTTCCTTGTTGCAAACCGTAAAAACAGTCAAATGCCTATCATACAAATAAATATCAATATTTGAATTTCAGTTCTGGTATGATGCCAGGCATGTAGACTGTAGAAGTCAAAGACTGACGGTGCACATCAAAATGGCATATCCCTGCCTGCCGTTGGTTCTCCAAGTTTCTGAAACATAAAGAAGTGCAGAGATCTCTGCTTCCCAGTAAACCTTGAATTAAGCCATGTGTTTGAGGTCCTGACCTGCAAATATTTTCTTCTTTAGTTGGCTGAAGACTGAGGTGGCAGTTAGAAACAGAAACTGTGTGGATGAAGAGCAAAGGAGGGATGATCACACCAATGAGGGGGTATTTTACAAACCATGTAAAAGTGTAAAGGAAGTAGTGTAAAAAAAAACTTTTTTACAAACAAAAATGGGAGATTTCAACCACTCAAAAAATCTGTAAAGTAATTGATTTTTTTGTAGTGTGTACAGTAAGTCTTTCTTACCCAGTATGCAAAAACACCCAACAGCAATCACTCCTGCATTTAACAGTCAAAAGTAAGTCAGAGTGCATAAGAGAAGTAAAGATAGAATAGTCAGGCAGTAATGATCACAATTTAATATGGTTTAAAATAATGATTGAAAAAATATATACGAAAGATAAAAAAAATGAATTTGAGCATGGCTATGGAATCTGGCAAGATAAAGGTGAAAAATATTGACAAGTACAAAAACAGAAGAGCAGTGGAAAGTATTAAACATGATGATTAACTGCGTTCATGAAAAGTACATTCCACTAAAAAACAAGACCATAAGGGGTGAAAAACTATGTATGAATAAAGAGATAAGACTTCAAATTTAATACAAAGGTATTCTAATATGTACATAAAGGAGGAGATGACAAAATAAGTGGAGTGTAAAGAACAAAAATGAACAATGAAAATAAACAGGAACCACAAAACTAACTTAGGATGGATGAAAAAAGAAGAAAACTTTCTACAGGCATATAAACAATGACAAAAGAAAACAGGATGAAGATAGGGCACCAACGTACTCAAAAGTAAACTGACAGAAAGGACAGAGTTGGATATAAGTAATAAACTGATCAAAACAGGAGAAAATTCCTGGTTTAAGGATTTAAGAGTCTGCAGTTACCTGTAACAAATAAAACATAACAATTTGCTTAAGAAAACCTGCCTGTAATGTAAATAATCAATAATTTACATATGAATTCCTTACTGTTCAAGCAATGAAGTTTTCTTCCTATTAATCCCATCATTTATTAATGTTTCGCGTGTGAAACATTAGAAAATCCACAGTTAAGGATTTGCCATGGTGTTTCTCCATGCCACTCTTCATTTAGTTAATAGTGGAGTAGTAGTCTGCAAGTATAATTAGTCCTAATAATCTAGGAAATGGAAGATTGTGGAAATATTTAGTTTAGAAATTTAACCATGCAGTGCCCATATTTCACAACTATACAGCCTTCCCGACAGTGCCTCACCAGCAATATTGGTGAAAGCAAAATAAAAATCAGCATGTAATGCCTCTACCTGAGATAGGGAGTAGACGCTTTGCATGTATAAACAAGGGTCTTACCACCTGTTTATAGATTATTTTGTATTGAAAGAACATAGAAGGTGAACTGTAACAGGAGCTTTGAACACACACAGATGGCCTAAAGATCATGAAGCAAGTATTCTTTATTCCACTGGCATCAGGTCTTCATAAACATGAAGGAAAATTAAGGTAAAATGTGGAGATACTTAGAACATTGATATGGAACAAAGCCTGCAGTTTACTTTGGGTTGAGGAATCCTTTGCTTGGCTGTTCTTCCCATGAGCCCACCTTCTCCCAATGACACCCTTTCCTTTCTAAAGAGGGTTCCTTCAACTGCTCCAGCTGCTCTCCCTCACAGTCGCTACTTATACTGTACCTCTGCGACTTCACTGTGACTAACTGCTGCTGGAAATTCCATTATTGTATTTGTGTTCCTCTTCCTTTCTGATCTTATCATCTCTTTTCTGGGTGTCTCTTTCATCACTTATTGAATCAATGCTGCTGATTTTTCAGAAAATTAATCTTCAATCCTCCTTCGCTGGCAAGCTACTTGTTCATGTCCATATTTGCTCAATGCTATTGAGGTAAGGCCTTAACATTGAAGGGTAGAGATTGCTCCCTGTGCCCCTTGTAGATCTCTGCATGTCAAACTGGGTTTTATGTATGGGTGTTATAATATTAATTAACTTTCACACCGCTCCTCCCTCTCACCACAAAACAGATGAGAAAAGTCCCTTGAAGACTGCATTAAAACCATTTTATTTCTGGAGTTTAAATATACAAATATCCAAAATATTCATGTAAAACTTCCCCGAGGATGTTAATGGAATACAGTCCACAATATGAGATAATACATAGTCTGTGCAAGGAGTGCTCTTAAGAGGATAAATGTATTTTTTGTTGCATGACTTCTTACCATGTTTCTTGGAGCAGCCTAGACTTAGGGTCAAAGTTTCAGAACATGGAAAAATACAAACATAAAGAAGAAGTGAATCAGGAAGTAGTGGTTAGACAGTATTATGCTTAGATTCCCAATATCAAAACCAATGAAAACTGGCAGTTTGGGCCAAGGAAATCTTGAAATTGTTTTACTGAAGAATGTCAATGGTCCTTTGAACATTGTGCAAATAAAGTATCATTGCACCTCAGTTCTTAATTTAAACTAGAATTTGATCTGTTGCTTAATTTGTTTGACAGATTTACATTTGCTTTCACTCAGCAGAGTCACTTCTTTCCCCTGTCTCCTTCATTCCAGTACTGCTCAGTCTGCATTTCTGTGAGCCGTGAGACTGTGCGCTGAAATGCAAATATTTCTTCTGCTCCAGAAAAAATTGAAAGGTCTTCCACTTTAGTCTATGAAAAAATAAAAGCAATCGGGTCCAAATTTAATCAACGGCGATTTTTGTGCCATGAAAATCACAGCTATTCAGGCATCAAACGTAATTCTGCAGTTGCAGCACACAATATCATTTCATAGCAATGAATTTAACAAGTTGATAATATGTTAATGTCAATGGATTAACAGCAGCAATGCAGACAGTGGCCTAAGCACCATGAGGACGACATTATTCCTTTGATATCCACCATAATGTTTGCGGTCTGAACACGGTTTACTATACAGACGCATTTGCAATACAATATGTTGCCAATAAGGCGGCTGGACTGACATGTAACTTAGGCAGAGTGTTGCACTGAGGGTTTGAGCGAGGACAAGAGTTGCTGTTGCCTCCAATGGGCCTAACGGCCATGCAAAGGGGAACTTTTCCCCCTATTTGTCTGATACCAGTCATGCAGTTAAAACTTACAGGCATTGTGTCTGGTGTGGGCCTTTCCCTTGCTGTGTGGATAACATCGATGACAGCAAAATGAAGCACTTAAGTGAACATGAATTGTCCATTTTAGGACCGCCCACAGTCTGTAAAATTCCAGACATGTCAGGGGATGAGGAAGTAAGTGATGGGGAGCTCACCCACTGAATCTGCCATGCTCCCAGAATAACACCCTACCCCTCTACTTAGCCTGCAAACTTACCCAAAGCAGAGTGCAAAGATTTTTATTGTAAACTATCAATAGATACAAAATGCAGGGTTAAAAAGAAACTACTAAACATACCATAAATGAACACAGTAAGATATGCAGCTTGAAATGAGGAGCAGTATTGTGCCATTTAGCCCTTCGAGCTTCCTCTACCATGTAATATGATCATGGCTGATCCTCTATTTCAATACCATATTCCTGCTTCCTCTCCATAAACCCTTAAATGTTAAAGGTATCAAAGGTTAACACCATAAGAAACAGGAACAGGATTGGGCCAATCAGCCCCTCAAACCTGCTCTGTTATTCAATCAGGTCAGACGTTCCTCATATCCATTTTCCTGTCTTTTCCCCCATAACCCTCAATTCCCCATCTGATCAAGAGCCTATCTCAGTTTTGAATATATAGAAGATCTCTGCCCCCATAGTTCTGTGGCAAGAAATTCCAAAGACTCTCAATCCACAGAGAAGAAATCCCTCTTTATCTCAGTCTTAAATTAGTGCCCCTTTATTCTGAGACTATGCCCTCTGATTGAGGAGAAACAAGAGGAGAAACATCTTTTTGGCATTTACCCTGTCAAGCCCCTTAAGAAGTTTAGATGTTTCAATAAGGTCATTATCTTAACTCCAGTGAGTAGAGACCCAGCCTTTACTCATAAGACAATCTATTCATACCAGGAATCATCCTAGTGAACTTGCTCTGAACTACCTCCAATTAAACAATATATTTTCTTAAATAAGGGGACTAAAGCTGCTCACAGAACTCCATATATATGTGCTCTCACCAGCAGCTTGTACAGTTGCAGTGAGACTTCCCTACTGCTATACTCCAACCCTCTTGAGATAAGGGCCAACTTTCCATTAACCTTCTTGGTTACCTGCTGTATCTGCGTGCTCGCTTTCTATGCTTCAAGTACCCCCAAGTCTGGTTACATTACAGCTTTCTTCCTTTTAAATAATACTGTTCTTTTGTTTTCCTTTCCAAGATAAACAACTCCAATTTTCTGAAACTATACACCTTTCGCCAACTTTTTGTTCACTTACTTAACCTGTCAATATCTCTCTGTAAACGGTTTTCTATCTTTCTCACAACTTACCTTTCCATCTATTTTTGTGTCATCTGTAAATGTGGCCACAGTGCATTCACTTCCTTCCTCCAGGCTATTAATATATATTGGAAACAGTTGTGGTCCCAGCTGTGATCCCTGTGGAATCCCATTGGTTATGGGTTTCCAACCTGAAAAAGAACCCCTTATGCCACTCACTGTTCCCTGCTCTTTAGCCAGTTCTCTACCCATGTTAACACCATGGGATCCAATGTTATAACTTAACCTTTTATGAGGTACTTTGTCGAATGCCTCTGGGAGTCCCCTCTATTCACTCTGATAGTGACTTCCTCGAAAAAAAAATTATTCAGACTTGATTTCGCTTTCATTGCTGACATTGCTTGGTTAGATTATGATTTTCCAAATGTTCTGCTATTACTTCCTCAGTTATTGATTCCAACAATAGATGCTAGTCTAATAGGCTTATAGTTAATTGCTCTTTTGCCTCCCTCACTTTTTGAATAGGGGTATCACATTGGTAGTTTCCCAGTCTCCAGTACTGCTCCAGAATTCAAGGACTTCTGGAAAATTATAACAAATTATAACACTGTCTCTGTAGCTACTGTTTTTAAGGATGTTTGGATGTAAGCCATCAGGATCAGGAGCCTTACGTATTTTATTCCCATTAGTTTGACTAATATTACTTCTCTTGTGATGGTACTTAATTCCTCCCCCTGTATCATTTAGAATTCATTTTATCAATTTTATACTTGAATACTTTCAGTGACCTGGCCTCATCAGCTGCCTGTAATAGTGTATCCCATAGGCTCACTACCCTTTATGAAGGAACATTTCCTCACCTCAGTCGTTTCTTGTATTACTCAGAGATGCAGAGTGCTGTGGGATTTGTCAGCCTTTAACCCCATTAATTACTGAAGCGTCTTTTTTTTTTGTTTACTAATACTGATTTTCGTCACCTCCTCCCTCCCATTGTCAGAAAATTGTGGACTCTTTTGTGAAGACAGACCAAAATGTGTGTTAATTTCTTCTGGCATTGCTTTGTGTCTCTATTATAATTTCTCCCATTTTGTACACCAGAGAAGGAACTTATTTTTGTCTTTGCTGATCTGTTTTTCAGCAGATATCAATACAAGTTTTACAATCTCACTCTATTTCCCTCCCACTTCTTCAATCTTTTAGTCCTCTTTTTCCGAATTCTAAATTGCTCCCAGTCCTTGGGCTTGTTGCCTTTTCTGACAATTTTTTATGTCCCCACTTTGAACATAATATGAAGTTCCATATTCTGGGTGAAAAGTTTGGCAAATTATCTAGTGCTTTATAATTGAATTTTGAACCATGTATGAATGTATTGACAAAACCACTTTAAAATCAAAACATAAATAGGAGTTGGGAGATTATGTTACAGACATTAGTTAGGCCATTATTGCAATACTGCGTGCAATTGTGGTCTCCCTGCTATAGGAAGGATGTTGTGAAACTTGAAAAGGTTCAGAAAAGATTTACAAGGATGTTGCCAAGGCTGGAGGGTTTAAATTATAGGGAGAGGTTGAATAGGCTAGGGCTATTTTATGTACAGCATTGGAGGCTGAGAGGTGACCTTATAGAGATTTATAAAACCACAAGCAGCAAGGAAAGGGTTAGTAGACAAGGTCTTTTCCCCAGAGTGGGGGACTCCAGAACTAGATGGCATAGGTTTAGGGTGAGAGGGCAAAGATTTAAAAGGGGCCTTAGGGGCAGACTTTTCATGGAGAGGGTTTTGCGTGTGTGGAATGAGCTGCCAGAGGAAGTGGTGGAGGCTGGTACAATTACAACATTTAAAAGGTATTTGGATAGGTATATGTATAGGAAGGGTCCGGAGGGATATGGGCCAAGTGCTGACAAATGAGACTAGATGTATTGAGGGTATCTGGTCGGCATGGATGAGTTGGACCGAAGAGTCTGTACACCTCTGACTCTAATTCAGTATTCAAAAGTACGTATTTTGACGTGACAGTCATCTTTCTCTGATCCAGTTATTTTAGTAAGTGGATTTTCCCAGACTATAAAATATCTGTGGAGCAGGAACACAGAGCAGTGTCAGACCAAGTAATAGGCTAGGGTTCTGACCTTCACAATCTCGAGTGAAGAGGGAGGAATGTGAATGGAGGCCAGTTGCCTTCCCATGACAGAACCGGAACAATAGCACACAGAGATCAGACAGGGTAATAAAAAAACTCACCTGTTCCAAGCCTAGGTCATCTATGAAGACTCTGGCATCGTCGTCATGACTGTCGTGATTCTTCTGAACAAATATTCTCTCCAAAGGCATTGCAGCTGAGCAAATAACCCTGACCTTTTAGATAATAAGAAAAATCAGATCTTTTATGACTTAATAAAATTGGAAAGGTTGTATTAAATTTTAACATAAAGTTTACTCATACAGTTCTGCTATAACACAATTTTGTGGACATAAATTCACTAATAACATGATGGACGAATTGGGGACGCTATTTCTAAAGCATGACATATTAAAGCACGCATTGGTAATAACGCAATTCTGGTCCCATTAGTTTAACTGGTGCTGCCATTAAACAATTTTCTTACAACACAGATAGCAGAAAATGTGAACAATGCATGATGGATAATGACAAGTAAACAGACTGTCCTCCAAGTTTTCATTCTCATCAGGAGTTCATAAGAATTTTGGTGTTGCAAACTTTTTAATCTGGTATGGTCCCTTATTTCTTGGTTGCCAAAAGCAGTGATTCATATTGTAAGATAATATAACATACTATAAAATTATCAATCACTGCAATAATGCATGTTTTGTTAACATGAATTCACTATAACACGATTGACGAATTGGGGGTCAGTTTTAAGGCATGTATTGGTTATAATGCAATTCCAGCCCCATTAGTTTAAATGGTACTACTGTTTACATGGGATTGTACGAGAACGGAACTACCACTTTGCAGCAGAACTGACTGTACAGTATATAGTTCTATGAGCAGCCATGTAAAAATAGACATTTTTTGTGTGATGTAAAACAGTGTCAGCAGGCAATGTTATTGACCACACTAATGACAGAAAAAATGCTTTTTTTTCTCTCCAGGGAACAGGAAACAATAATTGTAGCTTTCACAATCAGTTACTTTGTATAATTGTTACCTAAGTTTGCGCTGGAAGGGTGGACTTCATTCAAGGGATTTAGATTAAAATCACAAAATACAAGAACAATAAGTTGAATGATTAAATGTGAAATTTGGGAGGTGTCTTACATACTTTCATACACTTCTAGCTGCATACATAAGCTGTTAGTTAACTGTCCCAATCACATCTTGCAATTAGAGCTAGCTGACCAGAGCCTAAATCAGATCCTTTGTCAACTTCCACTCACAGATATTCTTTGTTGACGTCATTGGGTTAAAATTCAATGAAGGAACAAGGGCTGGAAATTCTTTTACCTAGGCTAGAAATGCTGGCCAGATTCGAAGTCAAGCCTGGGGCCTTCTCTATCTTTGTGGCCTGTGTAAGGCCATTTAGATGTAATGCAAGATTGTACAACACTTTAATGTTCCAATTAGGCTCCGTGAGCCCGTAGAGAATTCCTGAGTACCAGGAATGTCCCAGATTCATGTTTTCATGGCAAGTTGTTGTTGACATCTGCGGACTCCTGACTAAGACTCCCTTCCCACTGAGGCAATTTGGCACACATTGCCAGTGATTAGATTAGATTACTTACAGTGTGGAAACAGGCCCTTCGGCCCAACAAGTCCACACCAACCCGCTGAAGCGCAACCCACCCAGACCCATTCCCCTACATTTACCCCTTCACCTAACACTACGAGCAATTTAACTTGGCCAATTCACCTAACCTGCACATTTTTGGACTGTGGGAGGAAACCGGAGCACCCAGAGGAAACCCACACAGACACGGGGAGAACGTGCAAACTCCACACAGACAGTCACCTGAGGCGGGAATTGAACCCGGTCTCTGGCGCTGTGAGGCAGCAGTGCTAACCACTGTGCCACCATGCCACCCACAATAAAAACATACAAGCACATGATTGATAAAGGAACCACTGGAGGTCCACCATATTGTTATGCCCTTGCCAACTCAAATGGGCATTCCACTCTTGCCAAGTTATGCACTTGTTTTTCTGCAAAAAAATAGAGGTGCAAAGGTCTGTAATTGTGTAGTGAAAAGGGAAGGATAATATGGATGAAGGGTGACTATGAAGCATGGTTGCAAGAGGGCTATATGATAAGAATTGGCTGTTCAGCCATGAGATGTGCCTGGAAATAGAGTAATTAGTATAGACATAAGGTGTGTTGTTGAAAGGGGTGCTAGACAGGAAATTGCTGGGAAAGTCAGAGTGTGGGGCTTACCACCAGAGAGTCAGGAAAAAGCCAAGGAGTGGAAAAACAGTAGGTGCGGACTAAATGAATCTTCAGTGTTGTACTATTCTATGAAGCACATGTTGAACAAATGTAACTGTGAATGAAAATCTTAATTGTGTAGGTGCAAAAATTAAATCCATTATGATGTTTCATCAAAAGATCCAGTGTGAGCTAATTAAATCTAACCTTGTGATCGTAAAAGGCATCGATGAGAGTGATGAAGCGTCGTGCTTGAGTCTTCTTTGCCAAAGTCAGCATTGGTATGTTCCGGATGAATACAGTGTCAAAGTGTTTAGTCATTTCCAGGTAGTCACTTGCTCCAAGGGGCTGGAATTTAAAGTAGAACCAGGTTTTAATATGGACTCTCATTTGGTACTTGTTGGCTGCAGTTTAATCTTGTTTTATTTTCAACAGTAAGTCCCTATGTGAAGTTTTTAAAAAATTAAAAACAAATAAAGATATGAAACAGAATAGTAGGATCCCCATAATCTGGGATAACCTGATTCTTTTATTCTATTTTAAAGTCAGTGTCATTACACCTGTATATTTTCTCCAAACTCCATCTCCTCTGTCATTTATTAGAGATGGTGTTCAACTGAATCTCAATTTGAGATGACAACAGTTTTCATGTTGGAGCCAAGTGGAGTAGCCAATGCATTTTGCTTGTCTCAAAATGAGGAACTAATATCCTGGACACAGCTATGAGCGACCCTAAAGAAAAATAACATTAAAATTAATTTTGGTTTCTTTGACCATATTTATCAGTTACAAAAATACTGTATACTTTGGCAACAAAAAAGCTATTTATACCAGGATGTGGCAGTTGAATCAAGTGACCATTTAGTGAATACGGTACATCAGAATTAGTAACCAAATGGATTGGGAACCACATTAAAACTGTTTCAACTGATTTCAATTATATGCAGCAGATAGCTCCATCAGCCTGACCTGGACTCAAAAACACATCCCAGGTTTCAAAGGACAGACATCATTGGAGTGAACAAGGTAAAAACAATGACTGCAGATGCTGGAAACCAGATTCTGGATTAGTGGTGCTGGAAGAGCACAGCAGTTCAGGCAGCATCCAAGTAGCTTCGAAAGCTACTTGGATGCTGCCTGAACTGCTGTGCTCTTCCAGCACCACTAATCCAGAATCATTGGCGTAAACAATCTACTTCTGAATTCTGTGTCTCAGCAGACAAAAAAAAACTCCTCAGGAGCACAGTAAGTAACTACTACAGATGTTGGAAATCAGAAATGAGAAAAGAATATGCTGGAAACACTGAATAAGTCAGACAAATGTGATGAAACGTTTCAGGCATTGCCAGACTGAAAGAAAAGATATTACAGATGACGTCACAACGAAGGATAGGGAGCAAAAAGGTCTGAATGAGGGGTAAAATAATTATATGGTGAACACGATTACCCAAAAGAAGTATTAGTGAAAGGTAAAAGGAGATAGGATGAGAGGAATAAAGAAACATTTAAAACTCAGAATGCGTGAATAGTTAATCTTCCTAAACAAAGTGGGGATGTGGTGACTGTCTGACATAATGGTTAAAAATGCGACAACATTAGGTGATCTGACTGAATACTATCTTAGATTGACATGGTGGCAAAAGGACAGAAAATAAGTGGATGACAATTTGATATAATTTACTTAAGATGTGATACAAGAGTATTTGAATTTCAGAAAGCTCACAACACATCACAACAGTTAAATTGCAAGCACATCAATAATACTAAATACATCCAATATTTAGTGATGCGAGTAGATTTTCTGTGGCATTTTTTTCAGTGATCTGAAACATTATTGTGGCATTCTGCTGTTGATACTGATGATACTGGACATCTGAAATAAAAACAAGAAATGCTGGAGAAACTGCGCAAATCTGGCAGCATCTATGGGAGAGAAACAGAGTTAGTATTTAAAATCCAAAATTTCAAAAAGTCTCTGCATTCAAAATTAAGCAGTTGAAGTTCTTGTCAAGAGGAAGAAGAGGGCTTATGTGAGGATGAGGTGTGAAGGCTCAGATAGGGGGCTTGAGTGTTATAAGTTAGCCAGAAAAGATCGAAAGAGAGGGCTAAGAAAGCCAGGAGGGGACATGAGAAGTTGTTGGCGGATAGGATCAAGGAAAACCCTGAGGCTTTCTATAGGAATATCAGGAATAAAAGAATGACTAGAGTAAGATTAGGGCCAATCAAAGATAATAGTGGAAAGTTGTGTGTGGAATCTGAGGATATCGGGGAAGCGCTTAATGAATATTTTTCATCAGTATTCATGCTGGAAAAGAGTAATTTTAGTGAGAATATGAAGATCCAAGCTACAAGATTAGATGGGATTGAGGTAAATTGTTCGCTTGTTTAAGAAGGGGAGTCGGGACAATCCTGGTAATTATAGGCCAGTGAACCTTACTTCGGACATGGGTAAGGTGTTGGAAAAGGTTATAAGAGATAGGTTGTATAATCATCTGGAAAGGAATAATTTGATTAGGGAAAGTGCATACGGTTTTGTGAAGGGTAGATCGTGCCTCACTAACCTTATTGAGTTCTTCGAGATAGTGACAAAACAGGTGGATGAAGGTAAAGTAGTTGATGTGGTTTATATGGACTTCAGTAAGGCGTTTGATAAGGTTCCACACAGTAGGCTATTTCACAAAATATAGAGTTTTGGGATTGAAGTTGATTTAGCAGTTTGGATCAGAAACTGGCTGGCTGAAAGAAAACAGAGGGTGGTGTTTGATGGGAAATGTTCATCCTGGAGCTCAGTCACCAGTGGTGTGCCACAAAGATCTGTTTTGGGGCCACTGCTGTTTGTCATTTTTATAAACGATCTGGATGTGGGCATAGAAGGATGGGTTAGTAAATTTGCGGTTGACACTAAGGTAGGCAGAGTTCTGGATAGTGCCGAAGTCTGTTGTAGATTACAGAGGGACATAGATAAGATGCAGAGCTGAGCTGAGAAGTGGCAAATGGAGTTTAATGCAGAAAAATGTGAGGTAGTTCACTTTGGAACAAATAACAGGAATGCAGAGTACCGGGCTAATGGTAAGATTCACGGCAGTGTAGATGAACAGAGAGATCTTGGTGTCCAGGTGCATAAATCCCTGAAAGTTGCCACTCAAGTTGATATGGTTGTTAAGAAGGCATATAGTGTGTTGACGCTTATTGGTAGGGGGATTGAGGTTCGGAGCCACGAGGTCATGCTTCAGCTGTACAAGACACTGGTAAGGCCGCACCTGGAGTACTGCATGCAGTTCAGGTCACCACATTATAGGAAGGATGTGGAAGCACTGGAAAGGGTTCAGAGGAGATTTACTAGGATGTTGCCTGGTATGGAAGGAAGGTCTTACAAGGAAAGGCTGAGGGAACTGAGGCTGTTTTTGTTAGAGAGAAGAAGGTTGAGAGGTGACTTAATCAAGATGTATAAGATAATCAGAGGGTTAGATAGAGTGGACACTGAGAGCAGTTTTCCTCAGATGGTGAAGGCTAACAGGAGGGGACATAGCTTTAAGTTGAGGAGTGATAGATTTAGGACAGATATGAGGGGTAGTTTCTTCATTCAGAGAGTAGTAGGGGTATGTGATGGCCTGTCTGCAACAGTAGTAGACTTGCCGGTGTTAAGGGCATTGGACATACATATTGATAATAATGGAATGGTGTAGGTTAGATGGGCATCAGATTATGTTTGCAGGTTGGGTCGCTGTAACATTCTATGCCCTATGTAAAACATTAACTCTGTTGCTCTCTCTACTGATGCTGCCAGACTTCCTCAGTTTCTGCAGTATTTTCTGTTTTTAGTGCAGTTGTACTTCATTTGATCTGTCCCTCTAAGGCCACTGCTCAAGTGATCCTTGAGGAAATGATCTGAATAGCATCTAATTTAGGTAACTAACTTTCAAAACAAAAAACTCCATACTACTTCGACAGATTTCCATCACCAAGCCATTTGGGTGGGCACTGCTATCTAGCAGCTTTCATTGTTACAAACTCCACAAATAACTTCCTGAAGTCAATGTCACAATTTTTGAGAAATTATCTATTCATCACCGAATCAGGCTGGACAAGTTCATCATGGTTGGGATTGGTCCCCAGTGCTTTTTAGTGTTCTGAAGAAAGGTTACAGGACCTGAAACCTTGACACTGCTTTCTCTCCACAGATACTGCCAGACCTGCTGAGTCTCTCCATCAATTTATGTTTTTGTTTTAGATTTCTAACATCCGCAATTCTTTGTTTCTCTTTTTTAAGAAAGAGCTTGTTTGAATCCCTCTGAGCAGGTTTCTGACCCCTTCAATGAACTGGTTCCTAACAAAGGTACAAATGACATCTTTTGTGACCGAGACAACAGTATCCACTATCCCTGTCCTGTTAATAACATTTGATGTCGTTGAGCACAAAAGTTCTCTCCAGTACTTTTCCACCAGTGGCATGCTGTAGGGACTGGATTTGCCTGGTTTCATTCAGATTTATTCAGTCACAGAAAGAGAATCACCTGCAATGGCTTTTCCTCTTGCTCCTGCACTGTTAAACTGTGTTTCTTCCCAGAAATCTATCCTTTTCCCCACTTGCTTCTCATTCACATTACCTCTTGGTGACATAATCTAAAATCAAGCCATTAGTTTCTATCTGTACGCTGAAGGCCCTTGTTCTATCTCACCTCCACTTGTTTTAACCTCTCCTCACTCTCAAATGCCGAAATTTTCTCCAATTAAATATTTGGAAGACTGAAGCTGTTGCCTTCAGTCCCCATGACCAACTCCACACTCTAGCCAGGGATAGAGTGGCAACTGTTTGAAATTGAATTAGACTGTTTGCAATCAGACTTGTCCCAAGGACCAGCTTCCTACTACATACCCACATCAAGACTGTTTATTTCCACCTCCTTAATACTGTTACACTCTCAACTTGTCTCAGCCCAATTACATCTGACACCCTCTACGTTTTTGTCATCTGCAAATCTGATTATTCTACTGCAGTCTTGGACAGCCTCCCACACTCCATCCTCTGTTATTCAATACTCTGGAGTTCATGTCCTTACTCGTACCAAATTCTACTCAACTACCTCCCCTATGCTTGCAAATACAATAGCACAGTCAAGCACCACCTCAAACTGAAATTCACATCCTCATTTTCAAATTTGTCACTGGCCTCACCCATTCAAAAATCTCAATAATTGCCTTTTGCCTTACCACCAATAAGTTCTTGAATTTCCATTCTATAATCACTCCTTTATCTACTTCTCTTTCCTCCGTTCTTTAAGATTCTCTTTAAAACAAAGCTTTTTATCACCTGGTTTAATATTTCATTACATCATTCAGTATTTATATTTTGTTTTATAACTTTCCTATAAAATGTCTTGTTAAAGGTAATTAGTTCTTGTTCTTTGATTAAAGCCTCTGGGTTTTGCTAGTCCAGTACAGCAACTGACATACTGTACTTCATTGCTTGTAAATTCTGGAGATCTGTTAGTGATCAATTGGAGGTTTTTGACTTCTGAGTAGCAGATGAAATAGTAAAGTCATACTGCATGGAAACAGACTCTTCTAAGTTCTGATAAGAATGGTTCTTCTGCATCTGTGACATCTGCTGTGAGATGCAATGGATGCAAGAAAATATGGAAAAACAAACCTCTTGGTATCATCAACAGTAAGCCAGTGGTAGCTGTATTTGAGTTGGGGGTAGTGTTCAAGGCATTTGGTTGTATTAGAAGAACAGTTGCATGATGGAATCGGAAAGAGAAATAACAGGTTATAGCTATTGTGGGTGAATGCTCTCAGGTCTGACAGTATTGAGAAGGCATGTCAGCAGTGGAGGAGAAGTGGGGGTAGCTCACAGGTTTTAGTTGACAGAATGCTGGGGTCCTGGAGCTTGGCTAGGAGTTCAGGGAATGGAATTAATTGAAAGGGGTCCTTGGGCTTGGAATCATTGGTGGGGGTTGAGGGGCAGCTGGGGAAGAGATAGCGTCTTAAGACCAAGAAGAATGGTTGAAGCTATATGGAAGCACAGAAGAGGTACTGCAATTAATAACTCAAAGCAAGCATTAGCAAAATTAAATATACACAAAGTTTTTGATGGGGATGTAATTTAAAAAGGCGGTTTCTGGAATTTAAAAAGGAAATTAGTCAAATACTTGATAAAATAAACTTCTCTGTTAATTATCAGTCCTCTGTGGTTTAGAAGTGAATTAAAACATGGGCTCCTGCCACATTATGTCAGTTAGCATCCCCCTGGGAAACACAACAACTTTACCCTCAGAATATGAATACTCCCCCAATGAATTAAATAAAAGCAGCCTTTCTGTAGGTTAGAGGGATTTTTGGTGTATTATTTATAAAATAGAAGGGGATTCAGACAGAAGAAACTACAATAAAATAAAGCTAGATTAATTACATACATTTTGGGAAAAGTAGTGCCTAAAAGGTTTAAGTTGTGAAAGAGGACGAAATTGCTTAGATGAGGCAGGAGATCTGGCTGAGCTCAGAGCTGTGAGTCCAAAATAAAATACAGGTTACCATAAGTTTAGGAAGGATGTACAAGCTGGGGTTAACATGCAATGTCAGGAATGAGAAGCTCTAGCTATGGCGAGCTAGAAGAGAAACATGGTCTTTTTTAGGAATCTGGCCTATTCTATAATAAAGAAGGTAAAAGGAAAAGCTGATAATAGTATGCAAGCATTTACGCATAAAAGTCAGGGAAAAAAAAATCTATTCCCAGTGGCTGATGATTCAGCAATTATAAGACTTAAATTGAATACCACACAACACCAGGTTATAGTCCAACAGATTTAATTGGAAACATACTAGTTTTCGGAGCGATGCTCCTTCATTCAGCGTCACTCCGAAAGCTAGTGTGCTTCCAATTAAACCTATTGGACTATAACCTGGTGTTGTGTGATTTTTAACTTTGTACACCCCAGTCCAACACTGGCATCTCCAAATCATAAATTGAATACAGTTAGCAACAGACCAAAGGGAGAGGTTAGAAAGATCTTTCTTAACACAGAGGTTGGTTAGAAAATGGGTTGTCCCTTCAAGAAACTACAGCAGATACAAAATCCATACTAGTTTGTAAAGCAAATAAACCGTTTACTTATTTTTAAGAAATGGGAACTTTTTCATAGACCAGTATAGTCACAATTAAGCCCTTCTGTGCTATAAAATTCTTTGACAAAAGTAAGGCTTGAGCACATGGGCTCATGATGTGAAACAGGATTGAGCATATTAGAAAACGTTGAGTCAAGTAATGAATCAAATGAAAATCTATGTTTAAAATGAGATAAAAAGCTGTTACACCCAGACATATTGAAGGCAGACATGATATAGAAATGTGACCAAAAGCAGTTTCAAATGAACAAGAAAAGCTGACAGGATATGTAAAACTTTGAATATTATAGATAACAACATGTGTATTATTCTAATACAATGATCAAGGTGTTGTCTTTCAGAGCGTACATCAAATGGAGACCCTGTCTCTGAGCTGCATGTAAAAGATCTCCTGGAACAATTCTCAAGTGGAGCAGATAAGTTCTCTCTGCTATTCTGGTCAATGTTTATTACTTAATTAAGTTATTGAAATAAACCTGGTCAATATGACATGACTGCTTATGGAATGTTTCTGTACATAACAGACTGCTGTGTTTCATGGATTATAATAGTAACTTTGCTTCAAAAAGTAGTTCATTAGGTGTAAAGTGCTTTGGAAACCTTTGGCACTTTATAAATTATTATTTTTCTTTACAAGATGTGGCTGTCATTACTTTATCAGCATTTGTCACTCATTGCAAATTCCCTTGAGGTGGTGGATGAGGTGCCTTCTTGAATCTCTGCAATCCATAGAGTGTATGTACACTCACAATTGACAGGAAGAGTTCCAAGATTTTGACCCAGTGAGAGTGACATAGCTCTAAGTCAGGATAGCGTATTGTTTGGTGGTGAACTTGCAGGCAGTGATGTTCTCTAACATTTAGTGACCTTCTTTATCGAGGTGGTAGAGGCAATGAGTTTGAAAGGTATTATCTAAGGTAGCTTGGCATCTGGAGTGTACTTTGTGGAAGGTACACACTTCTGCCATTGTTGCTGATGGGAGTGAATGTTTAAAATGCTGGATGAGATGCTAATCATAGACGGTGTTCAGTTTCTTGAATGTTTTTGGAGTTGCACTCATTCAGGCAAGCTGACAGTATTCCATGACACTCTTGATTTGTGCCTTGTCAATGATGGAAAGGCTTTGGGGAATGAGGAGATGCATTAGACATCACAGAATTCCCAAGCTCTGACCTGCTCTTGTAGTCACAATATTTATATGGCTGGTCCAGTGAATACCAGTCTTCCTTTATTTAATAGATACTATCTGACATATAAGGAATGGACTGTTGAAGAAAGCAATAAAAACCAACAGCCATGAGATCCATGACTTTGTTCAATTTTATAGCAAACAATAAAGAACATTTTTTTTTAAACTTAGTAGGTGGACTTAAATCTTCTGAATCTAAATTTTCAATGCAGGAAAAGTACCCCCATACAGGTTCCACCATAAAGACAGAAACAGTTCATACAAAGCTTTAAGTGCAATTCTCATTATCGCTAAAAGCTTACTTTCTTTATGAAGCCGATGTGTCAAAGTAGTAACATGCAACGCAACTAGCTTCAGCTTTTCATCAGCAGCCCACTTCAGTTAGAGCATCAGAGCTGTTTACACCATACCTTTTGTTTTGCTCTTGTACCACTTTTTTTTGTTACAAAAATGTAATGATTTAATGCATGCTCCATCAACATCACTTCAACTCCAGACTTAGCATGTTTTTACGTGAACAAAGTCTGCACTGTTCAGTAGGAAGTTGAATCTTTTGTTTGGTTACATTAGTTATTATAGACAGAAAGATGTTGTGATTTTTCAGGTAACAAAACAGAAAGTGCTCTGATTCTGAAGGTGCTTTTAGATCAGTAATTATATTTCAGCAACATTTTATTTATTAACCTGCCAAAATGCAGTGGAAAAAAGCTAGAAAGTATTCTGATGGTAGAATTACTTGTGCATGTTTGGGCACCATAGTGATGAACAGTTTAATGGCATCATCATCCAGTAACTCTTTATAATGAATAACATATTATAAATGAATCACTTGCAGTAAAGCAGAGGCTACAAAAATTCAGTCAATTTCAGTATTTAAGAAGACCATTTGAACAGGTCTGTTGGCAACACAGCGGGAAGTAAGTGAACATATATTGGTGATAAATTTGAATCACATTTAGGAGAGCAGCACAGAATATTAATTTTGGAGTAGACGTGAGAGAAGTGGAGGAGAAAGTGCCAATGAAGTTTGGAATCAGATTAACCTATGATCTGGTGATCAGCAGCAGACCTTCACTGTCTTGAAAGGGCAAGAATTGGATGATATAGGGAGACTTCATTAAGGGGAAAGGTTTGACTTGATTTATTGTAGTCACACATCCTTAAGTACAATGAAAAGTTTTGTTTTGCGAGCAGTACAGGCAGATCATAGCAAACAAGGTCATACAGATCACAGGATGTTTAAACGGCGAGCAGCATACAAGGTTATAGCTGCACACAAAGTGCACAAAGTAAGATTAACATTAGCAAAATCAGCATTAATTGAAGTTAGAGGGGTCCATTCAGCAGTCTAATAACGGCAGGGAAGGAAGTGTTCTTGAACCTGTTGGTGTGTATGTTCAAGCTTCCATATCTTCTACCTGACGGAAGAGATTGGAAGACAGCATTACCAGGATGGGAGGGGTCTTTGATGATTTTGGCAGCCTTTCTGTGGCAGTGAGAAGTGTACATGGATTCCAAGAAGGTTAGCTTCCATGGTGGTGTCATTTATCCCTCAGTCAAGTTTCCATGAAGGCCATGCTGGCAATGCAATAATTCACAATAAATCCATGGATAGCATTGCCTGTTTACTGGTGACCATCCTGGAGAGAAATGTGTAAGGGTGTTGGAGGTGGTCTGCTGGCACAGACCATATGTTCAGCAATAGGCGGGGACTCCATCAGTGAAGTTGTAATTCTGAATGTAAACCTTTTGATTTTTCAACCTTTAAAGAACCTCATCAAAACGTATTTGAAATGTCAACCTTTTGGTCACTCTCCTGATCACTCCTGCTAGCTCACTCATACCCTTTTAAGTTTTCCAATATTCAAGACTCCATACTGTTAACAGTCGGGAAAATAAGCATCTTGCTGAATGAAGATCAGATTACAAGAAAAATCGTAACATAGATTCATACCCATCAAATTAAGAATGTAGCATTTCAATTTTCTCTCAACTGTTCTTTGGTTTTGAAATATTGACCCTCAGAATAACATTTTCATCATTTTTTAAGATTACACGAACATATTTAAATAACAGGGAACCCCTTCAACAATGACCTAACTGATCTTTTACATCTTGGGTTACCATGTAAAGGATGGTCCTATGTTTGTATCACTTTAACTTTATTAGTCAGTGTGCAAGGTGTGTTAATTTCATCCAGAAACAAAGCCCAGGACATAGTTAAATTCCTTCAAACTTTTACAGACAGGAAAGCGAGGGTGGCAGGTGAAGGAGTGAAGAAATGACCAAGATCTACCTCCCTGTTAGAGCTTCTTGGATGTGCAAAATCGTAGGATATATTTAGCTTGATTTTTAATTATAGCTAAATGCAATTCTTTAAAGCCTAGAACTCTATGTGAAACTAGGGAAGTGATTTCTGGGCCTCTTGCTGAGCTATTTGGATCATTGATAGTCACAGGTGAGGTGCTGGAAGAATGGAGGTTGGCCAACGTGGTGCCACTGTTTAAAAAGGTAAGTGCAAGCCAGGGAACTATAGACTAGTGAGCCTTAATTCGGTGGTGGGCAAGTTGTTGGAGGGAATCCTGAGGGGAAGGATGTACATGTATTTGGAAAAGCAAGGACTGATTAGGGATAGTCAACATGGCTTTGTGTGTGGGAAATCATGTCTCACAAACTTGATTGAGTTTTTTGAAGAAGTAACAAAGAAAATTGATGAGGGCAGAGTGGTGAACGTAATGTATATGGAGACTGGTTAGCAAGGTTAGATCTCATGGAATACTAGCCATTTGGATATAGAACTGGCTTGAAGATAGAAGACAGAAAGTGGTGGTGGAGGGTTGCTTATCAGACAGGAGGCCTGTGACCAGTGAAGTGTCACAAGGATCGGTGCTTGATTCACTGCTTTTCATCATTTATAGAAATGATTTGGATGTGAACCTAGGAGGTATAGCTCGTAAAATTGCAGATGACATCAAAATTGGAAGGGTAGAGGACAGCGAAGAAGGTTACATCAGATTACAATGGGATCTTGATCAGATGGGCCAATGGGCTGAGAAGTGGCAGATGGAGTTTAATTAAAATAAATGTGATGTGCTGCATTTTGGAAAAGCAAATCATAGCAGGACTTATACACTGAATGGTAAGGTCCTAGGGAGTGTTGCTGAACAGAGAGACCTTGGAGTGCAGGTTCATAGCTCCTTGAAAGTAGAATTGTAGGTAGATTGAAGGAGGCGTTTGGTATGCTTTCCTTTATTGGCCAGAGTATTGAGTATAGGAGTTGGGAAGTCATGTTACAGCTGTACAGGACATTGGTTAGGCCACGTTTGGAATATTGCGTGCAATTCTGGTCTCCTTCCTATTGGAAGGATCTTGTGAAAACCTGAAAGGATTCAGAAAAGATTTACAAGGATATTGCCAGGGTTGGAGGAATTGAGCTATAGGGAGAGGCTGAATAGGCTAGGCTGTTTTCCCTGGAGTGTCGAAAGCTGAGAGGTGACCTTATGGAGGTTTATAAAATCATGAAGGGTATGGATACAATAAATAGACAAAGTATTTTTCCTGGGGTGGGGGAGTCCAGAACTAGAGGGCATAGGTTTAAGGTGGCAGGAGAAGGTATAAAAGGGACCTAAGGGGCAACTTTTTCACACAGAGGGTGGTGCATGTATGGTATGAGCTGCCAGAGAAGCAGTGGAGGCTGGTACAAATTACAATATTTTAAAAGATATCTGGATGGGTATATGAATAGAAAGGGATATGGGCCAAGTGCTGGCAAATGGGGCTAGATTAGGTTAGGATATCTGGTCGGCATGGATAAGTTTGACCGAAGGGTTTGTTTCCATGCTGTACATCTCTATGATTCGAAAACTGTAAGTCAGTCCACCAGCCCTATAGTGCACTTCACTTCCTTTCAATTGTAGCAGCAGTAGTATCTCCTCCACTTTCCCCATAAGAAAGAAATCAAACTGTAAAAATGTAAAGGGAGCAATGTTTTATCTTATGGATGAAATAGCACTTGGCTCAGGAAACATACTTTATACATGTAGTAAAGCCGAAAGACAGCACATCTCCTTGGCTGAAGTGACTGTACTTACTTTATCACACAGCTCTTCAAATGTGCAGTCTGCTATGGTTCCGCAAGCTTTGCTCAGTCTCAGTTCTCTGCCTTGCACTTTCAAAATCCTTGGTCGTGTTACTATGGAAACATGAACAAAGAATCAGCCTTGTCTGGATAATTACTATAAAATTCATCTCTTATACCTTGGAAATGCATGGTTTGATGAATAATAGCACATGATTCAACACAGAAATTAGACAAAATACTGATACAATGACAACCACTTGAGTGTGGCATCAACCCATATACAGCAATGGAACTTACTAATTGGTCAGTGGAGATTGGGCATTGTGTTCTAAATGTATTCTCTTTCAAGAGAAATTAACTTACGTACTATCATTTTGTTTCTGAGCCAGCTCATCAAATAGCTTATCCACGACAGCCTCCACATCAGCTTCACTTGTACTACAGTGAAAAGAATAATGGAATATGAAATTAATAACACTTGAAGCCAACATCAAACAGCTGCCCAGGCTCGCTTAGCTTTTTGCCCATCAAAAAAGAACAGGATGTTATGCTCTAAATACAAACATTAGATTTATAATACACTTTAAAGCTTGGAATATTAACTCTCAGGTAGATGATTCCATCTTATTTGCATACACTGAAAGACTTCTGTGATTGAAACCTAAGCCAGTAATGAGGCAATACAAGCGAACCAAATCCATTAATGCTATGTGTATACAATGAGAAGAAAGGACCATGGGTTTCTCTTGCATGCAAAACAAGAGCAAGAGAACAGATCAGTCATTCTTCTGAAGAAACAGCTTTTGAAAACGTACTGAGATGGTACATCATTCAGACTAAATATGGCTAAGTAGCTTGTTATAAAAGTCAAATTAAAGCAGTGTGTTGAGAGAGCATGTTACAGTTAAGCTTATAAAATATTATGAGTGAATGCATACAGATTTCAAATCAGAAATCAAGTAATGACTCAAGCTCTTAGGAGCTGCATTATTATTTACAAAATAATGAAGTATGAAGCAAGGATTGACAAATAACCAAAGGAGACGATAAATAGAAATCAATCTGGGTTTGATCCTCGAAAATATTATAGTTTTTACATTTAAAATGCACAGAAAACAAAGAGCAATTTTTGCTTGTAATGGTTTTCAATCTAAAATGGACTTTTAATTTTTAAAAATTTAACATTGTTAAAATTATTTAAAATAAGAACTAGTAGTTATTATTATGCTTCTGAAATGCCTTGAGAAGTTTTCCTACATTAAAGATGCTGAATCAAATGTTCTTCAATTGACTTCAATTGAGCAATACCAGCGCAATGTCATTAACTGATGGAACTATGTTATTATATTGTTAAAAACTTTCGTTAACTTTGCTCCATACTATTGTAATATTTGCTTAGTATAATTCTTGCTTTGCCTGAAACAGTAAATACTAAAATGGGTGACAAAATAATGAAGGGTGTTAATTCCTTCATAAACTGTTCAAACTTCATTGCAGTGCTAGAAAATCCTTAGTCTTTAAGCACATTCTACAGTATTCTATGTTACTGTATTCAAGAGACAATAAAACTTTAATAAAAGATATATAATATATAAGCAAAATCTGGCCAAGTTTGTCAACGTGTAGAAACCGACCTGAGGACAAAACAGGCAATAACAATCACAATGCATTAGTGCAGTGTTAGTGAAACAATACTAAAATAAAGCAGCATGATAATGCAGCTCTAATGGAGTTGGTCACAATTAAATCTGTAGTTTGAGCATCTTGATTAGATTCCCTACAGTATAGAAACAGGCCCTTTGGCCTAACAAGTCCACACCGACCCTCTGAAGAGAAACCCGCCCAGACCCATTCCCCTGCCCTCAATTTACCCCGACTAATGCTATGGGCAATTTAGCATGGCCAATTCACCTGACCTGCACATCGTTGGATTGTGGGAGGAAACTGAAGCACACGAAGGAAACCCACGCAGACACGGGGGGGAAAGGGCAAACTCCACACAGACAGTCGCTCGAGGCAGAAATCGAACTCGGGTCTCTGTTGCTGTGAGGCAGCGGTACTAACCACTGAGCCACCATGCCGCCCAATCTTGATCTACTGGATTCTATTCGGTGCCAATGATGGCCAAACAACAGTAAACACATTTTTGATTTTGAAACTGATCAAGCTTTTTTTTTCCTTTTTATCTTACGTCACACCCCATGTCTGTAAAATTCTTCACAATTTCACCTTATCTTTGATGCCAGTCACCCTTTTACATTTTCTAATCTTCTTTGGATTCCTTAATCTGTAGTTGGCTCAATTTTCTTTTGTACTATCAGCCCAAATTTCTCATATGCCTCTTTTCCAAGTGTCCTTTAAATTTGTCTATTTCCATAAAGAAGTCCTGTTACTGTTCCATCCTCATTACATCTTGTGAGACTATGTCTGGTCTTAATCGGTTTTCTTTAAAAGTTTTCCGTAGTTTGTTCACAGCTTCATTTAACATTTCCTTTCAATTTATTTGACTACTTTCTCTTTCATTTCATTGAACTGGCTTTTTTCCAGTCAAGAGCTTTTAACTTTTTCAGTTTCCGGTACCTTAAGTTTCCATATTGAGCCTAATTATATTATGGTCATTATTTCCTGGATGTTCCCCGACGCTTGCATTGCAACTTGCCATACTTAATTTCATAGGAGGAGGCCTGGCATTGCCATCTTTCTGGCTCAACAAAACTATATTAATCCAGGACATTCTCATTCTTTGATAGTACCTTCTCTCCAATCCATCTCTGGGCTTGGCTGACCTTGTGAGAGGATACTGAATATGTTTTACCCCAGGTATATCATCAGAAATGCAGAGTTAAGTTACTGTGCACTAAAATCTGTGTCTTCTTTCTTTGACCCATGAACTTTCAGTGTCAAATTTTAACCTCATTTTCACTTGTTAGTTCAAATCATGAGAATCTTCTATGGCCCTGAAGTTTCCACATTAATTCAAATATAGCTGCTATATTATTCCTAAAATCATATGAATTATGATCAGTTCAGTTCAACATTACTGATAATTCAATGTTCAAATAACTGGAACTTGAAATAGATAGAATTTGCATCCAAAAAAACGAAGCTGATATATTCCTGTTTTGACGAGGTTTTATTCATTTAATTCATGTCTGCTGACAATGTAAAATTAACCCCAATGTCACTTAACAGTCTCAGACAAAAAACACGCACACAAATGTTAGACTATACAGCCTCATCTTTTTATAGCACTATTATTCCCAAGCTTTGCTGGAATTATATTGCAATCCTTAGTTAGAGACAGTTTGCAGTGTTCTGTTTTACCTAGCCTATGTCACTTAACTCAGAAACTATATTTTATTTTGTTCCTGTATTGTTGGTACAGGTTTTATGAACAGACAGCATATCTCACTAATGTTTCTGTACAAAGTACTTGCAAAAAATAATTCAACAAGGTTATCCTGAAAAGCCAAAACTGCTTTAAAGATTTGTAAACAAATAAAAATCAGAATTTGGCAGTACATTTTGAAAAGTTGTTTTCATTCTTTGGTTTCACATACACACATCAGCTGAGAGTTTCAGCTCTATAAAATATGTTGGAATTTCTGCCTTTTTTGTACATATTGAAAATAAATATTAATTTACTCTGCACTCACTATTACCATTTTCACTTTGAAAGTACATTTCTGCATCATTTTTAAATGAGTAGATTGGTGAAAATGATATGCACATTTTAAATGAATGTATTTGTTCTAAGAATAAGAATATTTTCTTTGGAAGTTTTCTACAAACAACTTTTGTGAGGTGCATTTTCAGAAATATGCTAAAAGACTATCCTCCTGTGCTGTACCGCTCAGTGTTTTCCAGTGTTCTACTGTGCTTTGCTGCATTATGCCTTAACCTTTCCAACCCTTCGGTTTAGGGTTGCCCATTAGACAGTGGGTTTCCAACACCAAGAACTAAAGAAATCAGCTACACATAAAGAAACCTCTTTACATCAGTTACTGTATTAGAAAATTATTCACATTTTCTCTGATATAAGCATTGTGACCATCTATGCGTCTCCTGCTGTGTGTTCTTAAAGAAACACACAATACCATGGATTCCGACTCATCATTAACAATTCTAATCATGCAGAGAGTTCTGCCGCAGTATCACTGACTGTAACTCACAGGAAAACATTTCCGCTGTTGTGGACCAAAACTGAAAAATTGTGAAAGCCTTTTCCAACAGTATATTATTTAAGAAATAGATTTCAAAGTTACCACAAGCCTCAGTAACCTTCGCAGGGCATGAAAAATGTCTGTTGCACACACGTTCAAACAAAACTTCATAAAATTCTGTTTGTGGAGCAGAGTCAACTTTTTTTTTCAGCCAATTATTCAGAGAGCAGAATAATTATATGGAAAATACCATTTTATAGAGATGTCTGAGAGTCCTGATGTGTTAACAAAACCATGTAAAACAAATATGCTTTGAAATTTGTTGTTGATGATAAATAAAATTAATTCCAAAACTGCTCAAATAGTTTTAATGAATGCAGATATTTTTCACTGAACTTGATCTTTTGTTTGGCTTCCTGCAATAAATGATTGTTTCAACCATCGTGTACCATTATGTCCCTTTTTAAACATAAGTTGCTAATGTGTTTGAGGTATTATCCTTTATTTTATTAAAATCTGAAGTTATAAATACAGGCAAAAACATTGGCTGAACATATTGACTTGTTTTAATCTCAGTGTAATGGGGCATGGATTTGTGCTCGAGATCCCCTGCCCTGAGCACAACTAAATGCAACCAGAGAGGAAATTTATTTTATTAATTGGAGATAGTTAACCGAAGCGATATAAATTTTAAACAGAGCTATGCCTAAAGTCTAAAAATTTCTTCTGCTAATTTTGAAAAGATTAACCCTCAACATGTTTGTAAATTTTTCCTCTGTCAATGATACATTAACCTATTAAGATAACACTTCAAGGCCGGCATTTATTGACCCTCCCTAATTATGCTTGGGAAGGTAATGGTGAGCCAACATCTTGAACCACTGCAGTCACAGCTGATGCAAATACACTTACATTACTATGGGAACAGTAGGCAAGGCGGAGGTACTAAATTAATACTTTATTAGAGAAGATGTTACCCAAACAGTGTACACCGCGATCCTCATTACCTCATCCAATTGATATTCAACAGGGAGGCTTACAGATTCACCAGCTTACAGAGGATAAGTGGTGATTAACAGGAAATTTACAAGCTCACATATGAGCTGATGCTATGAGGTTTGATAGGATCGAAAGTCAAATGTTGAGAAATCTCACAGTAACTTCCTCAACACTGTGTACCAACTATACTGGATTTATCCTGTCAATGGTACAGGAGAACCTAGGAATGGTGAAGGAAAAGTCTGATTCTGAGAGTATGGCTGTGTTCATCTGTGAGAATGCGCTCTCAATTTTGGCACATCTACCCAGATGTTTGTGAAAGAACTTTGTAGAATGGACAGGACTAATGCCTAGGTCAATATCCAAGCTGTCAATTCAATATTGATTTTTAGTTTATAAGGATGTGGTGGCACAGTGGTAACTTCACTAGTCTAGTAATCTAAAATCCCAGGCTAATGCTCTGTGAACATTGGTTTGAATCCTACCTTGGCAAATGTGAAATTTTAATTCAATAAAAAATCTGGAATAAAAAGCTAGCCTATTGATGACCATGTAACTACTGTTAATTGTCATAAAAACCCATCTAGTTTAATAATACCCTTTAGGGAATTAAACTTCCATCCTTACCTGGTCTGGTTCCCATGTGGCTCCAGACCTGCAGCAATGTGGTTGACTCTTAACTGCCCTCTGGGAAATTGGACAATAAATATTGGCCTAGTCAATGACACCCATATGCCGTGGTTGAATGAAAAAAAAAATTGTGAATCTATTGGTATGACTAAGTGGTATTTCAGAGAGCAGTTGAAAGTCCATCCCATTAATGAGCCATTGGTGGGGGTAGTGTCTTCCTTCTCTAAAGGATAATAAACAAATTATTTTGGCTTTTATGACAATCTAAAGACTTTAAGGCAGTCTTGATTGATACTGGCTTTTCATTCAGGCTTATTCCATTAACTAAATACAAATTCACAAACTGCACTGAGAGAACTGAATTCACATTGCCAGGTTATTAATCCAGGTCACATAACCACTGTGCTACTACACCCACAAGCATACATGGTAGTTTAGCAAACACCCTTTGAAGGTCCCTATTTACAACACAATCACATTGCTCCTTTGAACCACATCTGTTACTTAAGTCAATAATTTATCAGCATATAAATTTCCAGAATGTCAAATAATTTTACCCCCCTGTATTATCTTTAAAAGTTACCCCGGTCATCACCAAGACTGCTTGATTTATTCCTCTCCACTTTTATGAGCAGAAGTGTTAACATTTACAATAGTCCAGTCCATACCTAAGGAGGATTGGAAGACTATGACTAGACCATCTGAAATTTAAGCACTACTTGCCTCAGTAGCTTGTCAATACTGGTGTCAAGAGGCACTTTTAAGCACATGTCAAATCCACTATTCTTCTATCTAATATAGAAACGTACAAATCAGGAACACTAAGCTTTTCGGCCCTTCAAGCCTGCTCTGCTGTTCAAAAGGATCATGGTTAATTTTCTACTCAACTCTACTTTTCCACAGTAACCCCAAAATCCTCGATTCTTCTAGCATCTAAAAATCTACTATCTCTGTTATGAATGCAGTCAACACTTAATAGTTCTCCACGATACAGAATTCTAAAGATTCACAACACTTTGGGTGAAGAGATTTCTCTACTCAGTCCAGAATACCTAACTCTTTTACTTCTGACATTGTAACCACTGATATGGCTACAGCATTCTCCTTGACTTCAACATTAGCAGTATGTTGTTTTGTAATGAAGACAAATCCAAAATACTAATTTAATATTCAGCCATGTTTTCCGCCTCTACAACAATATAGTGCACTTGCACTTGGGACTGTAACAGTTCAAGACGGCAATTCATCACTTTCTCAAGAGCAATTAAAATAGACGATAATTGCTGGCTGAGCCAGTTATGCCACACCCCATGAAAGAAGAATAAAAAATTCCTTATTGATCCCAAATGGGCTCCTTGCTTCATTTTTCTATGTTACTTTTTCTATGTTTGTAAAGGTTTAACATTCACTTTTACATGAGTTGTCAATGTTTTCTCATATTCTCAAGTCTTGTTTCCCCAAGTTCAGTATTATGTGCTTTCTGTTTCCAGCTTTGGTTATCTATTGTATACGTTTGTTATAATTCCCTTTTTACTTTCAGTTTTAATGTCTCTTTCTTTTTATTCATCCAGGTAGATCTAGCTTTGAATGCCCTTCCTTTCTCCCTTGTGAGAATATGCTAATTTTATACCTGAATAATCTCCCCTTTGAAGGCTCCCAATTTTTGATTCATAAACTTGGGCAAGATCCCTTTTCAATTCACTGAAAATAGCATTCTGCCAGTTAAGCCTTTATGTTGTTCTTTGCTCTCTTTCATATCATTAGGTTCAGAAGTTTTCTTCAAGCACAGAAGAGGGAATAAACAGAAAACCACATCTGTATCCTTTACTCAAGTTACATTGCTCAATCTACACAACTCAAAAGGTACATATTTAGAACAGTTATGATTACTGTTGTCAAATCCTCGCCAATTGAAACGTGCTCCATTTAGCTCAATTCATCACTGACAACCAGATCTAGCACTGGTTCCTCTTTTCATTGGGTTGGAAACAGAGAGATTAGGAAAATTCTCTTGTGCATATTTCAAATCCCTCCAGCGCTTTGCAATCACATGGTTATTTTCCCAAACAATATTAGAATAACTGAAGATACTAATTGCCAGTACTCCATATTCTTGTATATTTTGCTAAATTAACTGCAAATTTGCTCACCTACTCACATCACTATTTGGTGACCTATGGTGTGTACCAGGTAGCATAATAGTTAAGTTTAACCAAATAGAGTCTATTTTAACCTATCAATTACATCATTTTTTTGTCATACCATTAATTGTTTCTTTGATCAATACTACCAGGTCTCTCCTCTCCTTTTCTCTCTTCCATAACGTGGCAGTTAGAAATGTTAAGTTTCCATTCCTCCACTTCTGAAAGTGAGGTTTATGATATCACACTCTAACAGACTATAATTATTGCAGAGTCAAAAAGTGTGGCGCTGGAAAAGCACAGCAGGTCAGGCAGCATCGGAAGAGCAGGAAAGTCGACGTTTTGGCCATAAGCCTTTAATCAGGAATGTGGGGGGAAAGGGCAAAGGGGGCTGAGAAATAAATGGGGGGAACTGGGCCTGGGGCTGGGGGGATGGTAGCTGGGAAGGTGATAGATGGATGTAGGTGGGGAGGGGTGTAATTGTGATAGGTCGGTGGGGAGGATGGACAGATAGGTGGGAGGGAAAATGGACAGGTAGGATAGGTCAAGAGGGCAGTGCCGAATTGGAGGGTTAGATCTGGGATTAGGTCAGGGGAGGGGAGATGTGGAAACTAGTGATGTTGATGCAGTGTGGTTAAAGGGTCTCAAGTGGAAGATGATGCGTTCTTCCTCCAGTTGGCGGGTTACTTTAATTTGGTGGTGGAGGCAGCCCAGGACTTACATGTCCTTGGGGGCGGTGAAGCAGTTGGCCACAGGCTAGTGGGGTTGTTTGGTTTGTGTGTCATAGAGATGTTCCCTGAAATGCTTCATGAGTTAGCATCCTGTCTCCCTGATGCAGAGGAGACCACATTGACAGCAACGGATACAGTAGATGAGTTTGGGATCAGAGTAAGCATGCAAGTTTGATGGAATTCTGCTTGTATTTAGAGCTCACTAGGGTGCAATGACAGCTGACAGCTGTCATCATCAATAAAAAAAGGACAATTGGAATATTTTCCTTCATTAATGAATAATTAAAATACAGTTAACATGTTTACAAAATTTTGAAGTGTTTTCAGAAAAAAAAATTATAAGGAAGGGGAGAAAGCACAATTTAATTCCTTATTGCTGACAGACTCCAAGAAATCAGGAAGTCCTAGGCCAGTTAATACGTTCTTTATTTAATGTAATTTCCTACATTATAAAAGTTAAAAACATTGAGACATTGTAAGCCTATGACAGACAATGTATTAATACAAGTTCGTTCATAGTTACCGAAAGAAGAGAGACAGTAAGTGAAGTGTACAGAATATTTCACATAATTTGAGAGCATTGTTGAACGTATAAATGTAGCACGCCTTTTAAAAGGATTTCAGAAATGTCTATTAGATGGATGATCAAAATAATCGAACTTAAGTGATACTAGTACACTGTGAATGAGAAGTGCCAAAAACAATGTGATTTTTAAGAGGAATTGTTTCTTTCTGTTTAGCAGTCAGTTCCAAAGAAAATAAAGAAAAAAAAAATTTGTAAGTGGAGTAGCTTGTATACCATTTCTTTTCTTTGGAACAGATGTCAAAATTACAGACTTTTTTTTCAGTAAACTGTCATGAATTTTAAATTGCTTTATTTCCTTTGTAATTGAGGAAGCAGACGGTGACTTTTGACCTCATGTTTAAAGTAGCTCATTTCAACAACAGAGTGACTGATAGGAAATTGTTCACGGTGTTTGAATATTCACTGTTACAACATGTTATTTTCCTGCCGATTGGATTGGGAGAATTGTGTTAAGCTTCAAATTTGAATAATAGATATTATTCATATTTTATTATGCAACACTTGTTCACTGCATATTTGAAATGCAACTTCATTAAGTTACTCTTGAAACAGTTCAGAAAATTTTTGGAAGATTAAAGGTTGCTGTTGCATTATTTCTGATGATCTGTTGCCTCAGCAAATAGAAAACTCACTTTCAGATCACAAAGACAGACCATGAATAAGTCCTCATTTTCTTTCAAAATTACTTTTGTATTTGACAAGTAAATTCATTGTACTACTGACTAAAAAAGAACATTTTCAAATAACTATTGTACTCATTCAAAAAAAACTTACAAAGCGTAATTAACCCATTCCTATAGAAAAATCTCTTCTTTGGATTTCATTTCATTTTCGCTGCAAATAAACATTTGATGTGTCAGCCAATTATTAATCCTGACTGCAAAAACTAAAATCATATAAAAATCAATGAATAGGTTACAAAATAAAAGTTTCTTTCAAACCTGATCAGAAAATTAGTGGGCGGCACGGTGGCACAGTGGTTAGCACTGCTGCCTCACAGCACCTGAGACCCGGGTTCAATTCCCGCCTCAGGCGACTCTCTGTGTGGAGTTTGCACGTTCTCCCCGTGTCTCCGTGGGTTTCCTCCGGGTGCTCCGGTTTCCTCCCACAATCACAAAGATGTGCAGGCCAGGTGAATTGGCCATGCTAAATTGCCCATAGTGTTAGGTAAGGGGTAAATGTAGATGTAGGGGTATGGGTGGGTTACGCTTCGGCGGGGCGGTGTGGACTTGTTGGGCCGAAGGGCCTGTTTCCACACTGTAAGTAATCTAATCTAATCTAAAAAAAACATGCAAGCATAGGCAAGAGCGTGTTAGCAGTGTTTACAGAAGGAACGTTACATCTCAATATAGGACTTGTACTAACAGTGATGTGTGATATACCAATGGTTTACAATTTTGGTTCTACTCTTGGCAAACAACAAAGAAATGAGTCTTCTGACAAAACTAATTAAGCACAAGGCCAGTTTCAAGCTTAAAATGATCGTATTAAGTAACTGCTGCAGTGAGAGAATTTAATGTTATTGAAAATGGGTAAGAATATGCAAGATAAAACAATCCAACCTGAAGATGATGTCCAAGATCAAATGCACAAGGAGTCAATGGTCCAGTTGCCAATCTGAACTTGAACATATGACTAGAAATATAATGCGTACATAAAGTCAGAGAAGTACAGGACGGAAACAGAAGAGTCCAACTCGTCCATGCCAATCAGATATCCTAAATTAACCTACTCTCATTTGCCAGCACCTGGCCCATATTCCTCTAAACCCTTCCTATTTATTTCCTTTCCTTTCCATCCAGATGCCTTTTAAATGTTGTAATTGTATCAGCCTCCACCACTTCCTCTGACAGTTCATTCCATACACTTACCATCCTTTCATGAAAGGTTGTCCCTTAGGTCCCTTTTAAATCTTTCCCTCTCACCCTAAACCTATGCCCTCTAATTGAATTGAATTGAATTTATTGTCATGTGTACCGAGGCACAGTGAAAAGCTTTGTCTTGTGAGCAATACAGGCAGATCACATAGTTAAGTAGCATAGATAATAAATAATAGGTAAACAGCAGCAAAAACAAAAACAAGGTACAGGTGAATGTTAAGAGTTTGTGAATCGATTCAGTATTCGAACAACAGTAGGGTAGAAACGGTTTCGAAACCGGCTGGTGCGTGTGTGTTCAGGCTTCTGTACCTTCTCCCCAATGGTAGAGGTTGTAGAAAAACATTGTCAGGGTGGGATGGATCTTTAAGAATGCCTGCGGCCTTTCCTTGATAGTGGGTCTGGTAGATGGATTCTATAGATGGCAGGTTGGCCTTTGTGATTGTCCGGACCAAGATCACCACTCCCTGTAACCGCCTCCGATCTTGAATAGTACAGTTGCCATACCAGGTCGTGATACATCCGACAGAATGCTCTAGATGGTGCACCTATAGAAGTCAGCAAGGGCATTCGCCTTCATGCCAAACTTCCTCAGCTGCCTGAGGAAGAAGAGACATTGTTGGGCCTTTGTAACCAATGCGTCCACATAAAGAGTCCGAGAAAGCTTGTTGTGGCTGACCACTCCCAGGAGTTTGACACTCTCCACTCGTTCCACCTCTGTGCTGTTAATGTGTAGGGGGGCATGATTAACATCCTGTCGAAAGTCAATAATGAGTTCCTTGGTTTTTCCGGCATTGAGACCTAGATTGTTTTCAGTGAACCATTTTTCCAGGTCTTCCACCTCCCATTTGTAGTCTGTTTAATTGCCATCTGAGATTCAATCGACTATGGTTCTGTCATCAGCAAACTTGCAAATGGCATTAGTCTGGTATTTGGCGACACTGTCATGGGTATACAGTGAGTACAGTAGAGGGTTGAGTATGCACCCCTGGGGGGCTCCAGTGTCGAGTGTTAGCGAGGAAGAAATACTGTCCCCAATCTTCACTGATTGTGGCCTGTGGGTCAGGAAACCGAGGATCCAGTTGCAGAGAGTGGGGCTTAGTCCGAGATCACTAAGTTTGGTAATCAGTCTTGAGGGGATAATAGTGTTGAAGGCTGAACTGTTTTCAATGAGTAGGATTCTTGCGTAGCTGTTCTTGGTGTCAAGATGTTCTGGGGAGAGGTGAAGGGCAAGTGATATGGCATCTGACGTGGAACTGTTGGTCCGATTAACAAATTGGAGTGGGTCAAGAGCAGTGAGGAGGCTGAAGTTGATTAATGCCATGACCAAAGCACTTCATGACCACCGAAGTTAGGGTAACTGGGCGGTAGTCATTGAGACATGCTGTATGAGCCTTCTTAGGCACAGGGATGATGTTGGCCCTCTTGAAACAGCCTGGGACAGTGGGTTTGCTGCAGGGAGAAGTTGAAGATGTCCAAGAAAGACCTCTGCCAGTTGATCTGCACATGCTTTGAGTGCACAGCCTGGTACTCTGCCTGGTCCAATCATTTTCCTTGGATTCATACACAAGAAAATAGATCTGACCTCTGATGCAATGACTGCTGGGATGGGGTCATCAGGACTTGTCGGAATAGGTGTTACCTCTCTGCCAAAATTCTACTCAAAGAGAGCATATAAGGTGTTGAGATGATCTGGGAGGGATGTGTCATCGTCTGTTATCTTGCACGGTCTCTTTTTAGAACCTGTGATGTCATTCAGTCCTTGCCATAGTTGCCGGGTGTCTGTCTGGGTCTCTAGTTTGGATTGGTATTGGTCCTTGGCTGTCTTAATGGCTTTGCGAGGTTCTGGACTCCCCCACCACAGGGAAAAGACATTGTCTATTTACCCTCTCATTATTTTGTAAACCGGTGTAAGGTCATGCCCTCAGCCTCCAATGCTCCAGGGAAAACAGCCCCATCTATTCAGCCTCTCACGGAAGATCAAACACTCCGACCCTGGCAACATCTTGTCCATCTTTTTGAACCCTTTCAAGTTTCTTCCCAGCTCGAGGGAGACCAGAATTGCACACAATACTCCAAAAGTGGCCTAACCAATGTCCTGTACAACAGCAACATAACCTCCCAACTCCTATACTCAGTGCCCTGACCAATAAAGGAAAGCATACTAAATGCATTCTTGAGTACTTAAGTGGGCCAAATCAAAGCCTGAGTTCAGCAAAGATTTCAGCTAAGAGGACACAATTCCTCAGAGACCCTGAAGGGTCCTGATGCCAAAATCATCAGACTCCAGTGATTCTTCTTCAGAAAACAGCAAATACATAACTAACTATTGTGTTACATTAGCAAAGTTGGTTGTGGAGGAATGATTCTGAAACCAATAGTTCAAAATCTGATGCAAAGGGAATGAAATAATGCCTTTGCTAGAATGAGTGAGAATGAATGAGTGGGCGGCACGGTGGCACAGTGGTTAGCACTGCTGCCTCACAGCGCAAGAGACCCGGGTTCAATTACCGCCTCAGGCGACTGACTGTGTGGAGTTTGCATGTTCTCCCCGTGTCTGCGTGGGTTTCCTCCGGGTGCTCCGGTTTCCTCCCACAGTCCAAAGATGTGCAGGTTAGGTGAATTGGTCATGCTAAATTGCCCGTAGTGTTAGGTAAGGGGTAGATGTAGATGTAGGGGTATGGGTGGGTTACGCTTCGGCGGGGGCGGTGTGGACTTGTTGGGCCGAAGGGCCTGTTTCCACACTGTAAGTAATCTAAAAAAATCTAAGAAATTGATGGGATTTAGAAAGCTTTGATTTTAGTGAAAAGTATTTGGGGGAATTGGTTTATTGAATAAACTGTGTCTCGTTAATTTAGTCTGAATTTTACCTATTTTCCACATTTCGAACAAAGAACACCCAGATTCATGTCTGTTTAATATGTTGACCTCCATTTTTACAGCCACTTTTCAAGACTTCAAAGGTCAATTCATTTGACCTTTGGCTAAACTTTCCAGTTTCTAGATGATCTTCCAAAAAAACATTTGTTCATGGCAAGTTGGCATAAGCAGCATTCGTTGCTCACTCCTAATTGCCGTTGAACTGAGTGGTTTGCTGGATCACTTCAGAAGGCAATTAAGAATAACCTACATTGCCATTGATCTGGAGTCGTATGTAAGAACAGCAACCTTCCTTCCCTAAAGAACATTAATGGACCTGTTTATTTTCCCCAGCAATTAATAGCAGTTGTCATGGTCACCATTCCTGAAACTAGGTTCATATTCTTCATTTATTAGTTGATTAGTTTTATTAAACTTCACCAGCCACCGTATTGGGATTTGAACCCATTTCTATGCAGCATTAGCCTGGTCCTTTGAATTACTAATCCAGTAACATTACCACTACATCACTGTCTACATGAATGTTATATTGTTTAAAATGTAATATTAGTCCTAAAATATTTCCACTGACCACCAATTTATTTTTCTCAGTCACCAGCAATTAGAATACACCTTTGTGAAGCACTTGTGTATATGTGATGTCTGGTCCACTACAACCACACCCAAAGAATAATGATTTTTGCGCTTTTCATATTGTTGTGCTTCAGCAGCTTGAGATATTCATTATTCTATCCTGCACATAATTTTCTTAAAACAGCATGTATGCTTTTGGTTTAATCTTTCCAGCTTCGCATCTTACTTATCACAGGAATATACCAGGATATGGATGGTCTCTAATTTCCATGTCTCTTTTAGTTCCTTATAGAACTGGAAATTGCAAATAATAATTTGAGGACTCTGAAATACATATTCACCCAAAATAGTCTGCAACAGTTAGACTTCCTCTCACTTTATGATATTCAGCTCAGTTTGCCAGGTCAACTTAGCAATTGATTTCATTAGTTTACGTTTTTTTTAAACAAGTTATGACAAGAACATAATACATGGCTCATAAATTAAGAAAAGGCTATGCATCTTCTTCAGGGCGGATGGGTATAGCTGATTGATCAGCAAATAAATATTCACAAAATTGCAAGTCATCTTGCCTTAGTTTTATATTACCATGTATTGTAAGTGAATGTAAAATCTGTTCAAATCCGTATTAACAGAGATGAGCACGGCAACAATCAGAAATTCTCGAACAGCCTGGGGTGTCTTGCTGTATATCATTTGTACTGGCAAATTCACAGAAACATAACATAAAATTACAACTTAGGAGGATCACATTTGTGCTATTAGACCTGTGTTACTCTTCGCTTCAGTCCTTTAACTGGGACTACCTACTGCAATTCTATTTACTTGCTGTTTATCCATATTTACTTATCTCTTTACTTTTAGAAGGGGATTGAATACATATTTGAAGAGATAATTTGGTGTCTGTCTTAAGAATAAACCATTTAATTTTCAAATAACTGTAGAAAAAAAATTCTTCCAATCTATCTCTTCACTCTTCGAATGATGGTGGTTAACCTGTCCCCTTATTACTAGGTCACCAATGAATGGAAATAATCTTCCATTATTTAACCTCTCAATCTTGACATCCTCCACTAGATTTCCCGTTTTACTGTTTGTCTTCCTATGGGGAAAAGAATTCATAGCCACAGACACTGAAAATATTCTAACAATTTTAAGTATTAGTTCCCATGGCTGCAATATCATAGCGTACAACTGTAATTGTGCAGGATTTCAACTGCAGCTTAGTCAATATCTTGTATAACATTCACAATTTATTTGCAATTTAATGGTATTAACTTGAGTATTCTGTTGACACCTTTTGTCTTGCACTCATCAGAATAATCACAAGAAACACCTATGCCACTAGAAAACAAAATTTATACTGTATGAGAAGACAGCATTGATTGGTTGACAAGTGGCTCTGATTTGTAAATGCATCAGTTAGATAATGTCTGACAATTAACTGCCAAGTTTTGTTTAAATTTTACACCAGGCAGACCCTGGTCTTCACAGATAGAAAGAGCACATACACATTATGCTCAACAAAACAGGTGACAGCTATTCTCTGATTCATTTCTCAGACTAAACTTGACAAATCAAAAAAAAACTTGCCTAGTTTAGTGATTTAGTCAAACTTGGTCTGCATCTAACTGCTCCAATACTCATGGGAATGCATCTACTGAAATCTACTTGCCAATCAGCCTCCTCTCATTAGGTTTAAAATGCTTTTTTACCCAGTTACATTGGCATTTGTTGTGAATGGTCTTTATGAGGGCAGGATGAAAGGCTTCAATAAAATGGGTATGCTTAGTAATTATTTGATTTTACATTGTGGCCCGTTGTAACAACAGCCAAAATCCCATGTGTATTTTTTAAAAACTGCACTCCAATCTTAAAGATCTTAAAGTCAAAGAATCTCACACCATAGAAACAGCATCCCCCACCCATCATGTCTATGCTGACCACAAACACCAAACCACACTAATTACATTTACCTGCACTTGGTCCATAGCCTATTATGCCCTGGCACATTAAGTGCACATTCAGATGCTTCTTAAATGTTGGGAGAGTACTTGACTCCATCATTTTCTCAGGAGCACGTTTCATATTTCTACCACCCTCTGGGTGAAAAAAAGATTTTCACGGATCCCTTCTACACCACTTACTCCTCACCTTACGCTTATTCCCTTGGTCTTAGATACATCTGCCAGGGGAACAGATTCTCACAATCTACTCTGTTCAGGCCCCTCATAAGTTTTGTATTTCTGAATCAAATCACCCCCCTCAGCCTCCTCTGTTCCGAGGAAATCAACCCAACCCTCATAACTGAGACTTTCCATCCCAGGCAACATCCTGACGAATCACCTCTATGCTCTCTCATGTAATTATTTCCTTTTGATAGTATGATGACCAGAACTGCACATAGTACTCCATCTGTGGCTTAACCAATGTTTTATACAGTTATGACAAGACTTCCTTGCTCCTATTTTCTATGCCCCAGCTATTGAAGGCAAGCATCCTGTATGCTTTCTTCATTACCCTAATCTATGTTGACACCTACAAGCATTTATGACACCTACAAGGTCCCTTTGTTGCTCAGTACTCCCTATTAGAATTATGTTACCCTCAACATGTGCTTTTATCTTGTGTAGCAACCTATAGGACCTTATTTAATGCTTTTAGAAAACCAAGTACAACAGATTACCGGTTCCCCTCTGTCCACCATTATCAGTAAATGCTCTCACAAAGCAACATAGTCTCTGCCTAATCACATTTGATTTTCTAAGTGCCCTGCTATGATCCCTTGAATAATGTACTATAAAACCTTCCCTAGGCTAACTGTCCTATAAATTCCTGCTTTCAACCTCCTTCCTTTCTTGAGCGCAAGTGTTATATTTGCTGGTTTTCATTACATAGGGACTCATCCAAAATCTAAGGAACATTGCAAGATTGTAACCAATGTATTTATTAATTCTGTAACTATCTCCTCTAGGATGCAGGCTATCTAGTCCTGAGGAATTCTCAGCTTTAGATCCAATAATTTTCATACCATCTTTTCTCCGTTTATGTTGGTAATTGTTTTAAATTTTTGTCCCTCCCTATCGCCTCTTGATCTTTAATTATCTTTGGGAAGCTTTCTAAGCTTACTTCCATGAAGAAAGACATAAAATCCCTGATCAAAATCTCCAACATTTCTTTGTTTTCCTTTACTAACTCCCCAGTCTTGCACTCTAGGTGACCAACACTAACTTTAATTAGTCTTTTCCTATTCAAATACTTGTAAACACTCAGACTATCTGATGTTACTTTACAAGCCAGCTCTCTTTCATACTCTGCTTTCTTTATCTTGATTATCTGTTTAGTCATTCTTTGCTGGTTGTCAACAGTGTTTACCATATTCTGACAATCTTGCAGATTTGTAATGCTTCTTTTAATTTAACAACTATCTTTAACTTTTTTATTTACTCACAGATGACACATCCTTTCCAAAAGTCTTTCTTTCTCAATGGAATAAATCGTTTCTAAGGGTTCGAGGAACACAGGAATATTGGAACAGGGATAGGCCATTCAGCTTCTCAAGCCTGTTACATCATTCAATGTGATCATGGTTGATCTGTGACCTGCCTTTTGCCCATATCCTTAATACCTTTGCTTCACAAAAAAAAATCTGTCTCAACTAATCTAGCCTCAACTACTCTATGTGGCAGAGAGTTCTAAACCTCTACCATCCTTTTGTGTACAAGTGCTTCCTAATATCTCTCCTGAATGGTCTGGCCTAATTTTTAAACTATGACCCCTAGTTCTAGAATCCCCAACCAGCCGAAATAGTTTAACTTTATCTATCTTGTATTTTCCTGTTAATATCTTGAAGATTTCAATCAGATCATCCCATAATTCTCTAAACTCTAGGTAAAACAAGCCAAACTTGTATAATCTCTCCTAATAACTTAATCTCTGAAGTCCAAGTATCATTCTTGTAATCCCACGTTGTACAGTCTCCAAGGCCAATATATCCTTTCTAAGGTGTGGTGCCCAGATCTACCCTCAGCATTCCAAACGGGCTCTAACCGGGGTTGTGAATAGCTGCAGCATACCTTATGCATCTTTATACTCCAGTCCTCCAGGTATAAAGGCCAGCATTTAATTACCTTTTGTGCTTATTCCTGCACATTTCCTTGGCATTTTAAAGACCTGAAACCCCCAAGTAGCTTTGGACATCCACTGTATTTAACTTCATACCATTAGAGCTCAAAAGTGCACATCTGATCTTTCCCTTCCAAAATGGATAACCTTACACTTGCGACATTATCAACTATCTTCTCAGATGTCTGTAACTGCAACTCTACCAACTTATTTTTAAACATAATTTCCCAGTTCACCTAAGGCAGCTCTGCCTTCATACCTTCATAGCCATCTTTATTTAGGTTTAGGTCATGGCCCACACTTCTTCCTTTTGAACTGAACATTAAATTTTATCATGTTGTGATCACTGTCATCAGAAACTCCTTAACCATGACGTTACTGATTAATCTTCTCCTGTTGCACATTACCAGATCTGGGACAGCCTGCTCCCTGATTCACTCTGGAACAAGGGAGCATAGTTTAAAAGAACTGTCCCAAAGATACTCTATGAATTCATTTTTTAGGCTATCTTTGCCAATCTCACTTTTCCAATGTACATATTGATTTAAGACACCCATGATTACTGCAGTGCACTTCTTATATGACCTATATGTATTTCTTCCTGTGCATTCTGACTTCAGTGTAACTACCATTAGGGATCCTCGGAACTACTCCCACAAGTGAGCTCTTACCTCTACTTCCTTGTTTAACAAAAAATAAGTCGCTGCACGAATGGATTCTACACTTTGATCTTTCAAGTTAAGAATAGATCTCAATGCTAAATTAATGGTTTAAATTCTTAATTAACAGAATAACTCTATCATCTTTTCTAGCTTCATTCCAAAATGTCAAATAACCTTTCACATTCAAATCACAGCCATAGTCAATTTTCAACCATGTTTTAATAATGCTTAAACAGATCACACATAATTACCTCCATCTCTGCTAACAATTCATCCCTTTCCGTTACAAGTGCTGCATATATTCTGATATCAGGCCTTAAATTGTGTTTTTTTAAACCATTCTTACATTCTTAAACCATGTTGACGCACTTTATATGTTATGCCCCTCCCTGTCAGAAACTGTAATTATTATCCAAATTGTTGCCCTGCTCCATCACTTTGGTGTTTCCCTGCACTTTACCATATCTCTCCTCACTTCCGCACAATTAGTTTGAAGTTCATTTTACTGCCCTCGTTATACAATTCACCAGAACACTGGCCTCAGTGGTACATCTTTTACATTCACCAGTACTGGTGCCAAGACTTTAGGTATTGAAACTCATTTCCTCCACACCAATCTTTGATCTCTGATTTATCTGTCTAATCATATTGACCCTATGCCATTGCTCATGGCCCAGGTAATAATCCAGAGCTTATTGACTTTTTAAATTTAGCCTCTAGATGCTTGTACTCCCTCAGCAGAACTTCATTCCTTGTTCTCAATATATTAACAGTACATACATCTTGACAACTGCATATCCCATCCCACTGTACTCTTCTCTCCAACATGGACAGCAATTCCCAAACCGAAGCACCAAAACATGAACACGGCCCTCTGGATGCATACTTTTGGCTGCGGAGAGTTAAGTGTACCTATCCCCTGACAATGCTGCCAGCTATTACCACCACATTGCTATTAACATCTTCTCACTTGAATGTCTTCCTGTACAATGGTAGCATGCTCAGTTCATTTATTCACACTGTAGCCACCACTTTCCTTTATACTGGCTGCAGGTACCTCAAACCTGTTTGATAGGGCTGGGGCTCCTCCACTGCCAGGGACACACTGACAGTCACAATCTGTTGCCTTGGACCAAATTAGAGTACCCTATTCTAAAGATTTGACAGGCTCCTAGAATAAAGTCTCCAGGTAACTTTTCCCTCACTCTGATGCATTACAAACCTCCAGGTCAAACTCTGAGCTGAAGGTCTTTGAGTCATAATGCAATGGTGTCCAGGATCTCACAATATACATTCACTCCCTTTCTTTTGGCTGTATGAGCTTGACTCTGTGCTAGCAGCCACTTTCCGCAGTCTGACAATTGTGGGCCTTAAGCACACTGAGCCTACATCTGGAGCAGAGTACCTAATTCAGGTTTACACTTCATGGCAGTACTAAACGAAAGCTCTGTTAACAATATTTGCCATATTTCACTGAGGTACAAAACCAAGATGCAAAGGATTGTATTCCAATTTTGTTCCAAAGAATGGAATGATCCTGGTGATCTCAATGATTTTCCTGCCCCAATCAACACCACCGAGATAGAAAACTTAGTCCTTCAGATCACTGGAATATCTGTCTGTGTGCATATTAGCTGCTAAATTTGCTTTAAGTAATTTGCTGCAAAACACTTTTCTATGTCCTGAGGATATGAAGGACAGCACATGAATGCAAGTTTTCTTTGCCCAGAAAATATTGTTTCCTCAAACAGAAAAAGACACATGAAATCAGTCAATAAGCCTGTAGCTTAATAAATGTTTTTGTGTTTCAGCACATCCCACAAAGAGGCTCCAGCAATTTACCTACAATAAAGCCAAATTGGCTGAAAAAACCCATGTGTTTCATTTTCTTTTTCACTGAAGAAATACTTAAACATTGCCCACTTTCCAGTCATTGACCACATTACTACTTCCAAAGATTTTTGAAAGATTACTTCTAGTGACTCCATCAGTTAATTCCATAGTCTTATATGCATAATAGCTATGCCTGCACATTCTTCTACCTGTAGTGTCATTAACAGTTTCCTTTCAATCCATCAGCGGTAATTGCTGTAGGGTGTAAACTATCCCTAGAATTGACATTTTATACTAACCAGATAGGATCAGCAAAATTGCTCAGTTATTTTCTACTAAGCAGCAAAGAAGGTAGCATTGTAAGAAATGTTAATTTTTTAAAAAGAAATCATGGGATGTCACTGGCAAAACCAACATTCATTGTCCTCCTTCAACTGACCTTAAGAAGGTGGTATTGAGCTGTACTTGAACTGCAGCTATTCAAAAATAACTTCTTTTCATAGAATCCCGACATAGAATTCCTACAGTGTGGAAACAGGGCCCTTTGGCCCAACAATCCACACTGACCCTCCGAAGAGTAACCCAGTCACATTCCCCTACCCTACCATTCCCTGATGAATCTCCACATCCATGAACATTATGGGCAATTTAGCATGGCCAACTCATCTAACTTGTACATCTTTGGATTATGGGAGGAAACCCAAGCACCCAGAGGAAATCTATGCAGACATGGGAGAATGTGCAAACTACGCATACAGTTGCCCGAGGCTGGAATCAAACCTGGGTCCCTGGTGCTGTGAGGCAGCAGTGCTAACACTGAGCAACCATTCATGTAGAACATAGAACATACAACAGTACAGCACAGAACAGATTGTCCGACCAGAGGGGAGACCATATTGGATTTGATATTTGGTAACGAACCGGGAAAAGTGATGGGCTTGTTAGTGGGTGAGCATATTGGTGATGGTGACCACAATTCAGTGACTTTCACCTTGGTTATGGAGAGAGATAGGCGCTTGCAACAGGGCAGGTTTTACAATTGGGGGAAGGGTAAATACGATGCTGCAGGACAGGATCTGAGGAGCATAAATTGGGAGCATAGGCTGTCAGGGAAGGATGTCGTTGAAATGTGAAACTTTTACAAGGAACAGATACGACGTGTCCTTGATATGTATGTACCTGTCAGGCAGGAAAGAAATGGTCGTGTGAGGAAACCTTGGTTGACAAGGGAGGTTGAATGTCTTGTAAGGAGGAAAAGGGAGGCTTACATAAGGTTGAGGAAACAAGGTTCAGACAGAGCGTTGGAGGGATACAGGATAGCCAGGAGGGAGCTGAAGAAAGGGATTAGGAGAGCTAAGAGAGGGCATGAAGAATCTTTGGCGGGTAGGATCAAGTATAACCCCAAGGCCTTTTATGCATAAGTGAGAAACATGAGAATGACAAGAACGAGGGTAGGTCCAATCAAGGACAGTAGTGGGAGACTGTGTATTGAGTCAGAAGAGATGGGAGAGGTCTTGAATGAGTACTTTTCTTCAGTATTTACGAATGAGAGGGACCGTATTGTTGAAGAGGAGAGTATAAAACGGACTGGTAAGCTAGAGGAGATACTTGTTAGGAAGGAAGATGTGTTGGGCATTTTGAAAAACTTGAGGATAGACAAGTCCCCCGGACCTGACGGGATATATCCCAGGATTATGTGGGAAGTAAGAGAAGAAATCGCAGAACCGTTGGCAATGATCTTTTCGTCTTCACTGTCAATGGGGGTGGTGCCAGGGGACTGGAGAGTGGCAAATGTTGTGCCCCTGTTCAAAAAAGGGAATAGGGATAACCCCAGGAATTACAGGCCAGTTAGTCTTACTTCGGTGGTAGGCAAAGTAATGGAAAGGGTACTGAGGGATAGGATTTATGAGTATCTGGAAAGACACTGCTTGATTAGGGACAGCCAGCACGGATTTGTGAGGGGTAGGTCTTGCCTTACAAGTCTTATTGAATTCTTTGAGGAGGTGACGAAGCATGTGGATGAGGGTAGAGCAGTGGATGTAGTGTACATGGATTTTAGTAAGGCATTTGTTAATGTTCCCCATGGTAGGCTTATGCGGAAAGTCAGGAGGCATGGGATAGTGGGAAGTTTGGCCAGTTGGATAGGGAACTGGCTAACCGGTTGAAGTCAGAGAGTGGTGGTAGATGGTAAATATTCAGCCTGGAGCCCAGTTACAAGTGGAGTTCTGCAGGGATCAGTTCTGGGTCCTCTGCTGTTTGTAATTTTTATTAATGACTTGGAAGAGGGAGTCGAAGGGTGGGTCAGTAAATTTGCAGACGATACGAAGATTGGTGGAGTTGTGGATAGTGAGGAGGGCTGTTGTCGGCTGCAAAGGGACTTAGATATGATGCAGAGCTGGGCTGAGGAGTGGCAGATGGAGTTCGACCCTGTCAAGTGTGAGGTTGTCCATTTTGGAAGGACAAATAAGAATGCGGAATACAGGGTTAACAGTAGGGTTCTTACTAAGGTGGAGGAGCAGAGGGATCTTGGGGTCTATGTTCATAGATCTTTGAAAGTTGCCACTCAGGTGGATAGAGCTTGTAAGAAGGCCTATGGTGTATTAGCGTTCATTAGCAGAGGGATTGAATTCAAGAGTCGTGAGGTGATGTTGCAGCTGTATAGGACCTTGGTAAGGCCACATTTGGAGTACTGTGTGCAGTTCTGGTCGCCTCATTTTAGGAAAGATGTGGAAGCTTTGGAGAGGGTGCAGAGGAGATTTACCAGGATGTTGCCTGGAATGGAGAATAGGTTGTACGAGGATAGGTTGAGTGCTAGGCCTTTTCTCATTGGAACGGCGAAGGATGAGAGGTGACTTGATAGAGGTTTATAAGATGATCAGGGGAATAGATAGAGTAGACAGTCACACACTTTTTCCCCGGGTACAACAAAGTGTTACAAGGGGACATAAATTGAAGGTGAAGGGTGGAAGGTATAGAGGAGAATGTCAGGGGTAGGTTCTTTACCCAGAGAGTGGTGGGGGCATGGAATGCGCTGCCTGTGGGAGTGGCAAAGTCAGAATCATTGGTGACCTTTAAGCAGCAATTGGATAGGTACGTGGATAGGTGCTTAAGCTAGGACAAATGTTCGGCACAACATCGTGGGCTGAAGGGCCTGTTCTGTGCTGTATTGTTCTATGTTCTACAACAGGTCCTTCGGCCCTTGATGTTGCGCCGACCTGTGAACTATTCTAAGCTCATCCCCCTACACTATCCCATCATCATCCATGTGCTTATCCAAGGATTGTTTAAATTTCCCTAATGTGGCTGAGTTAACTACGTTGGCAGGTAGGGCATTCCACGCCCTTACTGCTCTCTGAGTAAAGAACCTACTTCTGACATCTGTCTGAAATCCATCACTCTCGATTTGTAGTTATGCCCCCTCGTACAAGCTGACGTCATCATCGTAGGAAAAAGACTTTCACTGTCTACCCTATCTAATCCTCTGATCATCTTGTATGTCTCTATCAAATCCCCCCCGAGGCCTTCTTCTTTCCAATGAGAACAGACCCAAGTCTCTCAGCCTTTCCTCATAAGACCTTCGCTCCAGACCAGGCAACATCCTGGTAAATCTCCTCTGCACCTTTTCCAATGCTTCCACATCCTTCTCGAAATATGGCGACCAGAACTGTACACAATATTCCAAGGGTGGCCGCACTAGCGTTTTGTATAGTTGCAACATGATATTGCAGCTTTGGAACACAATCCCTCTACCAATGAAACCTAACACACTGTATGCTTTCTTAACAGCATTATCAACCTAGGTGGCAATTTTCAGGCATCTATGTACACGGACGCCAAGATCCCTCTGCACATCCACACTACCAAGAATCTTTCCATTGACCCAAATCAGCCCTCCTGTTATTCTTCCCAAAGTGCATTACCTCACATTTAGCTGCATTGAACTCCATTTGCCACCTCTCAGCCCAATTCTGCAGTTTATCGAAGTCCCCCTGCAACCTGAAACATTCTTTCACACTGTCCACGACTCCATCGACTTTAGTGTCATCTGCAAATTTATTACTCCATCCACCTATGCCTGCGTCTAAGTCATTTATAAAAATGACAAACAGCAGTGGTCCCAAAACAGATCCTTGTGGCACACCACTATTAAACAGACTCCAGGCTGAATATTTTCCATCAATCACCACTCGAAACCTTCCTTCAGAAAGCCAGTTTCTAATCCAAACTGTTAAATCACACTCAATTCCATGCCTCTGATTTTCTCCAACAGCCTACTATGTGGAACCTTATCAAAGGCTTTACTGAAGTCCATGTATACCACGTCGACTGCCCTACCCTCATCTATATGCTTGCTCACCTTCTCAAAAAACTCAATGAGGTTTGTGAGACACGACCTAACCCTGATGAAACCGTGTTGACTATCTGAAATCAAATTGTTGTTTATTAGATGATTATAAATCTTATATCTTATAATACTTTCAAAAACCTTTCCTACAACAGAAGTAAGGCTCACTGGTCTATAATTTCCTGGGTCATCTCTACAGCCCTTCTTGAACAAGGGCACAACACTTGCAATCCTCCAGTCCTCTGGTACTAAACCTTTAGACAATGGCAACTCATATATCAAAACCAAAGGCTCTGCTATCTCCTCCCTAGCTTCCCAGAGAATCCTTGGATAAATCCCATTTGGCCCAGGGGACTTGTCTACTTTCAGTCCTTCTAGAACTGATAACACCTCTTCGTAACTAACCTCAATTCTTTCTAGTCTAATGTCTCGTACCTCATTCTTCTCCTCTACAATTTTCTCCTTTTCCTCTTCGGAGGGTCAGTGTGGACTTGCTGGGCCAAAGGGCCTGCTTCCATACTGTAGGGAATCTAATCTACTCTCATTTTTGATCATAGGAACACCAGCTACATTGCACACTACTTGCTGCCTTCTATTATTCTTCCAGTTGGTATAGGATATACATTTGCAAATTAGGTTACAAATCAGCATGACCAAACTGAATAAGAAAACAGGCCTGAGTAGCAAGGTGACCTTTTCCTCTTTCTACATTCAAATAGGTTTGGCAGTGGCCTCATGATAGAAAGCAAAATTATGAATAGGGCTCAGAGTCATTCCAATCGTGTACTCTTTGGGCATTTTGTAAATTTGGATCATGCAATTCATTGAGGGTTCTGTAAAGATACAAAGGTAGAGGGAACATCCACTTATAGAAACTGCTTTCAATGTATTGAGACTGCGTTCAAGCTTACTTTCGTGAAGTTATTGCTTGGTCACTAATACTCAGCTTATGATACATTCACACAGCTTCAGCCTTGAACAGAAAAATGAAAAGGAAATAGAGTGCAACCATTAATTGCTTCCTGATTATCCACCAGCATTTTCATTGGGCTAAAATTCTTGATACCCACAATGCTTCTCATTCTATTTCACCTCATATTTTGGGTACAATGATTGACAAGTTTTCAGTTAGCTGCATAGACACTATTTTCACTTTTGTCAGTTTTACTCATTGATCCCAATGATAGTCTTTACATCCTGGTGGGTAAGCATAGTTCAGTTTACTAGCATTTCTCAATGCAATAGGGTGTCTTAGCATTCCTTCTTAAGCTTACAGATAATAAAGTTTCCCTGCTCCAGGAAGCTGTCTTTTCCTGTAGTCAACTTCAGAATTCAGTTCAATGGCTTCACAATATTTCTGCAAAAAAAACCAACAAAATTAAAATGAGAACTGAGTTGAACATTTGCCAGCCAAAGAAAAATAACTGAAAACTTTAGATGCATTATTAACATTTTCTATTCATCAGAACGTTATTAATTTTTTTTGGAATGCATTCTGAAGTATGAACATCATTGACCATTTAAAGTTCAGTCAGCATCTATTAACTCCTATTTACGTCATATTAATGCTGAATTAGTATAAGTTGTAATGTTATCATTTATATCATCAAGCAGTGTTTTGTGCCAATGTCTCAAGACTGTGTGCATGCAGCCACAGAATAACATGGAAAAGGTACAAATGGCTCAGAAATTTCAATGGTCAGACAGATAGTTGTTTCTGCAGGATAGTTTGGAGTTGCGGGTTGGAACCATGCAGAAATCCCAATGCAGCTGACATTGGGAATTGCCTGGGAAATTCAAATTTCCTCAGGGCAATTAATCTACATCCAAAATCCTCTGAAAAAGTCCCTTGAATTCAGAAATTTTGAAGAGTTGTGACTCACTTAAACTGTCGAATTAACCAGGAAAGCCAAAGGATTACAAACCTACTACATCCCCTATGCCCCCCTCCAAACTGAGCAATAAAACTCTAACCCTGACCTCCTGACCTGACAACCACCAAATCCAACTCCAACTGACCTAACAGTCCCCATTCTGACCCTGTTGAACCTGACACCGCATGCAAACTGACCGTGCCTTGCCTTGCACCCAACTCCACTCTTCCACAAGACCTGCCAGATTCCCAAATCCAATAGACCCACTTATCTGGCAGCCCATCACCCACCTATCCACCACTGACTTTCCTGCCTCATCCATCACTCACCTGCTAACCTAGCCTCTCACTTATCTAACAACTCACCCTACCTCTTATGTCATCTTATAAACATTTTGTCAGTTGCTGTTAAAGCGATTGCAGAATATTTAAACTATGGAATATGGAACTTAATGGGGTGGTGGGGGTGGGATTTTTTTGTACTGATCCACTCTGCTTCTGGTAAGCATTCCAGCATTATTCACTCTGTTTCCTAAGAGGAGACATCCTAACAGGAATTTTGAGGGCAGGACTTATCAAAACTTAAGAGTGTATTTTCTTGTCCAATCGGGGTCAGAAATAGGATTTACAACCCTGATCAGAAAATCCGGGCTATTGTTGAGTAAACCACAGGTCACCCATCTTTGTTGGTACAAGTACCAAAAAAACATACTTATATTATTTGCACAATAAAAATAATGATTTGAACTGCATTAGTAAAAGCATTGCAGCCCAATTGCATATTGATAAGATCAATCTTATAGAAAGTGGATCCCATGGTGTATATTGACACAAAAAGAGAATACATTAAAGCTATCCTGTGGGATCATGGCTACCCTGATCAGATCATTTCTCACTATGTATCATGCAAACTCACAAATGAACAAATGCCCACTGTTTTCAGACCCAATAATTGTACAGTCTACCTCAAATTATTTTGGAAAGGCAAAGTATTTCAAAAATTGAATAACAGTTTAAGCACATTGCTTCACACTGCTGCAATACAGTGGAGATGGAGTGGGCTTTTTCCTACTACTTCAGTATAAAACATGTTCTGCCTACCACGCAATGAAGCAGTGTCATGTTTGAATTTCAGTTCTGAAGCACATCAGGTATCTAAGTTTACATCCCAACAACTGGCAGACTGCATTAGACATGTTCCTCTGGCTGTCTGTGATGGACAAAGTCAAGACCCTGCTCAATTAACACATGCTTGCAAAACCCAAACAAAATGCCCATCATTTGAAGCGACTCAGTGATTGGGTAGCATTTACTGAACAATCCAGAGTGCATTCATTGCGACACTAACAGCCAATTTAAGATAACCAGCCAATATGGCTCATTGACACTTATGAGAATTGACATAATAGATAAGTAGGGACCATTCTTTTCAAACAAAGGGAATATGTTCATGCCTGCACCTATATTTGAATTACGAAGAAACATGGGAACCTAAGATCCCCTGATTCTCTCTCTCTATGGCAATACCTTGGCTATTCAGAGGTAACTTGCCAACCAATTAGTAACTCTCACCTCTTGTGGAATAAATTGTTATAAAATTCGTCACTCAGTGTCATAAAGCACGGAAACAGATTCTTCGGTCCAACCAGTCCATGCAAACCATGTTCCCATACTAAACTAGTCCCACATGTCTGCATTTGGCCCATATCTCTACAAACTTTTCCGATTCATTAACTTACCCCAATGACTTTTAAACTTTGTAACTATACCTGCATCCACCACCTTCTCTGGCAATTCATTTAACACACAAACCACTCTGTGTAAAGAAGTTGCCTCCCCTGTCCTTTTTAAATCTTTCTCCTCTCACCTTAAAAAAAACCCTTGTCATTCACCATATCTACACCCCTCATGATTTTATAAACCTCTATAAGTTCACTCCTCAACCTTCTTCAGTCCAGTGAAAAAAAGTCCCAACTTATTTTTATAACTCAAACAGTAATATCCTGGTAATTTTTTTTCTGAACCCTCTCCAAGTAATAATGTCCTTCCTTTAACAGGGTGACCAGAACTGTGCACAGTACTCCAGAAGAAGCCTCACCAACATCCTGTACTTCAATATGACATCCCAACTCCGATACTCAAAGGTCTGAGCTAAGCGCCTTCTTAACCACCATCTACCTGTTATACACATTTCAAAGAATTATGCACCTGAACCCCTAGGTCTATCTGTTCTACAACACTACCCAGAGCCGTACCATTAATTGCATAAGTCTTGTTTGTATTACCAAAATGCAATTCCAAAGATACAGCCAGTTCTAGTGCCTGTTTGAAGTCTAATTGGGCTTCAGCTAGTTGGTGGTTTTGCATGGTTATGTGATTAATGCTACATACCAACCAGCCTTTACCCCAACTCAAAAATGACTGCTGAGAGTTTCTTCAAGACATGCTTTAATCTTGTCACCAGTGAAGTAACTCCACAGAAGCTGGTATCCCATCACCAAGACACACTTTATTTATAGCAGCAAGTCCTTGACTTTGGTACAATCTAATCAAGTCAATTCCTAAGGCATCAGGATGTCTGACACTTCTGTTCTTAGTTGTCAGCCAGGTGTCCTTGATCAGACCTGATTAACAACCACAATCAGGGAACTCATTTGTTCTGAGGTCCTCCTGGCTGACCTTGGAACAATCACTAAAATCAATCACTTTTCCTTAAGCAATCTTTTATCAAACTTCTAAGTTCAAAATCCAGAAGTCTGCCTGGGTCCTTAAGCAGAAATGGTTATTCGAGATAGATTTGATAAAAACTAAGAAAAGCAGAAGGATTGTTATGAGAATATTAAAATATAATACCATTGTATTGTATTTATTTTCTGCTCCACAAAAGGCGAGTTGAGATAAACAAATACAACGATAAGTTACATTGCCTCTATTCACTTTCATGAAGCAAACTTTTTTTAAAAAGTGTTTAGCTGATAGCACATAAGTCAAATACTTTTTTGTCCCTTTTCCAAGTCTTGATAGATTACATTGAGGGTAGAGAACAAAATGGCTTCTGTGACAATCCTTAGGCACATCTTCAATTCAGTCTGATATCTGGGCAAGTGGAGCTTCTTTTTTCAGGGGTATAGGAAGCGAGAATTTACTTACAAAAGCTGTCTCAAGTACAAGAGCCAAAAGTAGCTAGTAGAAACAGTACAGAATGACAAAAGCTATAACTCCCACTTTCCCCATGTGACCTTTGCTATTAACCACCAAAGAGGAAAAGATACAAAACTTAAACAACGAAAATGCTTTATCGCTGAATTTTTTTAAAAGTAAAACATATTTTGCCAAAGAAGGAAATAAATACCTTTACTCAAGCCCACATTAGATTATTAATGAAATAAGCTGCTGATTTTAATAATTAACTATTGATTTGATCAGATCTTTATTGTTGATGTTAAGTTGTCATCATCAAGTGTCAGCAATAATTTCAAAAGTACGGTTTGTGACTGAGTTTTGTTATTTCTTCATATGGGGTACTATCAATTGGAACTGTACTAAACAGTACCAAAGCACCCCTACCAATATTTTACATTGTCATTTAAAATAAAGTTATTATTATACCCTTATTAAACTGAGCAGGATCAGCATACTTACAGAGAGCTACTGCTAGCAGTTAAGTGTTCAGCTCCATTCAAACACAAGGTTTGCCCATGCAGTATTTTCAAGAATGCCAATTCATGTTCAACACAAAGCTAACCACATAAGAGTGCATCGACCAAATACATTCTCATACTGGGCCTTTACCAGCCAAGAGATGTAAGAAAATGGAATTCCCCAAAGCTACACTTTTACTTGTGTAAACTGAATCTATTTCCTCCAGGAACAGACATTCTTAATGATTTGTCAATCTGCTTCCAGGGGAGGAATTAGGGCAAAAAGAAAGCAAGAGAATAAGTTCCATAAAAGTATTTTTCCTTAGAAGTTTGATTGAAATCCATTAAAAAAAGTTTGATTTTAAAAATGTCTCATATCTGTACTGAGGTACATCTTTACACCCATTTCTCAGTATTCCCAAGTGCTAAAGGAATCAAATGCCTCATGGCAGAATGTTATTTGCAAAGTTTATTTTTAAAGTTTGCAAAGTGGATTTTCTAAGTTATTCATATGACAAGCAATTGTTAATAGGTGACAGTGATGTACAAAAAAAAATCAAGCTCTGTGGTACTCCAGGATTAAGGCTAAATCATATTTTTAGATTTCTCAACTTGATCTGCTGTATGCAGTATTATTTTTTTTTAAAAGATACTGTGGCTTGATTCCCGTCTTTCATTTACTCTCTATAATTGGAAATAATTGTTCTGAATTACTTTTATTCACGCTGTCAGGGTTCTTGACAGGCATTATAGTGATTTTCAATGATGCAATCTTTCATCTCTGATGTATCTTTGCAATCTATTGAGACTCTAGATCATGGAAGTTTCTGTGCTGCAAAAGGACAAAAGGTTAGGCATACGTGCAAAGGCAATAAAGAGAACAAAGCTGCAGTTTGCATGACATGAATGAGGAACTTTCTGGTGATGTTATGAACAAGATAAAGCAAGTTCTGAAAACTTCTGGCACATATAACAAAACCTTTGCACCTTGCTGACCACTTACAGCTGGAGGTAAAATTCTCATTATACACCTTCATAATCAAGAAAACCTGATTATTTTTGTAGTTATTGGCCCAACTGTAGCTATCAACAGAAATCAGGCCCATCTTGGGCTTCAGCTAGCTATCTTTTAGACTGTCATAACTATTGCGACATGTTCATGTTTCCGCGTACACCTTCTTTCAGAGAATGTTAAAGTGCAAGACAGATATACATTATTTATTATTTTCCGCTACACAAAGGATGAGTTAAGATAAATAACTAATACAAAAATATATGTTGCATCACTTTTACTATTGACTTTTTCATAGCACTGTGGAAATTCTCCTAAACCAGCATGCTTATAGAATGCTACTGCCAGCAGTTAAGTGTTCAGCTCCATTCAAATACAAGGTTTGTCCATGCAATGTGTTCGAGAATGCCAGTTCATGCTTAACACAATGACAATCACACAGGAGTGCATCTACCAAATACATTATCATACTGGGCTTTTACCAACCAAGAGACATGACATAATGGATCTCTTGAACCTTAGTGGGTACTCTTTGATCAAACTCCCAAAAGCAAATGTCCAGCACTTAAAGAGAATTCAGAGGATTCACATTGGACTCAAAATATTAACTCTAATTCTTTCTCTGCAGATGTTGTCAGACCAGCTGAATATCTCCTGCACTTTGTTGTTTATTTCATATCTCCTGAATTCACAGTATTTTGCTTTTACTTTTTTTTTTAAATTGTAGAGAAGGGTCAGTTATTCTCATGCAAAACTGTTAAAAGTATACAGGAAGGAAATTTAGCACTTTCACAGGAAAATGTTGCCCAGATTATTTTTCAAAGTAGTTGGAAGGGGAAACATGTAAATGGGAAGAGTAATTTTCAAGCAATCTACATTAGCATTCTCCTTAATGAGGTTACCCAAACTATCAATTTAGAGCTCTTGTATCCCAAGTTTGGTTGTGTGGGGATTAAAGGTAACATAATGTGGTGATTGGTAGCCCAAGGGTTAAACACCATAGCTGAAGATAGTCAGCAAAATACAGAAACGTGTCTGACCAGAAATGATTAATAATGATTCCAGAAATGATGCTGCAACAAGTTCTACACTACTATACTATCAATCCTTGTCCTAATCAGCCTTTAAAATTTAGGTTGTTAAGGACTGATTCTTTGAATCATTCATAATTGCACCGTGAAGTGCTCAAAATGCATAAATGAAGATTGCCAAGTCAACTACTGGAACCCTGCATGAGACATGAATACATATAATCCCATTTAAGTGAGGCACTGCAAAGCTTTCTCAGTACCCCCGCACTGTCTTTGTTTTGGGATACAAAATCTCAAGCTACAAGTTACAGAAAGCCATATCTGGTAAGTTTGAGATGAATCCACTTTAAAAATACATTATGCAGTTCAGTTTTTTTTTAAAAAGGGATATAATTTAGTATTCTATTAAGGTTCCTCAAAATAACTGTCAGAAGCTATTCACACCTTTGTGGGTCCTCTAAAACTGCCCAGTTTAATCATTCTTTTAGGCTTCTTACGTTTTCAAATATATATCTATTTTCTTTTTTAAAAAGCTACAAGAAAATCTGTTTCCAACCTGATTGCTGAAGAGGCATTCCATATCCTACAACTGAAGTATAATAAAAATCTGATAGATTTTCCTTATTAAAATGATTTCAGTGTTACATCTAGTATGTTGTTATTCAATTCGTTTTTGTTTACTACAGATCTCAATTCTGAACCTTTCTCATTGTATTTATTTCTATAGGATATTCAGTCGTAATGAAAGCAGAGGTTTGTCTGTGAACAAGTGTCAGCTTCAATTTATCAGTCACTTTCTTGTTTCAACACAGGCATAACATAAAAAAAACAATCTTTTAGCTGTACTTCTTAAAAATGTAAAATTAACCCCCCCCCCACAGTCCTCATCATCTTTCCAAACTTGCTGAAATGATCTGTAAAACCCTAAATGGTCAGTCACTATAAAACCCTCTCAATAACAACTGGCAAGATTTAACTGGAATGTTAGTTTTAGCTTCCCTTTGATGAAAGGTTTCACTCCTGTAAAAATGAAGACAAAAACTTATTGATGTCACATACTTCATTCTAAACATAGTCGTTCAACACATCAGAAAATGGCAAGAGAGCAGCAAACACATTATGGATTAATGTGATTAATAGAATGGCAAAAATAAATAATGTAGGATCTTTTAGTAGGTTGGGAGAATGGTTTTACTGAATCATATTGTAAAAGTTGAAAGAGAGAGAGGCTGAAGGATCAATCCATGACAGTGATGGCTTTAGGTATGATCATATATGCTGGGTGAAGCTTAAAAGAGATTTGAAGATGAAGCGAGGATCTTGAAATCGCTTTGCTGCAGTACGGGGAACCAGCCTAACTTGGTAAAGGTGTCATTGAGGGGGAGGGAGGAAACATGAAGCAAAAACAGGGAGAAATGGAAAGCAAAGCAGGGAGAAATGGAAGATAGGTCAAAAATCTTCAAAGAAATCAAACCTGGAAGCAACATATGCAAAGAACTGGTGTGGAAAGGGCACAAACAAAACAAAAACATACCACAGATGCAATCGATGTATTCAATTTGCCCTTGTTGAATATTATCAGCTCACACATTCACTCCTTGCCACACAAAAAAACCAAAATCCTTTTTGTACATGGCTAAGGCTTAATCTATGGTAGGCCATTTAATAACATCTATCACAGTCAAATCTGAGCCAATGTCTGAGAATCAAGAATGGAATACGAAAACACACTCAGGTGACTGGGAGGAAATATCCGCAAAGCGATGTGATGATTCCATCAGGGCAGGTCTGAGTGAAACAATACAAACACCTTTTCATTGGTGGCAAATATCCATAACTGAACTTTTCCTGCATTTTAAAACATGTTTCCAATTAATTCAAGGCTTTTTAAAACATAGATGCAGTGGTTTGCTTTGCAAGTATTTCCTATTTTCACACATTGAGGAATATTGGGTCAACAGCAGATCATTTGTCCCCTTAAGCCTGTTCCTCCAAGCAATTAGATCATCTTAAATCCACATTTTTGTGAGGCAAAGGTGTCTTTAAATCTTAGTTTTTCAATTTTCAATTGACACCCAACCACAACTGCTTTTTGGGGAACAGAGTTCCAGATTTCAACTATCCTTTGTGTGAAGAAGTACTCCCAACATCATCGCTGAATGGCCTAGCCCTAACTTCAAGGTTATGCCCTTGACACCACACCAGAGAAAATAGCTTCCCATCAATTAGCTCATCATCTTAAACACCTCTAATAGATTATGTTTTACACATGAGAACAACAAACAAGTATGGCATTAGAGGAAATTAAACCCCATTTTGAAAGCACTTCCTTTGAACGTTAAAAGTAGTGAAATTATAAACCAATACCACAATGGACAGAGATGAAATCAGCTTAATCCAGCATCCAACTTTTCACCTCATTCTGGCTTAATTGAATACCTTTTCCCCAGATACTTTTCAGCTTTAGTCTATAACATTTTTTTGGACGTTAGAACCAAGCTGTACATAGGATTAGAGGATTCAATGGTAAAGCAAAACAGCTGACTGTTGTTGAGCAAGACTGAAAAAACCTTTACAGTTTAATTATCTTGTTAATTTTGAAACCAATATGTCAATCCTTAAGCTTTTAAAATCTAACATATAGCTGTAAATTTGAAACACAATTCCTTCCAGAACTCCTGTAATAAACCTTTATTCCTCTGTAGTTGATAGGCAAAACATGAACAGAAACAGCAACAAATTAGTAAAACCAGGGGAAGAATTAGTCGTTCTCAGTTGCTATGTTTGCACAAGGAACCAATTCTAAACAGTGCTGGAACAACCCTCCGTAGTTATTTTCCCTTTATACACAGTGATCACTCAGGAAGAAGCCAAAATAGCAGCGTGATGTGCATTTGTTTTTTTGCAATAAAATCATCTCCACTGAGAATGTCCAACCCATCATCACAAAACAGGAACAAGTTTACATCTGTGAACAGTACTTGTACTTAAGTCATATTTGCATGCTACATTACTACATGCAACACCACAAGCTTGCAAAAAGTCAAGTTAAAACACTTTTTCCACCTACAAACTCTACCTTGCGCCTCAATCACGATTAAGATGCAAGTTCAATTTTTTGATCTGTTATTGTTCAGTCCAGAGGGAGAAACTAGAGATAACTCACTCCTTCAGCTGTGTTGAGGTCTACTCCTCATTACCAACAGCTGAAAACTTTTGATGCTTTTTGTTTGAAAAGAATCAACCAACCTCAAAGCACTTGGTCTAAAGCAAATAGGGGGCTATAGTCCTTTCACCATTTCTGTGTTACAGCTATTATGCAAAAAGTATAAAACACTGCCTTTATGCTGCCAAGCCACAACTACTCTTCTTACATCAAAGCATGTTCACCACAAGGGTTTTTTCTTCCAAATTTATTCATTCCCAAAACAGAAGACAACGATTCATACACCCTAATTACATCTAATTATCAATTCTTTTTTCTGTGACCAACTTCAGCCAGAGCTATTTATTACTTGCATTTCTCACACCCTCCCCCATGCCTTTTGCAAGACAGCTAACATAATGGCAAGTTCTTTGGAGGACAATTATTATTTCTTTTATGGCCTGTTATAAAGGTTCTACCTGCATTAAATAATTATTCTATTATTAGTTTCAACAGAAAATGCATGTTAAATATGGGGACCTCCTGGTTAATTTGACAGTTCCCCATAGTGTTGCTGCTTAGAGGCAGTGGAAACGACCTCTCCTGTGGGGCTTCTCCTTAGTCTTTCTTTTCATGATCTAAATGAGACGTTTATTGGATTAGGGTTCTTCTCTGCAGACCTCCGAGGTGGCCTGTAACAAAGAACTTAAAAATCCCAATGACTATACTAATTGCCCTGGGATTAAAAACAGAAAACTTGATTCGGCATTACATCAGTATACCAAAAACAGAGGAAATTTATTAGTTTCATTATGGGCCCTGATCCTTTCAACTAGAGTGGGAGTTAGTGGGTAAGGCTTGGTTAGAGTTAGGCCTTCATTAGAAACTTAAAGAATACACCATTGATATAGGCCTAATTGTATGATACCAAATAAGCCTAACATACTTTTGAAGTGAAGACGAAAGGCATATTTTAAAAAATTGATGCAAAACTTATGTGGCAAAGATTTAGAACTTGTCATGAACAGCAAAGAATTAAATTGACATCAGTGGGCAGACTCTGCACTGCAAAGTCAATTGATAAGCAAATATGTCGGCAGCGGATTAACCCCAGTACTCAGCTCAGGTGACAGCCGCACAGAGGTCACAGTACTGACCTCACAGGTTGGTCTTTGGGTCATTGTAGTTTATAAAAGGCTGTTGTAGGGTCAAAGTCTTATAAGGCTGCAATCTGACAACTCAATTTAAGCTTCTAGGCAGATGACTCTAAGAGGATGGTTAATTGCTCATGCCATTCACTATTGCAATGATGCTTGTTAATGGAACAGAGATATCCAAGTAACAAAAATACTAAGAAACACCAATCTATCGGATAAAAGAAGCTTACAAGGGAAAATGGTTTAACATCTCATATACATTAGCTATGTGCTATGTGATCAGACTGGCTCATCGTATCCATTGGAAACAACCTTTTACAAAATTGAATGATTTAAAGATCAGCAATAACAACAGAGGTCAGTTTTCTCCTGTACAAAGCAACAGTTATGTTTGTTCACGATGGTAAAAACATCACAGCGTTCACATCATCCAAGTTTCAGTTCTAGCTCTCCACAGCAAGACCGATACATTGTGAATTCTGAAATTACATTATACTATCAAGATAGTTGCTTGATTTGGTAACATAGGATGTGAGCAATCTAAAGTCAAAGAGAGAAACATTCAAATTTCTGAATGTTTTGCCTTTACTGATAAATAAAAGGATCAAGTGAAAGACAGGAAAGTTTACTGTTCTTGATTTGATTTTATTGTTAGGGTTACTTCATTTTTGTCTCATTTAAAACCTTGGACTCTGGGGGATGGAGTGGTCCAGTGGAAGCAGCGTCTATTTCAACCAAATTTAAATTTTTCAAATTAATGCAAGACTCCTGCAGCTCTTTAAAAAAACCATATGTACGGTAAATTGCTTATAAGGGATCCAATCAGGCTATGTATTTTAGAGTATACAACAATAATGAACAAGATTGTTACACATTGATTTTACTTTCCACTTACGCATTCCAATAGATATAATTGGGGGTGGTGAATAAAATAAACATACTCACTTTTACTGCGTTGTCATTTCAATATCACAAAGGGTTTTAATCTCAGGTATCAGTACTTCCTTGGACAGGTTTTGTCTTCCAAGGAGCTGAGTGAAAGGAGTGCAGGAATAGAATACTACAACACTGGGTGAAAGGAGGACACCTGTTTGATGTCTCCACGTGTTGGGAGTTTATTCTTGACAATCTATTGCTGACAACGTACGCAGGCTGTATCTCACCTTTTACTCAGTGCCTCACATGAAGAAGTCTTTTAGTGAAATATGTGGGAGGGGCTTGCCCTTCATTTTCCGACATCCTATCATGTGCTGCTTTCAGTGGTTGTTTGAGCTGCACTCATCCAGCTAAGTGGAGAGTGTTCTATTCTTCTTCTCATGCCAATCCAACCAGGACCCTTCCACTGACACACTCACTCGACTGGCTAAACTGGTACTTATCCTCAACAACTTCCCCTTCCAATCCTCCCACTTCCTCCAAACCAAAGGGGCAGTCATGTGTACCCGCATGGGCCCCAGCTATGCCTTCCTCTTCATTGGGTACCTGAAACAGTCCATCTTCTGCAGCTACACTGGCACCATCCCCCACCTTTTCCTCTGCTACATCAATAACTGTATTGGCGCTACCTTGTGCTCCCATGAGGAGGTTGAACAGTTCATCAACTTCACAAACACTTTCCACCCTGATCTCAAGTTCACCTGAACCATCTCAGACACCTCCCCCCCGCCCCCCCCCCCCCCACCCCCCAAACTTACTGGGCCTCTCCTTCTCCACTTCCGGCAAGCAACCCAACACTGACATCCACTAAAAACCCACGGACTCCCACTGCTACCTAAACTACACCTCCTCCCACCCTGCCTCCTGTAAAAATGCTATCCCTTATTCCTAATTCTTCTTCCTCTGCCACATCTACTCCCAGGAGAACCAATTCCACCGCAGAACATCCCAGATGGCCTCCTTCTTCAAAGACCACAATTTTCCCTCCCATATGATTGACTATGCACTCCAGCATATCTCCTCCACTTCCTGCACCTCCACTCTTGAACCCCACCCTTCCAACCACAACAAGGACAGAACACCCCTGGTCGTCATTGTCCAACCCACCAACTTCCAGATACACCGCATCATCCTCACCATTTTTGCCACCTATAAACTGACCCCACCACCAGAGATATATTTCCCTCCCCACCACTATCTGTGTTTCAGAGAGACCATTCCCTCTGCAATTCCCTTGTCAGATCCACAACCCCCCACCAACCCATCCTCCTGTCTTGGCATCTTCCCCTACCATCACAAGAAGTGCAAAACCTGCACCCACACCTCTCCTCTCACCTCCGTCCAAGGCCCCAAAGGATCCTTCCACATCTGGCAGAAAGTTAGCTGTACTTCCACACACGTCATCTAATGCACCTGACGTGGTTGGGGAGACAGGATGCCAACTTGCGGATTGTTTCAGAGAACATCTCTGGGACACCCACACTAATCAACCTCACTGCCCTGTGGCTTAGTACTAACTCCCCCTTGCATGCCCTCAAGGACGTGCAGGTCCTGAGTCTCCTCCATAGCCAAACCCTAACCACCCAAAACCTGGAGGAAGAATGCCAATTTTGTTGCCTCGATGTCAAGGGCAGTGACCCTCACTTTCCCTCATGTTCAGCCCTTGTGTCCATGTTTGGGCCAAGCTTGCAACAAGTTCGGGAATGAGGTAGCCCTGGCAGAACCTACCTGACCAACAATGAGCAGGTTATTCATCAGTAATGCCACTTGATAGCACGGTTTTCAAATCTTCAATAACATTCCAGAATGGTGTGTCAGTGCCCATATACCTGCTGCCCTTGAACTTCCAGATGTTAATGGTCATGAGTTTGGAAAGTGTTGTCCAAAGTGCCTCACTGGATTACCGCTGTGCATCAATAGTGAAGGGACAGAACGTTTAAGGATGTTGTGCCAATCAAACGGGCTGTTTTGTGAATGGTAGCAAGCTTCATGAGTGCTCTTGGCCAATGGGGTGTATTTCATCAGACTCCTGACTTGTGCCTTGAAGTTGGTTGACAGGCTCGGAGTTATTGGTGTAGTATTTCTAGACTCTGATCTCCTTTGTAGCCACTGTACTTCAATGGCTAGTTCAGTTCAATTTCTGGTCAATGGTAACCATCAGAATGTTGGTTCAACAATGGCAATGCCATTGAATTTCAAGTGATAGTTAGCTTCATTCTGATTGGAGACAGTCATTTCTTGGCATTTGCGTAGCATGCGTATTACTTGCCATATGTTAGCCAAGCCAAGATATTGTCCTGGTCTTGCTGCATTTGGACATGGACTGCTTTAGTATCTGAGGAGTCACGAATGGTGTTGAACATCATGCAATCACAAGTGAACATCTTCATTTCTGATGTTAAGATGAAAGGAAGTTCTTTGCTGAAGCAGCTGAAGATGGTTCCCACACCACCTGCCAAAGACTCAGTCCAGGGGCTGTGCCCTATTATGTTGGTCAGCTCAGTCAGTAGCATGCTAATGAGCCATTCTTGGTCATGGATACTGATGCCCTTTATCCAGAGGACATTCTGTGCCCTTATGTGCCCTCCAAATGGTGCTCAACATATATGAGAACTAACTCATTGCTAAAAATGGTTGGTAAGTAGTAATCAGCAGAATGTTTCATTGCCCATGTTCCATACAATGCTTTGAAACTTCATGGGATCCAGAATCGATGTGAAGACCTCAATGGCAATTGCCATCCAACTGTATACCACTGTGCTGAAACATCTGGTGGATGGGGATGGTGGTCTCTGGGACATGGTCTATCAAGTATGTTTCTATAGGAATGACTATTTCATACATTGTTCTGCTCAGTTATGGAATTGAATTGAATTCAATTCAATTGAATTTATTGCCCTGTGTACCAAGACACAGTGAAAAGCTTTGTCTTGCAAGCAATACAGGCAGATCACATAGTTAAGAATCATATAAGTAAACAATGGATAAATAGCAGCAAAAGCAAAAACACAGGTACAGGCAAATGTTAAAGAGTTTGTGAGTTCATTCAGTATTCTAACAACAGTCGGGTAGAAACTGTTACAAAACTTGCTGGTGTGTGTTCAGGCTTCTGTACCTTCTCCCCGATGGTAGGGGTTGTAGAAAAGCATTGCCAGGGTGGGATGGATCTTTGAGAATGCTGGCGACTTTTCCTTGTCAGCGGGCCTTGTAGATGGATTCTATAGATGGGAGGTTGGTCTTTGTAATTGTCCAGGCCTAGTTCACCACTCTCTGTAACTGTCTCCAATCTTGAATGTCCTTTAAGTTGCCATTCCAGGTAGCGATACATCCACATCCAGACAGAATGCTCTCGATGGCACACTTAAAGGTTGGCAAGGGTACTCACTATCATGCCAAATTTCCTCAGCTGCCTGAAGAAGAAGAGGGGTTGTTGGGCCTTTGTAACCAGTGCCTCCACATGAAGAGTCCAAGAAAACTTGTTGAGGGTGATCACTCCCATGACACTCTCCACTCGTTCCACCTCTGTGCTGTTAATGTGTAGACGGCAGGAGTAACATCCTGCCAAAACTCAATAATGAGTTTCTTGGTTTTGCTGACATTGAGAGCTAGGTTATTTTCAGTGCACCATTTTTCCAGGACTTCCACCTCCCATCTGTAGTCTGTTTCATCGCTTTCGGAGATTCAACCGACTATGGTGGTGTCATCAGCGAACTTTTAAATGACATTATTCTGGTATTTAGCGACAGTTATGTGTATACAGTGAATACAGTAGGTTGCTGAGTACGCACCCTTGGGAAGGGCTCCAATGTTGAATGTTATGAGGATGAAATATTGTTCCCAATCTTCAATGATTGTGGCCTGTGGGTCAGGAAACTGAGGATCCAGTTGCAGAGAGTGGGGTTTAGTCCAAGATCACTAAGTTCAGTAATCAGTCTCAGGGGGATAATAGTGTTGAAGGCTGAACTGTAGTCAATGAGTAGGATTCTTATGGAGCTGTCTTGGTGTATTGATGTTCTTGGGAGGACTGAAGGGCAAGTGATATGGCATCTGACGTGGATCTGTTGGTCCAATAGGCAAATTGGAGTGGGTCAAGAGAAGTGGGGAGGTTGGAGTTAATTAATGCCATGACCAAAGCACTTCATGACCACCGAAATTAGGGCCACTGGGCGGTAGTCATCGAGACATGCTGTATGAGCCTTCTTAGGCACAGGGATTATATTGGCCCTCTTAAAACAGGCAGGGACAGAGGCCTGCTGCAGGGAGAGGTTGAAGATATTGGAGAAGACCTCTGCCAGTTGATCTGTGCAAGCTCTGAGTGCACTGCCCGGTACTCCATCTGATGCCATCACTTTCCTTGAATGGGGCAGCTCTCCCAATTTTGGCACAGGTTAGCAAGAAGGACTTTGCAAGGTCAACAGAGCTGAGTATGCCACCGCTGTTTCCAGTGCCTTAGTGAATGCAGACTGACCTCAGACTTTGTAGCAGTCTGATATAACTAGTGGCTTTCTCAGGCCTCTCAGTTATGTTGGCCAGACCAGGGGGCAGATATTTCTTCCTTAAAAGGACATTAAAAAACTAGATTTACGACATTTAACATTGGTTTCATGATCACCATGAGACTAGATTTTAGTTCAAGATTTATTCATTGAATTCAAATTTCACCATCATAGCTGGATTCAAATCCATGGTCCCAGAACTTTAGATTGGGTCTCTGGATTACTGGTCCGGACAATACACCTCTGCTTGACTAGTTTCATTTCTCCAGCTTTCAATTTTGGTAACATCCTTGCACATCTTTATTCTACTCTCTAGAGCTTCAAAATCCTTTTTTGTGATATGGATAACAGAACCGTTCACAGTATTATACACAATCTAACTTTGGTTCTACATAACCCAAGCATTACCTTCTTGCTTTTGTGTCTTATACCTGCGAGAATAAAAGTGACTGTTTGGATGGCATTACCTTGTGTTACCTCTTTTACTGATTAATATATCTGTGTTCTCCTTATTGCTCTACATGATTTAGATTCTAATTTTCTGCCAAAAAATGATCTCCTTCATTCTCATAATACATACTTTGGCAAACAAAATTTGATGTCATTTAAAGGGACTATGGAGAGAAGGCAGAATAGGGTTGGGAAACATTTCATCCGTGACTGAATGACAGAGCAGACTCGATTGACTGAATGGTTTTATCCTGCTCCCCTACCTTATGGTCTTAACCACGCTTCCACCATTTATATTGTTCTGCATATTGATACATTCTTTCACAATGTTAGCAAAACCACCAAACTGACAGCATCTACCATTTTTGATAATGGCCCTCCATTTCCTAAGTATAAATCATTCACGTATATGATGAGTGAAAAGAGTTGAATGACTTGGGTAAAAGCAATGAATTTTTCAAGCCTTACTATGAAAAAAGATGACTGAAAAGGTCATCATAAACATGGTTGCCAGATTAACTGTCAGAAAACCTTCAGACACCAACCCACATCCACAGCCTTTGTACTGATTTGCAGATTCTGTTCTTTTGGGTGCATACAATCAATAAAATGCAACATTCTGCATTCAGAATGACTAAGAAGCAAATTGTTAAGCAGCTACAAATATTCTTTCAAAAACAAAAAATGTTAAACTTACAGTCATGCCTCAAACAACAACAAAAAAACAAAATGCAGTTTATCTTCACAATTCAGAGTTTAAAATCCTGGTAAACATAATTACATAAATCCAATAAACTGTTTAAAAGGTAACCATTTTCCAAATAATCATGCCAAACTCACAACGAAGTCTGTGTTTAAAAGAATAGATCTCTCAACAATGAGTTAATGTACTTAGACAGTGTACGTACTGATTCAAAACACCATTCAGATGATTTCTACATGTCATTTTTTTCTCTCTTTGATTCCTACAAGATTCCTCCACAAACTCCCCTTGCACAGTTTTCTTTTCCCCAAAACTGCCTGTGGCAATCACAGAGTTAAGAAAAAAAAACAAGCTATCTAGTTGCAGTGTGCCCACTCAAAAATCTAAGGACCTGTCATTGTTCGATTCTGCTTTTCGAACAGCAATTCCATTAGCAGCATTGGTGGAGTAATTATTAGCTGCATTCTCCTTGAAGGCAAGATCAAAGGAACCTGTGTAAACCCTGATTATCAATATTACAGTCAGAGAGAAAAACATCAAAACATGACTTCCTTTACCTTCAGGACAGCAATGAATGGCACAAAGTTAGCCCTCTGAAGCCCATTTTTATAGAGGTCTGAAAGAGAAAATTGATATTAGCTTTGCTACTTAGCTTGATAATAACATTTCTTTTTTAACTTTGGCAAATGCATCCCCCCAACAATAGCAGATAATAGCAAGACCAAAGACACAAAATTGATTCCTGCTCGAGCAATATAGAGAGCTCATTTTATTGATCAGTGATAGTTATGATGTGAACAAGAGCAGAAAGTCCACAGACCAACTGAAATAGAAAGGTCTACAATGTAGACTTGTGATACAAGTCAACTCTGAAAGAGAGAGAGAGATAAAGATTTATTTTTATACAAGGACCATATAAACAACTGGTACTGCCACTGTTCAAACACAATGGAATAGTCCAGCAAAATACTTTTAAATAAACTATAATAAACAGATTTAGGTTGTACAGAAGAGACAACTTTCATGGTCAATATATGTTTAGAGGCATTCATGAATGGTCGTTGGAACACCAGCCTCTTCAGCATGGAGTGTTGGATTTCTTTAGAAAAAGGGTTCGTGGCAAGAACCAGGCTTTCAACTCACGACTATCTTCATATTTTTACTGAAGTATCCTAATGTCTCAATTACAAAGCAGCTCAGAAGTGTAAACCATTAATGCCATTTTAATGTTTTATTCGGGCCTACCCAGAACACACACTATAACCTAACCTGGTTGGAAAAAGTGAACCAGAACTGTAACACGCTCAGAACTTGGCCTCAAGTTTTATCACTGAGTTCATGCTTCATTAATCTAGTCTGAGAGTGATTGATCTCAGTGCCATTGCTTTGTGAATGGGGAGGGTGGAAGGGGAGGAGGAGGTGGAGAAGCAGGAAGGGAGAAGAGAATGGGAGAAAAGTAGGCAAGAGCCTCCTTTGAACATTGACAGGCTTTCACAGGAAAGTACCTGTACATTAATGTGTGGTGAAGATAGAATTGTTCTCAGCTGTTCTACCCACTGAAGGGCTTTTGCCCGAACGTCGATTTCCCTGCTCCTCGGATGCTGCCTGAAGTGCTATGCTTTTCCAGCACAACTCTAATCTAGAATCTGGTTTCCAGCATCTGCAGTCCTTGTTTTTACCTATCCACTGAAGACAAACAGCCTGTCATACCCACATTTGAAGAATTGTTATTTTTGAACGATAAAGAAGGCAACTACCATTTGCAGGACTGTACATCAGCAAGGAACCCCCATCCTCACAAGAGAAAGGAAAAAGTGTCAAAAAAGGAAGAAAATTCCAGCCAGTAAATTTTCATGGATATAACCATTTGCCAGTTGTTTCACTAACATTGAATAGTATTTTAAGCTTTTACACTGCTATAGAAACCACCATTTCAGGAATATATTACAAGGAACAGAAATACGTTCTGTCCTAGTTGTTGTTCAGCATATTCTGCTCAAAGTGGTTCTTCGTGTCAGTGTAACAGGATCAATTGCAATGACCCAGACTGTTAAGCAGCAGCCAAGTGAGATTCCCACATGACTAATGCATACCTGAAGTCGGGTATTGAAGGACTGTCAACACTCGTTCAACTGTGCACTAAAAATGAAGTCATCGAGCTCCAGAAATAAGACTTAGGGGCAACGTGAGGTGGAAGAAGCTCAGAGTGGAAGGGCCCATGAACAGCACTGCATAGCATAAAACCAGAAATTGCTGGAAAAGCTCAGCAGATCTGGCAGCATCTGTAAAAAGGAATCAGAGTTAATGCTTTGCGTCCGGGAGGAAGGGTCACCGGACTTGAAACATTAACTTTGATTCTTCTTCACAGACACTGCCAGACCTGCTGAGCTTTTCCAGCAATTTATGTTTTCATGTTTGATTTATAGCATCTGCAGTTCTTTTGATTTTTAATGCTGCATAGCAGATCAGATTGAAACATGCACATTAGAATTAAGTCAAACACAAGGACGGCTGCAGTTTGGAAGCAGTTCTGGCCCATATTGCTGCAACCTTAAATCCAATAATAAAACTGTGCATTTTTCAAAGTCCAATGCTATAGGGTTTGAGCTATAGGGAGAGGCTGAAGATGCTGGGGCTATTTTTCCTGGAGGAATGGAGGCTAATGTGACCTTACAGTGGTTTATAGGGAGGACAGTGGCTCAGTGGTTTGCACTGCTGCCTCACAGTGCCAGGGACGCAGGTTGGATTCCTGCCTCAGGCAACTGTCTGTGTGCAGCTTGCACATTCTCCCACTATCTGTGTGGATTTCTTCTCACAATCCAAAGATGTGCAGGTTAGGTGTCGTGGCCATATTAAATTGCCCATAGTGTTCAGCATTGTGTAGGTTAGGTGTATTAGTTAGGGGCAAACGTAGAATACAGAGGAAACTTGATTATCCGAATACCAATTATCCGAAAATCAGATTACCCAAAGAAGACCTCAAGGTCCTGATAGAAACATTACATCAAAGACGTGTTTCCAACAGTGATCACATCTTTTGTTTACAATGATTAAACAGGCACGGTCTCCAAATGACTGACCTCCCACCCTCTCTCTCTCCCCACACTTTTCCTGGATTTCTTCAGAGGGGTGTACCCTAACACCCCCCTTCCCCAGATAATCTCTCCAACATTGTCCAGTACTGGGCAAAAGTGGAACCTCTCAAAAAGTTGCAGTAAAAGATAGTGTGCTTGGCTGTGGCTGTGTGCACGCGCACTATTGGAAGACTTACCCCACAAAGGCAGCAGCAGTCTTGTTGTTGGTGTACAATCCAGAGAGGGGTGGGGGTGGATAGGTGCTCCACACCGTTTGGTGGGGGGTGTTGGAGGTGGGGGCGGGCAGTGTTGCATGGCAGGAGCGGGGTTGGACGGGATTAGGGGGCAGGGGGTGGTGTTAGACGGGATTGGGAGCGCAAGCGGGGTTGGGGTGCAGGGGACAGAGGTCAGTTAGGGGCAGGGGCTCATGCGGTGACCTGCTGCAGTCTCCTGAACAAGGAGCAAACTTTAAAAACTCCAAGCCCCAGAGGGGAGGCATTTAATCAATTAACCAAATAATCGATTATCCGAACGAAATAGTGCCCGCCCATCCCGTTTGGATAATCAAGGTTCCTCAGTAATAGGCTACGGAAAAGGGTCTGTGTGGATTCTCTTTGGAGGGTCGGTGTGGACTTGTTGGGCATAATGGCCCGTTTCCATACTGTAGGGATTCTATAATTCTATGAAGATCTTGAGGGGCATAGATAGGGTAATTAGACCAAATCATTTTGCTAGGGTGGGGTAGTACAGAACCAGAGGGCAGAGGATTAAGGTAAGTGGGGCAAGATTTAAAAGGGACTTAAGGGGCAACCTTTTCACACAGAGGGTGCATGTTTGGATTGAGCTGTCAGAGGAAATGATGGAGGCTAGGTGGGTATAGGAAAAAGGAAGGATTGAGAGAGATACAGGCCAAATGCTGGCAAACGGGATTGGATTAATTTAGGATATCTGGTCAGCATGACGAATTGGAATGGAAGGGTCTGTTTCCGTGCTGTATAACTCTATGACTCAAAAAATATAGTCAATCATAGAAATCAAATTACGTAGCTTAAATATAAAGCCTCCTTCAGGACCAAATTATGGTGATCAAGTTACAAACCATTATGAACATAGAGAAAGCAAAAGGCACCAGATCTTAGCTTCCTGCAAAATCTTCACCAAAATAACTAGCATCAGACTGACTATCTTCACTAGGATCACACCTTGAATGCTAACCACCAATTTTATCAGAGGTCAGATATATCAATAATTAGGACAGATAAAGATTCCTAGAATTATATCTCCTACAGAATTAATTTACTCTTAAATCTTTATGTCCATAAGTTGTGCTATGTTGCCAAAATTTCATGAAACTTGTTCACAAGGTTGGTAAGGTTTGTTATGTGGGAGGAAGTCTTGACAACTCCTGAATGCTATTAATTATGCAAGTCTGCCTGGGGTACTCACAACAAAAGTATAAACGATTACTGATCAAGGAAAAAAAAAGAAAATATTGTTGCAGGTTTTTGAGTACAATAAAAGCTTGATGAGGACTTAACCTGTTTTAAATATTTTTCCCAACATTCAGTAAGCATTTAAATATTAAGATTATCTCAATGCAGAGCAGGAAGAACTCTTGGATTCATTAAAAATTAGCTAAAGATATAAATAGTGATCCAAATGCTAACTTGAGAAGGTAAATAAGTGAAAAAAGTTTGCAAATGCAAATGCCCTAAAGCAGCAAGTTAAGCTGATAGTTATGTGACAACTTCTGGGAAGGTTAGAGGATGGAAAAAGTCAAAGTTAATTTCTTTTCTCTTTCAAATAATTTTACCCATCTTAGTTTCTACTACCATTGTCAGGAAGCAAATGGAAAATTGCTCCCAGCCTCCACAAGTACAGCTTTGTAATCAACTTCAAGATTGAGCCCCATACAACACCACACCACCTCCTCCCCATTTTCTCTCCCATATCTTTGACCAGCAGCTCATCATCGTTTCATCAAGTACGATGGATTCAAACAGCATGATCAATGTAGTTGTCACCATATGCATTAATGCTCATACACAAAGACCAGACTGCCAAGAATGATCATAATCGCAGTTAATCCATTTCTTACTGCTCTTACCTTCAGGTGGTCTATTGGATGTGGCAACAACAACAACACCATTTTGAAACAGGTTTTCGAAAAGCTGCTTCAGTATCATGGCATCAGCAATGTCTGTAACCTTACAAAGTAGAAATAAATCAACAAACGATTATGATCTTTCATAATATGTAACTGAATATAAAGCATCTTATCATCAAATGTAATAGGTTAAATCTAAGAGTTTCAAACACAAACATTTTATCATTTAAATTAATTAGTTATCTCATAAAAGATGCTCAAATGGATCTGTGCTATCTAAAATTGAAAGATTTATAATGAAACCAGTTGAAAAATATTACAGCAAGAAATGATCAAATATGAATTACATATTATCAAATTAAATACAATATGCATTTGAACATGTAAATTACAAGATGTAGGCCACTCAGCCACTTGAGTCTGCTATACCATTTGATAAGATCATGGTTTATATGATTGCTCTACTTCCCAGCCAACGTTCAATAACCTTTCACTCCCTTGTATATAATCGACTCAATAATCGACAAACTTGTGCCTTAAAAATGCCAAAGTACTCTGCTTCCATCATGCTTTGAGAAGAGTTCCAAAGATTCATGATCTTTCATGAGGAAAAATAAGCTATACATAATGCGCAACTCCATATATTTGCCAACAGATATAATGAGTTCTAGATTCTTCCATAAGAGGAAACGTCCTTTCCACATCCACCTAGACAAGACCCTTCAGGATCTTCAATGCTTCAATCAAGTCATTTGTTAATCTTCTAAACTCCAGTGGATACAACCGTAGTCTGTCCAAACTTTCCTCATAAGACAACCAGCCTATTCTAGATAATAGTCCAGCAAATCTTCTCTGAACTGTTTCCAATGTAGTTACATCCTTCCTTAAATAAGGTGACCAATAATGTACACTGTAGTCTCTCATCATCATCTTACAAATGCTTATTTACCTGAAACGTAACCTCCTTACTTGGGTAATCAATTCCCCTCACACTATACAATAGCATTTGTTTTCATTATTACTTGTTGTATCTATACACTAACCTTTCGCAATTCACGCTCTAAGTCAGCCAGATGCCTCTCTGTCTCAGACCTTAGCAATCTCTTATGATTTAGATCCGTGTTTTTATTCTTCCTGCCAAAAGGGACAACTTTCCATTTTCCCACATTATACCTGATTTACCAAATTTTTGCCCATTCACTTAATTCACTTAATATTATTTGTACATTATTTTGTCTTCTTCACAACTTACTTTCCTACTTTGTTTCATCAACAAAATTAACAATCACACCTTCACACAAAGCAGCACAGAATATGAGAAATGGAGTAGGCCAATTGGATATTCCTGCTGCTTTTCCATTCAATATGATCATGGCTGATCATTCAACTTAGTACCCTGCTCCCATTTTCTCCCCAAACCATTTGACCCCTTAAGTCTCAAGAAACACATGTAATGCTTTCTTGAAAACATTACATGTTTTGGTCTCAACCACTTTCTGTGGCAGAGAATTTTAAAACTCTGCGTGAAGATATTTCTCCTTATCTCAGTCCAAAATGGACTATCCTAAAACTGTGATCTCCTAGTTCTGGGCTCCTTGATCAGGAATATTCTTCCTGCATTTAGCCTGTCTAATTCTGTAAGAACTTTGTAGGTTTCTATGAATTCCCTCCCTTATTCTTCTGAATTCCAGTGAATAAAGTACAAACTGATCCAGTTTCTCTTCGCAAGAATCCCTTCAAGTCCATATGTGCAAATCTTTCAGAAAACATAAAGCTAGGTCGGAGGGTGAGCTGACAGGATGATGCAGAGATGCTCCAGTGTGGTTTGGACAAGCTGAGGGGACAAATACATGGCTGATGCATTATAACATGGATAAATGTGTAGGATGCAAGAAGATGAATGGCTTGCAATAAGGGTGGATTTTGAAAGTATTTAAGATTGACATTGTGGAAGAAACATAATCAAATGGGACAACTGGTGGCCTTGGTAAGCAAGACCAGTTGGATATTTCTACTGTCCATTCATTCAATGCAAAATAGCTTTTAGTTTAGATTTAGGCCATTCAACATTTAAAGAGTAAGGTGACGTCTTGCAACACGTGTCATCTTCTTTCAACTTGGAGAACTAAATGGAAAGAGTAGTTTAAGACTACATCATAACATGGTAGCTTGGCCAGGTGGGTTGCTCCTACTGTGTGATGTGGAAAGTCAGGGATACTCCAGAGTTCAGGGTGACCATGTGTGCAGCCAAAAAAAATCCATGTTTCGGATCTGGAATGGCTCTGGAACCACTGTGAACTGTCTTTAAGACCAGGACTTGGTGGATCACACGTACTTTGAAGTGGCCATACCACAGATAAAGAATGCACAAGCTGAAATGTAAACACCAGACAAAGTAATAGCAACAGGCAGTTATTGTGGGAGTTAGCTGAAGCCATCTTTCTCTCTAACAGAGTTTCCATCCAGATACTGCCAGGAGACATCGTTGTTCAAGGGATTGCAGCAAGAGCTAAGTTTATGGTACCAAGACCAAAAGACTAAAGAGCAAAGGTCAATCAACCCATCCACTTTGCTTCACCATTCAATAAGATCATGGCTGATCTGATAATCCTTAACTCTATCTAGCTGTCATTTCGGCATATCCCTTGTGTTATGAAGGTCTAGAGGTGCATTGTACCTTTAAGAATGTTGCAAAGCTAACAAAGACTGACAATGCATAGAGAGTCCTGAACACGGTAACAATGTAATACTTGATCAAAACAAATAGCAGCGTCTGCGTTCCATGAAAGAAAAACAAATTCAAATTTGGCCAATCGGTTTAAATTATGCCCCACGATGACAAAATCCAATCAAATTTGAATTTAGTATTTTGATAATATTAAAACCAGTGAAATGATCCGATGTTTTGGGGTACAAAACTGGACATTTTGAACAGTTAGGGGGAGTATTACCAAGCCACCAATAAGTACAGACTGCCAGCAGAACAGCTTTTAGATTAGATTAGATTACTTACAGTGTGGAAACAGGCCCTTCGGCCCAACAAGTCCACACCGCCCCGCCGAAGCGTAACCCACCCATACCCCTACATCTACATTTACCCCTTACCTAACACTTTGGGCAATTTAGCATGGCCAATTCACCTGACCTGCACATCTTTGGAGTGTGGGAGGAAACCGGAGCACCCGGAGGAAACCCACGGAGACACGGGGAGAACGTGCAAACTCCACACAGTCAGTCGCCTGAGGCGGGAATTGAACCCTGCATCGAAACAGTTTCGGGGCTTTTTTTTTTAGATTAGATTACTTAGTGTGGAAACAGGCCTTCAGCCCAACAAGTCCACACCGCCCCGCCGAAGCGCAACCCACCCATACCCCTACCCCTACATTTACCCCTTACCTAACACTACGGGCAATTTCGCATGGCCAATTCACCTGACCTGCACATCTTTGGAGTGTGGGAGGAAACCGGAGCACCCGGAGGAAACCCACGCAGACACGGGGAGAACGTGCAAACTCCACACAGTTAGTCACCTGAGGCGGGAATTGAACCCGGATCTCTGGCGCTGTGAGGCAGCAGTGCTAACCACTGTGCCACCGTGCCGCCCACAATTGTCTGGGATTTGAACAGGTTTAGACAGATCCAGTCTGAGATTTGGACAGATTTGGGGTACAAAAAAGCCCAGTAGATTTAAACAATTGCACTTTAGTGTCTTAGATCTTTAAATAAAACGTAGGTGAGACAATTTGCCTAATTTCAGTGACTTGTGGTTTGTTAAATTAAAAGAGAGAGAAATGGCTCTTAAGATTGCTGAAGAGACTCTGGGAATTGAAGATAATTCTCAAATTTGCCAAGAAATTTGAGAAGGAAAGAAAAGGGCCATACTTTTAGAATTAGCAAAGAAGTTAGAGAGAGTTTAACGGAGGACAAAAGTAAAGCTGAAATTGTAAGGGAATTATTCAAACACTTCGGTGTGTCAGTGAAACAGACAGTAGAGGTAGAAAATCTTAAATTAAAATTGAGGAAAACGGAGTTAGAAGATAAACAAAGAGAGAGAGAAAAGAAAAAGAGAGAAGGTTCTCAGTTGAGCAAAGAGAGAGGGGAAAGGGAGAGAGAAGAAGAGACAAAAACAGAATTTGAACTAGGGAAGTTGTGACTTAGTCAGCAAAGTCAAGTTAACAGGATGGAGATTAAAAGAGAAGGTAGTGATATATACAAATATGTCAAAACAAATTTTGACAAAACACATGTCTGCCACATTTTAATAAGAAAGATGTTGAAGCCTTCTTTATTTCATTTGGAAAACTGGCTAGGCAGATGGAGTGGTCCAAGGATTTACAGGTAATGCGAGTTCAGACTAAACTGGTAGGCAGAGCTAGTGAGATATTTGCTGTGCTGTCAGATGCGGGGTCAAGAGATTATGAAGAGGTCAAATAGGCTATTTTAAGTGCTTATGAATTGATACCAGAAGTGTATAGATAGCGGTTCAGAAACATAAAGGAGAAACCAGGTCAGATTTACGTTGAGATCGAAAGAATTAAACACAGCCATTTTGATAGATGGGTGCGGGCTTTAAAGATAGGTAGGACCTAAGAGGTTCTAAGAGAGATTATTCCGCTGGAGGAGTTTAAAAGCTCACTTCAGGAGATAATAAGATTCAGGTGGAGGAACATAAAGTTCAGCTTGTGAGAAGGTCAGCAGAATTAGCAGGTGAATACATGTTGGTGCATAAGACAAGCTTCCAGCCAGAATTTTGTCTGTGAGGGATAGAAGTTGGGAGAAGGGGAGATCCCACACTCCAAAACAAAAAGAGTAGAAAACATTGGTAAGAGTTTACCACAGGTTAAAAAAGAAGCCCAAGAGGGTGGAAAGGAGGTGCAAGGCCTCAGGTGCTTCCATGTCGTAAAGTGGGACACGTAAAGTCACAGTGCTAGTCATTAAAGAAAGGCACTGTGGGAAAAGATGTGGTAAAAAAAGCTAAGCCAGTGGCATTAGTGAAAGTAGTAAAGGAAACCCCCAGAAGAGCCGAGGAGCTGGTGGAGAGTGCACAGCCGAGGCAGGGGCTGGGTATGGAGCTAGTACCTGATCTCTATAAAGAATTTGTCTCTGTGGGTAAAGTTTACTCAGAAAGAACAGGGGGAGAAGGACAAGAACTTATAGTTTTGAGAGATACATGATAGTAAGTCACTGATAGTAAGAGATGAGCGAATTTGCACTCTTTCTGATCTGTTACCAGAGAGTGTGGTCATTTGTGGGATAGATGGACAGAAATTTAGTGTTCCCCTATGTCAGATCAGTTTGGAGCACCAACTAAGATTGGGGAAGTTACAGTGGGAGGGATTGACAGAATGTCAGTTCCAGTAATCCAGTTTATTCTTGGGAATGATTTAGAAGGATCCAACATGGGGAGTGACGCCCCTTGTTGTGGAGAAGCCGAAGGAAGACAAGAAACTGAGGAGTTAAAACAGAAATATCCTGGTATTTTCCCAGACAATGTTGTAACCAGATCCCCTACCATAAGTCACAGCACAAAGCAAAAACTAAAGAGAAAGGTGAAGGAGTTAAGGTTCAGTTAGTGGACACCCTGTTTGACATAATGGTGCAGGAAAAACCTCAACAGACAGAAGGTCAGACAGAAGTGTTTCATCCTGAAAGGCTACGGGACTTGCAACAGAAAGACAATAAGATAAAAGATATATATGTGGATGCGTACTCCAAAAATGAGACAACGGATATTCCTGAGGATTATCATCTGAAAGACAGAAATGGAGACCATAGCAGGTTAGTGCAGACGAGAAATGGGCTGAAGTGCACCAGATTGTGTTGCTGGTAGCATGCAGACAGGAAGTGTTACAGTAGCACATGAGCTACCTGTAGGAGGTCACCTATGGATACGAAAGACTCAAGCTAAGGTACGAACACCTTTTTATTGGCCTGGAATGTGGCTAACTTTTGCTGTACATGTCATACATGCCAAATAATAGGTAAGTCACAGGCGGTAATAAAACCAGTACTTTTGTTGTCAATTCCTGCATCCGAAGAACCTGTCACGCGGGTTATAGTTGATTGCATAGGCCCCCTCCCGAGAGCCAAAAGTGGGAACCAGTACTTGTTAACCATAATGGGTGTGTATACCAGATTTCCTGAGGCAATTCCGTTACAGAGTATCAAGATAAAAAAGGGTGGTAGAGGAGTTAGTAGCTTTCTTCGCATGGTACGGGCTACCCTGAGAGATTCAATCAGACCAAGGGCCTAATTTTACTGCTAGGCCGTTTAAGGAAGTTATGGATAGCTTAGATATATAGCACTTTAAATCCAATGCATAACATTCTTTGCCATTAGAGATGCCCCAAATGAACCCCCTCAGTTCACTCCCTTCGAGTTAATATTCAGTCATGAAGTGAGAGGCCCTTTGAAATTAATTGAAGAGAAATTGACAGGACCAAAGTTGGAGATCTCACACTTACATTATGTATGGGAGGTGAGGGAGAGACTAAATTGAGTAGGTGAGTTAGCTAAAGAGGGTACAGTGTAGAATGAAGCAGGTGGCAGATAAAAGCTCTGAGACTTGGATGTTTTTCCAAAGAGATGACGTGTTAGCACTGTTACCAGTGATAGGAGATCTCTTCAAAACCAGGTTTAGTGGTCCCTATCAAATTGAGAAAAGGTTGAGTCAGGTGAACTGTTTAGTAAAGATGCCAGCTAGGGAAAAAAAAATTGGGTATGTTATGTGAACATGTTGAAACCGTATTACACTAGAGAGAAAGAACTGGAGAAACAGTTGTTAGTTACTGCCCGCAGAGTGAGGACTCAAATCCAGATGGTGTGGATTTTGATGTGCCTCAAAATAGATTTAAAAATAAACAAGTCCTTAAGGAGTGGGATAGCTTAGTAAACTGTCTGTCTGTCTCAGGAGCACAGAATGCAGTTGAAAGGTTTATTACTGCAGTATGAGGACATATGTAATAATCAGATGGGGAGGCTAATGTTATTGTACATGAAGTAGATGTAGGGAATACTGCTTCAATAAAGCATCCCCCTTTCAAAGCCAGACAGGTCCAGGAGGCAGAGGCCACGCATAACGAGGGTATCATTGAACAGAGCCAGAGTGAGTAGAGTTCGCCGATCTTCTTAGTTCCCAAACTGGACAGGACTCAACAATTTCGCGTGGATTATCAGAAGGTCTCCAAGATTGGAGGACTGAGTCGAGAAAGTTGGACAAGCCAGTTATACCACCAAGTTGGACTTACTGCGTGGTTATTGGCAGGTACCTTTAACAGAGATGGCGAAAGAAATTTGTAACCCCAAATGGGCTATATCAATTTAAAGTGATGCCCTTTGGAATGAAGAATGCACCCACCACATTCCAAACACTCAGGAACAGAGTTGTAGCTAGGTTAACAAACTGTGCAGCTTATTTGGATGATATAGTGATCTTTAGTAAGTCCTGGAAAGATCACATGGTACAATTGGCAGAGCTCCTTGAACAACTATGAGAAGCAAAACTGGTAATAAACTTAAAACTGAATTCGCGAAAGCAGAGGTGACATTCTTGGGACACAACATCAGTCATGGAATCTTGACCCCACAGAATGCAATCATGAAGGCCATCAAGGAATTTCTACAACCAACCTTGAAGAAAGAGGTCTTTCGATTCTTGAGACGAAGCAGATTCTATCAGAGGTTCAGCAGTGTAGTGGCACCGTTAACCGATTTGCTGAAGGAGAACACAAGATTTAGGTGGACAGCACACTGCCAGAGGTATTCGACCATCTGAAAGCAATATTAACCACCGCACCAGTTTTAGCTCCACCAAATATTTCAAAACCTTTTAAAGTTGCCATCGTTGCAAGTGACTTGGAGCTGTTCTGCTACAGGAAGATGTTGGTGGGATTGAACTGCCAGTTGGTTACTTTTCGAAGAAACTCAACATCCACCAGAGGAAATATTCCATGATCAAAAAAGATCTATTAAGTTTGGTTACTGGCCTTACAACATTTTGAGGTGTATGGCACAAACAATGTGTCAGAGATGGTCGTGTACATGGATCACAATCCTCTTACATTCTTGGAACGCTTTAAAGAATATGCAACTACTTTATTGGAGTCTAATGTTACAGACTCTTAAGTTACGTATTGTATATGTTGTGGATTGTAAGAATGTAATTGCAGATGTATTAATCACAGATTTAACTAATAAAGTATGGATAAGATTGGTACCTACTCACTGTTATATTTATGCGGGAAAAAGTTAAATTAAAGTCATGTCATGATATTGTGGTTAAGGAACAGAGAAATAAAAATGAAGCCATCTTTTCATTATGATGGTTTTTTTTTTAAAGGGGTGAGGTGTTATGAAGGTGTAGAGACGTACTTTAATTGAGTTGAAAAGCTAGCAAGGACTGACAAAGCACAGAATCTTGAACACGGTAACATTGAAACACTTGGTCAAAACAAATAGCAGCATCTGGGTTTCCACCAAACAAAAGCAAATTCAAATTCGGCCAATCAGTTTAAATTATGCCCCAAGATACCAAAATCCAATCAAATTTGAATTTAGTATTTGATAATATTAAAACCAATAAAACAATCCAATATTTTGGGGTATAAACTGGACATTTTGAACAGTTAGGGGAAAACTGCCAAGCCACCAACAAATACAGACTACCAGCAGAACAGCCCTTTGAAAAGTACCTCTCCATAAGATTGTGCAGCAGAACATCGAAACCGACCTAGAGAAAACCTACAGAGAAAAATCTATAAAGGAGAATCGACAAAGCTGACTGGTTTTTGAAACATGATTATATTTTTTTTAAATCTTAATCAGGGTTTTTTTTAAATCAAATTAGTATTGTGGAGTGGGAGATAAAAGATAAGTTTAAGAGAAAGGAGTTGTAAATAGTTGTTGGTTTTAATATTCTCTGTTGGAGTGAAAGAATAAAGTTGTTAGTTTTTACTTTAAATAGTGACCTTTGGGATAGTTCTTTGCCTCTCAAATTTTGACAGATTATAACACGAGGTGAATCTTTTCTGTGTGGCTGGTTAAAATTAGCAGAGGGGTTTAACCCGTGTTGTAACACTTGATACCCTTTCTGATTAAAAATCTGTCAATTTCAGCCTTGAATATGCTTAACAACTCAGCCTTGACAGCCCTCTGTGACATGTTGTCTCTCTATTGCTAGAGTCAAAAACATCACTAAGCTGCTGCAGAATATTCTGAAGTTGGGAGGAGAACAGACAGAGATCGTGGTCCATCTCACTACCAATGACAGAGATAAGAGAGTGATGAGGTCCTTCCAGCACAACACAGGGAACTAGGATTAAACTGAAAAAAAGGAACTCAAAGATATTACATGTTAGGATTATTCACAGCGTCACGTGTTAATAAGATCAGGAATAAAAAAATAGGCTGGGTGAACATTTGTCATAAGAGTGTGTTTAGGAGGGAGGAATTTAGATTCTTGACGCATTAGAACTAATTTTGGAATACATGGATTGTGTACAAGCTGGAAGGTTGTACCCTAGAAGGAAGCAGGATTGGAACCAATATTTTCACATAAAATACTCACTAGTACAATGGGGAATAAATGGAGTTGCAGGGCAATGGAAAACTGAGCAGAGACAAGAGTGAGAGAAGCAAAGATGGAAATGAAAGATAGAAGAAAAAAATGCAAAAATGAGAGGCAGAGGAACAAGGGCTAGCAGAAAATAGGACTGGAATACAGACAAAAAGTGTAAAAACGTCATAAGTTAAAAGGCATTATTTCTGAATGCATGGAGCATTCACAATGAGGTTATTGAACTAATGTCAGCAAGAATAGTTGTAAGCAGGTGCAAAAACTCTGCGATTGCAGAGACATGGCTACACAGAGACAAAGGCTGGGAAATTAAATCCAAGGTTATTCAATCTTTAGGAACAACAACGAAAAAGAAAATAGAAGTGGGATGAAATCAGCACAATAGTGAAAAGGATATTGAGACAGGTAGTGTAAATATGCTAACAATCTGGGTGGAGCTAAGAAGAAACAAGGGTTCAAAATGTTACTGGCAGTTGTCTATCGGTCTCCACATGATAGTGGTAAGATAGCACATGTCATTAAATAGGAAATTAGAGATGCACGCAGTAAGGTTGCTGCAGTAATCATCAGTGACTTAAATCTACCTACAGACTGGGCAAACAATTAGTGCAAGACATAAGGGTGAAGCATTTGCAAGCTGCAAATGCTGAGTGGATGATCCATTGAGACTACCTCCAGAGGTCATCAGCATTACAGATGCCAGTTTCCAGCTAATTTGATTCATCCCACATGATATCAAGAAACGGTTGGAGGCACTGGATATTACAAAGGCACTACACTGGCCCCTGACAATGTACTTGAAATAGTATTGACAATCGTCACATTCAATGGAGCACTGGTTTTAAATTAGTTTCTGGTACATCATGATCTGCTGCCAGTATGCATGTACTAATTCCTGTAACAAGGTGGCATACAACACAGTTTGCATACAAGTATGGAATCATCCAGCAGTAGTCATTTTGCAGCCATAGAGCACTCAAGTTGCCTAAAAAATGGGAAGTACAAAATGGATTTAAAAATTAGGGGTGCGACATTGTATTATCTTCATGGATAAATGCGTTTGGCAGCTTGTCATAGCACAATGTATGCATGTATACTATTATACTACAATAAAGTTGTGTACCAGCATATATCCACTGCAGCTTCTGAGACACAAGGATACTTGCTGCATCTGATGGCATTTCCTATTTTTCTATAATATTAATTGCATCTCCTTTAGCTCCAATTAGATTTGTTAACATCACTGAATGATCACTCTCATTTATTATGCCACAATTAAAACCAAATTTGAACTCTGGCTGCTTCCCTTCAATATCCTCTGTTTCAACTTCTAATCCATGTAAAGTACAAATGCATATTTTCACTCCAAAGTACCTGCCATTTGCTTTAACTTTTCAGAGTTAAGAGATTGACTCATAGCTCCTGCTTCTAAAAATATTTCTGCGCATACCACTGAATTCATATGCCCTAACCTTAACAATCTGTTATGTCGAAGTACTAAATATATAAACATAAATCAACTTCTGAGCTACCGAAATCACCATTCTTGATTACTGAGTATTCACCATCATCAATGACTTTGTACCTCCCATTCTAATGATCAGATCTGCATTCATGCCAGGCCTTTGGCTATTCTTAATTATCTCAAATCCAATCAGCCTTCTCTTCTCCTTCATCAGCTCTGTAATTCAGCTAATTTCCAAAACCTTATCCTCTTCACCAATCCTAATCTTTCATGGTTTTTCTTCTCACAATGCTGGCCTTTTCTGACCTTATCCTACGATTGCCTCTTGCAGAATACTCTGCAACAAATAATGCTCTACATACTGGTTTCATTTGATTAGTAGAATTAACCAGTTAACCTTTTTTGCACATTTTCTTTGCCTCAAATGTCATCTTTTTACTCCTTTTATCTTAAAATCCACAAAGGGGAATAAATGCTATTTGAGTTCACTTGAAATACTTTCTGTCTCGATTTCCATCAAAGCTGGGACTGCTTCCGAGGTCAATCTTGATTTTTGTTCAACTACCTCATGAATGCAACTACCTGTGGCACCTGGAATCTTCATTCCACCCATATATCGTAAGCCAAATTACCTCTGCTCATGGGTTTTACAGATCACTGGTTCAAATGCTCCTTGGAATGAGTTGCTGTGGCTGCCTTAACCCTTTAGCATCATCTACTCTTTCATCTCAGCCTTTTTTCCATTATAAAATTAATTAATTCCTTCTTCAAAAACTGACATGACAAATATCACAATATCCTTTCATCCTTACAGAGAGTTCAGGGACAGAGGAAAGTGTGCACTCTTACTATCACGGGCAGATGCACCAGCAGGAGGTAAATTGGTTACTTCACCACCACTTATTGGTTACTTCACCACTTGCCACAGACACAGTCTAGCAGCGGTATATCACTAGCTACCTGACAAAGGAGTAGCGCTTCGAAAGCTTGTACTTCCAAATAAACCTGTTGGACTATAACCTGGCGTTGTGTGATTTTTACCTTTGTCCACCCCAGTCCAACACCAACACCTCCACATCATAGCAATATATCTGTAAGAGTGACCACCACACAGTCCTTGGGGAAGTAGTCCTGCATTCAATCAAAATACTACACACTGTCTCCTGTAGCACCACTGCCATACTAAATGAGGCAAACTTCAAACAGATCTAGAAACTCAAGACTGGATATCCATCAGCAGCAGCAAAACCGTACTCGAAAACCATCTGCAAGCTCATGGCTCAGCATATCCACCATTCAACCATTACCATCAGGCCAGGAGACCAACACAGGTTCACTGGGGTGTGGAGGAAGACATGCCAGGGGCACCACCAGGCATTCCTAAAAATGAGGTGTCAACCTGGTGAAGCTACAAAGCAAACCTATCTACATGCCAAACAGCATAAGCAGCAAGTGACAGAGCTAAGCGATTTCACAACAAAATGTATCAGATCTAAGCTCTGCAGTCATTGAGATATATAGCACGGAAACAGACCCTTTGGTCCAACGTGTCCACGCCAACCAGATATCCTAAACAAGTCTAGTCCCATTTGCCAGAGTTTGGCCCATATTCCTCTAAACCCTTCCTATTTATCTAGCCATCCAAATACCTTTTAAATGTTGTACTTGTACCAGCCTCCACCACTTTCTCTTGCAGTTCATTCCATACACACACTACCCTCTGCATGAAAATGGTGCCCCTTAAGTCCCTTTTATATCTTCCGCTCTCACCTTAAACCTACACCTTCTAGTTTTGGACTCAACCCACCCCAAGAAAAACACCTTGTCTATTTACCCTATCCACGCCTCTCATGATTTTATAAACCTTGAGAAAGGTCACCCTCAGCCTCTGACGCTCCTGGGAAAATAGCCCCAGCACCTTCAGCCTCTCCCTATAGCTCAAACCCTCCAATCCTGACAATATCCTTGCAAATCTTTTCTGAACCCTCTCAAGATCACAACATCCTTCCTATAGCAGGGAGACCTGAACTGAACGTAGTATTCCAAAAGTGGCCGAACCAAGTCCTGTTCAATCGTAACATGACCTCCCAACCCCTATGCTCAATGCATTGACTAATAAAGTTAAGCATACCAAATGCCTTCTTCAGTATCCTGTCTTCCAGCGACTCCAATTTCAAGGAACTATGAAATTGCACTCCAAGGTCTCTTTGTTCAGCAACACTCCCCAGGACCTTACCATTAGCAGAGTCATTAGGGACATTTAAGAGACTACTGAACATACATATGGATAGCAGTGAGTTGAGAGGTGTGTAGGTTAAGTTATTTTATTATTCATTAAGATTAACCCTCGGCACAACATTGTGGGCCAAAAGACCTGTTCTGTGCTGTACTTTTCTATTAAATGTACAAGTCCTGCCCTGATTCGCCTTTCCAAAATGCAGCACCTCACATTTATCTAAATTAAACTCTATCTACCACTCCTCCACCCATTGGCCCATCAGTCCTGCTACATCCAATTGTAAATGGTGGCGGATAATTAAGTAACTTGCTGGAGGAGACAGCTCCACAAACATCCCCATCCTCAGAGATGAAGATCCCAACACATCAGCACAAAAGGCAGAAGTAGTCACAACAATCATCTGCCAGAAGTGTCAAGTTGATGAGCCATGATGTCCTCTTCCGGAGGTCCTCAGCATCACAGATGCCAGTCTTCAGCTAATTTGATTTTCTCTACTTATATCCAAGAAAGGGTTGGAGACACTTGATATTGCAAGGAAATGGAGTCTGACAACATTCTAGCAATGTTATTGAAGACTTGTACACCAGAATTTGTCATTCTTCTAGCCAAGCTCTTCAAGTATAGTTATAACACTGGCATCTCTACCTGACAATGTGGAAAATTGTCCAGGTATGTCCTGTACACATAAAGCAGGACAAATCCAACCTGGCTAATTACCACCTCATCCGTCCACTCTCAAACATTAGTAAAATGATGGAAAGTGCAATCAACACTGCTATCAAGCAGCACCTACTCAGCAATGTCCAGTTTGGATTCTGCTAGGGCCACTCAGCTCCTGACTTCATTACAGCCTTGACTTAAATATGGATAAAAGTGCTGAATTCCAGAGGTGAGGTGAGGACTGCCTTTAAAATCAAAGGTCATATGTGACTGCATTTGGCATCAAGGAGCCCTAGCAAAACTGAAGACAAAGGGAATCATGTGGTACAAATCTCAGCTGGTTGGAATTTAATTTAGATAAATGCAAGATGGTGCATTTTGTTACGAAAAATCAGGGCAGGACTTACACAGTTAACGGCAGGACCCTGGGGAATGTTGTCAAACAGAGAGACCTAGCGGTTCAGATCCATATTTCTTTGAAAGTGGTGAAACAGGTAGACAGGGTGGTGAAGAAGGCGTTTGGCATGCTTGCCTTTATCCATCAGAGCACTGTGTATTGCTGTGTATTCTTTCTTGAAGAAGGGCTTATGCTCAAAACGTCGATTCTCCTGCTCCTTGGATGCTGCCTGACCTGCTGTGCTTTTCCAGCAACACATTTTTCAGCACTATGTATTGCAGTCAGGATGTTATGTTGCAGCTGTACAGGACATTGGTGAAGTCACTTTTGGAGTGCTATGCACAGTTCTAGTCAACCTGATATAGGAGGAATGTGTGCAGAATAGATTTACAAGGATGTTACCAGGACTGGAGGGTTTGAGTTATAAGGAGAAGTTGGATAGGCTGGGATTTTCTCCTCCTGCAGCATACGAGGTTGAGGGATGACCTTATATAGGTTTATAAAATCATGAAGGGCATAGATAAGGTGAAAAGCAAAGGTCTTTTCCCTAGGGTACAGAAGTTCAAAACCAGAGGGCGCAGGTTTAAGGCAAGAGGGGCAAGATTTAAAAGAGACTGAAGGGGCAATTTTTTTCACACAGAGGGTGATGTGAAATGTGGAATGAGGTACCAGAGGACGTGGACAAGTAAATGAACAGACAAGGGAGTCTAATTGAGTTTAGGAGACCTGGTCGGCATGGCTGAGTTGGACCGAAGGGTCTAATTCCATGCTGTTTGACTCTATGACACTGAATATACTGCATATCAATGGTTTTGAAAAATATTTACAACCAAATCAACTTTTATTACTCTCTTTGAAATGATTTAAAAAATGCATGTCATGTGTTAATGATCAAATGCTCAATTCTTACTTATTTACAGCATTGGTTACGACTAGAGTCTTTTGATCAAGCTTCACCACTGACATCTTATCAATAAAAAGGAGTTACTCAATACCTTACATAAATGAATTGGAGATTAACTAACTTAATACATAGAAAAGAATCAAACCTAGGTTTATTCTAATTTATATGGCTCTGCTCTTCCACATAAAAACTATATCTGATAGTTTTGCCCAATTGAACATATTGGCAGTTTTGTTCTTCTACAATAAATTTCTTCTCAACATCACCTTGCAGCTTAAATATACAAATTTTGTTTTTGTTCGAGTCTGGACTATTTGTGTAGATCTGCACTTCATGCAATTATAAGACCATAAGGCCATAAGACATTAGCGTGGAAGTAAGGCCATTTGGCCTATCGAGTCTACTCCGCCATTCAATCATGGCTGATGGGCATTTCAACTCCACTCACCCACACACTCCCCATAGTCCTTAATTCCTTGTAAGATCAAGAATTTATCAATCTCTGCCTTGAAGACATTCAACGTCCCAGCCTCCATTGCTCCATGGCAATGAATTTCACAGGCAAATTATCATGCCAATCTAGTCAGAGCTAAGTGATTAATGCTTCTTTGGAGGGGACAAAGAAATCAAAAGTGGCAAAATATTACAGCTTTACTTACTTGCAGTGGGTGGACAAATAAGTATGTCAACAAGACTTTAACATCAAGGAACTATAGATCCTGCTGAATAGAACGTTTACTGTCAATTCCAAATTCTATTGCTTTTTTACTACAAAGTCATCCCAACAGCAATTATTGAAGACTCATACTCGAGTCACAGGAGACTTTCCATGACGGCGATAGGGCAATAAACATAGATCATTAGCCTGAAGTAATTTACAAGTTCTCAATGAGGTGAATTTGTGTTGTGCAATATCAGCACATTAATCAATAAATAGCAGTGAAACAAAATTAGGTTAATTCCCAATTTAAAATATCAGACAATAGAACTTGTTATAAACACATCAGTGCAGAGGGATGATGATGATGTATTGAGTAATATCACTAGACTAGTAATTTAGAACTCCAATGTCATGTTCTGGGTACATGAGTTTGAATCCCACCAGGACTGATGGTGAAATTGGAATGCAATAAAAAGCTAGCCTAATGATGATTATGAAAACACTATATCTATCACTTGTAATATTTGCTCACTCTCCTGTCCAAGGTGAAGCAGTACTTCACTTGCACTTCTTTCAATCTAGTGTACTGCATTCACTGCTCATAATGTGGTCTCCTTTACATTTGTGAGACCATACAGACACTAAGACTGGCTATAAAGAACACCTCCACTTTACCCATAGGAGTTTTGTTTCAATAAACCATCTGCTAACATTTCTGTCCTGGGTCTGGTGCAATATTCCGACAAAACACAATGGAAGCTCAAGCAGCAACACCTCACTTTTTGCTTAGGCACTTCACAGCCTTCAGGTGTTAATATTAAAATAGAATAACTTCAGGAACTTTCTGCATTATGATTGTTCTCCATTTCTCTTGTATTCTCCACAATTCCTCCCCTCCCCACCAAAAACCCCAACCCCTCCCATAGCTTTATCTTGCTGTGTCTGGTTTACTTTGCACTCATAGAAAGGACCAATTCTCTTCCTTTTGCACTTCAATTTCACTTATTTTTTTCACCACCATTAACAACCCATTTATCTTTTGTACTGGGAATCTGTCTCTGTCAAACGGATATAAAAATATTTTCCAAAACATTTCTGTTGTGAAGAAGTGTCAGATCAAATGCTAAGCAATTACACTTGCTGCCATCAATGTCCTTCTCTCTTTCATAATGTCAGAGTGAGGATGTTCACTGAGGATTACAAAATGTTCAGCACCAATCACAACTCCTCAGTTATTGGGCAAATGCAGCAAATCATGGACAATATTCTGATATGGGCGAACATAGAATTATAGAGTCATAGAGATGCACGGAAACAGACCCTTCGGTCCAACTCGTCCATGCTGAAAGAATATTCAAACCATACAAGTGGCAGGGAATAATCATCTTCAACAACAGAGAATCTAACCATCGTCCCTTGATGTTGAAAGGCACTACCATCACCGAAACCCCACTATCATCATCCCAAAGGTTACCACTGACCAGAAACTGAGCTGGTAGAGCCATATCAGTACTGTGACTGAGAGGCAAAGAATCCTGCAGCAAGTAACTCAGCTCTTAACTCTTAAAGCCTCCCACCATCATCAAGGAACAAATCAGATGTGTGGCTCACTTGCAGCTCCAACAATATTCAAGACGCTTGTCACTACCAGGTTCAACTCATTTGATGGATATCACATCCACATAGATTCTGCCCCTTCACCACCAGAGTCCCCTCCAATATTCTCTCAGCTGCGTTGGCTTCTGAGATCTGTCTATGGCATACATTTCCAGAACCAGAAGCCAATGTTGCGACTGGTGTGCCAATGGAAGCTTGGCATGACAGTTCATGGGGAATCACAGCATAGTAGCAGCATTGTGTACCTTCTCCAAGATGCACTACAGAAATTCACCAAAGATCCTTAGACAGATCTTCCAAACTAATGACCACTTCCATCCAGAAGGACAAAACCTGCAAGTTTTCCTCAAAGCCACTCAGCATCCTGGGCGGCACGGTGGCACAGTGGTTAGCACTGCTGTCTCACAGCGCCAGAAACCCAGGTTCAATTCCTGCCTCAGGCAACTGTCTGTGTGGAGTTTGCACATTCTCCCTGTGGGTTTCCTCCGGGCGCTCTGGTTTCCTCCCACAGTCCAAAAAATGTGCAGGTTAGGTGAACTGGCCATGCTAAATTGCCTGTAGTGTTAAGTGAAGGGGTAAATGTAGGGGAAGGGATCTGGGTGGGTTGCTCTTCGGAGGGTCGGTGTGGACTTGTTGGGCCAAAGGGCCTGTTTCCACACTGTAAGTAATCTAATCTAATCTAATCCTGACTTGGAAACATATCACTGTTTGTTCACTGTCACAGGGTCAAAATACTGGAATTCAAAATTCTGCAACGGTATCTGACATGGACTTTTTTAAAAAATAATTAATGGGGTGGAAATGGCACTGATAGATTCAATCATTAATTGCCCTAAAAGCCCAGATGGCAGTTTAAGAGGCAACCACATTGTTGTATGTCTGGAGTCATATGTAGGCCAGACCAGAGCTGGGCAGAAAGGTGGCAAATGGAGTTCAATGTGGGTAAGTGTGAGGTGATTCACTTTGGTATGAGTAACAAAAAGATGGGGTACTGGGTTAATGGTTGGATACTTGGTAGTGTGGATGAGCAGAGGGATCTTGGTGTCCATGTACACAGATCTCTGAAATTTGCCACCCAGGTAAATAGAGCTGTGAAGAAGGCATATGGCGTACTGGCTTTTATTGGTAGAGGAATTGAGCTCTGGAGTCCTGAGGTCATGTTGCAGTTGTATAAGACTCTGGTGCGGCCGCATCTGGAGTATTGTGTGCAGCTTTGGTCGCCATACTATAGGAAGCATGTGGAGGCACTGGAACGGGTGCAGAAGAGGTTTACCAGGATGTTGCCTGGTATGGTAGGAAGATCGTATGAGGAAAGGCTGAGGCACTTGGGGCTGTTTTCATCGGAGAAAAGAAGCTTTAGGGGTGACTTGATAGAGGTGTACAAGATGATTAGGGCTTTAGATATGGTTGACCATGAGAACCTTTTTCCACGTATGGAGTCAGCTATTACGAGGGGGCATAGCTTTAAATTAAGGGGTGGTAGGTACAGGACAGATGTTAGGGGTAGATTCTTTATTCAGCGAGTCGTGAGTTCATGGAATGCCCTGCCAGTAGCAGTGGTGGACTCTCCCTCTTTATGGGCATTTAAAGGCATTGGATAGGCATATGGAGGATAGTGGGCTAGTGTAGGTTAGGTGGGCTTGGATCGGCGCAACATCGAGGGCCAAAGGGCCTGTACTGCGCTGTATTTTTCTATGTTCTATACAGACCAATTAAGAATGGCAGATTTCCTTCCCTAAAGGGCATTAGTGATTCAGATAGGTATTTCCTACTATTAGCAATGGTTTCGTAGTCCTCATTAGATTTACTTCAAGATTATTATGGAATTCAAACTCCACTGTGGTAAGATTCGAACCCAGGCCCCCAGAACACTTCCCGAGTCTCTGGATTAACAGTCTAGTGATAATACCATTAGGCCCTTGACCCCATCGAGTGGTGATGACTGCAATGGTTCAAAATCGTAGCTCATCACTACCTTCTCAAGAGCAACTAGGAATGGGCACTAAAAGTTTCCTCAGCCAGTGAAGTTCAGCCCACAATCATACAGAATCTTCTGAAATTCGCATAAAGTTGCCTCAATGGATTAATAATTAGTTGTGCTCATCAAGGCAGAAAGCTGCTATTCACAGTTGTGGATCTGGTTACCTGTCACCCTCCAAAAGGATCAGTACTGCTTTTTTTTGGTGATTATTTTCATATGATCCAAATCTAAAAAATGTTGGGATAATGATCAGTAAGTTTGCAGTTGGTTCAAAATTTTGTGCAAGAACAAGTTTCTACAACCACGTTGAGATGCACAAAGAGAATGAGAATGAGCCATACTCTGGCAAATGGCACATAAATAACCTTGTTTACACCAGTATTTTGCAAATGGACAAGACAAATTTCAAGCGTCCTCAAATGGCTTCGCTATTTTCACATGAATTTGCTGAGTGCAATACAATATTCAATGGATAAGCTTGCAGCGATAATAAAAGGAGAGCATCAAGTTAACATTTGGCACAAATAAGCAAATTAGTAAACAAGTACATCATTTTACATAATGATCTGAATTCAGAAATGCAAGCAAAAGTTTTGCCTATCAAATCAAACCAGGCATTGAGTGGGATAAAAGAAAGAAGCTTAGAAGTTACAGAATGTGTAAAGAAGTACTGTAGTTTGGAAGATAAAAATATTCTATGGATGGTGTTTAAATTCCTGAGACAGAATCAAGATGGGGGACAGACTGAAAAAATGGAGTTCGGGTAATCTTACTTAGGAACTCAGCAGGATTGAGGCGGCGCTTGGCCTATTCCTGTTCTGTGTTCTGGGTTCATGTTCTGAAAGAGACTTCAGAATCCTAATAGTTTTCATGCAAAAAATGTCCAAACAAATACAGAACAGCACAATAATTGGAACATGCAACATGGCTACCTCAGTGGCTTACAAGTCAGGTGGCAATTGTGACCAAATTATACTGTACTCTGATTACACCACAACTTGGGGTCACATGTTCAGATCTGGTCACTGAGAAGCAAAGACAGCGTTTAACCATTGGTGATGGTGCACAGAGCCTACAGGTCTGATCACTGTTGTCAGGAATCTAAATTCTGATGAAAAACTGGAGAAACCAGACATGAAAAGGGACATCTGAAAAGTAACTGTAAGAGCAGTATAAAATTGTTTAACAGATAAATCAATACTATAAATTAAATCACCCGAATTAAAGAGATGAGAGTTTCAAATTAATAAATCATAAATTTGTGCTGATATCAGGAAATTGTTCAAATTGAATAATTAATAGTTGAAATGGACTGTAAGGCATATGTGGGAAATTCCAGAATAACTTGACACAACGGCAGATGCAGAAGTTCAAACAGTCAGGTTTTTCTGGATGGGCCAGTTAAGAAGAGACAAATGTCCTTCCACAACAATATTAAGCCACACATCCTGTGACAGAAAGTTACTTCGATACAAAATGCTCAACTGATGATTTAGGAATTTTACCTTCACCACAACAAAGACTGCATTTTAAATTTATTACATAACTGATTAATTTTGGGAACATTAGGATTTTGAGTTCTGATCATTTCCCACCAACTCAGGACAAAATGTGAGCGGTAGAGCAGGGGCTACATTGTACAGAGGTGCCAAATTGTAGGTTCTTTGATCTTATACCATTAATTATACAGCTTGAGATGACAGAACTAATTGTACAGTCTCAGCAAGCAAAAGAGAATAGCAGAAGCATTTTCTCAACAGCAGCATGGTATTCATGACAAACAAACAAAGAAGGAAGGAAGGATACAAATTAGTCTAAATGGAAGTCAGCGAATGAGAGAGAAATGTCATTAACCTTTCAGAGAAAAGATTTTTATGACCCACAGTTGCTTTCTGTTATGACTCAATTAAATGAAAGAGAAGAAAAACAAGCAATACAACATTTACTGAAGTAAAAAACCGAAAGAACTGGAAATCCGAAAAAAACAAACATTGCTGGAAAACCTCAGGTCTGGCAGCATCTGTGGAGAGAAATCAAAGTTAACATTTTGAGTCCAGGGACCCTTCCTCAGAACTCAATTTTTTTTTTGAGCTTGGCCAGGAGCAGGAGGGTGGTGCTGGATGGGGATGGTTCAGCCCTTTTTTCCAGGAAGAAGCGAACAGCACTGAGACCATCCTGATGGGGGATAAACATGTAAAAGGATTGCACATCCATGGTAAAGAGGGGGCAGCTGGAGCCTCCAAGCCCATTCTGAAGAAGGGTCACTGGATGTGAAACGTTAATTCTTACTTGTTTCCACAGATGCTGCCAGACCTGCTGAGGCTTTTCTAGCAATTTTTGTTTTTATTTACATTGGCAAGTGCTCTACACTCAGTCATCCTTAACTGGCAATACATGCTAAACGTGAACAAAGTGTTTTCATTAATTAGCAGCAGCATTAAAGTGAAAGCAAAGGGTCTTCCAAAGGTAGAGCAGTGGTTGTTGCCTATATAGACCTCAGCAAGGCATTCAACAAGATTCTGCATGGTAGACTGGTTAGCAAAGTTAGATCACATGGAATCCAGGGACAGCTAGCCGTCTGGATACAAAATTGCCTTGAAGACAGGAAAGAGAAGACGGTGGTGGAGGGTTGTTTCTCTGACTGGAGGCTTGGAACCTATGCTACAAGGATAGGTCCTAGGTCCACTGCTTTTTGGCATGTATATAAATGATTTGGACGTGAATATAGGAGGTATGGTTACTAAGTTTGCAGATGACACCAAAATTGTTGATGTAGTAGACTGCGCAAAAGGTTATCTCAGAATACAATGGGATCTCGATCAGATGGGAAAATGGGCAGAGGAGTGTCAGCTGGATTTTAATTTAGATAAATGTGAGGTGCTGCATGCATTTTGGCAAGGCAAATCAGAACAGGACTTATACATTTAATAAACAAGTTCTGGGGAGTTGTTGTTGAACAAAGAGACCTTCATAGTTCCTTGAAAGTGGAATTACAGGTATAAAGAGTAATGAAGATGCCTTTTACATCACTTGCCTTGAGTAGTCAGTGCATTGAGTATAGGGGTTAGGAGGTCTTGTTGACGTTGTATAGGACACTGGTTAGGCCACGTTTGGAATACCACATGCAATTCTGGCCTTCCTCTTGTCGGAAAGACATTGTGAAACTTGAAAGGGTTCATTAAAAAAATTACAAGCATGTTGCCAGGATTGGAGGGTTTGAACTGTAGAGACAGGCTAAACAGGCTGTAGCTATTCTCCCTGGAGCATCAAAGGCTGAAGGATGAACTTACAAAGATTTATAAAATCATGAGGGGTATGGATAGGATGAACACCTATGGTCTTTTCCTCAGACTAGGGGAATCCAAGATTAGAAGGCATAGGTTTAAGGTGAGTGTGGAAAAATTTGAAAAGGTCCTCAGGGGCAGCCTTTTCACACAGAGGGTGGTGCATATATTGAATGAGCTGCCAGAGGAAGTGGTAGAGACTGATATAATTACAACATTTAAACAGCATCTGGATGGGTACATGAATAGGAAGGAGTTGGAGGGATAGGACCAAATACTGGAAAATGGAACTAGATTAATTTAGGATATCTGATCGGCATGGACAAGTCAGAGCAAAGGGTTTGTTTTGGTGCTGTATATCTCTATGATTCTTATAGTGTGGTCGTGTCCCTACCCCTGAACTAAGATACCCAGGTTCAAGACCCAACTGCTCCAGAGGTGTGCAACAACATCGCCAAGCAGGTTGATTAGAGAAATAGTTTAAAGTAAAAAGATTAAAGCAGACCCACAGGGTGGGTCAACAGAACAGTCCGCCTTGGGCTGGAACAAGGTTATGTATGTCCCAAGTAATGTTCAACAATAAATGATGTTCCTTTCCTGTTGGAGCTCCTGAGTTTTTAGAAGGATAACAAATACTTGCCTTATTGATGATACCCACATCCCATAAAATAATCTTTTCATTTCTTTTAGAAAGGAAACATTATCAACGCTGTAGGAAAAGAACTTGGAAGTGGGATTCATTGGATGACAGAGACAGCAGAGGTGCAAAAAAAAAATGAAAGTGAAGGGCCCTCGTGAGGCACAGTGGTACTGCCCTTTCACTGGACCTGGAGGCCTAGGTTCAAGTCCCACCTGCTCCAGATTTATGTAATAACATCTCTGAACAGGTTGATTAGGAAAATTTATCAAACACGGTCAATTTGGGTCCTTTTATGGCACAGTGGTGATTAGCACTGCTGCCTCACAACGCTATGGACCTAAGTCCTCGATTCCACCCTCAGGTGACTCTCTGTGTGGAGTTTGCCCATTCTCCCAGTGTTTGCATGCGTTTCGTCCAGGTGCTCCAGTTTCATACCACAGTCCAAAGACCTGCAGGTTAGGCGGATGGGTTATGCTAAATTGCCCGTGGAGTCCAGGGATGTGCAGTGAGCCTGTTGGGGCAGCCATGGTAAATGCAGGGTTACAAGGATAGGGTAGGGGGTGGATCTGGGTGGGATGCTCTTTGGAAGGTTGGTGTGGATTCGACGGGCCAAATGGCTCACTTCCACTCTGTACGGAATCTATGATTTTATTCTGTGATTCGAACTCTGGGCCAGGAGGCTCCAGTTCATGTCCCACCTGCTCCAGAACTGTGTAATATTATCTCTGAACAGGTGGATCAGAAATATCCGAAAGTGAAAGGTTAAAGTTCCTGTGGCACATCCATCTATCTAAAAATATCTTTGAACTGAATGAGAATTTTTTCTCTGGCTGATGTGGCACAAGATAGTGTCCTTAACTTTGAACCTACCTTCATTTTAATGAAGAATTAGCAATCTATGTGGAATAAAATGGTCAAACTTAAAAGTTTTGTAAGAGCTTAATGACCAATACGAGACTGTACTTTGCTTGCACAGAAAATTATTTTAATATATACAACTGGCTCTCATTTCTTGCTGACAGAAAGTTTGGGTTGTGAATATTTTGAAGCCTGTACTTGTCAGCACACTCTGCTTATGGCATCATTTATAATGCAAAAACTTGTAAATATTTATTGATGCAAAACAATATCTTAGCATGTAAATACCTATATTTTGCAACCTCAGTTTGCATATGAACTAAACCACTGAAAATTACCACAAAAAGTTATCTGCTTCCTTTCCCCCCCAAAGTTATTACAATATCTCATGTCCCCAAAAAAGTTTTAAACATTTTAAAGCAAATTAAGAAGTATTTCATTATAACAAAATTGTACTTTACTACATCTCTAGAGTATTTATCTGAAAAACCAACAAAGACTTAGGCTTTCAAAGAATTAGTTCAAAACATGCCCAGCACACAGCTTTCCAACAGAATCAGGAGCACTAAGATAGTCAGATGATGGAATGTTTCTCTCCCACGATTTAGCACAATGGAACGAAATAATATTTGCACCTCCCAACTTAAAATGTGTGTTGTGTTCATTGCACAAAAAAAAAGTCTTTGACTTGTAAAAAGACTGAAGCCTGGGTAGGAAAGGAGCGAACTAAGTCTTAAAATGGAAGAATAACAGTGACAGCATGGGGCTGACATTATGTTTGCTGTACAACGGATTCCAGGAGATGAAACAATTCCTTAGCAAGACTGAATCCCCTCTCCCATTTCTCCTCAATGCAGAATGAGGTTCCCTGATATCAACATTAGCCAAGCTGATTTAGCAACTAATGATTTTATTTACACTTGTTCTGAGGTGCCAGAACTTCCTACCCACTCCTGATACTGCTCTTCCCCATTCTGATATGAGGACATACATACAAGCATTGAAAACAGCTAAGGTGCATCTTTATGCATTTCATGTTTCACTCCAATGATTTGATTTATTATTGTCACATGTACCAAAATACAGTGAAAGATATTGCTTTGCGTGCTATCCAGACCAATCAAATAAACAAATCAGTTGAGTGCAGTGTGTCGCTGGGAAAGCACAACATGTCAGGCAGCATCCAAGGAGCAGGAGAATCTACGTTTCGGGCATAAGCCCTTCATCATCAACGAGGGTTGAGGGCCGGGGCTGAGAGATAAATGGGGGGGGGGGGGGGGGGGGGGGGGGGGGTGCAGCGGAGAATGGGGGGTTGGGGTAAAGTCGCTGAGAAAGCAATAGGTGGATGAAGATTAGGACGAAGGTGATAGGTCAGAGGGGGAAGTGATGGATAGGTCCAGAGTGCGGTGCCAAGTTGCAGGTTTGGGGCTGGGATAATGTGGGGGATGGGGAAATGAGGAAGCTGTTGAAATTCATATTTATCCTGTGTGGTTGCAGAGTCCCAAGGCGGAATATGAGGCATTCTTCCTCCAGGCGTCGGGTGGTAGCTGTTTGGCAGTGGAGGAGGCCCAGAACCAGCATGTCCTTGACAGAGTGGAGGGGAAGTTGAAGTGTTCAGCTACGGGGCGGTGGGGTTGGTGGTGCGGGTGTCCCAGAGATCTTCTCTGAAACGATCCGCAAGAAGGTGTCCTGTCTCCCTGATGCAGAGGAGACCACACTGGATGCAACAGATGCAGTAAATGACATTGGTAGAAGTACAGGTAAATTTTTGACGGATGTGGAAGGATCCCTTGGGGTCTTGGACGGAGGTGAGGGGGAGTGGTGTGGGCGCAGGCTTTGCACTTGCCACAGTGGCAGGAAAAGGTGCCAGGAGTGAGGTGTGGGGGCTTGGACCTGACGAGGGAGTCACAGAGGGAATGGTCTCTCCGGAATGCTGATAAGGAAAGGGAGGGAAATATATCTTTGGTGGTCAGGTCCATTTCGAGGTGGCGAAAGTTGGTGAGTGGGAGGTGAGGACCAGAGGGCTTCAGTTTGTGTTGCCTTGGGAGGGGTGGTGTTCAAGGGTGGTGGTGCTTGAAGTGGAGGAGATGCGTTGGAGGGCATCATCAACCACATGGGAAAGAAAGTAGCAATCATAGAAGAAGGAGGCCATCTGCGACTTTCTGAGGTGGAATTGGATATTCTGGGAACAGATGCGGCGGAGAGGGAGGAACTGGGAATAAGGGATGGCTTTTTTTACAGGAGGTAGGTAGCTGTGGGAGTCGGTGGGCTTGCAGTAGAAGACTGTGCTTAGTTGGTCACCGGAGACAGTTATGGAGAGGTCCAGGAAGGGAAAGGAGGTGTCTGAGATGGTCCAGGTGAATTTGAGGTTGCAGTGGAAGGTGTTGGTAAAGTTGATGAACTGTTCAATCTCCTCCTGGGAGCACGAGGCGGCACCGATACAGTCATCAATATAGCAGAGGAACAGGTAAGGTGGTGGTGCCAGTGTATCCAAAAAATAGGCATGCATAGCTGGGTCCTATGTGGGTGCCCATGGCTACCCCTTTGGTTTGGAGGAAATGGGAGGATTGGAAGGAGAAGTTGTTGTGAGTGAGGACCAGTTCAGTGAGGCAAATGAGGGTGTCAGTGGAAGGGTACTGGTTGGGACGGCATGAGAGGAAGAGACAGAGGCTTGGAGACCTTCATCATGGCAGATCTAAGTGTATAGGGATTGGACGTCCATGGTGAATGCAGTGTATGTTGGAGGAGGAATATGAGCAAGTTTGCTTGTTTGATTTTAAAACTGGTGCTTACTGGCCATAAATCTATAAAGCAAAGCTTATTCATTACTCTGTTAATTCCCAACAGGACATTTGGAAAAGCTTAGTTACTGCTTTCCAAGTTCCTACATCTATTGATCTGAACATATGGATCAATATATTCTTAAGCTTGTCATTAAACTAGTACATTAACTAAATATATCTCATTAAAAAAAGTTCCAAATACCTGAAACTCATCAAAACATAACAGGCAGCTCTCATTACTGATTTCTGCAGCGATAGGTGCTATTGGATCATATGACTTGGCCATTAAGCCAGGTTTTCTTTTTGGCAAAGTCTGCTTTAACCGATGGATTCCTAATGTAGCAAAGTGAAAAAACAATTGTTATTTAGAGAATCTACATTGAAATCTGTTAAAAAAAAAAGAAGTGTCTGGAACTAGACACAATGGTTATGGCATTTTGGCAATGCACTTCAAATTTAAGCAGCTAATCCATTTTATAATTAATAAAATCAGAAATTTCACATGTTCATGTGTATTTCCACCTTTAACATCAGGCATTTGGTCAAGAACAAGACACAGTAAGTTAGATCCTCAGCAAAAATAGAAGATAATGGAAATTGTTGTGTGTTTAGAATATACTTGTCTCATATCCATTTTGCATTTTATTCTGTTTTCAGTCAGGCAAATCCACTGCATTTTTCTTATTTCTTAAAATAAAAAGTTTCTCTCATTGAGCACTACATTTTCTGGTCTGGTTTGAATTACATAGAATGCACAGCACAGGGTCCATTAAGACCAAACTATTCCATATGCAGACTCCTAGATTGCTGGATGATCTAGGCTGTACTTTGTCATAGTTTAAACAATTCAGAAGAAACTTTGTGATTCTAGAATGGCTGGAATGTGGAACACACTACTGTATGAAATTGTCAAGCCAACTGCATTAAGGGATTGAAGGCAAATCTAGATAAGCACATGAGAGAATAAAGAATAGAAGAAGCTTAATCAGCAGCATTGACCTGTTGGGCTGATGCCCAATTCTGTGCAGTAAATTCTGTACAACATATATTGCAAAACATAGTTCTGGCCCCATAGCATGTTCCATTAACTGTTAATCACGAATACAATTTAACAATGCGCATACTTTGTTGTGGCAACACAGAATTTGATCAGACAGTTACTTTGGAAAAATTAAGGAAAAAATTGTTAAAGCACCACAGATGCATGAAAATAAACTTCGATAACTCGTGCACAATCCATTTCATTGTAGGCTTCACTTTCCTTTCAGCAATGTTTAATAATGAACGGACAGTAGGGAAAACAATTGGGAAGCACTCACATGGGACAGAAATGGATTATGGGGAAAGAGCGGTTGACTTGGCAAGATAGTGAAATAGATAATTAGCACTGACAGCACAACAGTAATCTCTGCAAACAGATAGTCACTTGGAATGGTTAACAAATTACTTTGTTAAAGGCAAATCATGACAAATTTTATTGAATTCTACAATTTAGTATCAGGAATTGTTGAAGAGGGTGATGTAGTTGATGCTGTGAACTCTGAGAAGCTACTTGATAACCTGTCATATAACAGACTTGTTAGGAAAATTAATGACCATGGAATCAAATGCATGAAAAAAAAGGCTAAGAAACAGAAAGCAAAACACAATAGTGAATAGTTGCTTGTCAAACTGGGGGAAATTAGTATTCTGGACTTGGGTATAAGTTAAAATGTTACAGATAAGAAAATTTGAAAAAAGTCATGAGAACAAAATGTTGGAGGCTTCAGAGGGACATAGGGAGAGTGATACCAATCTGCCATGAAACATCAGGCATTTGAAAAGGAGAGTAATGGGGGGCAATATTTAGGAAGAAACAACGGCTCTTCTGCAAAATTACTCAAAATGGAACGTAAATTTAAATGGAAGAATGTTTATGGAACACCACAGTAAGCAGGAGCTATCTGAAGCCTGAGAACCAGAGAGATGGATTAATGAAATAAGAACATGGTAACTAACATAAAACAGTTAACTGCACTAACATAAATAAATGCTTCCAGTGGTCTTGTGGAACAAACTTTTGGGGAAAGTAATTAAATCAAAATAGTGTTTAAAATCAGTAAGTAAAAGAAGGAGTATGCATTAACATGGTTATGAAAAAGAAACTCCTATCATAAAGTTGTGCCTTCTGCCCGAGAGCCATTATGAAGCAAAATAGTTAATTAACCAAAACTTGCTTGTCGGGGTAGGAAAACAAAGTTTTCATTATTTGCCCCCCCCCCCAAAAAAAGCCCCATCATGTCCAGGGATGGGCAGCCTAGGTGTGTTAGCTACTGTAAATGTGCAGTTACAGGGTTAGGCTGGTGGCTGGGTCTAGCTTGGATGGCCTCCAGAGGGTGAGGATTCAATGGGCCAAATAGCCTCTTTCAGTTCTGTAGGGATTCTGTAATTCTACGTTACATTCACAAACATAACATCACACAAAGTTCCACCACATGATGGTGCTACCACCATTTTGGAGTCAGTTCCACACTGAGTTTATAAAATTTACAATACACTAGAAGATAAATGTTCTTGAACTGAAATGAAGTCCACACTTTTAGGAGTATATTTCACGCAACCATGCTTCATTAAACCCACCCCACTGAATACTAGGCCCCTATCTTTATAGAAATTATTCCCACCCAACTAATATGTGCAGCCTGGTCTCCTTGTACCATTAATTATCAGGCATCCCTCTGATTACATTACATGAAAACAGAATTTACTTCCAGGATTTGCAGTTAACAAAGAAATAATACTGATGTTGAAGGTCAAGTTGAATAGGTTTCCAAAGAAAAAGGGGATAACAGAATGTGCATAAACATCTTCAGGACATGGGTACATGAATAGGAAGGATTTTGAGGGATAAAGGCCAAATGCTGGAAAGTGGGACTAGATCAGTTTAGGCTATCTGATCAATGTGGATGAATTGAGCTGAAGGGTCTGTTTCCGTGCTGTATAATTCTATAACTCAACAACTCTATGATTACTTTTTCACATGGTCAGCAAACATCAATAGAAAATGGTTAGATCAAATTGCCTCTTTGTTAACATCTACATTTGTCTATGCAGTGCACTGATATCAAAGTTGTCGCTGTTCATAAAATGATCAACTGTATATAAATACACAGTCTATGAATCATAAATTCCATGCCTTTGTCGAACAATGTGCATGACCTTTGGTCAAACTTTACCTGAAATACTTTCTAATAAGCCTGTCCAGAGTTGTTATCGTGGACAATTCTGGAGTAAGTGGGGCTTGAGTGCAACTCCCGTGGCTCAGGGTAGGGACACTAGCTAGCACTGCACCATTAGAGCCCATGACACTTTATCCTAAAATTGTTGTTAATTTTTTTTTATTAACTGCTTTTTTCAAATCAACCTGTTCAGAGATATTGTTATGCACTTCAGGAATGGGGGGGGGTTTGAATCTGGGCCTCCCAGTGCAGTGACAGTGTACCTACCCCTACACCACAATGATGCCTTATACTTTAAGCCAATGTCACCACCAAGATAAGGAACATCTGCTGTGAGTGAGGAAACTCATAGCTTATAATACATGAAGTTCAACTTGATTAAAACAACTTAAAAAGAAGGGATTGCAAATTTAGAATGCTGAGGAGAACAAGTTTCTTCTCAGAATCGTTGGAATTCATTTCCACAGAGAACAGTGGAGGCTGGGTCATGGAATATTGTCAATACCAAGTTAGACAGATCTTTTGACATACAAGGGAACCAAGAATCATGCTCAGGGATTTAACTGTTTGTTAAAAGGCAATAGAGTAGTTAAGGACAAACGTTATTTGAGAACACATAATGCAACCTAATGACTCGTGGGGTGGTGAGTTGGGTGATGATCAGCTTTGCCTGTAATTTTCTTCCAGATGCACTGCACAATGGGCATGCCTATATCGATCATCATTATGGAATACTGGATACATGCAGTTAAAAGGAAACGTTAGTGACAATATTGGTTTCCAAACTCCCACTGCAATAAATAGCAGTTAGAAGCTGAAAGTAGACTTCAGATGACAATCAGATCAGCCATGATCTTATTGAATTATAGAGCAGGCTCAATGGGCTGAATAGTCTGCTGTTCCTTTTTCATGCTTTGTTTTGGTTCTTCAGGTAACTTTTATATTCACAAGTGAGGAATTTTCAGTGTTCAAAATATGAAAGTTCCTGAAGAACTTCTTCAGGAACTTTAACAGCCCAAGATCAGGTGAAAGATGGTTAGCTGTGCAATCTTTTCTCTATTTTGCCACAATATGATTATCCTCTTCAAATACTTTTAATGCTCCAAGATAACTTTTCCTGTTTCCACAGTAACAATTTCTTTAGCCTGAGTGCAACTATTTATCGCAAATTAGGAAGGTTCACAATTCTGGCTTTGTCAGCATTACCCAAACTTCATGGAACAATAAACTTGCTTAAAAAAAAGCTATTTTGCACCATGCAGCAAGAAGTGCACTAAAATTGAGTAAACTCACTTGCATGATATTCTTCGAAGAGGAAAATGATGGCAACAAATAAATTTTATTTACAAGGAAGTTCCTTTTTTTCCACAATTGTCTCTTCTGTCAATTGACATGCTTCATGATCCAAAAGACTAAGTCTGAGACTTCACTTCTCCCAACTTCCATCAATGCTTGTCCAAACATTTTCAGAGATACTCAAGACTAACTCAGGATGATTATGTCATTTGCCATTTTGCCTTTCAGACAATACTTGTTCACTCGTTCTTATCCCATGACAGTAGCTGATTTAAAATTGAGAATTTCTTGCACATGGAACAATGGATATAAACCCACAGGTGAGCACTCTGTATTGCAAACAATTGGAGATTATTGATTTTATAGTACTTTTTGACCTTGCATTACATCTATGCTAATATTCTGTATTTCTAGTGCTCAAGTTAGAATATCTTACTTTGATGGACATCCAGCATGAAACCATGAAAATGTACTCTACTTTTCCTTTTAACAGTTGCGTGGGAATAAAACAGGTCCATCACCATGGTCTTCCCCGTCCCTGTGAAAAACAAGAGACTTTGATCAATGAAGTGTCTTTGTATTTTCTTTCAATGGCACAATTTATTTGATTGCAAAAGGGAGTTAATGGCCCTAGTAGTACTAACACTAGATTATTAAAAAGCAACAAAGAACCACAAAGCAAGCAATAAAGAAAAGAAAGATAGATTACAAATGCAAACTAACAGAGAATATTAAAAAAGGTTGGAAATGTTTTTATAAATATATAAAACAGAAAAGGGTAGCTAAATTGGACGTAGGTCTCTTGCAGGATGAGGAAGGGGAATTAACACTGGGTAATGCTGAAATGGCCGAGGCCTTGAATAACTATTTTGTGTCAATCTTCACAATGGAGGATGTGTCTAACACGTTAGGGATACGTTGGGAACTGTTGAGGTCGAGGGTCGTGTTGAGCAAAGTCAAGGGTTTAAAGGTAGATAAGCCCCCTGGTACTGATAGAATGCATCCCAGGGTGCTGAAAGAAATGGCACTGTGGATAGTAGATGCATTAGTGATAATTTTCACTGCACTCTGGGCAGGTCCCGACGGACTGGAGGACAGCGAATATCACGCCGTTGTTTAAAAAAAGTGTTGGCAAGAGGCAGGCAACTATAGGCCAGTTAGCTTAACATCTGTAGTCAGGAAAATGCTGGAGACTATCATTAAAGAAAAAATAGTGAGACATCTGGATGGAAAGAGCTCCATCAGACAAATGCAGCATGGATTCAGTAGGGGAAGGTCGTGCTTGACAAACATACTGGAGTTCTTTGAGGATGCAACAAGCAAGGTGGATGGAGGGGAACAGTGGATATTGTATACTTGGATTTCCAGAAAGCGTTCGATAAGGTGCCACATGAAAGACTCATCCATAAGATGAGAATGCATGGAGTTGCAGGGCATGACTAGCATGGTTAACCAATAGAAAGCAAAGTTGGGATAAATGGATGTTTCTCTGGTTGGACATCATTGGTAAGCAGAGTGCCGCAGGGGTTGGTGTTGGGCCCGCAACTGTTCATGATATGTATAAATGATTTGGAAGAGGAGACGAAATGTAATATTATCCAGTTTGCTGATGACACTAAACTGAGTGGAAAAGCAAACTGTGCAGAGGATGTGGAAGGTCTGCAGAGAGATTTAGATAGGTTAAGTGAGTGGGCAAGAGTCTGGCAGATGGAGTACAATGCTGGTAAATGTGAGGTTATCCACTTTGGAAGTGAAAATAAAATCAGAGTATTACTTAAATGGTGAAAGTTGTGCAGATGGACTAAGGAATGCTTGTACATTAAATCTCTAAAAATTGATTTGCGAGTTCAACAGGTAATCAGGAAGGCAAACAAAATATTGGTTTTCATTGCTGATTTGGAGATGACGTTGTTGGACTGGGGTGTACAAAGTTAAAAATCACACAACAGCAGATTGAATTTAAGAGCAGGGAGGTTCTGCTGCAATTGTAGAAGGTGTAGGTGAGGTTGCAGGTGGATTATTGTGTGCAGTTCTGGTCTCCTCACTTGAGGAAGGACATACTGGCTTTGGAAGTGGCGCAGAGGAGGTTTACCAGGTTGATTCCCGAAATGAGGGAGCTACCCTATAAGGAGAGGTTGAATCGCCTGGGACTGTACTCACTAGAATTTAGAAGAATGAGAGGGGATCTTATAGAAACATATAAAATTAGGGAAAGGGATGGATAAGATAGGGGCAGGCAAGTTGTTTCAGCTAGTGGGTGGGACTAGGATTACGGGACATGGCCTCAAGATTAGGGGGAGGAGATTTATGACAGAGATGAGAAAGAACTGCTTTTCCCAGAGAGTAGTGAATCTACGGCATTCTCTGCTCAAAGCAGCTGTACAGGCAGCTTCATTAAATAAATTAAAGACACAGTTGGATGGGTTTTTGCATAGTAGGGGAATTAAGGGTTATGGGAATAATGCAGATAGGAGGAGCTGAGACGATGGAGAGATCAGCCATGATCTTAGTGAATGGTGGAACAGGCTTGATGGGTCAAATGACTCCTCCTGCTTCTATTACTATGAAACTATGAACTATGAACTCAGAAATTCAGGTAAGGTTGTGGGGGACCCATGCTTGAATCCCTCCATGACAGATGATTGAATTTTAATTCAAAACAAATCTGGAATTAAGAGTCTAATGATGACCAGAAAACCACTGTCAAGTGACAGACAAACACATCTGATTCACCAATGTCCTTCAGAGAAGGAGACTGCCATCTGGTCCAGACCCAGAGCAATGATTTTTAAATGCTCTCTGAAATGGTCGAGCAAGTCAGTCAATTGTACCTATCGCTAGAAAGCAAAAAAGATATGAAAGTAGATGGAACAGCTGGCATCAACAAGCGCAAAACACCCCTGTCAAGCCTGCAAAGTCCTCCTCACTAAAGTCTGAGGACTAGTGCTAAAGTTGAGAGCGCTGTCTCGCAGTGGTCAAAAAGCACAGCCTGATTTAATCATAATCATGGAATCATATCTCAAACAACGTCCCAGGCACCATCTCTGGACATGTCCTGTCCCACAGGCAGGACAGATTCAGCAGAGGTGGCAGCACAGTGGTGTACACTCAGGAAGAAGTTGTCCTGTAAGCCCTCATGATTCCAGACTCCATGAAGTCTCAAGGTCTCAGGTTAAATACAGGCAAGGAAACGTCCAGTTAACTGCCCGCAAACAGTCACCCTTCAGCTGATGAATTAGTGCTTCTTCATGTTGAATAACATTCAGATGATGCACTGACGTTGGCAAAGGTACAGAACACGATCTGATTTGGAGGGGACGGTATTGGACTGGGGTGTACAAAGTTAAAAATCACACAACACCAGGTTGTAGTCCAACAGGTTTATTTGGAAGCAATAGCTTTCGGAGCACTGCTCCTTCATCAGGTGGTTGCATAGTAGGAGAATTAAGGGTTATGGGAATAATGCAGATCAGGAGGAGCATTGTAAGACACAGAATTTATATCAAAAGTTTACAGTGTGATGTAACTAAAATTATATATTGAAGACGACCTGGACTATTTGTTCAGTCTCTCAACTTTGAGAACGATCATGTTAGTTTCAATTTTTTCATATGTAAATTGCAAAACTTTTTCAAAAGTTACATTCTCAAGGGAACTTTAACAATTGGTGTCATGTTGGCCCAGATAATGCATTGAAGGTGTGAGCTGCCCTGTGTGAGACTGTCTGTGCCACAATGGTCAGACTGATTCTAATCTAAAAAACGGATTTACAGAATCTGACATGGATTCATACAGTTTTTGAGCAAAGTTAAAATGTAATTCTGCAAGTACAAATTTATCCCACAAACTTACATGTGTATATGTGCATGTGGGTGTATGTGTTGGCAGGATTGGAGGCTCGGGGGTGGGGTTGTGCGTCTGTGAGAGTCTGCGTATACGTGTGTGAGTCAACGTAAACGGGTATAGCTCTGTGAGAGGGTGCATGTGTGTGAAAGCATATGAGAGAGGGTCTGCATGAGTGAATGGGTCTGTGGGAGAGTGCGTGTGTGTGGTGCAATGGGGTCACCTGAAATGTGACATGAATCCAATATCCCGGTTGAGGCCATCCCCATGGGTACCAAACTTGGCTATCAGCCTCTGCTCGGCCACTTTTCCTGGTTACCTGTCCAGAAGTCCGCCTTGGAGGACGGTCACCTGTAGGTCCAAGGCCGAATGTCCCGGACCACTGAAGTGTTCTCCGACTGCGAGGGAACGCTCCTATCTGTTGATTGTAGTGTGGTGTCCATTCATCTGTTGCCGTTGCCTCTGTCTGGTCTCGCCAATGTCCCATGCCTCAGGGCATGCTTGCCTGCAGCATATGAGACAGACAATGTTGGCTGAGTTGCACGAGTACCTGCCACGTACATGGTAGGAGGTGTCCCCATGCGCAGTAATGGTATCAGTGTCTTGCAGCGTCTACAAAGCCAAGGTTGTACGGTGTAGTCCTGAAAGCCGGGCAGTTTTCCAAAAACAATCATCTGTTTGAGGTTTGGTAGTTGTTTAAAGGCGGAATGGAGGCGTGGGGAAGGTCTTGGCCAGGTGCTCATCCTCACTGATAATGCATTGCAGGCTGCGAAGAACATGTCGTAGTTTTTCAGCTCCTGGGAAGAAGTAGACAACGAAGGGAACCCTGTTGGTTGCAGCTCATGTCTATCTCCTGAAGAGATCATTATGGTTTCTTGTTGTGGCATGTCGGAACTGGCGGTCGATGAGTTGAGCATCGTTCCCCGTTTTTTAAAAAAATTTTTAACCCCCACACTACCGCCTAACTGCGGTCGTGCTTATTTTTTTCCCAGCACCCATGGTGTGTGTGTGCAGGTGGGAGACACAGTGAAAGACACAAGGTGCACGAATCTTTATTCAGTTTCCACCACCAGGAAGAAAGGAAACACCTGAGTGGCCAGTGACAAGCAGTTCCCTTCACATCAAAGGGCAATGCTGTGTGATCAAACAGTGAAGGGAAGGGCAGGGATTAAATCAAAATAGAGTTGGAGGGGGAAATAAAGCACTCTACTCCCTCTGGTGCCAACTTCTCCCTGAGCAACTCCAGGGTGTTGGTGGAGACCGCAAGCTCCTTCTCCAAGGACACCCGGGCTCTAACGTAACTGCGGAAGAGGGGCAGGCAGTCGGCCCTAACGACCCCCTCCACGGACCTGTTTATGGCCAGTTTGGCCAGGCCGAGGAGCAGACCCACGAGGAGGCGTTCCCCGTTCTTATGAGGGCATCCCTGAGTACTTCCAGGTGTGAGTCATGTCACATTTATCTAAATTAAACCCCATCTGCCACTCATCAGCCCAATGGCCCATCTGATCAAGATCCCATTGTAATCTGGAGATAACCTTCTTCACTGTCCACTACAACACCAATTTGGTGTCATCTGCAAACTTACTAACTATAGCTCTTATGCTCACATCCAAATCACTTATATACAGAGGAACCTCAATTATCTGAATGAGATGAGCGGGCACTATTTAATTTGGATAATACATTATTCGGTTAATTGTCTTCCTCTGGGGCTCAAAATTTTCTGTGAAGTTTGCTCCCCATTCAGGAGACGAGGCAAAAGCATGCTGCATGCGGTACATGCCTGGGTAGAACTCCAGGGAAAGCATGGGGAGGGAGAGAGAGAGGGCAGGAGGTCAGTCATGTGGAGACGATACCTGGACTGTCCAGGACTGTTCTTGGCAGCATTTCAGTGAGCCGAGTTCATTTTTAATCATTGCACCTATAAAAAAAAGATGCAATCAGGGTTGAAACAGCTTTTTGACATAATGTTTCTAACGGGATCTTGAGATCCCTTTCAGGTACTCCGATATTCAGATAATTGAGGTTCCTCTGTAAATGAAGAAAAGTAGTGGAGACAGCACCGATCCTTGTGGCACTCCACTGGTTACAGGCCTCCAGTCTGAAAAACAACTCTCCACTACCACCCTCTGTCTTCTACCTTTGAGCCGTTCTATATCCAAATGGCTAGTTCTCCCTGTATTCCACGAGATCTAACCTTGCTAACCAGTCTCCCATGGGGAACCTTGTCAAACGCCTTACTGAAGTCCATATAGATCACGTCTACCACTCTGCCCTCATCAATCCTCTTTGTTACTTCTTCAAAAAACTCAATCAAGCTTGTGAGACATGATTACCCATGCACAAAACCATGTTGACTATCCTTAATCAGTCCTTGTCTTTCCAAATACATGCACATCCTGTCCCCCAGGATTTCCTATAACAACTTGCGTGACGTCAGGCCCACTGGTTTATAGTTCCTTGGTGCGTCCTTAACATCTTTCTTAAACAATGGCACCACTTTAATCAACCTACAGTCTTCTGGCACCTCATCTGTGACTAATGATGTTAAAAATATCTCAGTAAGTGTCCCAATAATTACTTCCTTAGCCTCCCGCAGAGTTCTAGGGTACACCTGATCAGGTCCTGGGCATTTATCCACTTTTACGCATTTCAAGAAATCCAGCACTTCCTCCTCTGTAATATGGACATTTTTCAAGATGCCACCATCTATTTCCCTACATTCTATATCTTCCATGCCCTTTTCCACAGTAAATACTGATGCAAAATACTTGTTTAGTATCTCCCCCATCTCCTGCAGCTCCATACAAAGGTTGCCCTGCTAATCTTTGAGGGGCCCCATTCTCTCCCTAGTTACCATTTTGTCCTTAATGTATTTGTAAAAACCCTTTGGATTCTCCTTAACTTTATTTGCCAAAGCTATCTTATGTCCCCTATTTACCCTCCTGATTTCCTTCTTAAGTGCACTCCTACTGCCTTTATACTCTAAGGATTCACAACCAATGGATCAGAACAAAGCTCTCCAGTCCTGCCACATCCAGTCATTAATGGTGTTAACCAATTAAACCAATCACTGGTGGATGCGGAGCCACAACTATCCCCATCCTCAATGATGCAGCAGCCCAGCACATCAGTGCAAAAGGCACAGTTGAAGTATTCACACTAGTCTTCAGCCAGAAATGGCAAGTTGATAAACCATCTTAGCCTCCGCCAAAAATTCCCACCATCACTGATGCCAATATTCAGCCAATTCAATACATTCCATATGGTATCAAGAAATGGTTGGAGGTGTTGGATACTGAAAAGGCTATGGGCCCTGACAACATTTCAGCAATAGAAATAAAGACTTACTACTGTGCCACAACTCTAGCCAAAAATGTTCCACTACAGTTATAACCCTGACATTTACCTGAAAAGGTGGAAAATAGGTTGGATGTGTACCATACACAAAAAGCAGGACAAATCCAACCCGGCTAATTACAGACCCACTAGACTATCTCGACAGTCAGTAAAGCGATAGAAGGTGCCATCAACAGCACTATCATGCAGCACCTGCTTAGTATGGGTTCCACCAAGGCCACTCAACTTCTGACCTCATTAGTCCATTTTGAACCAAGGCTGTAAACAGCTGGATTCCATAGATGAGGTGACAATGACAGCCCTTGACATCAAGGCTGCATGCGACTGATTGCAACATGGACTCCACATATACCTGGAATCGGGGCAAACCTTGGCTGACTGGAGTTACACCTGGCATTAGGAGGATGGTTGTGGTGGTTGGAGGTCAGTCATCTCAGCTCCAGGACATCTCTGTCGGAATTCCTCAGGGTAGTGTCCTAGACCCAATCATCATCACGTGCTTCATCAATGGCCTTCCCTCTAGCATAAGGTCAGAGGTGGAGATGTTCACTGACGACTGTACAATGCATGGATTTCTTCCCACAGTGCAAAGACATGCAAGTTGTGTGTACTGGCTGAACTAAATTGCCTATTGTGTCCAGAAATGTGCAGCAAAGTGAATTAGCCATGGGAAATGCAGGGTTATAGGGATAGGGTAGCAGGAGTGTGGGGGGGACATTGGGTGAGATGCTTTTCAGAGCATCGATGCTGACTCCACAGGCCAAATAGCCTGTTTCCACACTGTAGGGATTCTATGATTCTATGGTCAAATACAACAACATCTGGATAACATATAGGCCTAGGCTGAATAGTGGGAAGTAACAGTTGTGCCACACAAATGTCAAGCAATGACCAGTTCTAATTAGAGACAATAGGTGGTGCAGGCTCAAAGGGCCAAATGGCCTACTCTTGCACCTATTGTCTATTGTCTAACATCACGCATTGAAATGCAATTTCACTCCCATCACTGAAACCCCACTAACACCACCCTGGGGGGTTACCATTGACCAGAAACTTAACTGGACTCACCACATAAAGACAGTGGCTACAAGAGCAGGTCAGAGGCTAGGAATACCACAGTAGAACTCATCTCCTAGCTCGCCAAAGTCTGTCCACCACCTACCAAGTCATAAGTCAGGAATGTGAAGGCATACTTCCCATTTGCCAGGATGGGTGTAGCTCCAAAAACAATCAAGAAGTTTGATATCATCAAAGACAAAGCAGCCTGTTTGACTGGCATCATAACAACACCATCCACCACGGTGTATCATCTTCAAGATACACTGCATAAAATCACCAAAGATCCTTAAATAGCACCTTTCGAACCCACGACCACTTACATCTAAGGACAAGAGCAGCAGATGCATGGGAACACCACCACCTGCAAGTTCCCTTCCAAGCCACTCACCATCCTGATTTAGAAATATATTGCCATCCCTTCACTGTTGCTTGGTTAAATTCCTGGAATTATCTCCCTAAGGGTCTCCCTATAGATGGACTGCAGCAGTTCAAGAAGGCAACTCACCACCACCTTTTCAAGGGCAGCTAGGGATCAGCAATAAACGCCTGCCCAGCCAGTGATACCCATGTCTCACAAGTGAATAAATTAAAAGAATAGAATACATCACCAACCACTTTTCATTGACATGTTGCAGGTGCAAAGGTTAACCAAACTTGTGAAACACTTTTTATTTGAGACATTGGGTACATACATTTGCAAAGACTACCTGAAGAGGACAGCATCCAGTTACAAACCAGAGATTTGGGAGAAATCACTTCTTAAAACAAGCAGCTTCTCTTGCTTACTAATCTATGCAAGTAGCACTGTTCAGTACAGTGGCAAGATGGTTTTTGGACAATAATACACATTTGTGAGTTCACATTCCAGCTGCTTAAATTCAGTTAGCAAATAAACCTGGAATTTAAAAAGTATTGGTTACCACATAACTATCAAACTGCTGTCAGATTCACAAATATCCTTTAAATGTGGAAATCTTAGCTAGTCTGATTTCTATGTGACTCCAAATCCACAATAATGTAATGCATACTTAACTGCCTTCTGAACTGACCAAGCAAGTCACTCAAACAACAATGATTGCGTATATAACTGGAAAGGTCACCCAATAGCAATTAATCTACGCATTGTATTTAGATGGAATAAATACACAAACAGAGAAAAGATTTTCGCACTAAAAGTGGGGACAAGGACAACTGTTCTGACAGTTATTTTCATAGAATCCCAACTTTCCGTCAATGCCCCAACATCTTGCATCACTCTCCTTACACATGTCTTTTCCCACATGCCTGGAGGCTCGCCAGAGATGACAGGACAGTGGTGTACACAGTCAGGAGACAGTAATTCTGAGATTTCTCAACAGAACCTAATAATTATCATAGGATTTGGACAGATAAAGCTCACACTGATTAACACCTATTGCCCTCCCCACACTGATAAATCAGTCCTCCAACCATGCAGAATTCCTCTAGGAAGTGCACAATGACTAATGAGTCGGGCAAATTATTTCCTTGACATCAATCAAGCGAAAGCGAGGATTTCAAATGCTGGAGATTAGAGTAAAGAGTGTGATGCTGGAAAAGTTAAGCAAGTCAGGCAGCATCCGAGGAGCAGGAAAATCAACATTTCGGGCAAAGGGTCCTTCCTGGTAAAGTGCTTTCGCCCAAAAGGTCCTCAGATGCCGCTCGACCCGCTATGCCCCTCCGGCACTACACCCTCGAGTTCAACATCTATCAAGCACACAGTGCCTCAGTATTGCCACTGCTGACCAGGTTGGGAGAGTTCTGAAGAACATAATTGCTGAAAGGGGTTATCATAACAGACAGAGAATCAATACCGGGAAAAATGCTAAAGTGACCTCATCCTTATAATCCATTCCATGCAGATGGATCTGTCCAATGACAGTATTGCTAGGATTCAAGCACTGCCTCTTGACTGCACAGTCTTTGTGGAAATTAACTCCCATCTTCAAACTGAGGACATCCCCTTTCATGTTGTGTAGCATAAACATTGTGCTAAACAGATCAATAGAAGAGACTAGATAAAGAACAGATTTAGCAGCTCCAAATGGGATATACATGAGGTGCTCCAAGCATCAGCAACAGCAGAAACCATATGCCACCACAATATGTAATTTGGTGGCCAAGCAAATCTTCACTTCAGTAAAGCCTTTGATAAGGTTCCACATGGTAGGCTGGTGGAGAAAATGCAGAGGCATCGGACTGAGGGTGATTTAGCAGTTTGGATTAGAAACTGGCTTTTTGAAAGGAGGCAGTGAGTGGTGACTGATGGAAAATATTCAGCCTGGAGTCTGGTTATTACTGGTGTGCCACAAGGATCTGTTTTGGGACCACTGCTGTTTGCCATTTTTATAAATGACATGGATGCAGGCATAGGTGGATGGTTAGTAAATTTGCAGATGACACTAAAATCAGTGGAGTGGTGGACAGTGTGGAAGAATGTTACAAATTGCAGGGGGACTTGGATAAACTGCAGAATTGGGCTGAGAGGTGGCAAATGGAGTTCAATGCAGCTAAATGTGAGGGGATTCACTTTGGGAAGAATAACAGGAAGGCAGAATACTGGGTCAATGGAAAATTCTTGGTAGTGTGGATATGCAGAGGGATCTTGGCGTCCATGTACATAGATCCCTGAAAATTGCCACCCAGGTTGATAATGCTGTTCAGTAGGCAGACAGTGTGTTAGGTTTCGTTGATGGAAGGATTGAGTTCCGGAGCCGTAATGTTATGCTGCAACTATACAAAACGCTAGAGTGACTGCACTTGGAATATAGAGTACAGTTCTGGTCGCCCTGTTACAGGAAGGATGTGGAAGCATTGGAAAAGGTGCAGACAAGATTTACCAGAATGTTGCCTTGTCTGGAGGGAGGTTCTTATGAGGAAAGACTAAGAGACTTGGGTCGGTTCTCATCGGAAAGAAGAAGGCTAAGAGGGGATTTGATAGAGCCATACAAGATGACCAGAGGATTAGATAGGGTAGACAGTGAAAATCTTTTTCCTAGGATGATGATGTCAGCTTGTATGAGGGGGTATAACTACAAATTGAGGGGTAATAGATTTAAGACAGAAGTCAGAGGCAGGTTCTTTATTCAGAGAGTGGTAAGGGCGTGGAATGCCCTTCCTGCCAATGTAGTTAATTCAATCACATTAGAGAGATTCAAACAATCCTTGAATAAGCACATGGATGATAATGGATAGTGTAGGGAGATGAATTCACAGGTCGACACAACATTGAGGGCCGAAGGGCCTGTTCTGCGCTGTATTGTTCTATGTACACTTCACCATTGACATCAAACCTTTGATAAGGTTCCACATGAGAAATGTATAAGGAACAGCACCATCTAAAAATGAGATACCAATCTGGTGAAACTTAGACAGAGGCAAGTGATTTCCATGACTAAATAACCAATCAAAGCTGTTTTATAGTTACATCTAATTGCAACTGATGGTGGACAATAAAACAGCTAACTTAAGGAGATGGCTCAATGAATGATTCTATGATGATGCAGACCAATATCTAAGTGCAAAAGACAAAGGTGAGGAATTCTAATTAACTTTCACAACAGTGCAATGTACCCACTCAGAATGCAGTTATGCAGCAGCATCCAAAGGTACTTGCAGGCTTATTTGAGGATAAACAACACATACATATGATTACATAAAAAGCGACAAACATGCAACTACAATTTTAAATGGAACATTAACCAATAGATGATCCATTTTAGCCTCCTCTGAAGGAACCCAGCATCAGATACCAGTTTTCAGCAAATTCAGTTTGGTTTGAGATACCAAAATATGGCCAAGCATGCTCTAAACAGCAAAGTCCGAGTTCAACAACACCCCTGTTGTAGAACCCAAGAACTGTGGTGCAGAACTAGCTACACCCTTAGCCAAGCTCTTCCATTTACTGTAACACTGGCACCTATCCCACAAGGTTGAAAACTGTCTGACTGAAATTTGTCCACAACTCCTGTACAGCCAATGATCAGCCTTCAGTCTCCTCTCAATGATCAGAAAACTGAGAAAAATTGCTACAGGACAGCTACAAACAGATGCTCAGTTCAGGTCTGCCAAGATCACTTGTCTCCAAACTTCATTTCAGCATTGGTTCTGTTCTGAGGTTGAAGATGTGTACTGTACCTTAAGAGAGTGTGAATGTTGTCCTGAACTGAGAGATTACAAGCACCTCTGTATATGACTGGATAGCTGTCCCAGAGTGTACTGGAAAATTGAAAATATGTAAATTTTGGCTGTAAAATGGATACCTGAATTTTGGTTGCTGTTTTGACAACAATCCAAATTTAACCAGTTTAAATTATGCCCCAGCACACTAAAACCTAATCGACTTTGAATTTATTATTTTGCCAACATCAAACCAATGAGTCAATCCGATGTTGGGGACGTATAAAATGCAGACCTTTTGAAAATTGGTCAGAGAGCAACTGCCATCAAGACAGAAATGCACAGAGAGCTAATATCTTGCTCTCCAACAAATTAGGAAACACTCTCTGTCATATCTTTTCATATAGAGGTGTTAAATGGTTAATTTGTTATGCTGACATGCAAGAAACTGGATGTCAGGGGAGGGGTGTGTTTTTCAGTCTTGCAGACAGGATGTGACAATCTAATCATATTTTGTAAATGCTACAGTTTGAAGGAATAACCTGATCTCACACTGTTTTAAGGAATAATCTCAACATATTGTTTCCGGAAATAATCTAATCGATCTACATTGTTTTTGGGTGGCATGTGACTATGGGGGAGTGACAGGGGATTGTGTCTTGTGTGCATGATTGACTGTGATGTAAAACCCTGTATAAAGGGAGAATGGTTCCCTTGATCAGAAAGCCTCGTTTGACGTGTTCCACAAGCATCGTGAAGAGTGTTAAATCATCTTCCAAAAGCATGTACTTGCTGAAATAAACTGTGGCAGCTCACAGACGTTGGCGTAGTACAGTTGCATCAAGCGTGTAGGAATCTCAAGAAGGGAACCTAACAATTTGAAACATACTTACAGTAAAAAGAAAGACAATGACGCAGGGAGATCATCAGCTGGAAGAAGAAAGATACAGAAGATGACAGCAGCTGTGCGGTTTTGAAATTAAGTTGATGTAATTTTAATAAGTGTCTTATTGGAACAGCATATTGTTATAAATGTGGAGGCAGATAATAAGCAGTTAAGAGAAAGGGGGGCTTAGAATTGTGAATAGTTGTTTAATATTCATTTTTACACTTAAAAAATAAATTGATGTTATTTTCTTTAAATAATGGAATTTCTGAGTTCTCTGCCACTCATTTTAACAGGTTACAAGGCGAGGTTAGCTTTTCTGGGTGTTTGGTTTAATTAACAGAGAGGTTCAGTGAACAGAAGAAGGACACCCAGATCATTTGGACCTCAATATTTCCGAATTCATCACCATTTAAATACTCCCCTGCCTTCTATCTTTCCTACTAAAATTGATAGCAGCACACTTATCCACTCACTCAACTTGTCTAAATCACCACGAAGCCTCTTTACATCCTCCATACCATTCACAATACCACTATACCATCAACGGTGGAAGTATTGCACTTGACTTCCTTATGCATCTCTTTTACTGCAGAGGAGAAAAACAGCATTCTGGAAATAATTGTGATTCGGAATCTGAAAGGGAGTGAGGAACGAAAACAATTTAAATCACCAAAGAAACAAAAGTTTAAAATAAAGAGTGCTGACAAAACCTTTAGCATTAAAATCTGACAAGTTCCCTGGCCCTGATGGACTTCATCCTGGTTGTAAAAGACAGCACATGTGAAGACATTAGATGGATTAGTATTAATTTTCCAGAATTCCCTGGATTCTGGAAAAGATTAGAAGATATCAAAGAGAAAGAGGTACTATAGACCAATTAGCCTAACATCTGTCATAGGGACCGCAATCTATTATTCAGGAATATAGAAGTGGTTGGCTAAAAGGAAGCAAAGGGTGGACATAAAAAGATAATTTTTGAGATGGCAAGATGTAATCAGTGATGTGCCACGAAGATCACAATCTATATATACAATATGAATGAAGGGACCAAATGTAGATATTTTTAATATCAACCTGCTCAGACATGCTGTGACATATCTCAACTCGGACTTGAACTGGGTCTCCTGGCTCAGAGATAGAGACACTACCACTGCATTACACAAGTCCTAGTGACCAAATCAGTGGTTGTTAAATTTATGGGTGAGAAAAAGAAAAGTTGTGAAGTGGATGTAAAGACTCTATAAGAGGATATAGATAGATCAAGTGAGTAGGCAGAACTTAATACTAAAGAGAATGATAATGTGGGAAAATGTGAACTTGTCCAGTTTTACAAGACGCAGCACATTAGTTAAATAGGGAAAAATGGAAGAACTCCAAGACACAGAGAGAAATTCACAGAGTCCTGGCACATAATCACAAATAGTTCATACAGAGGCACAGTCATCTACAACAAGCTTTCTTGGACTCTTCATGTAGATGCACTGGTTACAAAGGCCCAACAACGTCTCTTCTTCCTCAGGCAGCTGAGGAAATTTGGCATGACAGCAAATACCCTTGCCAACTTTTACAGGTGCCATCGAGAGCATTCTGTTTGGATGTATCACTACCTGGTATGGCAACTGTACCATTCAAGATCAGAGATGGTTACAGAGAGTGGTAGAACTCAGCCCGAACAATCACAAAGGCCAACCTCCCAGCTATAGAATCCAGCTACCAGGCCCGCTGTTAAGGAAAGGCCGCCAGTATTCTTAAAAATCCATCCTACCCTGGCAATGTTTCTCTACAACTTCTTCCATAGGGAAAAACATACAGAACCCTGAACACATGCACCAGCCCGTTTTGCAACAGTTTCTACCCTCCTGTTGTTAGAATACTGAATGGACTCACAAACTCTTAACATTCGCCTGTATCTGTGTTTTTGTTTTTGCCGCTGTTTACCTTTATTATCTATGCTACTTAACTATGTGAACTGCCTGTATTGCTCACAAGACAAAGCTTTTCACTGTGCCTCGATACACGTGACAATAAATTCAATTCAGTAAGTAATTAGGAAGGTAAATAGATTGTTGCTGTTTATTTCAAGGGGAATGGAATATAAAAATAAGGATGTATTGCCACAATTATATAGGATGTCGGTGAAGCCACATCTCAAGTACTGCATTCAGTTCAGGTCTTCCTATTTAACAGAAGATGTAAATGCATAAGAAGCAGTTCAGAGAAGGTTAACTCAACTGACATGTGCTGGGGGAGTGGGTTGATCAAACAGAGAGGATTTAAAGGACAGTTTAAAGGAGGAGAGAGGTGTGCACAGGGGTTTAGGGAGAGAATTCCAGAATTTAAATAACTGAAGTTATAGCCATCCATGGTGGAGCAACTTCAATCAGGACTGTCAAGAGCAAAGTTTTTTTGGAAGCACAGAGGGGTGTTGTCTGGGACTCAAGGAGATTACAAAGTTTGGGAAGGCCAAGGTCTAGATGAATTTGAAAACTAGAATGAGAAAATTAACATGGAGCTGCTGCTTGACCAGAAAGAAGTCAACGTAAATCAGCAAGAACAAAGGTGATGGATGAACTTAATGTAACATTGAGTCATACAGCATGGCAAAAAGACACCTCGGTCCAACTAGTCCACGCTGACCAAGTTTCCCAAACTAAACTAGTCCCACCTGTCTGCCCTTATCCGTCCAAACCTTGCCTATTCATGTATTTATCCAAATGTCTATTAAACACTGTAATTGTACCTGCATCTATCACTTCCTCTTGCTCTTCATTTCACATACTAACCACTCTTTGTAAAAAAAAAAGCTGCCTCTCATGTACTTTTTAAATTATTCTCCTTTCAGCTTAAAAATATACCCTATGGTTTTGAACTCCCCCAACTTACAGAAAAAACTTCATTTATGCCCTCCATGACTTTGTAAATCTCTGTGAGACCACCTTTCAAAGTCCTACATCTCAGTGAAGGAAGTCCCAGTCGATCCAGCCTCTCCTTATAACTCAAGTCCTCCATTCCTGGCAATATCCTGGTAAATCTTTTCTGAGCCCCCTCCAGTTTAATAAAATCTTTCCTATAACAGGGTGACTAGAACTACACACAGTACTCCAGAAGAGGTCTCACCAATGTCCTGTACAAACTCAACATAACATCCCAACTCCTGTACCCAAAGGTCTGAGTAATGAAGGCAAACGTGCTAAATGCCTTCTTAATAATCTACTTGTGCTACAAATTCCAAAGAATTATGTATCTGAACCCATCTGTTTCTCTTCTACTACATTACCCAGGACCCTGTCCTTCTTTGTGACTTCAAAACAAAGCAAACCTCCTCTAGTCAGTTCTGTTGAGCACTGCTTGCTGGAATATCATGAAACAAAGTAAATTAAAGAAATTTGTGTCTATCACACTAACGAATAAATGCAGTGAAAAGAACATTGTTCAGCCTGCAGCCTTGTTATCCCCATGAAATTAAACATTATAAACAGTATTGAAAAAAATAGAACATGGTATCCCTCACGCAAATTTCACAGTGACTATTTTTGAAGACTGCTGCTCTATTTCTACATTACCACAGTTCAAGTATTTTGGCATCAAGAAGCTTTTCTTTTGTTTCCTCCCATTATGAAGATCTGAAGTTTCATTCAGTTTACTCTGTTCCATTATTCTAACTAGTGTAAAGTTCAAATACTCAATGGACTGAATATATTCAAATTGGACACCATTCAAAAATAAAGTCGCCACTTGGGACAACTTGGGGAAAGCAATTTTAAAAATGTGAAGTGACCTCCTATGGCATACCTCACAACAATTTGGAATAAGTTCCAATTTTTAGACCCAATGAATAAGCCAAGCTCTGTTTTCTGGTACCTGGGATTGTTACTAATATTTTGGTGAAAGATAGTCCTCTGGTTTTAATAGCACTGGAAACAATTTGTCTGGAATTTGGCACCAGTAGAAGGTTGGTGACCTTTTGGGCGGTTACCTGGTGCTGCTATTAAATGTCGCATAAGCAACAGAAGGCTATGCTACACAAATCACTTGCATTATACTAGGAACATTTAAAATCTAACATTTTATTAATTACCTTTCATCTTTCTAAATAAAAAGAATACTGGAAAAGCTGAATCTACAACATAATCAGAGTGTTACATCTGCACACACTTTCTGCCGTGTTTATTTAGTTTGCTTCTTTGGCTCATTCAAACTAAACTGCAGAGAATCTTGCATTTCTAACCTACTCACCCCGCTACTCTGCTTTCCAAATTGCTGTAAGTTTTGATTTTTAACAATAGCTTTTGACACTTTTATAAAACAATCCAATTTTCTCAGTATAGAACAGAAAATTTTAAAATGAAAAGTGAACAATGCCTACACACTCTGCCAAAAGATCCACAGACTCTAATCTCACTTCATCTGATCTGACAGCACAATAGAAGATCAGCTAATGCAGTATAATTATGTTTGAAATGTATGAGAAAAACAAAAATCAGTCAAATCAACAGTAGCCATAAATCAAATTGCAGCTTAACATGCCTGGGTGCAGACACAATTATAATCAAGACTTACCAACATCTCCATACACATAAAGGCCTTTTGGAGGTATAGATCTTTCAAAAAACTGCAAACACAACACAAGGAACAGACATTTTCAGTGGTCGTTAAGCAAAATGAAAAGCACTGTACATATTTTCCACTTTTTAAAATGTTATTCTGCTCTCAATTGATTGTTTCATTGGGAGCTAACCATTGAGATAAGGACATGAAAACACAAGAGGGGTATGTATGCAATAGATGCACATATACAGCAAAGATAAGCCTGAGATACAAAACTGCAAGGTGGACCTCAAGCACACACAAAATGAAGGACCCCAGAACTGGGAGAGGAGTGGGGAGGGAAGGAGGTCAAGGGTGGGGAGACGAGTTCAAGCAAATGGGACAGATGGGGTTAGTGAAAGAGTCAGGGGACAGGAATGACAAAGCTGTGCAGAAAGAGACCAAAACAGTGTGGGGGGGAGGGGGCGAAAGAGAGAGAGAAAACAGAGAGAGAGGAGAGACAGAGAAAGACACACACACACACACACACACACACACACACACAGTGACAGAGAGGAAAAAAAGAGACAGACAGAAAAACAATGAAAAAAAGTAGACAAACATCTAGGCCAGATGAAATGTATCCCAAGTTGTTGAGTAAGGCAAGGGAGAAACTAACAGGGCTGATGCCAATAGTTTTCAATTCCTCCCTCAGCAGAAGAGAGGTGCTAGAGGACTGGAGGACAAGCAGTGTGGTACCATATTCAAGAAGGGAGCAAGGGATAACCAGGAACATACAGGCACATCAGTCTAGCCTCATTGGTGAGGAAACTATTAGAAGCAATTCTGAGCGACAGAATTAATCTGTATTTGGAGAGGCAGGGATTAATCAAGAACAGTTAGCATTTGTTAAGGGGAGGTCATATCTGACCAACTTCATTGGATTTTTCAACGAGTTGATCAGATGTGCAGAACAAGTCTACTTGCACTTCAGAAATTATTTTTCTAAGGTCCTGCATGGGCCACTGATAACAAAGCTAAAAGTCCATGAGATCCAAAGAAATTTAGCAAATTGGATGAAGTTGTTGAAAAGACACATGGGATACTTGCCTTTATTAGCAAACATACAGAATTTAAGAAGAGGGAGGTTATGCTGGAACGGTATAAAATGTTGATTAGGCCACAGTGAGAGTATTATGCGAAGTTCTGAAATCCATATTATAGGACGAATATGACAGCACTGGAGAGGGTTCAGAGGTGATTTTTCAGTATGTTGCCTGGGCTGCAGAGATTCAGTCATGAAGAGAGATTGGATTGACTGGGGTCATTTTCCTTAGAACAGAGGAGATTGAAAGGATCGAGATGTATAAAATGATGAGGGTCATAGACAGGGAGTAAGAGAGAGCGCAAGCGAGAGAAAACGAGGAAAGTACAGACGGATACGTTCCGCCTTGATTATTAATTTGCAAAGCTCCACAGTAGTCATACAAATTGTCAACAGTTTTTGTGTTATAATGCTCTTCAAAGAGTTCCAGAGACAGGTCAAAAGTGGCAAATAACATTAAAACACATCAGTTTGAATGTCAATTGGCTTTTCCTTTTGATACCAGTGAAGTATACCCCTGCTGGTTAACTTGACATATATTAGTTAAGGCCATATAAAAAGACAGCTCTAAGCAGTACATAAGTCATCTGATTAAACAATTACTTCACACACAATAAAAATGTTCCAACAATAGTAATTTATAATCAAATAACACTATCAATACAGAAAAGTGTTCAAAAGCGCCTGACAGGAGCCTTATTCAATAAAATTGGACACCAGACCACATAAAGAGCCATAAGGCAGATGACAAAAGATGGTCAATGGACTACGTTTTACAGAAAGTATCAGAAGAGAAAAAAAGACAGACAAATGAAGGGTTCATGAAGGGATTGCACTGACCAGGGCCTTAGTAGCTGCTGAAAGCATTGCCACCAACAGTAGAGTTATTTTAAAATCTCCAGGATATAGAGAAGTACCAAAATTAGTGCAAAATTAACATTTTTCACGAACTATGGTTAGAGAAAGTTACAAAGATAGAGACAAGCAAGACATTTGATGGATTCAAAACCAAGAAAGAAAATTAAAAAATTTATGTGTTCCTAAACCCTAAGCAAATATCAGTCAAAGAGCCCAGTGATGATGGGTGAATGGGACTTGTGTGCATTGAGACACAGAAAGGAGAAATGAAGGACCTGAAGTGTGTAGCAAACAGAGTGTGGGAGCAGTATATTAGGATAGCCAATACAGAGTTGTACAGCATAGAAACAAACCCTTCGGTCCAATTCATCCATGCCTACCATGATTCCAGGTATGGAGGGATATTCTTTTGAGGACTGTTATTACTTGTTATTTATATAAACGATTTGGATGAAAATTTAGGAGGCATAGTTAGTTGGTGTCATGTGATGAACACCAAACTTGGTGGTTATAGCCAAGAGTGAAGAAAGTTATCCAAGATTAAAAAGGGAGCTTGATCAGTTGGGCCAATGGGCTGAAGCGTGGCAGATAGTGCAAACAAGGGCAAAACTTACGTAGTTAATGGCAGAGTCCTGGGTAATGTTGTCAAATGGAGAGACTTAGGGGTTCAGGTACATAGGTGCATCCCAAGTAGACAGGGTAGTCAAGGTGGTATTTAACACACTTGCCTTCATTGCTCACAGCATTGGGTATCAGACTTGAGAAGCATGTTGAGGTTGTACAGGACATTGGTGAGGCCCCCTTTGGAGTAAACATGTACAGTTCTGGTCTGCTATAAGAAGATTATTATTAAATTGGAGAGGGTTCAGAAAGGATTTACCAGGATATTCCTGGGAATGGAGGGTTTGAGCTAGAGTGAAAGGCTGAATAGGCTGGGCTTCTTCCCCCCGGAGGATCGGAGGTTGAGAGGTAACATCATAAAGATTTATAAAATCATGAGGGGCATTGGTAAGGTGAATAGCAAAGCTATTTTCCTTAGGGTGGGGGATTTCAAACTAGGGAGAACATTTTTTAAGATGAGAGAAGACAGACATAAAAGAGATCTGGGGGGCAACATTTTGATACAGAGGATAGTTTGTGTGTGAAATTAACTACCAAAGAAAGTGGTAGATGCAGGTACAGTTATAACATTTAAAAGACATTTGGAAGGTATATGAATAGCAAAGGTTTGGAGGAATATGGACCAAATGCAGGAAAGTGGGACTAGAGTGGTTAAGGAAACTTGGTCGGCATGGACAAATTGAACCAAAGAGTCTGCTTCTGTGCTGTAGCACTCTGTGACTCTATGAGGGGTGGAGTAGCTTCAGTTTGTGCTCAATCGAATTTAGCAGAGCAAGTGGAAGCCTTATTGCAACATAAGATTCTTAAGGCATTTGACATGGTAGATGATTAAAGATTGTTTAGCTTTGTGGGAGAGTTCAGAATCAGAAGGCATAATCTCAGAGTAACAGGCTGCTCACTTTAGACACAGATCAGGAGGAATTTCTTCTCTCAAAAGGGGTGTTAATTTGTGGAATTCTTTACCACAAAGGACTGTCAAGGCTGAGTTGTTAAGTATGTTCAAGGGCTGATAAGGACAGATTTTTAAGCAATAAGGGAATCAAAGATTATGGGGAACAGCAACAAAGTGGAGTTGAAGATTATCATCAGGGATTTTGCCCGAAACGTCGATTTTTCTGCTCCTCGGATGCTGCCTGACCTGCTGTGCTTTTCCAGCACCACTCTGGTTTCCAGCATTTGCAGTGCCCACTTTTGCCTACCTTAATGTCTTACCATGCATCTCACCATCAAGTTTTGGTGTCATTTCTTGGGAACCACCTTGAGACGCTATTACTCTTTTAAAAGTGCCATACAAATGTAAATTGTTCTGGGATCGGGTGAGAGGATTATCAGCAAGGATACCTGTCAAATTCTCTATTTGTCTTCGAATAATACTATCGAATATTTAAACATTGATTAACAGGCAGAACAAAAATCTAATCTGAAAATATTGAAAAACCAGAAAATCCTCACTACTAAAGTGGTATCAATTTACCACGTATTCAAGTTTCGCTCTAGGACTTAAACACACCAGCCACTACCTCAGATGCAAGAATGTTGGCAAATCATATAAAACTGACACACAACAGAATTTATTTTACATGGGAGGGAGATTTTGTAACTTTGAACCTAGTATTATGCTAAATATTTTTATGAAAGTTTATCAGTAAGTTTACTTCAACCAGAAACTCAAAATTAGTTTTTCCTGTCACAAGTTCGAAACATTTGATCTGAGTGAAATTCTGGAAGTGTTCTTTTAATTTACAAGATTAGCAGCAAAACAGTATCAATATTTTTGGAAATGACATACAAATGTAGTGTATATTTCATCAGCTGATACAGTAATTTCTCATTTTCTAGTAGTGTTATCATAAGCTACTTTCTATTTACATATTAATGAGAGTATGAAAGATGCCTATTTCGTTGTCATGATTATTTCCCTGTCATTAAGGTGAAGATGTCATAAATGTTTCACTGATATTGTAATTGAACAATAAGCTCCTAAAGGCTACATACTTGAATTTTCATGGGCTGTCGACACTCTAAATAATCAGTTCCCTGTCACCAACTGTTTCAATTTTCCTTTCTCACTTACCCCGTCTAACAGTAGCATTTTATATTGGAGCATTGACAATCCCTGTGCAGCTGCATAATTTTACAGGTATTACTCGCCAAATGCCCAGTCTTGATATCAGAGTCCAGAGCACACATGCATAGGGTAGAATCTTTGTCTCAAAAAACAAGTGTGGATGGCAGCCTAAAAGCAGAATGTATTTCCCTAAAGGGACAGTTTCCTCATCCAGCTGTGTTATTCTCAGTGCATTGTATATTCACGCGTGGGCAAAACATCAAGTTTTATGGACAGGTGAACAGCAGGTTTTGTCCCCTGCCAGATCCTTCCAGACTCCACATTTAAAAGGCACACGAACAAATGTGCTTCGTCATTTCCTCCAACTCCAAACAGACCCCACCACCAGGGATATATTTCCCTCCCCACCCCCATCAGCGTTCCGGAAAGTCCACTCCCTCCGCGACTCCCTCGTCAGATCCACACCCCCCACCAACCCAACCTCCACTCCTGGCACCTTCCCCTGCAACCGCAAAAAATGCAAAACTTACGCCCACACCTCCCCCCTCACTTCCCTCCAAGGCCCCAAGGGATCCTTCAATATCCATCAGAAATTCACCTGCACCTCCACACACATCATTTACTGCATCTGCTGCACCCGATGTGGCCTCCTATACATTGGGGATACAAGCCGCCTACTTGCAGAATGTTTCAGAAAACACCTCTGGGACACCCGGACCAACCAACCCAACCACCCTGTGGCTGAACACTTTAACTCCCCCTCCCACTCCGCAAGGACATGCAGGTCCTTGGCCTCCTCCATTGCCAGACCATGGCAACACGACGCCTGAGGAAGAGCGACTCATCTTCCGCCTAGGAACCCTCCAACCACAAGGGATGAATGCAGATGTCTCCAGCTTCCTCATTTCCCCTCCCCCCACCTTTTCTCAGTCCCAACCCTCGGACTCAGCACTTCCTTCTTGACCTGCAATCTTCTTCCCAACCTCTCTGCCCCCACCCCCTCTCCAGCCTATCACCCTCACCTTAACCTTCTTCCACCTATCGCATTCCCAACGCCCCTCCCCCAAGTCCCTCCTCCCTACCTTTTATTTAACCTGCTTGGCGCACGTCCCTCATTCCTGAAGAAGGGCTTATGCCCGAAACGTCGATTCTCCTTCTCCTTTGATGCTGCCTGACCTGCTGCGCTTTTCCAGCAACACATTTTTAAGCTCTGATCCCCAGCATCTGCAGTCCTCACTTTCTCCTAGCACTTGATTTCTGCAATCCATCTCTAAACACCCCAGAAGTCAGTGACAAGGCAAAAAGCAGCATCATGGTTCAGCAATGCCTCCTTCAAGGTTCTTTGCTTTAGGGACAACAACAGACCATCTTGACTGACAGAGGCAGCTTAACAGGCATAGCTGCAGAGGTCAGTACCCCTGGATAGTACAAGAAAAACTGACTCCAGTGCCACAGAATGATTTGCTGTGCTCTGCCAGTTTATGTTGCACTGTCTACTCAATGCATCTTGCTCCTAGGAGTCTGAGTTAGCACTATAAATTTGCCATTGCACATGAGACACACAAGACCCTCATCAAATTTCATCATCCTCCGTCATTTAATTGCAGCTACCAATGCACCACACTGGTACTGACTCTCACACATCTTCTAGGATTCAGACTTAAAATATGAAAGAAGTTATACAACACTCAACAGTTCACACATCACCAGCTCACTGATCTTTCTTCACAGCTGGAAGAATATACATATTTGATCAATTTTCATCAAAGACTTGTAAAGGATGAGGACAAAGTCACAAAACATAGCTTTGGAATGAACACCTCAGTTACCTCAGGCAGAACATAATATAATGCTGCATTGATTCACATCAACTCTAGTTCTTTGATGTTACTAAACTCAGAATCCCTAAACTCCTAAGTCCCCGATACGACATTCTTTTTACGAGTAATACACAGAGAATTACAGCTCTGGGGATTGACATCTTACTTTGTTTGTATCAATGCAGACATAGTGCTCAGGTATCCACATCAATGTCTCTTTCTTCTTCTCTCCTTCACAGATGAACGTGCACAAAAAAAGCACAATGTGCATAGATCAGGAGAATATGCCTGACTTGGGCTTCTTTCCCCTTTGGAGAGACAGAGGCCGGCGAGTTGCCAGGACAGAAAGGGGATCATGCATATGTTGAAGAGGAGAATGAGTATCTACAGCCATCAAATGAGAGACACTCCACGCAGCTACTCCCAGCTGCACATCAAGCACCAACCTTTATAAAATCTTGGGTAAGGGTGCTGGCTCCTGGGTCTAACAAACCTTGATGTTTTTCAAAACAGCTTGCAGATCATACACTGAAGCCACGACTGAGAGAAAGGCCTTAAATCCCAGGTCCGTCTCCAAAGCATCTGGCAGAATACCGAGGACGAACAGTCACAGGCCTTAAAGGACGCTCCATCATTGGCCTTCGTCCCCATCCTTCATCAGGACAGCAACGCATACTTCAGTAGACATTCTTGTCAGAGATGATTCAGGGTCACATTCTGATGAGACAGTACTAACATGAACTTAATAGAAAAGAAAGAAATGGGCTAAGGTCTCTGACACTTAGAGGACTGATAGAGACCAGGCACCTATTGAGGCCTTCGAACTTGGCCAGTAATGCACAGACAAGCAGGTGAACATCCATAAAAGGTACCAGAGATCATATGGAGACTGAAGCATATGGCAAAGATGTTTGCCCAAGTTCTGTCTGATGTTGCAACTCTAGCACACAAGTACATGGCTGCCTCCATGGACCTGCTGATGGGTGTGATGAAACCTCATCCAGCAGAACAATCAATAACTACCAGATGTCCTCGGGGACCTTTGCTTCATCTCCTGAATCATGGACATATTCATAGACTGGCTAGGCGAGAGGGAGCTATGTACCCCAACCCCCATTGGATCAGGCAGATGCTATTGCACACCAACAGGGAACAGGATCAGACCTCTTTCTAGCAGAGGCCCAAGCACCTCAGCAGATCAGGCTGAGGAGGTTACAATTACACAAGAGACCCCCAGCAGTCAAAGCAGTCTAAGCCCCCCACCACCATATGATTGACAGAAGGATAAAATAACATTGAATTCACTCTGGTGTCAAGTGGCAACATTCTGTAGCATTATATTTGATATAAATATAACACTTTGTGTGAGAGTCCTGTAATCTCTTCATATCTGTTAAGACTTCAGACTATTTATATTTTCCTTGCAAACTACCTTGAGGAATGTTGACCAGTCTAGCCCCTCAAGCCCTCATGTGCAGTAGTGTAAACAATGCTGAGCCTTTTGTTACTCCTGTCCTCTGGGAGGAACAAAATCTCTGGAAAATGAACACTTAAGTTTGGTGGTTGGGTTTCAGGGCTCAGTCAGCATAGTTATCCAAACCAAGCAATCCTTTAAAAGGCAGGAATATTTTTGTGTAAGTAAAGGTTCAGAGTTCTGAGTTTTCTCATACATTAATGTTAGGTCATTCCCCTCAAATGTAGTCGTTATAAGATTCTTTTGGGCCCATCTGCTTTGTCTCATTACTGCCCAGACTTCTTCAGTATCCTCATTGTCGGGGTGATTCTCCATCAAATTCCCCTTTTACCTCATTTAAGGAAGGCCAATCTCTCTAATTTATAAGATATTTTCTAATCATTGAGCTATGCTGTGCAGGATGCAGCAAATAATCACTAATCTGGAGACTTTGTACAGAGCGTATTTGAGACTTCATATCAAATGACCAAAACAAAGACGCATCTTCAGAAGACCAACTACCTGATCAATGATGGTCCTTACAGATGGACAGGCAGCATTGTTGCACTGTTCAGTGTCAGCCAGAGGGTTGCTCAATGGGTCATTAGTTATATCTTCTGGGAGTATCCCTTGTAACCACAAGCCTGCTCTGAAGATATGGAGAGAGTAAACATTCATGTAATCTGGGAATTGTGTAGAATTGCCAACGTCATGACAGCTCCCTGGACAATGGGTACCCAACTGCAGGAATTGTTGTCTACGGTCACAAATGAGCTGGTCACTGAGGGATTGAAAGCCCTTCCTGTTCTGAAATCTGGCTAGGAGGTTTGTAAGAGTCTCACGGACCTTTGTAGCTGATGGAAATCAGCACGAACTGAATATTTGACCATTCAGGCACCTTGATTCTATGGATTTGCATTTAGCTGAAAAATAAACTGCATTGCTTTCTAGTGAGGGCCATTGGTGAACGCACTTGTTGGCTGTCAATTGGGAGGTGTCGCACATATCCCAACTTGAGGTTTCAAAGGAACCTGTGATTACTAAGTTCAATGCCTCTGTGTGATCTTAAGTGCCACTTCAACAGTGTTTTGTTCCCACTCAGCCCTTTTTCTATAAACCTAGTCTGTTGAGCCTCCTTTTCAGTCAAGGCCAACTTTACATTCCATTTCATTAGTTGAGCCCAGCTTGACTGCCTGATAAAATTTGATGAATCATCCTGTGCGGTTGCCTACCCTAGGCAGGTTTAGGAGTCCAGTCACTCTTCACCTCCTACATTGTGCATTTAACGACAGCAAGCAAAGCTATCTGGATATCATTGAGATTTTCCATGAGTTGGTTAATATAAAAGGCTTCATTTCTCACAATGCAAATGTCTGCTCAAAGAAATGCCTTAGTTAGGAATGAGCCAAGTAATGAAAGAAATTTGTACTGATTGGAGCACAGAACAGATCACATAGGCTAAGAAGATTGTACCAGTGAACTTACTTTCAGGAGTTTAGGGTGTTGAATGGACGTTCAATGCATGCCAATAAATGTAAACAAGGCTCTAGCTGACCTGCTTGCAAGTTCCAAGAACATAATAGCAAAATTCAACCCCCATTGAGAAACTGAGTTTTTTCCTCCCACTTAATTAAACTCCCCTGTGCACCCTTCCAAAGGCTCTGATGGGCTCAGAAGATTCTTCCCATTAATATCATAAGTTGTTAAGTTTGGGAAGCAGACTACAACAGTAATATCTATAGAGCACCTTGAACATGGAAAAACTTTTCAGGGCAAAGAAAATAGTGTTGAGTCCAGGCATCAGACAATTTTAGGAAGGGAGGCAATAAGCATCAAAGAGATGGGTATCAAGGAAAGCCTGAGAACAGTGTTGACCAATTCATTGGCCACAGTGGCCAATGAAAAACCAGATAGGATTCACTGCAATTCTAACTCATATGTAAAGAGTAATAGGCACCATTGAGAGACATATTCACACAGTATATGTATATGCATCCTTAAAAATCGTTCAGTCATTTTAGATTCAAATTATGCAAATAGGGACAGAAAATAAACAGAAAGGCAAATGGAACATTATTCTTTGTATCTTCGTTCGCAGGTATGTCATGCTTTAGCTACACAAAGCTATGCCTAGACCAGACTTGACATATTTTGAGCAATCCGGGCACTCGCAACCTAGCAAAGTTACATTGGCCATGGAGGATTGTAGTGTATGCTCACCAGAATGATATCTGGACCCCAAGGGTTACATTATAAGGAGTGATAATACAAAGAGACTGGAGACAAAAATCAGACAGTTTCAGTGGGGATGTCAAGCTTCCTTGTTATTAATATAATAACAATGCAGAAAAACACAGATGAATAGTGATAGATAAATTAGAAAAAAAGGTGATAGTGTGAGTTACCAAGAGAGGTTTTGAAGAGCTTTAAATGGTAGTGAGGACAAGGTAATGAGGTCTTGGGAGGAGTGTCCAGAAGGTAGCGTCCACATAGCTGACAGCTGCAAAGATCACAGAAAAAGCCTAATCATTTAATCAGTTAAATAGTTTTGACACCAAGTTTTGACAGTGGAATTTATCACTGTATTACAGGCACGAGGTGGACAGGAGAAAAGTAATTGTGTTCTTATCCTCCCTAAAATAAGCAAAGGGAAACCAAAAGATCAAGTAGGCAACTAAACACATCCACAATTAAATATCACTGAATTGTTTCTTTGCAGCTTTTTTAACATACACACCTGCTGACCCCTGGATTTCTGATATCTCCACAGATCTCACCTTTGAGAAGAAATTTTGCTGACCAGGATTGTATCCTTTAAGTGCTTCATGAAGCTTCTGTAAACACTGCACAACCTTTCTCTGGTGGTCATCAGCTTTTAGGTCGCCTAGACTGACCAACAATTCGTAGTGCTCTAAAGGCCCTTCAACACTTGATGCAAAGGCAGAACCTTTCGACTGAAATCCTGTATCAGGTGCAGCATTGTTTGTTGCTGGAAGAGCATAACCTAAAAAGAATTCATAAGCCAAAATTATTACTTGAATCTTTGATTTTGCAGTCACAGCTGAATGAGTGCTTCATATTTTTGAAACTGAGGACAAACCAGTTAGTTTTAAGATTACTCCAGTCAAGTTAATCCAGTCTGCAACACTGAATATCCAGCACAATATAAGCAGATATCTAATGATACTCATTACAATTTCTGGTTTTTAACCATCACTACATTGCCTTCGAAAATTTTTGAACTAAAATATCCAGGGAAAAAAACACAAAACCTTCCGAACGATATGTCACAGTCCAACTTGTCTTCTGTACATCAAATTAGAAGTAAGCCAAGTAATACTGTTTTTTTTTTCTCCCCAGGGCTTGTACTTTTATGTAATTTTTAACATATTAAGATGTCCCAAGGTATTTCACAGGCATATTATGACACAAAATAGGACATCGAGCCACAGAGGCAGGAGCTATATGAAGCAAAGATGAACAAAGTTTGACCAAACATGTAGGTTTTAAGGAGCATCTTCAAGGTGGCAAACAATGTAAACAGACAATGGGATTTAGGGCAAGAATTCCAAAGTTTGGGGCTAGAAGGTAAGGCATGGATACCATGTCTAAAATGGAATGACAGTTTATGGTGGAAACAATGGCTGTAACCTTCCAAATATATAACGGGAGAAAATTTCTGATAAATATGGGATTCAGACAAGGAGCTTGACAAATTAGAGACAGTACAGACATTGAGAATCAATGGTGAGATAAAGCTGAGCATCATAATCGTACATGTGGAGACTGACATTGCATTTTCAAATGACGTTTTAAGCAGAAAAGAAATAGAAGGGGGTCAACAACAGATCCTTGTGGGAGACAGGAATTGACTGCATGTGAGCAGCAAGAGAAGTCATTATTCTGACAAGAATGAGATAAGAATGGAAACATCCAAGTTTAGTCCCACACAGCTAGATGGCAGTGGAGCTGCATTGAGGGAAGTTGGCATGGTTAACCCTTGATAAAAACTGAAGAGAGGCAGAAGATGATAAGGACGGATAGTTTACCTTTGCCATGTAGAATGCATAATGTTGTTTTACTTTGGCAAATGCCATAGTACTGTGAGAGAAACAATTCTGAGGAGGGATACAAAATGGAATTTCAAGCAAAACAGACACGGACTTTGGAAGGCAACAACATATTCATACGACAACTCCGGTCTATAAAAGAGCCCATCACCAAATGCAAAATGTATGAAGCAGAAGGAGGCCATTCAGCGCCAAGAGCATTTCCTGCCATTCAATTAGATCATGGCTGATCTGATGGTAACCACAAATCTTCATTCTTCATCCAAATTCTTGCAATAATCCCCATAAACACACTTGGCAAAAAAAGTAAAATCAAACACAGGGTCTTTCAGAAGAGATGGCAGAAAGAGGGATATTCAGCATGGACCTGCTTCTTTGGGTCCAGCAGCTTCACAACCTAATGCCTGCTTTCAGTGAACAACCAGAATCAAACCAAACCAGAGAAAAGCTGAGCTAGAAGAGCTGGCCACTCCCCTTTCATTGTACAAGTGTTTTCTTTTAAACTTGAAAGCCTTTTGCTTGAGTCAGTGTCTGTAGTTATAATCAAATTGGGTCTAAAACCCTTCAAACCTCGACCTCTTGGAGTCTGTCTGTGTAGGTCCCCTCTGAAAAAACAAACAAAGACAACACAACCTTCAAGGAGCAGCATCATCACAAGGAGCTACAAGGTTTGAGCTACAAGGAGAGGCTGAATAGATTGGGGCTGTTTTCTCTGGAGCTTCGGTGACCTTATAGAGGTTTATAAAATCATGAAGAGCATGGATAAGATAAATTGATCAGGTCTTTTTGCTGCGGTAGGCTGAGTCCAGAACTAGAGGGTATAGGTTTGGGGTGAGAGGGGAAAGATTTAAAGGAGACCTAAGGGGCAACTTTTTCACACAGAAGGTGGTGCATGTATGGAGTGAGCTCGACAGGAAGTAGTGGAGACTGGTACAATTATAACATTTAAAAGACATCTGGATGGGTATGTTAAAATGAAGGGTTTAGACGGATATGGTCCAAGTGCTGGCAAAGGAACTAGATTAATTTAGGATATCTGGTAGGCATGGGTCTGCTTCTGTGTTGTACATCTCTATGACTCTACTTCTACCATATTTTCAGGAAGACAGAGTTCCAAAGGCTCTAAGCCTTCTGAGAGAGAATTTCACCTCATCTCTTTTAGGAGGGGTGGTCCATTCAAAATAAAGATATGTAGTTCTAGATCAGTCCGTAACAGGAAGCGTCCCTTTCATCCCTACCCTGTCAACAGCCCTCAGGAACTTACATTTTTAAAGCAAGTCAGCACTTGCTCTTCTAAATTTCAACAGATATAAGCCTGTTTCTGTCCAACCTGCCCTGATATTAATCCAATAAATCTTCCCTGAACTGTCTCCAACGCATTTATATCTTTCCTTAAATAAAGGTCAGTTAGCTCAGTTGGCCGGTTTTCAATGCACAGTGACACCACCAGTTGGGGTTCAATACCCATAACAGCCGAGGTCACCATGAAGGCCTTTGCCTCTCAATCTCACCCTCAAGTTAAACTCACCACTAGTCATCTCTCTCTCTTGAAATAGAAGGCCTATGATTGTCTGGGATTATGACAACTTTACCTTTAGCATTCTTGATGAACGGCTAATGCCCAAATCATCAATTCTCCTGCTCCTCAGATGCTGCCTGACCTACTGTGCTTTTCTGGTGCCACGCTTTTCTGATCTCCAGCATCTGCAGGCCTCACTTTGTCCTGTCCAATACTATGTACTACTGTAGATGTGGTCTGACCAGTGCCCTGTATAACTGAAAGATAACCTCCCTCCAATATGTGATACCACTCCCATTTACTTTTTGTCCCTGCAAACTAACCTTCCGCAATTCATACACATGGAGACCCAGAACTTCTGTATCTTGGAGCTCTGCAATCCCTCACCATTTTGATAAAATGTGCTGCTTTTTTATTCCTCCAGCCAAAATGAAAATTTCCACAATGTTTTCATATTACATTCTAATAGCTGTGCCTTTTCCCATTCACTTAACCTTATATTTCTCTGTAGCCTGCTTATGACCTCTTCCCAACATAGTTTCCAACCTATCATCAGCAAATTTAGCTAACATACCTTGTCCCCTTCTTCCAAGTCATTTACTTATGACATCAACCGCTGAAGCAGGCTGGGACTTGAACCAAGGTCACGTAGTTCAGAGGTAGGGACACTACCACTGTGCCACAAGAACCCCTTCTTACAGTACCTGGCATTTCCATAGCAGTCTGCCATCCAATTACTAACCAAGGTCTGAGTCCACTTAGCTTGTGAGATCAGACAAGGTCAGGCGTTTTCAGACTATAACTAAATAGTCCGCACATCGATTTATGTGCATACCACTCGTCATATCTTGTCATTCCAAAAAAGACCCATGGATGTCTTCTCTTTGCTTTCAGTTAGATCATAAATCTTCGACTCATGCTTCTGTACTAGTTTACACACCATGAGATTTTATTTTCTGCAACAAGCCTTGATGCGGCACATTGTCAATGCTGGAAATTTAAGTACACTACAACAACAATTTCCCACTGACCACAGCATATTATCGCAAAGAGTTCCAACAGATTGTTCAAATGTGATTTCCCTTTCACAAAACCATGCTGACGGTGCCTGATTACTTTGAACGTACCCAAATGCACTACGATAACCTCTTGGTTAATACTTTCAAACATTGTCCCTATGATTGAAGTTAAGCTAACTGACCTGTAGTTTCCTGGTTCCTGTCTCCCTGTCTTCTTGAACAAAGGAATCACAGACACTACCTTCTAATCTAATGTGACCAAACCTGAAGCAAGGGAATTTTAGAAAACCAAAACCAATGCACCAACTAGCTCATTAGCCACTTCCTTCAAGACCCAGGATGAGGTCCATTTGAATCCAGGCATTTATCAATCTGCAGTTCCATTTCTCTGATGATTATAATTTTCTCATCTTGCATTGCCTGATTTATCACTGCTTCTGGGATATTACATGTATTCTCTACATAAAAGCTGATGCAAAATACAGTCAAGGATTTTATCAAAATATGCAATGTCCTCAGTATATCTGTCTGATGGAATCAGGTTAACAGAAAATATTACCTCGGTTCGTGTACTTAAGACCTATTGCTTGTCTCAAATAAATAAGGATAGCTACAGGAAAATAAAATTACAAACCATCAACCATATAATGCAACAAGCTGAAACCCTAACCCTCTTTTAAACACTGCCACACACACAAACAAAAAAAATGTTTCAATGATGGAGGAAAATGCAACAGCACCAGTCCACAGGATTCAATGAGAAGTTCTTTTTGCTTTCCAAGACCTCTCTACACTAACTCCACTTTCCAGACTTTGGACCCACAGCCTTGAATGTCATGACATTTCAAGTGTTCATCCACATACCTTTTAAAGGACATGAGGTTCCCTTCCAGGCAATGCATTCCAAATTCCCACACTCTGGCGTACAACTTTTGTTCTTCAAATTCCCTCTGAACCTCACACCTTTCATCTTAAAATTATGGCCCCTCACTATTCACTTTTCAACCAATAGGATCTTTTCTACCCTGTCCATGCCCCTCAATCTTATTCATGTCTATACCCCTCAGCCTTATCAGCTCTGAAAAACAATCCGAGCCTATTCAGCCTCTTCTCATAGCTGAAATGCTCCATCCCAGGCAACAGCTTGGTGGCTGCCCCTCCACAGCAATCACATGCTTCTCATAGTGTGGTGACTAGAACTGCACAGTCGAGCCAAAATTTTGTACAGCTCCAACATGGCCTCCCTGCTCTTACAGTCACATGCCACAACTTACAAAGGCAAGTAAATTGGCAGCACCAGTGACTGGGCTGGTCAATTCCTAAAGGCCATGGCTGCTAGAATAAGTCTATGGCTGCTAGAATAAGTCTATGGCAGACAGTGATCAAATCAATGAGCGAGAAAAACAGAGCACTCATCCTCACCAATCTGCCATCACAGATGCATCTGTCCATGATAGTATTGCTAACAATGACCACTGTACTGTCCTTGTGGAGACCAAGTCCCATCTTCACATTGAGGATATCATCCATCATTCTAAATGGGACAAATATTGGACAGATGTAGCAACCAAAGACAGTTTAAAGAACTTTATGAATGCCCTATAGCTGTAGAATTGTACTCAAACAACCACAACCTTGTGATGTGGCATTTCTCCACTCTACCATTACTACCAAGCCAGCGGATCAGCTCTCGTTCAATGAAGAGTGCAATAGGGCATTCCAGGGCAGCAGTAGCCATAGCTAAATCAAGATGTCAACCTGGCGAAGCTAGAAAACAGAACTACTTGCATGCCAAAGAGGATAATTCGCAAATTATACACAAGGAGGAGGGATTCCACAATCAATGGATCAGATCCAAATTCTACAGTCCGCTGTATCCAATCATGAATGATAGTTAGAGAACCTACTGGATGAAAGAGGCCCCATAAATATTAGATTAGATTAGATTCTCTACAGTGTAGAAACAGGCCCTTTGGCCCAACAAGTCCACACCGACCTTCCAAAGAGCAACCCACCCAGATCCATTCCCCTACATTTACCCCTGACTGATGCACCTAACACTATGGGCAATTTAGCATAGCCAATTCACCTAACCTGCACATCTTTGGATTGTGAGAGGAAACCGGAGCACCCGGAGGAAACCCACACAGATATGGAGAGAATGTGCAAACTCTACAAAGACAGTCGCCCAAGGCTGGAATCGAACCTGGGTCCCTGGCGCTGTGAGGGAGCAGTGCTAACCACTGAGCTACCATGCCACCCTAAAAATAGTTGGTGTCTCATCCTGAAAGCATGATTCTTGGCTCTCTAGCCAGATTAGATTCTCTGCAGTATGGAAACAGGCCCTTCGGCTCAACAAGTCCACACCAATCCTCCAAAAAGCAACCCACCCAGACCCATATATTCTTGTCCTAATGATGGGGCCAATCTGTTCCAGAACTTCTACAGCCACTGGCATCTACCCAACAATGTGAAAATTTACCAGGTATGTTCCATACATGAAAAGCTAGACAAACTCAACCTGGCCAGTTACTGCCCCATCCATCTACTCTCAATCAGCAGTAAAGTGATGGAAGGTGTTATCAAGAAAGCTACCAAACAGCATCTGCCTGGTAAACCCAGTTTGGTTCTGCCAGGGCCACTCGGTTCCTGATCTCATTTCATCCTTTGTTCAAACATGGACACAAGAGCTAAACTGATTGAGAGTAAGCTGCCTTTGACATCGAGGCCATATTTGAGCCTGTTTGGCATTAAGCTCGACTGGATTCAATGGGAAATGGGGAAAAGCTTTCTGCTGCTTGAGTCATACAAGCATATAGGAAGATGGTTGTGAGTGTTCAAGGTCAGTCATCTCAATTCCTTAAAAACATAGGAGACTGGAGCAACAGTAGGCCATGTGACCCTTCCAGCCCATTCTGTCGTCCAATATGATCATGGCTGATCATCAAAGCTCAGTAGCATAATTCTGCCCTCCCACATATCCTTTGATCCCTTTAGCCAAAAGAGTGATATCAAGCTCCTTCTTGAAAACACAATGTTTTAGCCTTAATCACTTCCTGCGGTGAAGAATTCCAGAAGTCTCTGGGGTGACAGTGCCCTCAGCCCACCTATCTTCACGACTTTCATCAATGACCTACCCTCCAACATAAAATTAAACACGGGAGTTTGCCAACAATTGCACAATGTTCAACAATATCCAGGCAGCACAGTGGCTCACCGTACCAGGGGCCCAGGAACAGTTATACACTCTGGTGACTATCTCCCAGTGTCTGCTTGAGTTTCCTCCAGATGCTCCAATTTCCACATGTAGTCCAAAGGTGTGCTGGTTTGGTGGATTGGCCATGCTGAATTACCCATATGTACGTTAAATGGATTAGCCATAGGAAATGCAGGGTTACAGGGATAAGGTAGGGGGTTGGGTCTGGGTTGGATTTTCTTCAGAGGGTGATGTGGACTTGATGGACCGAATGGCCTGCTTCGACACTGTAGTGATTCTATGATTCTAAGTGTCCCGTGTTCTTAATTACTTTATTAGCCTGTCCTGCCAACTTCAGCGATTTGTGGACAAATACCCCAAGATCACTGTGCATCTTTGAGCTGACAAACATCCTGCCATACAGTGAGTCTGCCCTCATATAAAATCTGGTTTTATATGTCTCATCGATTGTCACAAGTGAGGTGCTGGAAGACTGGAGGTTGGCTAACGTGCTGCCACTATTTAAGAAAGGTGGTACGGCAAAGTCAGGAAACTATAGTCTGGTGAGCCTGACATCAGTGGTGGGCAAGTTGTTGGAGGGAATCCTGAGGGACAGGATGTACATGTATTTGGAAAGGCAAGGACTGATTAGGGATAGTCAACATGGCTTTGTGCGTGGGAAATCATACCTCACAAACTTGATTGAGTTTTTTGAAGAAGTAACAAAGAGGATTGATGAGGGCAGAGTGACAGATGTGATCTATGTGGACTTCAGTAAGGCATTCGACAAGGTTCCCCATGGGAGACTGGTGAGCAAGGTATATGGAATATGGGGAGAATCTCATGGAATATGGGGAGAACTAGCCATTTGGATACAGAACTGGATCGATGGTAGAAGACCAAGGGTGGTGGTGGAGGGTTTTTTTTTCAGACTGGAGACCTGTAACCAATGGAGTGCCACAACGATCGGTGCTGGGTCCACTACTTTTTGTCATTTATATAAATGATCTGGATGTGAACATAGGAGGTATAGTTAGTAAGTTTGCAGATGTTACCAAAATTGGAGGGGTAGTGAATAACAAAGAAGTTAACCTCAGAATACACCAGGGTCTTGATCAGATGGGCTGAGGAGTGGCATATGGAGTTTAATTTAAGTAAATGCCTGGTGCTGCATTTTGGAAAAGCAAATCAGAGCAAGACTTATACACTTAATGGTAAGGTCCTCGTGAGTGTTGCTAAACAAAGAGACCTTGAAGTGCAGGTTCATGGGTCCTTGAAAGTAGAGTCACAGGTAGCTAAGATAGTGAAGGCGGCGTTTGGTATGCTTTCCTTTACTGTTCAGAGCAGTGAGCATAGGGGTTGGAAGGTCATGTTGCGGCTGTACAGGACAATGGTTAGGAACATTGTGTGCAATTCTGGTCTCCTTCCTATCAGAAAGATTTCGTGAAACTTGAAAGTGTTTAGAAATGATTTACAAGGATGTTGCCAGGGTTGGAAGATTTGAGCTACAGGAGAGGCTGAACAGGCTGGGGCTGTTTTCCCTGGAGTGTCTCTCAAATTCTAATTTTCCCTCCTTCCCAATTTTTTGGTCATTCTTTACGGTTTTGCATTTGTCTTCCTTGTTGCAATGCATTCAGCAAACTCATTCACGACAGCTTTGCCTTCAACACCATAATCCCTACCAGACTAATCTCAAAACTCCAGAGATCTCGTCACCCACAGATCTCAATCAATGGTGATCAACAACAAGCAACTCCTCCATGATAATCCTCAACAACAGCTACTCAAGGACGCATTCTCAGCCTCCTATGTACACTCATGACTGTGTAGCCAAATTCCATACGAATGCTATCCAGAGGATCGTTGACAAAACCACTACTGTAGATGAGATATCAAACAATGACGACTCAGAATACAGGGAGGAGATAGTGTCATGAGAACAATCTCTCCCTCAATGTCAGCATTGACTTTGGGAAGAAAGGAGGGAGACACGCCCCTATCTACATTAACAAAGCTGAGGTGGACAGGATTGAGAGTGTTAAATTCTTTGGAGTGATGATAATCAATAATCTGTCCTGGACCTCCCACACAGATGCGACATTTGAGACAACACCATGCGTCTTCTTCCTCAGGTGGCTTAGGAAATTTGGCATGTCCATAACGACCCTCACCAACTTTTACAGATGCACCATAGAAAGCATTCTATCGAGATGTATTACAGCCTGGTTCAGCAACTGCTCTGCCCAGGACTTAAGAAAGTACAGAAAGTTGTGTGCGCAGCCCAGACCTCATGGAAGTCAACCTCTCATCAATGGATTCCATTTACACCTCTTGCTGCCACGGAAAGGCAGCTAACATCAAAGTCCCCTCCCACCCCAGTACTACCCTCTTCCATCAGGCAGAAGGTACAGAAGCTTGAACACACATACCAACAGGTTCAAGAACTGCTTCTTCCCTGCTCTTATTAGACTGCTGAATGGACATCTCTAACTTCAAATCTAATGTGCATTTTGTTTTGTACCTTGGTAACTTTGTAAACCTCATTCTGTCTAAATGCCCTATGATCTGCCTGTACTGCCTACAAAACAAAACTTTTCACTGTACTTAAGTAGGTGACAATAAATCAAATCAAAAATCAAGTCCTGTGTATTCTGAAGTATCCCCATAAATAGCTGGAACTGGATCTCTATTGATCTATTTTTTAATTTGTCAATTCACTTTAACCGGTCTGCAAACAGATTTTAATAATTTCCCTTATTGAAATTTTGAAAAACTGTCTCAAATCCACTCCTCTCTCCCTCAAACCAAATGTAAAAGTCAATCATATTATGATCACTGCTATCTAATGCATTATTACTGCAAGTTTGTTCATTGTAGTCATAGAGTCTACAGCATGAAAACAGATCCTTCAGTCTAACCAATCCACAGCGACCATGTTCCCAAACTATAATGTGGAGGTGTCAGGGTGGACAAAGTTAAAAAAATCACACAACATCAGGTTATAGTCCAACAGGTTTATTTAAAGGTACTAACTTTTGGAGTGCTCCTCCTTCATCAGGTAGCTGTGCAGCAGGATCATAAGACACAGAATTTATAGCAAAAGATTACAATGCATGACACTATAATCTTCTGCTATAAATTCTGTGTCTTATGATCCTGATCCACAGCTGCCTGATGAAGGAGCAGTGTGACCAAACAAAATGAATCCCACTTGACTGCATTTGGCCCATTTCCCTCCAAACTTTTCCAAATCATGAACTTATCCAAGTACCTTTTAAACTTGTAAATGCACCTGCATCCATTACTTCCTCTGGCAGTTCTTTCTAAACACAAACCACTCTGTGTAAAATAGTTGCCCCTCATGTCCTTTGTAAATCTTTCTCATCTCACCTTAAAAACATGCCTTGTAATTTTGAAGTCCTCCATCCTAGGTCAATCACCTTATCCAAGTCCCTCACGATTTTACACATCTCAATAAAGGTCACCTCTCAACCTCCTGTACTGCAGTGAAAAGAATCCCAGCCAGTCCAGACTATTTTTACATCTCAAACCCTCCATTTTTGCTGAATTCTCTCCAGTTTAACAACATCCTCCCTATAATAGGATGACCAGAAATACACACAGTACTCCTGAAGAGGCCTCACCAATGTACTGTACAACCGCAATAGGACATCCTAACTCCAATACTCAAAGGTCTGAGCAATGAAGGCAATTAATCCTATTTCACTACACAAAAGAAGATCCATCAGACCCTGCTGTCCAGTAGACTCCAGAACAAGCTGTTCTAAGAAACAGTTCCAAAAGCATTCTATGAACTCCTCCTGTAGGTCATCTTTGCCCAGCTAACTTTCCAGTCTAAATGGAGATTCAGATCTCCCATGATTATTGTTGTGCCCTTCCGACAAGCTCTCATTACTACTTCTTTTATAATCTACTGTACTACTTGGATACTGTTGTGGAGCCTGTACACGACTCCCACAAGTTACTTGCTGTCTTTATCACTTTAACCCAAACCACATCTTGCTTTTTGGAAGTTGGGCTGTGCTTCTGTTGTGCTAATGTCATCATTAACAAGCCGAGCCATCACTTGGTTGATTTACCGAGTTTTCTATCCTGGCTAATACAAACATAGAAAATAGAAACAGGAGTCGGCCATTCTGTCCTTCGAGCTATTGGAGATGTGTGAGAAAGAAGGCAATGTAATGAAGTACAGCACTCCAATGGGGTGGGGAGGTGGGGATGGGGGTTGGGGGTTGTGGGGGAGGTGGTGGGGTGTTGTGGTCTCTCTGCAGTAGAAAGGATGAATCCAGATGTCTGTGTTGCCTGCCCAGTGCCAAGGTTCAGGACAGTTCGTGACTGGGGAAGATCCAGTTGTCATTGTCCGCATAGGCAACAATGATATAGGCAGAACAAAGATTTGTCTCTTTGGATTTATCACATCTTCCCAAATTTGATCCCTTGCCCTCAGGATTTTAAACTAAATAGTTTCTGCTTGCCGAGGAACACTGGCCACAACATGGTTCAAGTGGCAACCATTCCATCAATGCAAATCCCACCTTTCCAAATACCAGATGGCCCATGAACCAGAACCCACTCCTCCCACAACCAAGCTTTAAACCAGGTATTAATCTTTACAAGTTAATTTGCTCTATGCTGATTTACCATTCAGAGATTCTGAACTCTGAAATGCTGCTTAATTTGAGGCCTTGCCCTTCATATCAGCTTTGCACAAACTTCTTTGTTCTGCTAAATTATTCCCACATTACCACTATGCCACCAGCTACCCATAAAGTAACTACCTCAGGAAGTCCCACAATGCAACATTGCACTTAAGGAAACACTGCTGTCAATTTGGAAAGCTCCACAAACAACAATGTAATCATGACTATTCAGATAATCTGTCAGAGACTTAATTTGATTGCAGTTTTAATTGTGGTTAGGACACTATTTCTGAGTTCCATGGAATGTCTCACATAACATGAAGGAGCAGAGGGATCTTGTTTAAGGTCTCATGCAAATTATGGTACCTCTGACAGTTTAGCAAAACTTCAGCATGTCAGCCTAGATTGTGCACTTAGTTCTCAAAAGTAGATCTTGAATTCACAGCCTTTTGACTCAAAACTGCACCTCAATACCATCTGCTAGAAGACTCTGTAAAATCACCTTGGAATGCACATTGCCATAGACTAGCAATCTCACTCTAAGAGTAAAGTGGAGGATGCTACTATTTCACACGTAACAGTCTCATTTTGTTGGACTACACATTTGAGTCCAGAATCATCAAAGCCAATTATTATTTCAAATATAGCTATGCTAATGGGGCCTGAGACATAAAGTTAAAATGTGCCTAAAGTAAATGTAAAAACAAATCTAACTCAAAAGGCACTTCCAATTCAAATCATCAGAGCATTTAAAGATTTCAGGCAAAGTTTTTGCACTTCTATGATGCTTAATTCAAAATCACTGGATAATTCACTTTTTTTAAAGCGCTGAAATGGATTAAGTCCTTCAGTGTACATGTTATATTGAATAACCACTTGGAATAATCCTGTAAGTAAACTGCCAGTGTTAAATACTTCAGAGGATGGATGGGGAATGGGGTATTGAAAATGCAGTCAGATACAAGGCTGGACAAGTTGGAGTACCTGAAGAATGAGCTAAAATGGGCTGAATGGCATTTTCTGGTCTGTTAGCATAGCAATTGTTGAACTCTGATGTAATTTGAAATCTGAACCACTTAGAATACATACAGACATACAATTTGTCTGAAACCACAAGTGTTGTAAAAAATTGTTAATCAAAATCCATCAACTACTAATCAATTTTCAAGTAGCTGCAACAGTTCCATTAATCAAGTCAAAAAAATTATTTGGAACCCACAGCCCCATGAATAGATTAGCATCTGAATAGCCTTGACCTTTAGAGTTAATCCTTTAATCCCTTCTCACCTATTTTGAAACATTTCTACAGGAACCTTTCTTTATTTTGCTCCTTTAACGAACATCTGCCCAGTTTCATATTAACTTTCTGCACATTTTTTCACTCATTGCTAATCATTCATTTTTACAAGTCTCCTAATTTAAGATGCCTTCCATTGCCAATACCTTCAAGAAGACGTTCACATAGGCTCCTTTCGAGGGCCCCTTTGTAAATAACAAGGAGTAGTGTGAAGGACTGCCTGATCAGGATGGGTCTACAAAACAAATGTCAGAACTAGCTGGACTCCCAATACTTGGTAAAGAAAGGGAAACAGACTGTTCAACACCCATCCCCCAACACCCATCCCCCACCACCCATATTGCAAACTTTTCACCTGCTATGTTGCATCAGATTGTGCTGTCTGTACCCAACTTCAGTTCAAATTTAACTTGAGAAGATACTCTCCCGCATTTGTGTGATTGCTTTTGCCATTGTAATTTGTTGAACCAGCCACAACTTTTAATGTGCTGAAAAATGTGTTGCCGGAAAAGCGCAACAGGTCAGGCAGCATCCAAGGAGTAGGAGAATCGACGTTTCGGGCATAAGCCCTTCTTCAGGAATGTGTGTGCTACCTGCAGACAGAGGTGCAGGCATAGTTGAATAGAGATAATAGCCAGAAAATGAAAAGGAGAAATTTCGCTGAATAGACCAGTTCCTCACTTGAGCTTTGTTTGAAACAAGTCAAAAGCCTAAAACAGGATAAGAGAAGTACGGACAGAGCTCAACCATTAGGTTAAGCATTCATTTTAAAAGGCATAGCAGTAAAACAAGCAACAAGGATTCATCAGTGACGACATCCCTTGGGAGGATGTAAGAGCTTGCAACCATAGACATTTATAAACGAAAAAAAGAATTAAGATCCATTGGGTTCTGAAAAATACACTGCTGGCATTTGAAGAGTTCTCTCTTCAAGAGGTAATTATGCTTAAGAGCCACTATTACCTTAATATATTTGATTCTGCTCAAGAATGTAAGTAATGAAGGAAAGCATCAACCAAATTCCTTTCCAGTTAAGAGGGGCTGGAAATTTGAAAGGAACTATTTTTGTTGCTGGATGAAATAATGCACCCAGATACTAGAAGCTGTTAGAGTGTCTCTTGAAACTTGCCCCATGGCAGGTAAATGCGTGGTATAGTATTTACAGAAAACAAGGTCTCCAATTTGATCCCAGGACACATGGACTTCAGCCAGGATTATTGTGGGACTGCTGTAATTGTGTCTGGTTTTATTGAATTGGTTTGGGGTGGTGGTTTCGGGTGGGTGGGGGGGGGGGGGGGGGGGGGGGGGGGGGGGGGGAGGGGATGGTGGAGAGAGTTGCAAGAGCTGGGTTTTGTCTCTGAATGCCAACGCTGCAATTCTAGCCCGTAAGCAAGCAGCTATGCAGAATAGACAAGGACAAGGAAACGGTCAGAGAATGACTGCTTGATAAAATACCTCTGGAATTCAGAAAATAAAAAGAGAGAAGCCACCATGAAAACTCACCCAAACACAGCACCATTATTTAAGAATAATTACTCACATGTGCCCCCACCAACCCCGGTCTACCTGCAGCAAGTTTCTTTCAACTTCAGTATGAACCTCAATGGCAAAAGGCCATGAATCCTTGAATCCTGTGGTTCTGAGAGATATATCCGAAAGAATGCATTGTGCTTGTACTCATTAATTTGCAGATCAAGTACCATTTAAATGTGGGACAGAGCATCTCACCAACTACAAACATCTCAAATGGATTTACTTACATTATCAATAGCATTTCTGGGCCTGTCACAATTGTGTGGTTTTTGCACTTGGTATCTTTTCATGTCAAAGTTATGTCCATGAGTAAAACTCATGACCCCTTTTATCTGACGGGTACCCTTTTCTGTAACGTCCTTCGTTAAATGATACTCTCCCAAGAATAATAACAGTAAACATATTTGCAACCAGCCACTTCATACTTGTCCTGGCAGTCAGCCGGCCATGGCAAAAGGCTTTTGAATGTTCGATATCGATGCATTATTTGCACTGCTTTCAATGACAGCTCTCAGGATTCAAAACCTGATCACTGGAGAACCTGCCTTCGTGAGAAGAATCAAAGTCTTATAACAATGTTATTCCATGCCAATGGGCAATCAGAACTTTGTGCCTCACTGTATGTCAACTTGAAACTGCATAAGAAAAGCAAAGGTCCACATAATGACTATCTGAAAGACAAACTTATGAACTATGCAGTCAATAAAACGGTGGTAAACTAAGAACACCAAACAAATTGGATGTAACATTTTAATCGTGTCTAATTACAAACAGCAAGTTTGAAAGTACATAAATTTTGCCTCTTTGCACAAGGGTAAAGACTTAGCTGCCATTCAGGGAAAAAGTGAAACTAAGATGCACTTCTGCACATGGAAGGAGAAAAAGAAAAATCTCACTGTTCTCTCAAGCTATCTAATGAGCAGCATTTCCACAACTTGGGAACCATTCAATGTTTGGTGCGTGATTGAATATAGCTTTAAAAGAGAGCCAGGTTTGAGAAACTATATTATAAATATGGCAAAACGTGGTTGTGGGGAATGCAACTTCAAATGCAGTTTCAATTGCTTTTAAGAATAGTTCTAAAGTGCTAAGAAACAGCCTGTCTAAAAAGAAAGCAGCTTTTACTGCAGCACATCCCACTACTTGATTCAGGCACAGTATACTCTGGTACTTGATTGTAAAAGCATATGGGGACAAACATGCAGTTTTCAACTAATGGAAAAAGACATTCTATGCAAAATTACAACCTGGTCAACAACTGAATCATTACAACCCTAAGGCACTCCTCAAATAGATTGCAGGCTCTCTCAAGATGATGGAGTTTTTTTAGAAAGTTCCAGAGTTCTATGGCTGCAAAGTTTCAATTGCAAATGAAAGGATACATTTGAAAGATCTACCATTGACTGTGGGAGGATTTTTAATTGACTAAGTCTAGAGACACAAGTTACCACAAAATACTCTGAGCAAGTATAAAAGAAAGAATTTGGGATTTATATAGCCCCTTATGTCATTCTCAGTATGTTTCACTACTTTACAAGCCACCTATCATCTTTAAACTGCAACCAACTCATACAGAGCAGAGTAGAAAATGAATAAATCAGATCTTTCAATTCTGCAAAGTGTTGAATGGAGGAGGAAAATTGCTGGTTTGGGGTGGGCGGGGAGAAGGGCTCATCACAATGTTCAGTTTAATGTCTCAATTGAAAAATTGCCTCCTGAACAACAAAAAACCATTCGAATATGGTATGATAAACCAAAAACAGTAAAACATTCGTTGTGCTATGAAACGTGCCTGCGTAACCCCTATAATGTTGCACAAAATCTTAAACAATTAAATGAATTTAAAATAGACTGCATATCAAAACAGAATATCGCGTAAAGTTGATCGATGGACTTTACATGATTGCCCAGCAGCAGGCCAGATAGTTTGGTTATCGGGTGACGGAGTAGGATTTTGTTGAGCAAAATATGAAGTTCTCGCACATGAAAGAAACTCAAGGGCAGCTGGGCAGTTTTCTATCTTCAAGATCTAGGATAGAAAAAGAGAGAGAGAGAGAGAAAGCTCTCACAGAGACAAAGGACCACACAGTTATTATGTGGTCAGCAGAGAGGACTGTGTCCCCTTTCTGTCATCTGCCAAGCAGAATAAGGGAGGGAACACAGTTTCTTGTTGAAGACATGCATCAGTGGGAATCTGGAAGAATCAGCCTGATTGGGCCAGGTGGTAGAAATTTGGATAAGTGGCATTGTTACAATATATTCAGTCCGGGACTTCACCCAAAACTTAGCGTAGTGACATTCAATGGTCAAACATCATAACTCTGCAAAAATGGAGAGAAATGAACCTATCAGAAACTGGGAGTGGGTCTCAACTGTCCAATAAAGACTGAAATCCTGTCAGGGGCATGTTGCTAGGAAGCGTTTGACAGAGCAAAAGTGACAGCAAATCAAGAGATAAATTTAGAAGAAATAAAAATAATAATAGGTCAAAAGCTTTGTGTCCGAACATACGTAACATTTGAAGCAAAACAAATAAACTGATAGCGCAAACAGATATAAATATAACTCGACAGATATTGAAGAGACATGGCTGCAGGATGACAGATTGTGAAACGAATATTGAAAAGTACATGACATTTAAGAAGGAGAAGTATGAGTTGATGAACGTGGGTAGGACAACGAAGACATGAGAATACATGATGAATGGTAGGAATGTAGAAAAAAAAAGCTGAAGATCAGAGAAACCTTGATGTGCATATACACCGATCCCTTAAGATAGATTTAAAATAAAGGGCAGGAGGTTTAGAAGGAATGTGGGGAAAATGTTTTCCAGAGGGTGGTGGAAAGTTGGAACTCACTGTTTGCAAGGATGGTACAAGCAGAAACCCTCATCACATTTAAGTACTCAGATGTACACTTGTGATGCCGAGGCGTACAACAATATATGTATAGTGTTGAAAAGTGGGATTAGACTAATTAGGTGAATGATTGTGACTGGCACAGATTCAATGGGCCAAGGGGCCTTTTCTGTGCTGTAGACCTCTACGACTTTAAGCATAGGAAGCTAGGAAAAGCTAGAGGGGTAGCTCTGCTATTTAATAGTTGCATTAACATTACAGTGAGTGAGGCCTCTTTCGGTCATGGCTGACCATGGGTTACATCCGCATTATTCTACCTTTCTGCTTCCCGAAAGCAGCGTCACTTGTGACTAAAGAGACCAATCCTGGAGAGACAGTCCCGGTCGCAGAGGTCACATCTGTATGTGGTCACTGATCTGCGAGAACTGCTGCATTCCTTCCTTCGTGCCTACTTGCCTGCTGCAGCGCTCATCAGCTTCTATTGTTCTGTTTTGAGGTGTTGGCTTGGGGTGCATCTCCATCTCATGCAGTCAGCTGCAAGCTTTTCCCAGGACTCCATAACGATAACAAGCACCTTAATGTCCCTCATGCAGATGTCCTTGTAGCGTAGCTGAGGATGCCCTGTGGGTCTCTTCCCAGATGCAAGTTCTCCATACAGGATATGCTTTGGGATGTAGCCAACCCCCACGCGGTGGACATGGCCCAGCCAGCATAGCCTCCGCTGCCTCAGCAGACTGTACATGCTGGGAAGGCCAGCGCTAGATAGGACCGCTGCATTGGACACTCTGTCTTGCCATGATATGCCCAGGATACAACGGATAATCCTCAAGTGGAAGGTGTTCAGTCTTCTCTACTATCTGGCATATGTAGTCCACGTTTCACTGCCATACAGCAGTGTGCTTGTGACACAGGCATTGTCGACTGATATTTTTGTCTTCACGGTCAGCTTGGGATTTGTCCAGACACGAGTCGTGAGGTGAACAAGAGTTGAGGCTTCTTTCCCAATCCTCTTGTCGATCTCTGTGTCCAAGGAGAAGTTGTCAGTGATGGTAGAGCCAAGGTACATAAACTGATGGATGACATTGGGTTTGTGGTCGTCAATGGCGATGACCAGTGGAACCTCTGTGTCCAGTCCCAAGACACACTTTTTCTTCAAACTGATAGTCAGCCAGAAATCCTTGTAAGCTTGAGAGAGGCGGTCTATCAGTAACTGAAGCTCCTGCTGGGTGCGTGTTGCAATTGCAGCATCATCGGCATGTCCCTGATGAGTGCCGCAAGTATTTTTGCCTTGTCTCTGAGGCCGGCCAGGTTGAAGAGCCTGCAAAGGTAAATCCCCTCCATGGCAGTGCAAAAGGTATGTTTTAGGAGCATGACAAAAAAACCCAAAGAGAGTGGGACCAAGAACGCAGCCTTTTGATGTCGCTGCGAATGTTGAAGGGCTCAATGAGAGCACGAAGAGTTGCCGTTGAATTGCACTGCCCCCTTCAGGTTACTGTGGAAAGATTCAATCATGCTCAGTTTCAGTGGACAGCCAAATCTTCAGGAGAACCTTGAAAAGGCTGTTCCTGCTGACCAGGTCGAATGCCTCGGTGAGGTCGAGGAAGGCAACATACAGGGGCATTTTCTGTTCTTTGCACTTCTTCTGCAGTTGGCGAAGAGAGAAGATCATGTCTACTTTTGACCTTTTAGCTCGGAAGCCGCACTATAACTCTGGGTATACATGTTCTGCCAGTTTCTGCAGGTGAGTCAAAATGTGCAAAGGCTTTGCCAACAGTGTCGAGAAGAGAGATGCTGCTGTAGTTGTTGCAATCACTTCTCTTGCCCTTGTTCTTATAGAGGGCAGTGATCTTGGCATCCCTCATGGCCTACAGTACAGCTCCTTCTTGCCAGCACGAGCAGAGGACTTCATGTATTGGGAGCAGTAAGCTAGTATCGCAGCACCTGATGAGGTCAGGAGGAATTCCATCATTACCCAGGGCCTTACTTAAGGCCAGGCTGAGCTCTTCTCCTGATGGCTCTGCATCTAGCTCATCCATGGTCAGCAAGCACATGATGGCATCAAATGCTGATGCAGACACTGTGTACTCTCTGGAGTAGAGATCAGAGTAGTGTTCAACCCACCATTCCATTTTGCTGGCCTTCACAGAGTGGGATGATTTCAGAAAACCAAGATATAGAAGTAGTTTGGGTAGTGATGAGAAATGATAAAGCTAATAATTAATTTGTGTTAGTGGTGTACAGACCTCCAGACAAGAACCACAGTGTAGGATAGAATATAAAGAAAGAAATAGTGGCAGGTTTTTGGAAAGGCAGTTAACTCAATGCTGATAAGGTTAATCAAGTTGTCAAAGGTGGAAGGTGGTTGAGATCAAGAGTTGACAGAATGAATTTGGAATAGTTTCTTACAAGAGGGAGAATACCTATCTCCCTCGGGCCAACCAGAAAGCAGTCTCTACTAGACTTGCCCTTGCCCAGCCATATTCCCAAAATGAAGGCACTTCTTGATATCATTGTCCATAATGATTAACCTTTACTTCCATCAGTGGGAGAGAAGAGCAATAATGAGGACAGGAAATCTGAAATAGCAAGAAGTAGCTAAACTAAACTGGAAAATTACATTAAGGGATAGATATGCAGTGGCATACATTTAAAATGATATTTCAGAATACACTGAATAGTTATATTACAAAGAAAAATTCTCACAGAAGGAACTATCGTCCACGGTAAACCAATAAAGTTAAAATGTTAGTATCAAACTATTTACAATCAAATTATTGACTTAGATGCAGGGATAGAAATACTATAGCCAAATGTGCATTGACAAATGGATAAAGATAGGTTAGGTCAGTAGGCCAAAATTCGCAACTTTTAACGTGCATAAGTGGGAGGCTATCCAGTCTGGTCAGAGGAACATAAAGGCAACTTATTGTCCAAATGGAGAGAAACTTCAGAGTGTTTCAATGCAGAGGTATCTGGGTATCTTTTTGCATGAATCGTAGAAAACTTGTATGTAGGTACTAAGGAAGACAAATGGAATTTTGGCATTCACTGCTAAAGAAATAAAGAATAAAAGGAGGGAAGTGGTGCTGCAATTGTACTAGGAATTAGTGAGATCGCACCTTGAGTATTGTATGCACTTTTGGTCCCCCTACTCGAGGAGGGATGTGGTTGGAATGGACCAGATTCAGACGATATTCACGAGATTGACTTCAGAGATTGTGGGCGAGGGGTTGATAAAGAGTGGACCTGGAAAAAGCACAACAGGTCAAGCAGCATCAGAGAAGAAGGGGAACTGACATTTCAGGTCAGAATTTTTGGGTTTGTCTTATAAAGAGGGATTGAGCAGTTTAGGCCTGTACTCTCTAAAGTTTAGAAGAATGACAGAAGATCTAATTAAGATGTACTAGTTACTAAAGATATTGACAAAGTAGACAAATAAAAGAAGTTTCTTCAAGAGGGATATGGGTCCTGTAAGGGCAAATGGCACTACAGTAATTTAGGATAAATGGTCAGCATGGACAGTTGGACTGAAGAGTTTGCTTCTGTGCTGTACATCTCTATGACTCAATGTGTGGCAATCCAGAATGAGGGGTCATAGTTAAGGGATAGCAGATTATAGACAAAGATCAGGCAAAAATACTTCTCTCAAAGGTCATGAATCTGTAGAATTCACTACCCCAGAGTGAGTGGATATTGGATCATTGAGTATATTTAAGGAAGAGATAGATAAACTGTTAACTAGTGATGGGTTGAAGAGCTATAGACATTGGGCAGGCAAGTGGTTGAGGTGGAGATGAGATCAGCCATGATTGTATCAAGTGCCTGTTCCTAGTTCTTATGCTCTAAAAGAAAAAGCAGTTGCACAAAGATGGTTGGCAGGCCAGAAGAATGGACAGAATGAATTTTTTTAAATGACTAAAAAAAAATTAAAAGAAGAAAAGAATTAGAGGACAAGAAAAAGCTAGCTAGGAATAAAATAAATTCTCTATAGATAATTTTTAAAAATGTACAAAATAAATGTTAATCCTACAGAAAACAAGTGAGAGTTAATAAAGAGATGACAGATGAATTGAAATGGTATTCTGCATTGGTCTTCACTGTAAAAGAGACAAGTAGCATCGTTATAAATCGTTGTAAATCAGGAAATGGAAGGGAGGAAGAAACTCAAGAAAATTACAATCATCGGGGAAGGAGCCATCATCCACAGTCAGCTGAAAAAGGTTAAAAAGACATTACTGAACTTAAATAAAAAGAATATAGTTGTGCAAACTCTGGTTGCTGGGTGGGTTATGGGTGGCAAATTGCTGGAACATGGGGTGGGAAGTTAGAGAGTCCTAATGGAAATCATCTTAAGGTCTGAAAAGAAGTGACCAGTGAACTTGTTGATAGCTGGTTTTAAATTTTCCAAAATTCTCAGGAAGTGGGATGATTCTTTTGTATTGAAATGTAGTTTGTATGTTTAGAAAGGGAAGGAGAAGGAAAGCAGGAAACTACAGATAAGTTAATACCTGTCAAAGTGGAGATGTTAATAGCGCTTGCTAAAGAGGTTAAAGCAGGGCTTTTAGAAACATTCAAGGTAACAGGGACAGTCAACATGGCCTTATGAAAGGGAAATCATATTTGACCAATCTATTCCACTTCTTTAAGGAAATAATGCATTTTGCTGCAGATAAAGGATGGGAGAACTGTACTGAAGAATTCCTGAATGTGCCATCTCAAAGTTTACTGCAGACGATAACAGCTTATGGTTTAAGGGTTAACATATTGGTAAAGATAGAAGATTGGTTAGGTAACAAGAAGCACAATAAGCCTAAGTCAGTCTTTTTCTGGTCAGCAAAATTAAATGAGTAGTGTGTCAGAGGATCAATGCTAGGATCTCAACTTTTTATTATTTATATCAATGACTTTGATGAAGGGATAGAAGATATGTTTAAACAAAGATACGTAACAAATTAAGCTGGGAAGAGGATGAGAAAGGCTGCAAAATAAAAGGAGAATATACAAGTGGATAAATGTCTGAGCCCAGATCTAGTGTATCCCAGAATGACGAGAGAGTAAAGGAGGATAAAATGAGACCCCTTGCAGTATTATTTGCATCATCTATAATTATGGGTGAAGTGCCTGATAACTGGAGGGTGGCTAATATTGTACTTTAGTTTCATAAAGGTTGTAAGGAGAAACTGGGGAACTATGACTGGAGAGTCTGACTTCAGTTGTGGATAAATTGTTGGAGGTAATGTTATGAAGGTTTCGGTGTATACTGTACCTTTAAGAGGGAGGAAGCTAGCAAGAACTGACTGAAAGTACAGAGTGTGCTGAACAATTTAAGAATGCAACATTTGGTTTAAACAAAAACAAATTCAAATTTAGCCAGTTTAAATTATGCCCCAGATACCAAAATCCAATCAAATATGAATTTTACTGTTTGGGATGACATCAAACCAATGAAATGATCCGATCTTTTGGGGTACAAAACTAGACATTTTGTACAGTTACGAGAAGAACTGCAAAGAGCACCAACAAGTACAGACTTCTGGTTGAATAGCTCTCTGAAAGGTACCTACCCATAAGAAAAATTGTGCAGTAGAAGACCAAAGAAAAGACGACACAGGAAAATACAAAGGAGGATCGTTTTGAAATGTGATGGTTTTTCCTGTAAATCTTAATTGGGTTTTCTTTAAATTAGACCAGTATTGTAGAGTGGGAGGTAAAAGATCTGTTTAAGAGAAAGGAGTTGTAAATAGTTGCTGTTTTAATGTTCTCTACTGGACTTAGAATAAAATTGTTAAATTGTTATCTTAAATAGTGACCTCTGGAACAGCTCTTTGCCTCTCTAAATTTAACAGATTACGGCGCAAGATGAACTTCTTTATGTGTCAGGTTTAAATTAGCAGAGGACTTATGCTCGAAACGTCGATTCTCCTGCTCCTCGGATGCTGCCTGGCCTGCTGTGTTTTTCCAGCACCACATTTTTTCAACTCTGGTACTCCAGCATCTGCAGTCCTCACTTTCACCTAATAAGTAAAGTTAGGTCACATGGGATTCAGCATGGTTTGTCAACTGGATACATAACTGGCTAAGTGGTAGGAGACAGCGTGGTGGAGGAAGGTTATTTTCCATACTGGAGACCTGTTACCAGTGGTGTTCCACAAAGATCTGTTCTGGGTCCACTTCTGTTTGTCATTTATATAAATGATTTGGATGAGAATATAGAAGGCAGGGTTGGTAAGTTTGCTGACGACACCAAAATTGGTGGCATAGTAGACAGCGAAGAAGGTTTTCTAAGATTACAAAGGGACCTTGATCAAATGGGTCAATGGGCTGAAAAAATAGCAAAGGAGTTCAATTTGGATAAATGAGAGGTAATCCATTTTGGTACAACAAATAAGGGTAGGGCTTATACAATTAACGATAGGACCTTGGGTAGTGCTGTAGAATAGAGGGAACTAGGGATGCAGGTACATAATTCTTTGACGTTTACATCACATATTGATAGGGTGGTTAAAAAGGCATTTGGCACATTTACCTTCATTGCTCAGTCCTTTGAGTACAGGAGTTGGTAAGTCATGTTGAGGTTTTACAGGACATTGATGAGTCTAGATTAGTGGGGTGCTGGAAAAACACAGCAGGTCAGGCAGCATCCAAAGAGTAGAAAAATCGACGTTTCGGGCAAAAGCCCTTCATCCCGATGAAGGGCTTTTGCCCGAAACGTCAATTTTCCTGCTCCTTGGATGCTGCCTGACCTGCTGTGCTTTTCCAGCACCACACTAATTGAGACTCTGATTTCTAGCACCTGCAATACGCACTTTTGCCTAGGACATTGATGAGGCCTCTCCTGGAATACTATGTCCAGTTCTGATCGCCCAGTTATAGCAAGGATATTATTAAGCTGGAGAAGGTTCAGAAGAGATTGACTGGGATGTTGCTCGGTAGGGAAGGCTTGAGTTAGAAAGAAAGGCTGGATAGGCTGGAACTTTTTTTCACTGAAGTTTAGGTGGTTGATAGAAGTTTATAAAATAATGAGAGGTATAGGTTGAGTTAATGGTAGTTGCCTTTTCCCTAGAATGGAGAATTTCAAGACTAGGGGGCACATTTTTAAGGTGAGAGGAAAGACATTAAAAAGACATGAGGGATGATTTTTTTTTACAAAGAAGATGGTTCGCATGTGGAATGAACTTCCTGAGGATGTGATGGATGTGGGCTCAATTACAATGTTTAAAAGACATTTTGCTAAGTACACAAATAAGAAAGGTTTGAAAGGATATAGGCCACGAGTAGGCAGGTGGGACTAATTTAGTTTGGGATTACGTTCAACATGGACTGGTTGGACCGATGGGTCTTTTTCTATGCTGTTTGACTAAGTGAGTGGCAAAGATGTGGCGAATGAAGTACAATGTGATTAATTGATTACCTTGGTTAGAAGAATTAGAAAAGGAATATTATTGAAAATGTAAGCATCTGTAGAGTTCTGAAATGCAGAAGAATGAGTGTCCTAGTGCATGAATCTCATAAGATTACTATGCAAGTAATCAGAAACGCTAATACAATGTTATTTTTTATTGTGAGAGGAATTGAATACAGAGGTGGTGAGGTTATGCTTCAGCTTTAGGGGGTATCACTCAGACCATGTCTGGAGTATTGCAGAAGTTCAAAAAAGGTCTAGTAGATGGATAGCTGGAATGAGCGGGTTATTTTATGAGAAAAGATTATAGAAGCTAGAGTATGTACAGGAGGTATCCACTGGAGTTTAAAATAGTAAAAAGTGACTTAATTGAAACAGGTAAGATCCTGAGGAGTCATAACACAGTGCACGTAAAAAAGATGTTTCTACTAGTGAAAGAATCCACAACTAGGGTTCACTGTTTAAAAATGAGGGGTCACCATTAAGACAGGGATAAGGAGAACTTTCTTCTCCGAGCTTTGAAGATATTTGGAAATCCTTTCCTCAAAAGGTTTGTGGAAGTAGTGACCTTGAATATTTTTAAGGCAGAGCTAAATGAGCAAGAGTCACAATCATTACAGTCAGTTTTTGTCAAATCAAACACTGTATCTTACGAAAAATTACCAGTTTCTACAAAAAAAGACAGGCCGTCATAACCTTTAAAATGGTTGCTGACACAAGTCTGTATTGACAAATGATTACATACACCCATTGCATCGACGAAAGAGAAATAGAAAGCAAAAGCTAGTTTGATCTCTAATCCTAACCTTTACACAAAGAAAATATGCCACACAAATATTCAAACTTCTTTTCCCCAAGGCAAGTTACAGCAAATTAAAAGATCATTCCTGTTCAAGCAAGATTAAGGAAATTCAAATGATCTTCAGGGCAAACAAACATAAAAGCTCTACGATATACTAAGTGTGCAGCATGAACAATAATACAGCGTCCTCAGAAAATCACAAAGGTGGCATAAATATTTTTATGAACTACCACAATCATAGATACTGACATCAGTAAAGTGGTGAACAGTCACACTGAAGCCATCAAGATTGGCAAAGCTCCAAAACCAGATGGAACCTTGCAGTGGTTTACAAGTGCAATCCGACAGCTACAAAGACTCCAAAATAAACTATGGAAATTTCACAGGATCTAAACGTTATAACGATTGTCACCAGTAATTGAGAAAATGCTCATTAAAAGTTGTTCCTCAAAAGGTTTCCAATGAATATAACTTGCTCACTCTTCATAGCAGAACAATGCGGCTTGGGACAAAGCAAAGCATTAATCAAATTACAATCATTTGGTCTCAAATCTGCTGAAAGTACAAGGATTAGAATGAGTGCTGAATGGTGTTAAATGGATAAACAAGGCTTTTGACACAAGTCAGGCAAATAAATCTGTAACAAACTCAAAATCTAGCTGGTTAACATGGGTAAACTGAACACAGCAGTTTGGAATTTCTAATCTCAAAGGTCCTGTGCATTAACAGACATCAACAAGGAACAAAAGAACAGTATAGCAAGGGACAGGCCCTTCAGCCCACCAAGCCCACACCAACAAATGACACCTTGCTAAACTATTTCTATTCCCTGCCTATTACATATCTGTCAATATGTCTCAAACGTTGCTATTGCATCTGTTTCTACAACCTTCTCTGGTAGGGTATTCCAGGCACTTAGCATCAGTTGTGCAACAAAACACTTACTTAAACTCATGTCTCTAGTAATTGACATTTCTACCCTGTACTACACAGATACCCAGAAACACCTCCTTCTCAGAGTAAGAAGGTTGCGAAGTTCATGAGCATCTCCAGAATTTTGAGTTCAAAAATCCAAGATGACAGTGCAGTAATTCAAGTGCAGGACTGAGGGAGTGCTGGATTGTCAGAGATTATAAACTTCAGATGAGACCATCTCGCTCAGATGGATATGAAAGACCCCAACACATTCAAAGTCATTTATAGTCTCCAGGGCAATCCTAAAGCCACAACCAAAACATCAAAAAAAAGTCTCTGGTCACTATTATATTGCTGTGTATGGGAGCTTCCTGTGCCTAAATTAGCTGCACCATTTCCTAACCTAATTAAGTTGTGCAAAATTGGCTATGGAATGCTTTGGAACATTGATCATGAAATGACTTACATCTACCACAAATAGTTTGTGTGTGTGAAGCATGCTTTTTATGGAGCACTCAGATGTACAGTTTAACAGACTAAGATGATCGCCACGACCTCCTTAATTGATCAGGCTAATTAAAACTCAGCTACTATCATCCTCTTGAATAAAAGAGATAGCAAAAACTGCTTTGGTTCAGGAGTACAGGGTTTCACTACAGCTTTCTAAAAGGGAGTGTGATACACCAAACTGATCACCTTGAGCTCCTGCATTGATGAGACCAATGAAACTTTACCTACCTTAATACCCCAATTGAAAAGAATTTATGAGTCAATTTCTTGGCATTACATTAACTATTACTATCCTGCACTTGGAACAGTGCAAGTGCAGGAATGGTTAAAAGGGGGCAAAAGTCTAATCTTTTTAAAATTATTGAGATGCAGGAAGCGGGAAAGGTGTACATCATTTGCTGCTATAAATTGAGCGCTTGAAATTTTCAACATTTGAAGAAAGTTAGCAGAGGTGAAGTCTCCTTCCAGATAGCCATGACCAAAGATTAAGATGATGGAGGAATATCTGTATCAACGACCTGGGATTATAAAGCACTATTATTGCTGCTCCGGCTCCAACAACGTGAACTTCCTGTTCCAGGTGGGATGATCCCAGACACCCAGCTGATCAGGAGTAATAATAGCTCCCATTCAATGTAAAATACCAACACTACAACTATGGTCCAATGAATCAATGAGTAAATGCAAATACTCCAATGTATTTGAGGTGAAAGGCCAGTTCTAAGAGGAGCTTGATATTATCAGTAGAATCCCCAAACAAAATATCTTGACCCGTTGGATGATCGCAATATAAGAATGGGTACGGACCACAAGGGATGATCCTCTTGGCTTATCATGGCATCATGACCTAGAAGAGGTATATGAGAAAAGATGGACTATTTGAGTTTTGATGTGAAGAGAGCTTTATGTAAGTAAACCTTCTTTTGGAACAAAGTATGCCACAGGTGTCCTGAAGATATTCAAGATCAAAGCATTGGCACTAGATGGATCTGATCATAACCAGACATGACTTTCTGAACTTTCAATGCACAAAGATATCACAGGTTGAACTATGCTATCGATCACTCCCAGTGTGCACTTGAGTGACAATGTGTTTGTAAGTTAGCTCACTGAGCTTGAAGGTTTGTTTTCAGACATTGCGTTACCATACAAAGTAACATCATCAAAGTGAGTGTCTGGTGAAGCGCTGGCGATATGTCCTGCCTCTCTAGGTCTTGGTTTCTTAAGGTGGGCGATACCATTTCCAGTTCTTTTTTTCCAAGGGAAGGTAGACAAGATCTAAGTTAATGTGTTGATTGATCGAGTTCTGGTTAGAATGCCATGCCTCTAAGAATTCTCATGTGTGTCTTTGTTTTGCCTGTCTGAGGATGTGTGCGTTCTCCCAGTCAAAGAGGTGGCCTTCTTTGTCTGTATGTGTGGAAACTAATGAAAGTGGGTAGTACCTTTCAGTGGCCAGTTGGTGTACATGTCCTGGTGGCAAGTTTCCTGCTAGTTTGTTCGATGTAGTGTTTTTTTACAGTTCTTGCATGCTATCCTGCAAATGACATTAGTTTTGCTGGTGGTAACTAATGGATCCTTTAGGTTCATTAATCACTGTTTAAGTATGTTGGTAGGTTTGTGGGCTACCATGATGCCAAGGGGTCTGAGTAGTCTGAACGTCATTTCTGCTATGTCTTTGATGTAAGATAATGTGGCTATAGTTTTTGGTTGCGTTGTGTCTGCTTGTTTGGGTTTGTTTCTGAGGAATCAACGGATTGTGTTTATTAGGTAACTGTTTTTTCTTGAAAACGTTATACAGAGGAAACTCGATTATCCAAATATCAATTATCTGAAAATCGGATTATCCGAAGGAGATCTCGAGGTCCCGATGGAAACATCACATCAAAGACGTGTTTCTAACAGTGATCGCATCTTTTGTTTACAGTGATTAAACAGGCATCTTCTCCAAATGACTGTCTGCCTGCCCTCTCTCTCTCCCCACATTTTCCCTGGAATTCTGCACAGGGGTGTACCGTAACCCCATCCCCCTTCCCCAGACATTCCCTCCAACATTGTCCTGCACAGGGCAGAAGTGGAACCTGTCAAAAGGTTGCAGTAAAAAGTTGTCTGTGGGTATGTGCGTGCACGTGCAAGCGTGCGCACTCTATCTGGAGACTTACCCCACAAAGGCAGCAGCAGCAGCCTTGTTGGTGTAGTCCAGCTGCCTTGGTGAGGGGCTGAGTGTCTACGGGGTTGGGGGGCGGTGTAAGACAGGGTAGGGAGCAGGGGAGGAGTGTTGCACGGGGTTCCAGGCAGGGAGGATTTTGGGGGTGGGGGGCAGTGTTGGACGGGTTTGGGGGCGGATTCAGTGTTGGACGGGGTTATGGTTGCAGGGGGTGTTGGGACCGAGGGGGCCTTGTTGGGCGGTGTTGGGGCAGGGGGCAGTGTTGCATAGGAGTGGGGGAGTGGTGTTTTGGATGGGGTTGGGGGCAGGGGGGGGGGGGGGGGGGGGGGGGGGGGGCAGTGTTGGACAGGGTTGGTGGTGGGGGGTAGGGGGCCATGTTGCAGGGGAGCCGGAGCTCACGCACTACGTGCTGCTGCAGTCTCCTGAACAGGGAGTAGACATGAAAAGTTCCAACTCCCAGAGGAAAGGCATTTGATCAATTAACCAAATAAATCGATTACCCGAACGAAATAGTGCCCACCCATGAAGTTCAGATAATCGAGGTTTCCCTGTATATCTATTTTCCTTCTGCTTTTTGCAGTTTTTGGGTGCTGCAGTGTGATGTAGTTCATTGAAATGATGTTTCAATGCAGCGCCGTTTGTGGGTGTTGGGGTGATTGCTTCTGAAGTTAAATATTTGATCCATGTGTGTTGTTTTTCTGTAGACACTGGTTTGATGCTCTCTGTTAACTGTACGTTCAACTATCACATCTAGGAATAGAAGTCTGTTGTCATTCTGCTCCTCTTTTGTGAATTTTATGCCTCTCAGGATATCGTTGATGGTGTTGTATGTTTCCTCTAATTTATTCCATTTTGTGATGATGACAGTATCATCTACGTAGCAGACCCAAACTTTGGATTGGATAAATGGGAGGGAAGCTTGTCAAGTCTGTGCATTACTACTTCTGCTATGAGTCCAGACGTTGGTGATCCCATAAATGTTCCGTTGGCTTGTTTGTAAGTTTTGTTATTGAATGTGAAGTGGGTGGTGAGGCACAGGTCCACTAGCTTGAGGATGTCTTTGCTGATGAAGTTGGTGCTGCCTGGTGTTTGTGGTCCTGGTTTTCCTAGTAGTGATGCCAGTGTTTCGTTGGCCAGGTCAACATTAATTGATGTGAAAAGGGCTGAAACATCAAAGGAGACCATTATTTCGACCTCTTCTATCTTGGTATCTTTGGTAGTGTTCAGGAATTCTAGGGTGGAGTGAATGGGACCCTTGACAATTAGGCATTCAAAGCAGAACTTCTATCCTCATATCAGCCAGTGTTAATTCTAGCGAGTTTTGAGAAGATTTGTAATTCAGGTTGAGGTTCTGGATGTAGGATTGCTCGCTGAGCTGGAAGGTTAGTTTTCAAACGTTTTGTCACCCTACTAGGTAACATCATCACTGAGCCTCCCAATGAAGCACTACTTGTATGGTCTGCTTTCAAACAAAAACATTGTGTGTTTAGGTTTCCTTGAATAGGTGATATAATTTCCGATGGTGATGTCATTTCCTGTGGAAGAGTCACTTTCTGTTCTTTTTCTCAGGGGGTAGTAAATGGGATCCAAGTCAATGAGTTTGTTGATAGAATTCCAGTTGGAATGCCATGCTTCTAGGAATTCTCGTGCATGTCTCTGTTTGACTTGTCTTAGGATGGATGTGTTGTCCCAGTTGAAGTGGTGTCATTCCTCATCCATTTGTAAGGATACTAGTGAGAGTGCGTCATGTCTTTTTTGTAGCTAGTTGATGTTCATGTCTCCTCATTGCTAGTTTTCTGTCTGTTTATCCAACATGGTGCTTGTTACAGTTCTTGCAAGGTATTTTGTAAATGACATTAGTTTTGCTTGTTGTCTGTCTAGGATCTTTCAAATTCACTAGCTGCTGTGTTAGTGTGTTGGTGGGTTTGTGGGCTACCATGATGCCAATAGATTTGAGTAGTCTGGCAGTCATTTCCAAGATCACTTTCATATAGGGGAGAGCGATTAGGGCTTCTGGACTTGTTTTGTCTGCTTGTTGGGGTTTGTTACTGAGAAATCAGCAGACTGTATTCATTGGGTAGCTGTACTTTTTGAATACACTGTATAGATGATTTTCCTCTGCTCTCCATTAGTTCCTCTGTGCTTCGGTGTGGGGTGGCTCATTCAAATAATATTCTAATGCAGCTTCGTTTGTGGGTGTTGAGATGATTGCTTCTGTAGTTCAGTATATGTGTTGTTTTCCTGTAGACACTGGTTGAGAGTCAGAGAGTCATAAAAATGTACAGCATGGAAACAGACCTATCGGTTCAACCCCCGTCCATGCCGACCAGATATCCCAACCCAATCTAGTCCCACCTGCCAGCACTCGGCCCATATCCCTCCAAACCTTTCCTGTTCATATATCCATCCAAATGCCTCTTAAATGTTGCAATTGTACCAGCCTTCACCACATCCTCTGGCAGCTCATTCCATACACGTGCCCCCCTCTGCATGAAAATGTTGCCCCTTAGATCTCTTTTATATCTTTCCCTCTCACCCTTATACTATGCCCTCTAGTTCTGGACTCCCTGACCCCAGGGAAAAGACTTTGTCTATTTATCCTATCCATGCCCCTCATAATTTTGAAAACCTCTATAAAGTCACCCCCATTGCTGTTCGCTCTACTGTGACATCTAGGAATGGCAGTTTGTCATTGTTTTCCTCCTCTTTCATAAATTTTATGCCTGTAAGGTTATTATTAATGGCCTTGAAGGTTTCCTCCAATTTGTTTTGTTTAGTGATGACAAAGCTGTCATCCACCTAGCAGACCCAAAGTTTGGACTGGATGGTTGGCAGAGCTTATGGTTCGAGTCTCTGCATTACTGCCTCTGCTAAGAACCGTGATATTGGAGATCCCATGAGTGTTCCGTTGGTTTGTCTGTAGGTTTTGTTGTTGAAGGTGAAGTGGATGGGAAGGCATAGGTCCACTAGCTTGACGATATAACATGCCATCAGCACTTGATACAGAGGCTCACTGATTATGTTACCTAGGTACGGTGATGAAACATCTGAAAATGAACCTTCCAACTCAGCAAGCAAACCTACATCCAGTGTTAATTCCAATAAAATCCAATGTCTTATCAGTGCAAATGAACAGATGCTTTTTGGCTTTCCCAAATAGAGCACAGAATAAATAGAACTTGCAAAGAGATACCATGTTTGATTCTGCCCTCTCAACCGATGGGAAGCAAGAGAAGAAAACTGATCAGTTTGAGGCTAACATCACTGCCACAGAACATGTGATTTATGCAAAGCTATCTAATTTTGTTAATTAGATGAGCAGGCTGAGCAACCAAATGCTGACAGCAATACTCATTAATGGAAAACACTATGGAATACTGCATTGAGTTGAGGGTGAACTCTATCATGAGGGAAATCTTGGAGGAAATGGCATACATGGTATTTGGATATTGAATCCACAGGTTTGCAAAGCTACTGACTCACTAGCCATGAACAAAGCTCCATGCAGATGATCCATGGTCTGAATACATCAAACATGGAAAACTGCACCTGCATGTACATATTTGCCAGTGCTGGAGGGTGCTCAAGATACGCATTATGCGAACACAGATACAGAACTGGCTCCAAGGTAGAAGGCAGAGGGTGGTGGTAAAGGATTGCTTTTCAGACTGGAGGCCTGTGACCAGTGGTGTGTCACAAGGATCAGTGCTGGGTCCATCACTTGTTGTCAATTGTATAAACTATTCAGATGTTACCATAGGAGGTATGGTTAGTAAGTTTGCAGAGGACACCCAAGATTGGAATGGACAACAAAGAAGGCTACCTCAAAGTACAACAGATTCTTGATCAGAGGGACCAATGGGACAAAGATCAGCAGATGGAGTTTAATTTAGAAAAATATGAGGTACTGCATTTTGGAAGGGCAAATCCGGGCAGTACGTATAGACTTAACGGAAAGGTCCTGGGGAGTGTTGCTCAACAAAAGACCTTGGACTGCAGGCTCATTGTTCCTTGAAAGCAAAGTCATAGTAAACTGGATAGTGAAGGCGGCATTTGGAATGCTTTCCTTTATTGGTCACAGCATTGAGTGTCGGAGTAGGGAGGTCATATTGCAGCTGTACAAGACATTGGTTAGGCCACTTTTAGAAAATTGCGTGCAATTCTCATTTTCATCCTTTAGGAAGGAGGTTGTGAAACTTGAAAAGGTTCAGAAAAGATTTATATGGATATTGCCAGGATTGGAGGACTTGAGCTACAGAAAGAGGTTGAATAGGCTATTTTCCCTGAAGAGTCAGAGGTTGAGGGGTGACCTTTCAGAGGTTTATAAAGTCATGGGTAGGGTAAATAGTCACGGTTTTTTCCCTGGGGTGGGGGAGTCCAGAACAAGAGGTATTGGCTTAGGGTGAGACTGGAAAGATTTAAAACAGACCTAAGTGGCAACTTTTTCACATAGAGGATGGTACGAATATGGAATGAGCTGTTAGAGGAAGTGGTGGAGGCTGGGACAATTACAGTATTTAAAAGGCATCTGGATGCATAACTGAATAGGAAGGGTTTATAGGGATATGGGCCAAGTGCTGGCAAATGGGACTGGATTAATTTAGGATATCTGTTGGCATGGACAAGTTGGACCGAAGGGTCTATTTCCGTGCTGAACATCTCTATGGCTCTATGTTACTCTGTACAAGAAAAAGGGCAAAGCATAATTACTGAGGCACTTTCCTGCTGAACATTCCAGGTTAAATATTTGCCCATGTTGTCCTCAACAGAGGACAGAGAGACAGAGCTTTGGCCAAAAAAAGTAGCTGTTTGCTCTAAGCACAAGTGAAAAATGCCTCCTGCCTGCCAGGTAACTAAACAAGTTGGGAGTGTGAATGTTTGGCAAAGCAATCAGAACTCTGGCAGGGAAGGAGCTGTGTTTTTGCTCTATGGTTAAAAAGTCTCTCAAGCCTAACGATGGCCAGTCTATTTCCCCTCATCAGATGCTGCAAGCTGTAACTTTTAATTAATAGGTCAGAGACATTTACAAGTGAGAACTGGTTACACTATGTCTTCTGCAAACAAATGAAAATATTTGGAGTAGATAGATCAAGAAGCAGCATTCTGATTAGAAAAAGCATTATCTGTGCAAACCCTGTGGATAGGGATGACTGATATGCCTTCCTAATATTTCCCGCCACCCATTTTTCTTATGCTTATTTGTGTCTGTCTTTATATGAAGAGGAGTAGTATTTCATCGGTTAGAGTTTTAACTGTGGAATTTTAACGAGAAGAGACAATGATTCATAACTGTTCAACCTTGTTAGAATCTCTATTTGTAATAAATAGCATTTCTTGTTCAGAACTGAAACGCGGTCGATGTTTTCTGTCAAACTGGGTCTAAAAGACAGATAAATCAGGGAACATAACTTTTGTGGTGACAGCAGGAATACCGGGGTTTGATTTCCAATGTGCTACCCCAGAGATTTATTAATTTTTGCTGGAGAAAAACTGGTTGCCCACACTTTCAATATGATGGGGAAGATCATCTTTGCGAGTGCAAAATGGGAGTTCTACAGTGAGGTAAACAGGGTTATATTCTACCTCTGACACTCTATCGCATAGTTGCTTTCCTGTTGTCACATGCTGTCAGGTTATCTACAGAAACTGCCTACAATACTTACATACCAAATCTGACAGAAAACTGCTCAACCTTCCTCATCTCAGAGGTAACACAAAAGCCTGGCACCACGTGCTGAGCTGAATTTTGAAGTTATCTACTAGACTGTAACACAAATCCTTTTCATAATGTCATAAATGTGTCCTTCCTAACTCATTCTCAGACAACTCTAAGTGATGCTACTGCTTTCCTATTAATCCTCTTTCTGTACAACAAGACTTTCTTTTCCCCTGTAATGTTTGTACCTAGGTACTTGTCCCTCAGGTGGCACCAGTAAAAGGCAGCCATTGTTCTGGAATACAGTACAAGTGAGAATAAAGGACATTCTGTTCTGTTCAACTCCTCATCAGAGGGTTCTTCAATTCATATGACATTACACTAGTATTTCATGGTCAAGAACAATAGGCAAGTGGACAGATATTTCACACCTATCAAGAGTTGGGTTTGATGATGAACATCAGTAAGGCAAAAGTCATGCTCCAGAATTCACAAAGGTGTTTTAGATGGGCTCTTCCAAACCCATAACCACGACAATCTAGAAGGTCAAGGACAGCAGATTGATGGGAACATCATCATCTGCAAGTTCCCCTCCCAACCTCACGATATCCTGACTTGGAAACAAATCATAGTATCTTTACTGTCATTGGGTCAAAATCCTGGAAATCTCCCCTGAATAGCAAATAGAGATGGGCAATAAATGCTGACCCAACCAGCAAAGTCCACATTCCATGAATGATTTATTTTAAAATGCTTCCATACCACCAACGTAGCAGCATTGACAATATAGTGCTGGAAGCTGTTGACAGCTTCACATTTAAAGACACCACATTCACTAGCAATCTGTCACTTGATGTTAAAGTCAATATATCAACAGCAAAAGCTGCAGCTGTTGCATCCAAACTGAGGAAGAGAGTTTCTAAGAAAAGGAAAATGAACAAGTATATCAAATGGAGATTTTACCAAGTCTGCACCTTCAGTGCACTGCATTTTATGGGCGAGATTTAGACAATATATGTTAGCAGGAGACAAGGCTGAATAGTTTCTAATTTTCACCATCTCAGACATATTCCTGGTATCACTTGACAGGATAAGGTCACAATTCAGAGGTACAAAAGAATGTTCATACAATTAGCATAAGTTAATCACTAAGCCAAGGACATCTGTAATAGGTCAGCCATGTTTGTATATCATATGGGTACTGCCATATGTATGGCAAACTGGCAATTGAGTCATAATCCTCCAAGCATTCATACTACAAAGACATTGAAAACTGGGAGATAGGCATTGACTGACATGACCTCTGGAAACTAATGATTGGAAGATAAATGAAAGAGATGAGAAGAAACAAAATGCTTCGTGGGCTGAAAAGAAGGAAGGTCAGTAACTCATGTATCTTCTTAGCCCCTTTTCTTCACTGCAGCAAATGTCACAAAGACTGCCGTGTCGAAGTGGGGTTCCTGAGACACACCAGGTGCTCCTTACACTATGATACAAACCCCAATCTTATGGTGGACAACAAATGCAAATCTTTCCTTTTTTTAAGATATACAGATGTACCTCAAATATGCAGAAGAGAAACAGGCCATTTGTCATATATGTTTGTGTCAACATTTATATTCTTCATGAGGCTCCTCTACTCCTACTTTCTCAAACCCCATTTACATGATCTTCCATTCCAGTCTGTGTCACATAAGTAGAAATTATATTTAAGGCAAAAGATTTTGCATATATTATAGTTTCTTTCATGATCCCAGGAAATCTGAAATAAGGTGGGGAGGTGGGACCCAGGGAGAAAGTGAAGAAAGAGATCAATCTGAGACTGGTACAGTTAAGAACAGAAGCGAGTCAAACAGTCAGGGCAGGCAGGGACAAGGTAGGACTAATAAATTAAACTGCATTTATTTCAATGCAAGGGGCCTAAAAGGGAAGGCAGATGAACTCAGGGCATAGTTAGGAACATGGGACTGGGGTATCATAGCAATTACAGAAACATGGCTCAGGGATGGGCAGGACTGGGAGCTTAATGTTCCAGGATACAAATGTGACAGAAGGACAGAAAGGGAGACAAGAGGGGAGGGGAAGTGGCATTTTTGATAAGGGATAGCATTACAACTGTACTGAGGGTGGATATTCCCAGAAATACATCCAAGGAAGTTATTTGAGTAGAACTGAGAAATAAGAAAGGGATAATCACCTCACTGGGATTGTATTATAGACCCCCTAATAGTCAAAGGGAACTTGTAAGGAGATCTCAGTTATCTGTAAGAATAACAGGGTGGCTATGGTAGGGGATTTTAACTTTCCGAACATCGACTGGGACTGCCATAGTGTTAAGAGCTTAGATGGAGAGGAATTTGTTAAATGTGTACAACAAAATCTTCTGATTCAGTAAGTGGATGTACCTATCAGAGAAGGTGCAAAACTTGACCTACTCTTGGGAAATAAGGCAGGGCAAGTGACTGGAGGTGTCAGTGGGGGAGCACTTTGGGGCCAGCGACCATAATTCTATTCGTTTTAAAATAGTGATGGAAAAGGATAGACCAGATCTAAAAGTTGAAGTTCTAAATTGGAGAAAGGCCAATTTTGATGGTATTAGGCAAGAACTTTCAAAAGCTGATTGGGCACAGATGTTCACAGGTAAAGGGACGGCTGGAAAATGGGAAGCTTTCAGAAATGAGATAACAAGATTCCAGAGAAAGTATATTCCTGTAAGGGTGAAAGGGAAGGCTGGTAGGTATAGGGAATGCTGGATGACTAAAGAAATTGAGGGTTTGGTTAAGAAAAAGAAGGAAGCATAAGTCAGGTATAGACAGGATAGATCGAGTGAATCCTTAGAAGAGTATAAAGATAGTAGGAGTATACTTAAGAGGGAAATCAGGAGGACAAAAAGGGAACATGCAATAGCTTTGGCAAATAGAATTACGGAGAATCCAAAGGGTTTTTACAAATACATTAAGGATTAAAGGGTAACTAGGGAGAGAATAGGACCCCTCAAAGATCAGCAAGGTGGCCTTTGTGTGGAGTCACAGGAGATGGAGGAGCTACGAAACAAGTATTTTGCATCAGTATTTACTGTGGAAAAGGACTTAGAAGACATAGAATGTAGGGAAATAGATGGTGGCATCTTGAAAAATGTCCATATTACAGAGGAGGAAGTGCAGGATGTCTTGAAATGCATAAAAGTGGATAAATCTCCAGGACCTGATCAGGTGTACCCTAGAACTCTGTCGGAGGTTAAGAAAGTGATTGCTGAGCCTCTTACTGAGATACTTGTATCATCAATAGCCACAGGTGAGGTGCCGGAAGACTGGAGGTTACTGTTTAAGAAGAGTGATAACGACAAGCCAGGGAACTATAGACCAGTGAGCCTGATGCCGGTGGTGAGCAAGTTGTTGGAGGGAATCCTGAGGGACAGGATGTACATGTATTTGGAAAGGAGAAAGTGAGGACTGCAGGTGCTGGAGATCAGAGCTGAAAATGTATTGCAGGAAAGGCGCAGCAGGTCAGGCATCATCCAAGGAGCAGGAGAATCGACGTTTCGGGCATGAGCCCTTCTTCAGGAATGAGGAAAGTGTGCCAAGCAGGTTAAGATAAAAGGTAGGGAGGAGGGACTTGGAGGAGGGGCGTTGGAAATGCGATAAGTGGAAGGTGGAAGGAGGTTAAGGTGAGGGTGATAGGACGGAGTGGGAGTGGGGGTGGGGGTGGAGAGGTCAAAGAAGATTGCAGGTTAGGAGAGTGGTGCTGAGTTCCGGGGTTGGGACTGAGAAAAGGTTGGGGGGGGGGGGGGGGGGGGGGGCGGGGAGGGGAAACGAAACTGGAGAAATCTGAGTTCATCCCTTGTGGTTGGAGGGTTCCTCGGCAGAAGATGAGGCGCTCTTCTTCCAGCCATCGTGCTGCTATGGTCTGGCGATGGAGAAGTCCAAGGACCTGCATGTCCTTGGTGGAGTGGGAGTAGGAATTGAAGTGTTGAGCCACGGGGTGGTTGGGTTGGTTGGTCCGGGTGTCCCAGAGGTGTTCTCTGAAACGTTTCGCAAGTAGGCGGCGTGTCTCCCCAATATAAAGGAGGCCACATCGGGTGCAGCGGATGCAGTAAATGATGTGTGTGGAGGTGCAGGTGAATTTATGGCGGATATGGAAGAATCCCTTGGGGCCTTGGAGGGAAGTAAAGGGGGAGATGTGGGCACAAGATTTGCGCTTCTTGCGGTCGCAGGGGAAGGTGCCGGGAGTGGAGGTTCGGTTGGTTGGGGGTGTGGACCTGACTAGGGAGTCACGGAGGGAGTGGACGAGTGACTCCCTCATCAGGTCCACACCCCCCACCAACCCAACCTCCACTCCCGGCACCTTTCCCTGCAACCGCAAGAAATGCAAAACTTGTGCCCACATCTCCCCCTTTACTTCCCTCCAAGGCCCCAAGGGATTCTTCCATATCCGCCATAAATTCACCTGCACCTCCACACACATCATTTACTGCATCCGCTGCACCCGATGTGGCCTCCTTTATATTGGGGAGACACGCCGCCTACTTGCGGAACGTTTCAGAGAACACCTCTGGGACACTCAGACCAACCAACCCAACCACCCCGTGGCTCAACACTTCAATTCCCCCTCCCACTCCACCAAGGACATGCAGGTCCTTGGACTTCTTCATCGCCAGACCATAGCAGCACGACGGCTGGAGGAAGAGCACCTCATCTTCCGCCTAGGAACCCTCCAACCACAAGGGATGAACTCAGATTTCTCCAGTTTCATTTCCCCTCCCCCCACCTTGTCTCAGTCCCAACCCCCAAACTCAGCACCACCTTCCTAACCTGCAATCTTCTTCCTGACCTCTCCGCCCCCACCCTCACTCTGGCCTATCACCCTCACCTTAACCTCCTTCCACCTATCGCATTTCCAACGCCCCTCCCGCAAGTCCCTCCTCCCTACCTTTTATCTTAGCCTGCTTGGCACACTTTCCTCATTCCTGAAGAAGGGCTCATGCCCGAAATGTCGATTCTCCTGCTCCTTGGATGCTGCCTGACCTGCTGCGCTTTTCCAGCAACACATTTTCAGCCATGTATTTGGAAAGGCAAGGACTGATTATGGATAGTCGACATGGCTTTGTGCATGGGAAATCATGTCTCACAAACTTGATTGAGTTTTTTGAAGTAACAAAAAGGGTCAATGAGGGCAGAGCGGTAGATGTGATCCAAATGAACTTCAGTAAGGCGTTCGACAAAGTTCCTCATGGGAGACTGGTTAGCAAAGTTAGATCTTGCGAGGGCCACAACACACTGCAGCACACCTGAACTGCAAAAAGAGGAAGAAGAACACCTTTACAATATATTCGCCAAAAACAGATATTGCCGCAGTTTCATCAACAGATGCCGAAGGGAAAGACAATGGAATGAGGACATGCCACAACCCAAAGGACTAGCCACGTTATCATATATCACGAACATTTCTGAACTGACAGCCAGACTACTACAACCACTAGGACTCATAACAGCTCACAAACCAACAGCCACTCTTGGACAACAACTCACCAGGACAAAGGACCCGATACCCAACATGAGCAAAACCAACGTAGTGTACAAAATCCCATGCAAGGGCTGCACAAAACACTACATAGGACAAACAGGAAGACAGCTAACGATCCGCATCTATGAACACCAACTAGCCACGAAACGACACGACCAGCTATCCTTAGTAGCCACACACACAGATGACAAGCAACATGGGTTCGACTGAAACACTACTATTATAGGACAAGCCAAACAGAGAACAGCCAGGGAAGTCCTAGAGGCATGGCACTCATCCACAGATTCAATCAATAAGCACATCGCCCTGGACCCAATATACCAGCCACTGCAGTGGACAGCTGGAACGGACAACCGGAAGCGGCAGAGACAAGCCATCATAAATGCCAGAGGAAACAACACAGAAGCGCTTGTCCCAAGCACTGAGGATGTCACCTAGACAGGGGACGAAATGTCTGCAACACAAATCCCAGCTCAGTGAACAGAACCACAACAGGTTAGATCTCTGGAATACAGGGAGGACCAGCCATTTGGATACAGAACTAGCTCAAAGGTAGAAGACTGAGGGTGATCGTGGAGGGTTGTTTTTCAGACTGGGGGCCTGTGACCAATGGATTGCCACAAGGATCAGTGCTGGGTCCTGTACTTTTTGCCATTTATATAATGGATTTGGATGCGAGCATAAGAGGTATAGTTAGCAAGTTTACAGATGACACCAAAATTAGAGGTGTAGTGAACAGCAAAGAAGGTTACCTAAGATTACAATGGGATCTTGATCAGATGGGCCAAATTGGCTGAGAAGTGGCAGATGGAGTTTAATTCAGATAAATGTGAGGTGCTGCATTTTGGGAAAGCAAATCTTAGCAGGACTTATACACTTAAAGGTCCTAGGGAGTGTTGCTGAACAAAGAGACCTTGGACTACAGGTTCATAGCTCCTTGAAAGTGGATAGGATAGTGAAGGCGGCGTTTGGTATGCTTTCTTTTATTGGTCAGAGTATTGAGTACAGGAGTTGGGAGGTCATGTTGCGGCTGTACAGGACATTGGTTGGGCCATTGTTGGAATATTGCGAGAAATTCTGGTCTCGTTCCTATCGGAAAGATGTTGTGAAACTTGAAAGGGTTCAGAAAAGACTTACAAGGATGTTGCCAGGGTTGGAGGATTTGAGCTATAGAGAGAGGCTAAACAGGCTGGGGCTGTTTTCCCTGTAGTGTCAGCAGCTGAGGGGTGACTTTATAAAGGTTTATGACGGGCATGGATAGGACAAATAGACAAAGACTTTTCCCTGGGGTCAGGAAGTCCAGAACTAGAGGGCATAGGTTTAGGATGAGAGGGGAAAGATATAAAAGAGACCGGAGGGGCAACTTTTTCTCACAGAGGGTGGTACGTGTATGGAATAAGCTGCCAGAGGATGTGGTGGAGGCTGGTACAATTGCAACATTTTAAAAGGCATTTGGATGGCTATATGAAACGGAAGGGATATGGGCCGGGTGCTGGCAGGTGGGACTAGATTGGGTTGGGATATCTGGTCAGCATGGATGGGCTGGACCGAAGGGTCTGTTTCCATGCTTTACATCACTATGACTCTATGATTCTAAGTAATTTCAAAAATATACCGACTATTGATATGTAGAGAATCAAAATTATTCAACGAGAGAAACTGACTCCTTTCAAATGCCTTGCACAAACATGTCAATATTGAATACACCTTCTTTAAAGAGCTCCCAGCCCTCCATGATCCCTAGCCAGTGATGTCAACATACTGTGAATGATTTTTCTTTAAAAAGTCCACGAACGCTTTATAAGCCCTTAGTATTTTTCTCTCACAGGATGTGGGTATTGCTCGCTGGGCCAGTACTTCTTTCCCATCCCTAGGTCCAGTTAACATCTGAGTTACAATTTTCATTTGTATAGATCTTTTATTATCTCGGGGAGGTAATGGTAATGTCACTTGACTAGTAACCCATAGAACTTAGCTAATCCTCTATCACAGACAATCTTCAAGGAACATCATAAAAGAGACAAATAGGGATATGTAGAGCAGTTTTTAGAGTTTATTGGCAGTACATTGGGTATTGGCAGTCTGGGCACCCATGATGGAGTGAAGAGAAACGGTCTGTGTCTAAGAGGCCAGAATTGGAGGGACACAACACTGTAAAAACCGAAAGAACTACAGATGCTGTAAATCAGAAAAAAAAACAAAATTGCTGGAAAAGCTCAACATCCATTGTTGAATCGTGGATGAGATCTTTCACTGCCACACACACAAATTGCCAGCATCTGTGGAGAGATATCGGAACTGAGGGGATCACTGGACCTGAAATGTTAACTCAGATTTGTCTCCACAGATGCTGACAAACCTGCTGAACATTTCCAGCAATTTCTATATTTTGTTTCTGAGCACAACATTGTGGCCACATGGTAGGGCTGGAGGAAACGACACTCAGATGTAACTAAGCTTTTACAACTCAGTTGATATGAAAACCGGAGAAGTGAATCAACACTGAGCTGAAAATGTGTTGCTGGAAAAGCGCAGCAGGTCAGGCAGCATCGAAGGAGCAGGAAAATCGACGTTTCGGGCATGAGCCCTTCTTCAGGAATCCCTAAGTGAATCAACACCCCTACATATCAGTGCCCTCTCTTCAGAAACCAAAATTATAGGACAGCTGTCCCCAAAATTATCAGGAATCTAACAGCCCCCATCCCCCAACTGTGTTACTGGCAGCAAAGTGAAAAATCACACAACACCAGGTTATAGTCCAACAGGGCCGTTGTGTATTTTTAACATTGTCCACCTCAGTCCAACACCGGCACCTCCACATCATGACTGACAGCAAACCCATTGAAGAAACTGTTGGAATTGTGGATGTGATCTTTCACTGCCACACACACAAAAAAATCAGTGCGAATAAGTGACCCCACCCTTCGGAGCGGCCTCTCCAGAGTAAAGCATCTCCAGAGTAAAGCATCTCTTAACCGGCACCAAGTGACAGGAGGCAGCCGGGATTTAACCCATCCCCACTCCCTCCCCACCGGGGACCCACTTCATTAAATGTCAAACAACTTCCTCACCTTTGAAGAAAACCCGGTTTGCCAGCCACAGCGTGTGCTTCACCCCGCGTCTTTCAACGTTTAAGAAGCAGCTCAAACGACCGAACGGAACCAAGGGCGTCCTGGAAGCCGCCATCTTCCAAACCCTCAACAAGAATCAACTTTATTAGTTCGTGTCTGTGAGAGCAGAGGGTGCTGCTGCTGGCAGCTCGTGGCTACATCCTCAGGGACAAGCTGCCCCTCCAATTCATGCAGCTGGGCTCCCAAAAGAAACGATGGCAAATTTACAACTTCGAATCATTGTGCCAAAACTCTTCTCCTTTTTCTCACTGTCTGATTGCAATGTGCACAGTGAGTCCCAGAAGAGCCCGCTGGCCTGAATCACAAACTTGTCTGACTTTATTGCAGATGCTGACTGACCACTTATTGTATGTTATCACCTTCGTCTGATTTTAAAATAGAAACTGCTGGAAAAATAGATTTAATGTTTTGAGTCTTAATACAGCGTTTATTGTTTCTGTTTCCAAAGATGCTGCCAGACCTACTGAGTTTTCCAGCTCTTTCTGATTTTATTTGAATGAATCAGTACCTCCCCTGTAAGACTATAAGACACAGGAGCAGAAATTAGGCCATTCAGCTCATCAAGTCTGCTCTGCTATGCATTATAGCTGATAATGATAGTTATTGTGTTCACTTCTGATTTCATCCTTTTTCAGTTCTTTTATATTGTCTCTCAGATAGGTGTGAATGTGACAATTCAACCAGTCAGAGCACATTGCAAAACAAAAAAAGCATATTTCAACTGAAGTTAATATTATGTCCCCTTTGGAGACTTTTCTTCACAAGAAAATAGAGAAAAATGCTTTTATTATGTGGTCTGATGCCATACTATAAGTTTAGGTTAAAGACATTTATTGTAGAGACAAAGACTTCAGGCTTGAACTTCAAAGGAACATGGTTTATAATACATTAATACTGAATATTAATCAACATGGTAATCATAGATATACAAAGGAACAAAAACAGATTGCTGGACAAACTCAGCAGGTCTGGCAGCATCAGTGAAGAGAAAGCAGAGTTAACTTCGGTTCTGAAGCAGAGTCACTGGATCTGAAATGTTAACTTTGCTTTCTGTAGACAGATTTCAGATCCAGTGACTCTGCTTCAGAACCAAAGTTAACTCTGCCTTCCCTCCACTGATGCTACTAGACCTACTGAAGTTTTCCAGAATTTCTGATTTTCAGCATCTACAGTTCTTTGGCTTTTGTTTGTATAGATATTCCAGACTCTGACTTATAGTTACAGTCTGTAAGGACTAGTCTGTCATTTTCTGATGTTCATGTCCATGTATCCTTGGTATGTTCACTAGAGAGTTCACTTGAGTTTGGTGAAACTCTGCCCCGACTGTGCTATTTCTATTCAGTAATGTGCAGTTCTATGGAATCATTGCAAGGTTGTTCCAGGGTCCTGAAGTCCTTGCGTAATGACCCTCCAAAACCATTTCCCCATTATAAACTTTGATTAACAGTCATGTACATTCTCAAACGAGTCATCAAAATTACTTACTTTTATAACGTTTACTTTATATACTTTCCTTTTCTCTTCTACACCTCCCACGTCTTTGACTTGTTTCATTTGTATATAGGTAAATATTAAAATCAGAAATCACTGTATGACCAAATAAAGAAATGCTTAAGATAGAGTTGGTGTTATTACATTTTCTCTGCTCTCTGCCATCAGTTCAGGGAGTCAACAATCTGGCAGCTTGATAATGTGCCCTTAATAAGAAATAGATCCATCAGAGGTACTGGTGCTTTGTGGACGATCTGAATTTGTTTCAGTTGAGCAGGTTTCTCCTGTGATAAGGATGGTAACTGAGCAGGCTAGAACAATTGATGATGTAACAGAGATTGTGACATATAGACATTTCAGGTATTCCCAAAAGTATGATCAATGCTGCTCGGGCAGTTGCTGTCTAGCAGAACTCTTCCTGTGAAGGACTCTTACAAGATAAATTTTCCAAGTGTAGGCAATATCTTGGTGAAGTGAAGTTTATTATAGTCCTGTGACTACTTTCTGCAAAATTGGCATTCCATTGATGAAGCCACCTGATCTGCCTTACTGTTGTCTCTTGGAAGCAAGTTGCTTGGCAATTTATGAAATTGAGGTTTTAATCTGTGCCCCATCAGCAGGACTATCAAGCACACTTCTGAGGAGAGTTAGGTGGCATGGAAAATAAACAGATCAGCAAGAAAACCTGGAAATTTCTTCAATAAATTTACCGTTTGAACTGATTGTTCTGCCTCTCCACTAGATTGAGATTATCAAGGCGAACTTGTAACATAGAGTCATAGAGATATAAAGCACAGAAACAGACCCTTTAGTCCAACTCATCCATGCCAACCAGATAACGCAAGCTAATCTAGTCCCATTTGCCAGCACTTGACCCATATCCTTCCAAACCTTTCCTACTTATATACCCATCCAGGTGCCTTTTAAATGTAATTGTACCAGGCTCTACCACTTCCTCTGGTAACTCATTCCTTGCACGCACCACCCTCTGTGTGAAACAATTGCTCCTTAGGTCATTTTTATATCTTTCCTCTCTCACCCTAAACCTATGCCCTCTAGTTCTGGACTCCTCCACCCCAATAGACCTTGTCTATTTATCCTATCCATGCCCCTCATGATTTTATAAACCCTATAAGATCATCCTCAGCCTCCGAATCTCCAGGGAAAGCAGACCCAGCCTATTCAGGCTCTCCCTATAGCTCAAATCCTCCAACCGTGGCAACATTCTCATATCACAGAATTACATAGTATTATGGCACAGAAGAAGGCCATTCTTTCTATCGTATCTGGACCGGCTGTTCAAATCAGCGTTGTGACTTTGTGCAATTCTGCCTTTTCCCCATAGTCTTGCAAATTGCTTCTATTTAAATGATTATCCAATACCTTCTTAAATGATTCATTTGAACCTTCCAGTCAGTGCATTCCATATCCAAACCACACACCACGTAAAACTTTTTTTTCTCAGATCCCACTTGCTTCTTTTGCAAAGCACTTCAAATCTATGCCCTCTCATTTTTGATCCGTTTATGAATGAAAATGGTTCCTGATCTATTCTATCTAGTCCCCTCATGATCTTGACAACTTCTATCAGATCGCCTCTTGGTCTTCTTCACTCCAAGAAAAACATGCTTCTGCAATTTGTCCTTATAATTGAATTTGGTTAATCCTCAAACCATTCTTGTAAATTGCTTCTGCGCTGTGTCCAATGCACCCTTTCTTTGGTGTAGCACCCAGAACTTTTCACAATATTCTTGCTCAGGTCGAACAAGCATCTTAAACTTGCCTCCTTTTTCTTGACCTCTGTGGCCCCATTTCTAAATCCAAGAACACAGTATGCTTCATTTACTGCCCTCTCTACCTGTTTGTGCCACATTCAATGATCTGTGCACTTAGACACTCAGTTCTCTGCTCCTACCACCCTTTCAAATTGCTACCCATTTTATATTGTCTGTGCATGATCTTTGTACCGAAATGCATCACCTCACACTTCTCTGCATTAAACTTTATCTGTCAGATATACAACCATTCCACCAATCTTTGAAAGTCAACTCTATTTGCCTCACAGTTTAGAATTCTTCCAAGCTTCATATCATCATCAAACCTTGAAATTGTCCCCGACATACCAAGATCTAGATCATTAAATTATACCAGGAGAAGCAAGATTTCCAATTCTGGCTTCTGGAGAACTCCACTACAAACCTTCCTCCAGCCTGAAAAATGTCTCTTGACCATTACTCTCTGAGTACATTTGAAAGCCCAGCATCACTGCAATGCTACAAAAATCTCATTGGCATATTGTGAGCTATTGTCAGCAACAATGATATCCAAAATATTGTGAGTGGCAAACACTTCCCATAGGCTCTAGCCAGCATTTCAGTTGTCATTGATGCCAGTTTGTTAACATCAAACTATCTTGAGCAATAACCAACCATGAGGTAAAAATGATATTCGTATAAGATGGGTCCATATCCAAATGGGCACAGGATCTATCGGGAATTCTGTAGGAATGAGATCTACCCATCCTTCATTACAGTGTATTACAATTGACATGAAAGTTGTCTAACTGTTTCAAGACCGCTGGCCATTTAGAGTGTGAGAGGTTTTTCAAGGTGTAAAGAAAGATACTGGTTTGACATTATCTTTCAAAATGACTTTAGAAAGACTTTCCAGCCTTCCCAGCCCATTAAAAAATTAGAATATTGGTGTTGAAAGACATTTTCCATGATAAGTACTAGCTCCTGTACTCTGGAAAGGAGGTTGAGGGCAAAGCATGCCTTATTTATCGTATAAAGTTAAAAATCACACAACACCAGGTTATAGTCCAACAGGTTTATTTGGAAGTACTAGGTTCCAACACTGGCATCTCCACATCATGGCTACCACTGATACCACTAACTGTCGACTCAAAATAGAGAGGAAACCCCAGTCCAACACCGGCACCTCCACATCTTGTATACTGTATAGGGAAGGTTACTGATGATGTTTGCTTTCTCAACATTTATGTGATCTTTGAATGACAGTTCGACATGAAAAGTCAATTTAAATGTAGGTATTGTATCTCTGGTTGCACACAGCTTTGATTCAGTGGTAAAAGAAGCCCTTACATTGACAAAGTTGTCAAGCAAATGAAATCTGAGCTCATTGGCCTGATTGAAAATTGCAGCAAAAAACATGAGTATAAATTTCAAAACAGAAAAAGCTTGAAAAACTTTACATCATGGAAAGAGAAACAGTTAATGTTTTGAATCCCATATGACTTTTCTTCAGAACTTGTTCAGAATAGAAGTTTTTATTTCAGATTTCAGCATCCACAGTATTTTTGCTTTTATATGAGCACATAAAGTGATAATAGGAGACAGGGCAGTGCCAGGCAGCTGAAAGAGGAACCACACAGACACCTCACAGATGTTTCCTCTCAGGACACTTCACATGTGTTTGGGCCCTCCACCTCCACACTTGGAAGGTCAAGCCATGGTGTATCCACTTGTTTCTGGCAAGAAGACTCTTGGCATCTCTGGCCCCATCCCAACACACAAACACCTCCAGGGTAGTTTGATCAAACCTCCAGCAACAAAAGGCTGCACTTCAGTTCAGGCTCCCACCCCCACTACTGCAGAACAAAGGAATGCACTAGAACGCAGTGGGAGGGGGATGTGGAAGAACACTTAGACAGCATATTGGTGATGTGCTAGACAACAAATTGTAAATGATATTGTACTTGCGTAGAAATTTCAGTCCTTTAACTTCACACTTGGTTGTATTCCTCCCTAGCTCAAAAGACTTGGTGAGTAAATTTGGCATCACCTTACAGTCACAGATGAAGTTATATGGATGGAACTCTGAGTCTGTTACATCATTTGGAAGCAAAAGAACACAGCATTAGGTCATACTGACACTGCTGGCCATCCATATAGAACATCCCTGTTCTTTCACAGTCTCTGTGTTCAAAATTGTAGCTGTAAATGAGTTGTTCAGCAAATAGCTTGAAAGGCCCTAACATTGCTGTATGCTGCAGCCCTCCGTAACAGGTCAAGTCACTTACCCCATCCACTCATGAGTGTGAGCACAGCAATTTTCTTCCACATTGTGCAATTTTGATTTTAGTACAATGAAAGGTGACAGTGGCTTTGACTAGTGGCTACCTGTCTCCTCATGTATGTATCAGTGAGTCCTCAAACACTCAAATCCTCTTCCCGATAGCCTTTCACTGAAGCATGTATGCTCAAAATTCCCCAGGACTCCACCCAATCTGTCTACATGTGCCCACCTGCTTTATTTTCACCACCCAACCCCTGGTATTTTAAATGATCATGGCAGGTGTGGTCATTTGCTGTGCCCCCACACTCTTTACTGCCACCACTCCACCAGGGTGTTCTTTACCATGGATGAAACCCTCTTTACCCCATGATCCATTTCCCATTCCTGCTTTACTGTTTTCCCACTTTGCAGGTAGTTCACATCCCCCTCCCCCACCTTCACAATTATCATCCTCCTTCCTACTAGTCTGCAGCCCCCAATCTGGAAGACTCATTCCCACATCAATGGCCACCTTAGCTAACCAATCCCCTCAACCCCTTTGTCCCTTAGTTCCTGTTGATGGACATGACAGACTGACCATGGCTCACTCCCTTGAGTGACATAACTGGACAGTCCTGCATGAGAAGTGCCCAAACCCCTGATTAATGGTTGTACCTTTCCCCAACTGTGTTTATACCACCCCACTGTGAGTCACAGGACTGACCGTGACCCACTCTCTGTACTGCAGAAGAATGACTCTCTGACCAAGAACACCCCAAAAAGGTTTCTGAGAGTGACTGTTCTCCAGACTGGTATGGGTGGCTGCACTTGACCTACTTTGCCAGGACCCTCTGACTATCAGATACCTCAGTGAAGGCTACTCACAAGACTTTGAGACATGACTGCTTGCTCGCTGCACTTGTTGTGTTTGCCACCTAAGCTGCTGGCACATTGAGCAGATGTGTGATTGATGTAGCACACTGCCAGATAGCAAGATGTCCACCATTTTGGATGAGGGCTGCTGAACAGTCAGGCCAGATGGCTAGTTGCCTGGCTGTGCTAAATGGTAGAGCATGGAAATCCAAGGTAGGGCAAGTCATGATTGGTTGTGAGCAAGCACTAAGAGAACAAGCAAACAGCCTGATCCAGCCTGTGAGCTGAGTGCCTGTGTGTGCACACAGTTTGTCCTTTCTTCTGTCTTCCAATGCTAGTTTCCAGTGCCCCCCCCCCCCCATGCACGTGTGTGCTTCCAGAGCACCCTGCTGTGTATTTGACAGAGGCCATGATGGTCATGATGGGTTAGCAGATGCCAGATGCCAATGTCTGTGGTTAACGGGGTATATTTGGCTGATAGCAATGGATCATATTGTGGGAGATGGGGGAGATACTAAACAAGTATTTTGCATCAGTGTTTGCTGTGGAGAAAGATACTTTCGATATAGAATGTGGGGAATTGAATTGAATTTATTGTCACGTATACCGAAAAGCTTTGTCTTGCAAGCAATACAGGCAGATCACAGAGTTAAATAACATATATAAGTAAATAATAGGTAAACAGAAACCCAAAAGAAAACACAGGTACAGGAGAATGCTAAGAGTTTGTGATCCATTCAGTATTCTAACAACAGTTGGGTAGAAACTGTTTTGAAACCAGATGGTGTGTGTGTTCAGGCTTCTGTACCTTCTCCCCAGTAGTAGAGGTTGTAGGAAAGCACTGCCAGGATGGGATGGGTCTTTGAGAATGCTGACAGCCTTCCCTTGACTGCGGACCTGGGTAGATGAACTCTACAGATGGGAGGTTGGCCTTTTTGATTGTCCAGGCTGAGTTCATCACTCTCTGTAACCGTCTCTGATCTTGAATGTTACAGTTGCCATACCAGGTAGTGATACATCCAGATAAAATGTTCTCAATGGCACACCGATAAAAGTGCACTGTCATGCCAAATTTTCTCAGTTGCCTGAGGAAGAAGAGATGTTGTTGGACCTTTGTAACCAGTGCTTCGACATGAAAAGTCCAAGAAAGCTTGTTGTTGATGACCACTCCCAGGAGCTTGACACTCTCCACTCGTTCCACCTCTGTGCTGTTGATATATAGGGGAGTATGAGTAACATCCCGCCAAAAGTACACTTAATGGTAAGCTCCTGGGCAGTGTTGCTGAACAAAGAGACCTTGGACTATAGGTTCATAGTTCATTGAAAGTGGAGTCGCAGGTAAATAGGATAGTGAAGAAGGCATTTTGTATGCTTTACTTTTATTGGTCAGTGCATTGATTATAGGAGTTAGGAGTTCATGTTGAGGCTGTACAGGATATTGGTTAGGCCACTTTTGGAACACAGTGTGCAATTCTGGTTTCTCTGCTATAAGAATGATGTTGTGAAACTTGACAAGGTTCAGAAAATATTTACAAGAATGTTGCCAGTGCTGGAGGGTTTGAACTGTAGGGAGACATTGAACAGGCTGGGGTTATTTTCCCTGGATCGTTGGATGCTGAGGGATAACTTTATAGAGGTTTATAAAGTCATGAGGGGCATGGATAGGGTAAATAGTCAAGGTCATTTCCCTGGAGTGGGGGAGTCGAAAACTAGACGGCATTGGTTAAAGGTGAGAGCGGAAAGATTCAAAAGGAACCTAAGGGGTAACTTTTTCATGCAGAGAGTAGTACATATACGGAAAGAGCTGCCAGAGAAATTGGTAAGGCTGGTACAATTACAATATTTAAAAGGTATCTGGATGGATGTATGAATAGGAAGGGTTTAGAAAGATATGGGCCAAATGCGAGCAAATGCGACTAGGTTAAATTAGGATACCTGATCGGCATGGAAACATTGAACCAAAGTTCTGGCTCTGTGTTGTTCATCTTTATGACTCAATGACTCGATGTCCTGGGAGGGAGTTTGATTAGGCGCCACATGGAGCTTATCAGAGCAAGTGGCAAACTGAATCTGCCAAATACGCGCACTGGTTTTCATGTTGAGTTTTCTCATTGTCTAGCCTACTTAGCGCATTTGGCAAGAAAGGAAGATGAATATTAATGAAGTGAGTTGGGCCGTCAACAAGGCATTTAATGAACAATAATTCCCTTAATTAGCAACTTGCCACTATAAAAAGCATGAAAGATGGTGCAAGGTGATCCTAACGTCTAGCTGGGCATTGCTGGACTTCTCTGGCTCGGCCATGAATCATACCATAGCCCACATTGCTCAGATCTCGATAAGATTCCATCCATTATTTTAATCCCAAAGCTGACATAAATCTGATGTGTCCTTATAAAGTCATACCAGCCGAGTGGTCGCAGTATTTGGCAATCAACCAGGAAATTGAAGTTCAACTCAATTGTGAACTTAAATTCATTAAATCAGGAACTCAAAAAACGTCACTATTGCTGCCATTTGTTATACCTGTGCCAGACAGTGATGCACTCATTGCTGGTCGCTCATTAAAGGCAATGTATTACAAATCATGGAAAGTACAGCTAATATTAATGAGATTGATACCAGGAATGAACTGTAATAGTTTATAAAGATAGGTTCAAATATTTGTGTCCTTTTTAATTAGAACTGGAAAGCTGAAAGGAGATTTAATAAATGTTTTCACAATAATAACATTTTTCACAAGTTAAACATAAAGTGAAATATAATTTTTGTTGTTTAACAAGTAAATTACAAGAGGGCATATACTGACAATTATTACAAGTAAAAAAGAGAGAGAGGTTAGTTGTGAAGTTATTTATCATAGGTGGCTTTGAATAAAGAAGCTGCAACATAATTAGAAAGGGGATTTGGAAAGGAATAACATAAAAGGCTCCGGAGAAAGTACAAGGAAATGAGATTAGAATAGGTAACACCAGTTAAAGAACCAATACTGTCATTGATATGATGGACTTAATAATTACTCTCTGTGCTCTAAGTTCTATAGTTCTACAAACAATTAAATGCTTCTACAGTCCATTTCTGTACTTTTCTGTAATGTTTTTTTCCAGACAGAGGGAAGTAGAGCTGCTGTTTTCAATTTTGCATCTCTTTTCATTCTTAAGCAAAGAAAAACTGGGATCTAATAAAAGATTTTTCTTCATTATGTCGGAATGAAGGATAGATTTACATTTTCTATGTCCATATACAGTGAAACCAAAAAAAATCCTTTGGTACTTTTGCAATTTTCAGAATCAATGCAGCCAGATTGTTTAAAGAATGGTTGAAGGTTATTTCAAACAGAAAGGGTCAGTATGTGGTCATTGCTTGGAATAAAGGAGGATTACTCTCTGAGAAGTGCTGGCTCTCATTTAACAGAAAGCACCTTTCTTGTTCATGTCCAACAGCAGTCTTTTTTTTCATATTTTCATTCGGGAATGCAAGATTATGACTGATATCCCTCATCTGTTTCAAGGAAGTTAGACAGATGTCAATTCTCTGAAAAATATTGCTTTCTTCATTCAGTTAGATGATGAAATTGTTGTTAATTTTCAAAGCTCAATGTTAAAACAAGCATTAGCAACAGTTTATGGGCTCCTGACATTCACTCCTATAGAGTATTCATTATTAATTCTGTACTTTCAAAAGCTGTCTTCTATAGCCTGAGTAATCCATGAGCCTCTTGATTTCAATAGTCACCACACACTGCCTGGCTTGTTTCCACAAATGTAATGTTTTTATTATGTGTTGGATTACCGAGCTTTCCATTACCCCCTGCTTCAAAGTCTCAAATTCTATCCACCCCAAGCCAAAATCACTGAGACCTTACAGAAATGGAATGTCAACTGCAGCAGCAGTGAGGATTATCACTGGTCTCAGCATAACTCAAGCAGGGGTGAGGAAAAAAAATAAATAGAGCTTCTGCTCACATTTACTATCTGCTGTCCTTTGCCTTTACATATGTATCCATTGTTGCTGGTCAAGACAGGATCCAACCAAGTTTTAATGGCCTCTCAGTCATATACCCTGTCTGAATTCAGACTGACTATTAACACATAGCCAGTCAGGAAGAGGAGGGTTACAGTAATCATAGAACTGTATCTGACCAGGATCAATACCTTTCAGCAGCCAGAAAAATATTATTGCGTTTCCAAGTTCCTATTCTATTAGTGGTAAAATGCCTGGATTTCTGAAATTTCTTTTTACATGTTTTATCTATAAAGTTACCAGTATTCCTGAGTGGATTAATGCTTGTTACTTTTTTAAAAATTCCATACACTTAAGTTCTCCACTGAGCAGACCTGATGCCTTTTTATTTCATAAGTTTCCTAAATTTTGTCTTGCAATGCGATTTAACGCCTTTTTAAAACCTTGAGTGTGTTTCCAGAAAAATGACTTTCCTGATTCCTCCGAGACAAGGCGAAGTGAAACATAAATAGAAGAGGCAATGATGGACAATTTCTCAATAAGAATATTATTCTTTCCTGTTCAGTGCAAGTAGTACAACATGGATATAAGTAAGGAGTATGTTCAATGGGAGTGGAGACTACATCTGAGTAAGACAAAGACTGACAAGTGAAACTGGGAGATTTGATTCAAAATAGGAATTGAATGTAAAGGAGGTTAGAGGTGCTTAAACTAAAGTTGACAGCAAGAATAACCCCTCAAGAGGAAGAGGTGAGTGATATTAACAAGTGTGGATCAAAAAGCCTACCTGCTATGAGACCAGCAGCAGAGTGTTATAGAATCAAAGAGATGTACAGCACGGAAACAGAACCTTCAGTCCAACTCATCCATGCTGACCAGATATCCTAAACCGGTCTGCTTCTTATTGGAAGGATGTTGTGAAACTTGAAAGGGTTCAGAAAAGATTTACAAAGATGTTGCCAGGGTTGGAGGATTTGAGGTATAGGGAGAGGCTGAATAAGTTGGAGCTGCTTTCCTTGGAGCGTCGGAGGCTGAGGGGGGGGATTTTATAGAAGTTTATAAAATCGAGAGAGATATGGATATGATAAATCGGCAAGGTCTTTTCCCTGGGGTGAGGGAGACCAGACTAGAGGGCATAGGTTTAGGGTGAAAGGGGAAAGATATAAAAGAGAGTGGTGTGAGTATGGAATGAGCTGTCAGAGGAAGTGGTGAAGGCTGGTACAATTACAACATTTAAAAGGCATCTGGATGGGTATGTAAATAGAAATGGTTCAGAGGGATATGGGCCAAGTGCTGGCAAATGGGACCAGATTATGTTAGGATAGCTGGTCGGCATGGACAAGTTGAAATGAAGGATCTGTTTCCGTGCTGTATATCTCTATGACTCTGTGACCTTAATTAAGTCACAAAAACAGAAAATGCTGGAGAAACTCAATAGGTCTGACAACATCAGTGGAGAGAAAACAGAGTTAACGTTGGGTGGCACAGTGGCACAGTGGTTAGCATTGCTGCCTCACAGTGCCAGAGACCCAGGTTCAATTCCCACCTCAGACAACTGTCTGTGTGGAGTTTGCTCTGGTTTCCTCCCACAGTCCAAAAATGTGTAAATGTAGGGGAACGGTTCTGGGTGGGTTGGTCTTCAGAGGGTTGGTGTGGACTTGTTGGGCTGAAGGGCCTGTTTCCAAACTGTAAGTAATCTAAAAAAAAGTCCAGTGACACTTCTGTAGAAGCATACTCGAAAAGTTGACTCTACTTTCTCTCCAAACATGTGCCAGACTTGCAGAGCTTCTTTCTTTAATTTTTTTTATTAAAATCTTCAACATATGCAGTTCTTTGTTTTTCTTTATTAAGTGATTCCTTGCCCCCAAATCCCTTCTCCCATCCACATGCCATTGATCTCTTTTTCAAAGGAACTGAGTGAACTTGTTCACTTTTTCCTGTTAGACATAACCTCACCTGGGATCATACTTGTAAATTTTATTTACAACATCTTCAGTGTGTCTTTGTAATATGACAATCATAACTCTGTGCAGTGCTTCATGTATTCAGAATTCAGAATGTCATTGACTCCTGTCCATCCATATTAGTCTGACTGAGAGATTGATAAGTCAGTAGTCATGGCTCACCTCATGTCATTTCTTGAATGTGCTGACATTGTGGTCACCAGGATCACATACATGAACTAGATAGTTTCTAATCAACCTGTTATTACATAATTCTAGAATAAGTGGGATTTGAACCTGGGCCTTGTGGCTCATAAGTAGGGACACTACCACTGTGTCTCAAGAGTTCTCATAATGCAGACTATTTATCATATCACAATTATATACAGTTGTATATAATTGACATGAGACCAAAGTTTACAGGTTCATTATCCTCTAATCTTTTTCAGTAACTGGTATTTCGGGCACAGATTGGTGAAAGAAGAACATGTATTCATATGTCTCTCAGAAATGTCACTGAATGCTAGACATGAATTTCTTGACTCGCTTTGTTTCGTGAATAGTGAGGCTCTATCAACTGCAATGAAATAAATGATCATTTAATCTGTTTTTAATGGCATACAAAATGTTTAACTCCTTTTACATTTTCAAATACTATCATGGAAGCTTTGAAGGATCTTAAATCTTATTCAAATGACTTCATTTCTAACATTGTAGTGCTTGCCAACACTATGCTGAAACCTCTAATCTAAAGGTAACAATTCACGTAACTGAACCAAACAAATATACAACTGTTTTATCCAATTGTCTAACTTCTGTTTGGCAGACCCTCCAAGTGTTTCATTCAAGGGTCAGTGCTTCCAGTAGGGCAGTGTTTCCTTAGCGCTGCTGTCATTGTATTATCAGTTCAGTTCAAGTGTTGAAGTGGAGCTGCAACCCATAACCTTCTAATTCAGCAGTAAGTGTGTGACCAATCGAGCAAAAATTACACCGACACCATTCAGAGAATGCTATTTCAGTCTGACACTCAATTAGTCTACCATAACGATGATTGATATTTTTCAGGAAGGAAACTAACTCTGATCTAGTTGAATATACTAGAACAGCATAATGTATAAGAAATACTGTGACTAATGGCTTTAATGTTTAAATAGTGAAAAGCTGTTTTCTGATAGATAAGGTTCTATGTATCCAAGTTGCATTGTCAGGTTTTATTGGTCTGGTACAAAAGCACTAACTGCATGAATATAACTGGGTACATCTTACAGCATTGAAATGTATGGTTTATATCTTGAATAACAGAAACTAAATGTTGTTTCATTTAAGTACCAGCACCATCCTAGTTGTTTCATTCTCTTTCTCCTTTCAGCTTGTTTCGTGGATGTGATTCATTTCTTTTATATTCCTTTATGGGATGAGAGCATTGCTGGCTAATCCTAACCATTGCTGCCCACCTCTAATTGCTCAGAGGGCAGTTAGGAGTCAACCACATTGCTGTGGGTCTGATGTGATCAAAACTGTCTTCCATAATTCCAGATGTAGTCTGACAGTTTTACAGTTTTAGCAAAACCCTATTTTTATAATTTATTCCCTTTGAAATAAAGGTCAACATTCATTTGCCTTCCATTTTACCAACTGACCTTGGATGCTAATTTTTTATTATGATTATTGCAAGAGGACCCTCAAATACTAGGAGAAAGTGAGGATGGCAGATGCTGGAGATCAGAGTTGAAAAGTGTGGCACTGGAAAAGTATAGCAGGTCAGTCAGCATCCAAGGAGCAGGAGAATTCACGTTTCAGCCATAAACACTTCATCATTCCTGATGAAGGGCTTATGCCCAAAACATTGATTCTCCTGCTCCTCGAATGCTGCCTGAGCTGTTATGCTATTCCATCACCACACTTTTTGACCCTCAAATACCCTGTGTTGTCGTTTACTTTAGTCTCTCTCTATTTAAATAATATTCAGCTCTCTATTCTTCCTGCAAAATGCATAATCTCATATTTTCCCATGTTATTACATTGCCAGTTTTCCAATTCCCCAAGTCTTTTCCGGAATCTTAGGATCCATGGATGATTACTGCCAATGATTCCACCATTGCTATAAATTCTTCCTTTCAGATCCTAGGATACAACATATCAGGTCCAGGGAATGTATCACCTTTAACCCCAGTAATTTTCCTTCTACTTTTCTCCAGTGGTTACTGTTTTGTCCTCTGCTGGGAAGATTAATGCAAAATATTTACTCAACTTCTCTACCAGTTAGTGTGCTGTATTATTATTTGCTCAACCTCTGTTTCTAAGGGGCCTATGTTCACTTTAGCCCCTCTCTTCTTTTTTATCTGTTTAATGAAGCTCTTTCTGTCCATTTTATACTACTTGTGAGTTTGCCCTCATAATCTATTTTCTCTTCTTCTTTTGTAGACTTTTCAACTTTAACAATCCTATCCTTCCACTAATTTTTGCTGCATTGTATCTGTTTTCTTTCAATATTTAAACTTTAATGTCCAGGATTTTCTAAATTTGTTGGTCTCACCATTTATTTTTATGTCGGGCTTGTAGTCTCCCTATTTCCTTCTTGAATGTTTCCCACTGTTCTGACACAGATTTCCCTAAAAATATCTGGTCCCAGTCAACTTTGGCAGAATCACATCTGATTTTATTAAGATCCTCTTTGGATCTTCCCTGCAATTAAAAGAAAACTATTTGTGTGCTATCTGCTTCTAGATACTGCCTACGTTGGCAACCCTGAGGTCCAGTGGAATTTTTTTCCTGTCCCACATACACTTGAAAGACATTTGTGAGTTTGTTAATAGTACTAGTACATTTTTAAATGTACTAGTATCTTCTGTAATACTGTCTGACTGGGAGTTTTGCATTATTTGATTAATTTACCATCTCTGCATAGTCTCAGTGGAATGGACAGGTGGCTTTCTTCTGGTTTTGCAATTCCTTTAACTTAAAAAATTCTAAAGTAAACTTTTGTACTTATTGGAGAAAGTCAGGACTGCAGATACTGGAGAGTCAGAGTCGAAAAGTGTGGCGCCCGAAATGTTGACTCTCCTGCTCCTCAGATGCTGCCTGACCTGCTGTGCTTTTCCAGCACCACACTTTTCGACTCTGTTTTACTATTTGGGCCTAAAAGGTTTTCAATATACAGTAAGCCATTTCTAACTACCGCTTTCTTTCTTTTATAGGTTGCAGTTTCTGGGTCACAGAATCACATAAGTGTTATGGCACAAAAAAAAAGCCACTTGGTTCATTGTGCATGCATTGGCTCCTCAAATGAGTATCATTACCTAAGTCCAATCTCCTACCTGTTCCCCATATTGCTGCATACTATTTCTATCCAAATAATCATTCAATACTCTCTTGAATTCCTCAATTGAACCTGCCTCCACCAGATTTTCAGTCCATGGAATCCATACCCTAACTAATTACTGTTTGAAAAAGTTTTTTCCTCACCTTACATTTGCTTCTCTGCGCTCTGGTTTTTTATTATTTTACGATTGTGAACAATTTCTCCCTATCTATACTATGCAGCCACATTATAATTTTGAAAACATTGATCTCCTCTTAGCCTCCTTCTCTCAAAGAAGAACAGTCCTAATTTATTCAATCTATCTTTCTTATTGAAATTTCCCATCTGTGGAAGCATTCTTAGAAAGAACATAGAACATTACAGCGCAGTACAGGCCCTTCTGCCCTCGATATTGCACCGACCTGTGGAACCAATCTGAACCCATCTAACCTATGCTATTCCATTCTCGTCCATATGCCTATCCAATGACCATTTAAGTGTTCTTAAAATTGGCAAGTTGACTACAGTTACAAATCATTCTTGTAAATCATTTCTGAACTTTTTTCAAAGCATTCACATCTTTCCTATAATGTGGCGCTCAGAACTTTACACAATATGTAAGCTAAATGCCATTTACAAGTTCAGCATCACCACCTTGCTCTTGTACTTCATGCCTCGATGAATAAAACTGGGAACTGTATGCCTTTTCTATGTCTACCTATTCAGAGATTTTATTACATCCCTCTGCAGGAGGTGCGACTTGAACCCAAACCTCCAATAGTGACACTACCACCACAGCACAAGAACCTTGGCTTAGGAACTCTATGCCTAATTGGTCTCTCCGCCTGTCTTGCTACTGTCAGTGATCTGTCACATATACACCAAGGCTTCAGTACTCTTGGAACCCCTTTAAAATCATATCTCCTACATCATATTGTCTTTCAATGTTCTTCCGAATGAAATGAATCACATACACTTCTTGCTTTGAATGCCATTTGCCACCTACACACCCACTCCACCAACTTCTCTTATGCTGTTTAGAATTTGACACTGTCCTCCTCAGTTACACTTGTTTCAAATTTTGTGTCATCTGCCAACTTTGAAATTGTCTCAGCCACACTAAGACCCAGGTCATTAATCTGTACTTGAATTATCAGAAGTACTTGGATGTGTTTTATCAAATTAACTAATAATTCAGATGAAGGATCATCAGTTTGAAACGATATATTCTGTTTCTTTACAAATGATGCCTGATCTGCTGAGTATATCCAACCTTTTCTGTTCTTGCAGTGTTTGGCTTTTATCCAATTTCACTGTTGTGTTTGCGATTATCATTTTTATTGGAGTGTTATACACATGGGAAATGGTTAGGAGTGCCATTTTCTGTCAGCAAAGGTTCCACAAATTGCAATCAAATCACATTTTCTTCTCACATATATATTTTTCAAAACTATGATTTATGCAAGTAAAAAACAGAAGGCCTAAACTCATGCACAGACATAAAATACTTTTGTTTTTCAATAGTCCTCGTTGCCTCTGACATTGGAGTTAAATTGCAACCTGGTGTTGTGTGATTTTTAACTTTAATGTCCATCACCTGGTTTGGGAGGAGCGGTCTGCGGGGGCTGACCGCGGAGCATTCTGGGAACTGTAGTCCTCGCCCTCGTCCAGGGCCGGAGTTATCCCGCGCTAGCGGAACTACGACTCCCAGGACCCAGCGCGCGCCACGCCGTCAGCTGATCGGCGATAACAGGGAAGGTCAGAAGTGCCGACAGTAGGCCCGAAGGAAAATGGCGGAGGCTGTACCTGACACCCGGCGGTTGCTCGCCAAGCCCCAGAACATCAACGACGCCTACGGGCCACCCAGCAACTTCCTGGAGATCGACGTGGGTACTCCGCAGACGGTAGGGGTTGGCAGGCAGCGTTACACCACCTACGAGGTCCGGATCAAGGTGAGTGCTGAGGGACGGGCGTGGGGGAGGTGGGCTGCTGGTGGCGGTGGCGGTGGCAGCGTTGGGGGTCCCGTTACCGTACGGGAATGGCAGCCTTGCTGCTGGGCTGAGCTGGTCAGATGATGAGTGGGTTGGTTGGACCGAGGGGCCCGCGGCGGCCACGTCGCCGTCGGTGGTGGGAGACGGGGCTGTCGAGCCGCTGTCAGGCCGAGGAAGAGGCGAGGCTGGGCTGCATTAACAACCCCCCCACCTCACCCCGCCCCGCAGGCTGGCCTGTGTCCAGTTGTAGTTCCACACTGCGGCCTAGCTCCTCACCACCCTCCTTAAGGGACTCTGTTAAATCTCAGACCTCTTGCCCACGCTGTCTGTGCTCAATCTGTACTCTTTACCTCTTACCCACCCGTTTCAAAAAGAGGAAGTGTCAATCTGAAATAAACTAAGTACTGGAGTGGGCTGCGTGACTTCTGGCTTCAAGAGTGAGGCAACTGTTCGCATGTCGAGCATGTTTACTCCTGCATTTCACAACTTTGATAGAGCTGACAAAGCAAACTGAGCACTAGTTTGTCTGGCATCTGGTCAAGATGTGGCGTTGGCGTTCTCTAGTTTAATCAGAACAGTCTAATCTTGCTGGGTGTCGGCAGTAATAGAATAGCAAGGCATGTTTGGGTTGGAAGATCCACCATCTGTGGAGCTAAGTAATAAAAAGGAGGTTGATAGGATCTCTTTAATAAATGTCCTTGAATTATACCTCTGGCTGGATAGAATAAAGCAGGGGATAATAGTATTGATTGTGAATGTTTTAATCTTATTTGGTTGGGGATAGACTGACAAGACTCAATGGTGAGTTTGTATGTGTTTTAGAAGAATTTCTGGCTTCACCTAACACTGGCTGTGGAAATGGCTTGCTTCTGCAGTAAGCAGTTTGGATCCTGGCATTGATCCAAACTAAGTGGCAATGAAGATTAAAGATTAGGGGTAATGCTGGATCCAACAAGTTACCAGGCCATTGCAGATCTGTGTAATGAGGCAGGTTTAATGTTTAATTAGTAAAATGTATTGCTTCTGAAATAATCAAAATATGGTAGAATTTAGTTTTTGTGAGGGGCTTGGGTAAATGTACTAAGCTTAAAGGCCAGTTGTATATAAAAGCAGAGCTGGCTGCAGTGGGGACAGTTTACTGAAAAGACAGTTGAGGAACATTGTTTCTTAACCTGCCAATGTTCTTAAATATATATCCCTGAGAAGGTCTCTAGGAAGGAGAAACCAGCCATGGTTAACTAAAAGTTGGGCATATCATCAAATTGAAGGAAACATTAACCATGGCCACCTTTTCTGTCAGCCAAAGGATTGGTGAACTTTTTTTAAAAAAGCAAACTGGAGATTTGAAGTAAAGGTAAACTTGCAAATAGCAAGAGCTTTAAGCCTGGTCAAAATTCTTTCTCATCTGGAACATGAAAAAGGGGGAAATAACTGAAACTGAGGGAATTGATTTGAATTGAAGAAATGCTTGAATCTTCTAAGGTAGAAGGTATCAATTGTCTTCAAAAATAAACCAAGTATGGAATCTATTGAGGAAAAGATGCTAGGCAAACTGGGGCTCAAGTCTAATGTGCCCCCTGAACATGATCAGTTGCATTCTCTGATATTCACATTATTAGTGATAATGGATGAATGGTAGTAATATTCCAAAAATTTTAGATTCTGGATAAGTCCAAATGATTGAAAAACAAATTGTAAATGTTTTTCCTTCAAAAAGCCATGTGGATAATTCAGAATCAGATTGGCATGGATGAGTTGGACTTGAAGGGTCTGTTTCTATGCTGTATATCTGACTGAAATGGTAACTGACCTATATTGCAGTTACTTTTTTATGTCCTTTTTTTCTTAACTCAGGACATCGTCTGATCTAAAATACAATAGAGCATTTAGAAATGCATAAAAATTGGTCTCCTTTCCATTCATGCCAAGCAAGTCAATTTATGATTCTCTTCAAGTGACAAGCAGTTTGTGAAACATACACATTCTATCCTTACATCACATTATGGATGTGACCAAGACTGGATGAAGTAGAAACAGTTTAATAGATCATGATAAATCTGTACACCATAAGTTTGACTTAAATGTCTCCTGGAGTAAAATAATGGTAGTACTGTTTCAGTGAGACTTCCTAAAATTAGGAATTAACTGGCTTTCTGCAACTTGAGACTGATTTAAAGGCACAACTAGACTATTTCTACATGTGAACTGTTTGTCTAAATGTTCAGCTTCTGACTTCAATGAGTTCAGAATCCTGATGGAACATAGTGAATTTGTAGTGAGTGAATATCCACTATGATCCAATCGAATGGTGGGGCAAGCGCAATGATGCAAGGGTTTGGAACAAGTCAGTGTTCCTACTGCAATTCTAATATTCAGTCATAGATATTAAATAGTGACTAAATGTTGTCTGATCACTTTTTTTATGTAATAGAATATATCTGAACACTTTTTTTTTCTCCCCCCACTGAGGGCAGATTGAAAATGACAACTAAGATTTGCAATGTAAGACCTAGCCTTAAGGTGTCAGATCACACAAGGAATGATCTTGTAGAAAGTGAAGGTTACCTCTTACATTGGGATTCTGATTAGATGCCTCAACAGGCTGAGGAATGGTAGATGGAGTTGAATCTAGACAAGAGGTCTGATTTTTTTTTTAAGGGGCAAATCAGGCAGGATGTCTGCACAGGATGGCAAGGTCCTGGGAAGTGTTGATAAACAGACATTGGGGTGCAGGTTCATGCCCTGAAGAAGGTATTTGGTATGTTTGTCATTATTGGTCAGAGCATTGAGGTATGAGTTGGGATGTCATGCTGTGGCTGTAGAAGTCATGGGTTAGGACACTTTTTAATACTACCTACAGTTCTGGTCTCTCTGCTTTTGGGAGTGTGTTGTAAATCCTTTCTGAACCCTTAAAGTTTAACAAGGATGTTGCCAGGGTTGGAGGACTTCAGCTACAGGAGAGGCTGAGTAAGCTGGGGTGGCTTCCCCTGGAGCTTAAGGTGGAGGTTTAAATCATAAGGGGCATGGATGGGATAAAACAAGGCTCTTTCCCCATAACTGGAGAGCATTAGTTTAAGGTAATCGGCAAGATATAAAAGGGCAACTTCCATGTAGAGGGTGGTGCATGTATGGAATGAGCTGCTAGAGGAAGTGAAGGTGAGTAAAATTACATTTAAAAGGCAACTGGGTCAGTATATGATTAGGAAGGGTCTGGAGGGATCTGGGTCTAGTGATGGCAAATGGACTAATTAATTTAGGATATCTGGTCTGCTTGGGAGTTGGATCAAGGGGTGGTTTATGTTGAAAGCCTAGAGCTGCATCATTTGTTGATGGAAAATCAATCTCTAGTTAGGACAGTGACTTACTGTAATTTGCTCAGTCGAATCCTCTCTATTTACTGTTCACAGGGTTGGGAGATGACAGACTAGGTAACAGCTTTGCAGAGCAACCATATTGTCTATAAAATAACACTGACCTTCCAGTTGCCTACCCCTTCAAGGTTCCCATGCCAATATTTCACAGGCATGCTGAGTCAGTGAGCTTCAATGCCAACTCAAAACATTCTGCACTTGGACCCTGTGGTCTCTAGGACTCCATATTGAGTCCCTAACTTTAGAGCTTGTTATACACCCACGTGTAAACCTGTTGGATGTGGGTGGTTTTTAGCAGTCATGCTTTTTTCCTACCTTCAGCTTTTATCACTTGGCTCTTCTGAGCTAGCCTGCAATGCATAATCTGTTTACCTATTCTTTCACATCTCCCTGGTCTCTACATCCATCTGTTATCTCTCCTCCCTCTCTTTTGCTGTGTTGCCGTCACCCTTCTGCCTCCAATGTCTTCAGTGTAAATACGTCATTTGCTGAGCTACAAATAGATTTCTTTCTTGAAACATTAATTGTGCTTTCTTAGCACAGGTGCTCATATAGTCAGATGTACAGCATGGAAACAGACCCTTTGGTCCAACATGTCCACACCAGCCAGATATCCCAACCCAATCTAGTCCCACCTGCCAGCACCCAGCCCATATCCATCCTATTCATATACCCATCCAAATGCTGCTTAAATGTTGCATCAGCCTCCTCCACATCCTCTGGCAGCTCATTCCATACACATACTACCCTCTGAAAATGTTGCCCCTTAGGTCTCTTTTATGTCTTCCCCTCACCCTAAATCTATGCCCTCTAGTTCTGGACTCCCTGACCCCAGGGAAAAGACCTTGTCTATTTATCCTATCCGTGCCCCTCATAATTTTGTAAACCTCTAAGGTCACCCCTCAGCCTCCAACACTACAGGGAAAACAGTCCCAGCCTGTTTAACCTCTCCCTATAGCTCAAATCCTCCAACCCTGGCAACATCCTTGTAAATCTTTTCTGAACCCTTTTGGGTTTCGCAATATCTTCCTGATAGGAAGGAGACCTGAATTGCATGCAATATTCCACCAGTGGCCTAACCAATGTCCTGTACAGCTGCAACATGACCCCCCCCCCCCCCCCCCAACTCCTGTACTCAATACTCTGACCAATAAAGCAAAGCATACCAAATGCCGCCTTCACTATCCTATCTACTTTCGACTCCACTTTCAAGGAGCTATGAACCTGCACTCCAAGGTCTCTTTGTTCAGCAACACTCCCTAGGACCTTACCATTAAGTGTATAAGTCCTGCTAAGATTTGCTTTCCCAAAATGCAGCACCTCGCATTTATCTGAATTAAATTCCATCTGCCACTTCCCAACCCATTGGCCCATCTGGTCCAGATCCTGTTGTAATGAGGTAACCCTCCTTGCTGTCCACTAAGCCTCCAATTTTGTCATCTGCAAACTTACTAACTGTGCATCTTATGCTTGCATCTAAATCACAAAGTAGAGGACCCAGCACTGATCTTTGTGGCACTCCACTGGTCACAGGCCTCCAGTCTGAAAAACAACCCTCAAGGAACCCCCCCCCCCCCCCCCCCGTCTTCTACCTTTGAGCCAGTTCTGTATCCAAATGGCTAGTTCTCCCTTTATTCCATGAGATCTAACCTTGCTAATCAGTTTCCCGTGATACTGAGTTTTGCCAGCAGTTTCCATTTTTCTAATGTTTGACCCCGATTTTGTTTTTGTTCTGAAAATAAACTGGTCGTCAAAGGGTGTAGTTCCAATACCTTTGTTTGTGGGAATCTGTAGGTTTACTTAGTGCTGTCATTTCTGATTATTGCCACATGTTTGTTCTTTAAGGCAGCTTTTAATGAGGTTCAGTCATGTTAAACATATTTCTTAACCTTCTGGCTTGTCTATCAACTGAGCCTCCTCTTCTTTAGTAGCAGTGGTAATTGAGATACTGTCTGCAATTGAGGTTCATGAGCATCAGTGGCTTGGTAGGTAGAAATGTGGTATTTCCACTCCATCTGTTGCTGTATCCATGAGGAATGGCTGCAGTCCATTCCACTAGGTTCACAATTGTTGAAAAACTAGATGTTCCTGAAAATGGCTATAGAAATGTTTGTGGTAACTTCAACTTCAGGGTAGACTGTTGAGGTCAAATGCTTTTACTGAGTTGTGAGCCTTTTTTTGAACTCTGGTATTTTCCTCATTATCAAACGGATAACCACTAACACTACTAGAACAACTAGCTAATTCTAGGCCACAAATGTTTGTACTAAAACTAGATTGTCAGGGCTAATAGTCTTTACTGTTAGCAAATGTTAAGGTTAGTAGCTCAGTTGAAGTTCTGGATGTAGGTTTGATCACTGAGCTGGAAGGTTAGATTTTAGGCATTTAGTCATACTAGGTAACAACTTCAGTGAGCCTCCAGATGAAGCACTGGTGTAGCTCACTTTCTATTTACATTTGGGTTTCTTTGGGTTGGTCATGTCATTTGGCTGCATTAGAACATTGTTGCAATGTGGTGGCTCATTGAAATACAGGAAAGTCACCTATACAGCATATTCAAAAAGAACAAGTACCCAATGAACACTGTTTGCTGAAATCTTAGCCACTGTCCCCTACATCAAAAGACCTTGGATGACTGCTAGACTACTCTGATCTTTTGGCATCGTGGTAGCTCTCAAATCCACCAACACTAAAACAGCAGCTAATGAGCTTGAAAGATCCCATACAGACGACAAGCAAAACTTTTGTCATTTACAAAATACCTTACAAGAACTGTAACAAACACTACATTGGATGAAAAGGCAGAAAACTAGCTGCCAGGACACATGAACATCAGCCAGCCACAAAAAGACATGGCCCACTCACTAGTATCCTTTCACAGGTGAGGAAGGATACTACTTTGACTGGGAAAACTCATCCATGCTAGGACAAGCCAAACAGACACTCACCAGAATTCCTAGAAGCATGGCATTCCAACCAGAACTCTATCAACAAACACATTGATTTGGGTCATCAACCAAAGGAAACCCAGGGCTAAACCACTGCTTCATCTGGAGGCACAATGAAGATGTTACCTTGTATGGTGATCTGTCTGAAAACTAACCTTCCAGCTCAGCAAGCAAACATTCACCCGGAGCCTTTACAGTATCTATTGACTCCATGATTTGAAAATCAAAGCAATGTAAATACAGCTCCAAGTAATGACACTTGGGCACCCTTTTTTGAGGTGACTATTTAGTTTCAGAGCATGAAATAAAATCTATCCTTGACAGTTTCTCTTTCCTGTGAAAAGTGGATTTTAGAAATTGCAGGGGTGGGGCAGATTTCTGAAATTTGGCAATGCACCAGAATGTATATTCAAGTAGCAACTGCAAATTTCTGCCTTTCTTCATGAACCAAAGTGACTGGCATTAAAAATTGTTAGCTTGTGCAAAAAGAACCATTTTTATTGTGAGGTCATGAAATCTGTTTATCTTGAACTGCATGCTCTAAATTCTGAATCACAGTTAAGATTGAGCAGGTTACAATGCAGTTGTGCATCCTGGCAGTAGAAATGGCCTAATCTATGGAAGCTAGGCATAAAATTCCCACTGACAGAACGAGTGCATCTGTAATTTTTTCAATGTTGAAAATTGTCATGTATTTGCTAGTCTCTCCCATTGATTCCAACATTTAGATGGTGGTTATGTATACAAGTAGAACAGTGAACGTTTGTAAAGAGTTCCCTACCTGTTGTGGTAGCTATGTGTAATTTGCTGGAAATGTGACTTGAGTTATGGGGTCAAACAGCAACTGCTTGTTTTTGAGTGCTCAACTGTGTAGCATTTCAGTGAATTAACTGTCCAGTTTCATGTAACTTTTAACTACACAATAAATCCTATGTTCTTTGTGTACACTTCAGTGGTTGGTCAAACAAGTTGACTGTTTAGCAGCTTAGTACAGTTTGTGGTAATTGAGCTGCTTTGATTCCTGATGAAGGGCTTTTGCCCAAAACATTGATTTCGCTGCTCTTTGGATGCTGCCTGAACTGCTGCTTTCTTCCAGCACCACTAATCCAGAATGTAGTTTCAGGCAAAATTTGAGTTCTCATGTGTAACACAGGAAGCAGTCTTAATGCAAGAACAGAAGTTGGCGGTCTGCTATTAGACGAGATGAAAACATTGTCTGCATGGCACCTGATCAGTCAAAGCAGCAGGTGAGATTCGGAATAAGTTAGATGAAAAAGATATTCCTGGTTCTGAGCTTTTCATTTTTGCAAAGGAAGGTGCTCAACCAAGCTTCAATTATGTCTGACTGTCTTGGCTCCAAGTAAAGTCATGACAGGATAATCTAACAAAAGCAAATTACTGTTGAAGCTCAATTTGACTACCAGGAAAACCTGGCAGGTCTGGTTGAGTTAATGTTGAGTCTCTTCTGCAGTCACTGGAATCAAAACCTGCAATGTTACAGTGCAGTTCAGGCCGTCTGTTCTGACCCACGAAATTAATCTGCCCAGCTAACCTATGTCTTTGCATTATCCAGATGTCCAATGCCTTTAACATCAGCTGCTACTGGAGGCAGGTAGTTCCATGTGCCACCTACTCTTAAAGAAATTGCCCCTGATATTTGTCCTAAATCTCTTACACCTCTATTTAAAGCTATGTCCCTCATGTTAGCCTTCACCTGAGGGGGGAAAAACTGTCCACCCTATCTAACCCTCTTATACATCTTGATTTGTCACCCCTCAACCTTCTCACCAACCAAAAAAAGCCTCAGTTCCCTCAGTCTTTCCTTTTGAAAGACCTCCCTTCCATACCAGGCAATATCCTAGTAAGTTTCCCCTCAGCACTTTGTGAAGTTTTCACATTCTTCCGACAATCAGTTGACCAGAACTGCATGTAGTACTCCAGGTGTGGCCTTAACAATGGCTTGTACAACTGCAGCATGACCTCATGGCTCTTCAAACTCCATTCCCCATCAATAAATGCCAATAGACCATATGCCTTAACAATCCTATCAACCTGGGTGCGTGGCAACTTTCAGGATTGTCTTAGTGTCTCTCGCCCGTAGGTGTTCAAAGTTTGGGAGAAGGTTTGTAGCTCGGGTGCTTGTTGTTGTGGTTCTGTTCGCCGAGCTGGGAATTTGTCTTGCAAACGTTTCATCCCCTGTCTAGGTGACATCCTCAGTGCTTGGGAGCCTCCTGTGAAGTGCTTCTGTGATGTTTCCTCCGGAATTTATAGTGGCCTGTCTCTGCCGCTTCCGGTTGAAGTGCTTCACAGGAGGCTCCCAAGCACTGAGGATGTCACCTAGACAGGGGATGAAATGTTTACAAGACAAATTCCCAGCTCGGCGAACAGAACCACAACTTTCAGGATCTATGCACCTGGACACAGATCTCTGTTCATCTACACTACCAAGAATTTTACCATTAGCCCAGTATTCTGCATTCCTATTTCTTCCAAAGTGAACTACCCCTCCTTTCTGCATTAAACTCTATTTGTCACTTCTCAGCCCAGTTCTGCAGCTTGCTTGTCTCTGTAACCCACAATTCTGCCTACCTTAATATTATCCATAAATTTACTAACCCATCCTTCTACACACATCCAGGTCATTTTTTTAAATTAACAAACAGCAGTGGCCCCAAAACATACTTGCAGCACACTAAGTTCCAGGATGAACATTGCCCATCAACCACTCCCCTCTGTCATCATTTTCGCCTGCCAATTTCTGATCCAAACTGCTAAATCACTTTCTATCCCAAAATGCCATACCTTGTGCAATAACCTAGAGTGTGGATCCTTATCCGATGCCTCTTTGAAGTCTGTATGCACCACATCAACCATTTTACCTCCTACACCTGTTTTGTCACTAATCGAACTCCATCAGGTTATCCTTCACAAAACTGACTATCCCTAATCAAATTCATCCTGTCCAGATGATAAATGCTATCTCATAACCTTTTTCCAACACCTTACCCACTAAAGTAAGGCTCACTGGCCTATAATTACCAGGATTATCCTGACTCCCCTCCTTAAACAAGGGAACAACATTTGTTATCCTCCAGTCTTCTGGCACTATTCCTATTGACAATGATGACATGATTGAAGCCAAAGGCTCTGCAATCTCCCCTCTACTCATTACTACCTTCTATCCCTCTTCCACAGATGCTACCTGACCTGTGTCTTCAGCTTTTTATTCTAGCTTAGTGCATGCTCAGGGATTCTTTGCAAGGCTTCAATTGTCAAGTGGTTATGTAACAATTTATTTCTACTTTTCTGTGCAGATGCTGTCCTAACAATGTGGTTTTGATCTTCCCCCTGAAGTCTAACACTTTCCAACATAGAGGATGGCATTTCTGTAATGGAGAGGAAAGCTATTCAAATTGTCACCACCTTGGGCTGTAGGCAAGTTCACTGGGATCCAGTTTTAGCACTTCAGAAAATTGACTGGGTTTTAATTATTCCTGTCTTTCTTGCAGAAAAGGAGCTTGAATCCAAAAATTAGTTTCAAAAAGGCATTGGGAACATACAAAAACTTGAACTGCTGCTTTACAGACAATATTTACTGGCTGTTTGTTACTATACCAAGTCAGCAGAAACTGAAGGAATAGCTGTCCTGAATGGAAATGTATTCAGCTAGACCTTGTTCACTAGTTTGTGTGGCAGCCTTCACTGATTGCTAAGTAAAGCTGAAATTACTTTGAAGAATAACTTTTGGTTGTTTGAGAGGTCTTGTGGTGGTTTCACAAGACTATTAATCCAGAAATGCAGCTGATGTTCTGGATGACCAGGTTTGAATTTCACTATGGTAGATGGTTGGATTTGAATTAAATTTAAAAAGGGATGGTCTACTGGCTATAAAACCACTGCCAATTGTCCAGAAAAAACAATCTGGTTCAGTCATGTACTGGAGGTAAGCAAAACTTCCTCCACCTGGTCTCACCTACAGGTGACTCTCAACCCACAGCAATATGGTTGACTCCCAGTTGCCCTCTGAAATCACCAAGCAGTTGTACCCACTGAATCAGTTTCCAAGAAGTGAAACCAGACAGATTACCACTTGGGCACTGAAAAGGCAAAAGCAGAAACGGCTGTCAACATTGCAAAATTGTAAAGTCTGGGAGCTCGTGCCAAAATTGGGAGAGCTCTCAGACTAGTGAAGCCACAGATTAATGTAGTCATACCTTCAGTTCTAGTGAACAATGTCCCAGAAATTGCTGTCACCATCCCGAGATGGGTCCTTGTCCACTGGCAGGACAGACTCTGAGGTGGTGTACACAGTCCGGAGGGAGCTGACCTGGGAGTAGTCAACCTTTACTCTGGACCTCCAGCCTCATGGCTTCAGGTCAAGCATAGGCAAGGAAGCCTCCTGCTGATCACCCTTGCCATTCTCCTTCAGTTGAGTGGCTCCATGTTGAACACCACTTCAAAGATGCACTGAAGGTGCCAAGGGCATAAAATGTATTCTGGGGGATTTTGGGGTCTGCCAAGGCCAGTTCAGCAGCCATACATTGATAGAGCTAGTTAGATCTTCAAGGACAGCTGCTAGACTGGGTGTGCACACTGTTTGGTTTCCTAACCATATAAAGTCATAGAGCCTCCTCAATCTGCCATCCGCAGATGCATCTCCCCATGACAGTAAATCATGGAGAGCAACCACTGCACCATCCTTGGAGCTGAAGTCCTGCTTTTACATTAAAAATGTCTGTGGGCCCATCACTGCTAAATAGGACACTTGACTGGGCATCCATGAAGTGCTGTGGACCGTCAGAATTGTACTCCAACCTCCAGGCCTGGCACATCCCTTACACAACCATTACCATCAAGCCGGAGGATCAATTCTGGCTCAATGGAGAGTGCAGGAGAGCGTGCCATGAGCAGCACCTGGTAAACCTGAGGATTAAAAAAGGTGTAAGCTTGATGAGTGGACCAAACAGAACTATTCTTATGCCACACAGCAACAGAAGAGTGGTGCTCCTGTAAGTTGCTATTTCCCTAGCCAATCTATTGAGGTAATACTGGCATCTACTTGACTGTTAATTGCCCAGCTACGTCTATATAAGACAGACAAATTCAGCCTGCTTTGCATCAGTTGTGGTGAAAGGTGTAATCACTGTGCTATCTTTACTTCATTGTCAACTTGGTTCAAACAAGGGAAAAACAATTTGAGTTGTGAATAGTAATTGACATAAAGGTTGCATTTGACAGCATTGGCACAAGGAGCCCTAGCAAATCTGGAATCAGTGGGTATTGGGGCAAACTCTGGTGGTTGGAGTAATGCCTGTCAGGAAGATGGTGCTTGGAGGTCTGGCATTTGCAGGGATGCCCTGGAGCTGAGAAGTTCCTCAGGGTAGTGTCCAGGCACCAGAAATCAAGTCAGTCATAAGTGACCTTCCCTTAAGATCAGAAGTGGATGTTCACTGCATAACACTCAGCATTATTTGCAACTCTTATGGAATTCATTGTCAAGGAAGGCTGGGGAGGCCAGGTTTGGTAATATATTTAAGACCAATTATGGGAAGAAAGGTTTCTCAACCCCTTTCTCCTATCTGCCATGATTGAATGGCAAAACAGGCTATGGACTTAATTTCTCTCCAATGCTGTATGTCTAATACAGAAACAGCCCATGTCCAAACACCAAGATTGTCAGTATCCAGGCTTGGGCTGACAAGTGGCAAGGAACAACTTTTAAGAGAAAGTGAGGACTACAAATGCTGGAGATCAGAGCTGAAAAACTGTTGCTGGGAAAGTGCAGGTCAGGCAGCATCCAAGGAGCAGGAGAATTGATGTTTTGGGCATGAGCCCTTCAGGAATGAGGGCATCCCAAGCAGGCTAAGATAAAAGGTAGGGAGGAGTGACTTGGGGGGGAGGGGTGTTGGGAATGCAATAGGTGGAAGTGGGTTAAGGTGAGGGTGATAGGCTGGAGACGGGTGGGGGCAGAGGTTGGGAAGATTGCAGGTCAAGGTGGCGCTGAGTCAAAGGTGTGGGGGGGGGGAAGAAAAAAAAAGTATGAAGCTGGAGAAATCTGCATTCATCCCTTGTGGTTGGAGGGTTCTTAAGCAGAAGAGGAGGCACACTTCCTCCAGGTGTTGTTGCAAGTAACAATTGTCTCAAATGCCAGGCAATGACCACTGGGGGGGGGGGGGGGGGGGGGAAGAAAGGGGAGGAGTTAGAATGAAGGTCTAACTTTAGGAACTGATCCATTTTGAACAGCTGTTCAGCCAACCAACCCTACCAGATTTAGTGTATATAAAACTACTAACTAACTATCACTTGGACTGGATTGTCCAAGCCATTCTCTGCATCAATTAACCTGGCTTTTGCATTTGTTGCAAAAAAAGATTTGCATGCCTTTTTAAAACCAAACACCCAGAGTGGATCACATTGCTTTGTAATCTGACAGTATGACTATTATAACCTACCCCTCTTCCCACAGTTAAGGGAAATTTGGTTCACTGAAATTAAAACAGTTTTATCTAATTCCAATCATTTGAACAATTATTCCCTAACTAGCTATTCCAAATACAGGTTCTATTTGTATGCTTTTAGCATAGGTTCCATGTATCGAAGAAATTAAAAATTTAGTCTCCATTCAGAATGGATCCTCTGCAATAGTCCTCTTGGCTGATTCTGCAGTTTTCTGTAACTATTCTGAACACCTGTCAAGGATATTCATTAAACATGCCATTTTCCTTTACACATGGTGCTCTAGTGTGGAGATTCTAGAGAGCCTGGTATTTTTTCAGATGGTGGGTTTGATCTTGTCAGATGATAGTTGGCTCTAACTTTGAAAGTCCTGTATCTTTTAAACTGGCGATTTCATATTGATTTCTTTACAACTGGATAGGCTCAGTCGTCAAAATCAAAACCAGCCAATTTGAATTGGTCCTTAGCCTGAGTGCCTTAAAATCTTGGCTGAATTGGAACGGAGTCAAAGTATGGTGCTGGAAAAACTGAGCCAGATCAAGTAGAGTCTACTGTTGAGCATAAGCTCTTCATTTAAATATAGAATAAAAAGGCTACTTGAGCCTGTTAATGTCACTTCAAGCAGCTACTTTACCAGACATTAACTTTAAATTTAACTAAAGAACACCAGCTTTTAAAGATGTCACAATGCTTTCCCCCATTTTACCATTTTCCTGTAACCTATTACCCTTGTAGACTCTTGCCGGAGTGCAAGTTGGCTCTGGTTTTTCCTATGCAAGTAAGCCAGGATGTTCGAGGGGCACTGACTACCCACCTCCTGGAAGTTAGAGCTGTTGGGTATACAAGGCTTATTGATGTAGTCTCAAGTGCAGTGGAACAGAATGGCACTCGGTCCATTATTTGCAACAATCAAGTAGGCTGCTTTCCTCTTGGCTGCAGCGAAGCTGCTCCTCTTGGAACTGCATGTTCCAAGCAACTGGTTTATGTAATATTTAAACATGCTTGATTGTTGTACAAATCTTGCTGCCTACTTCAGTAGGGTGACTCAAATGGTGCTGAATATCATTGCAAAGATAAATGCATGCCCTTCACTTTCCTTAACAGGAAGTGAACAGACAGAGGAACTTTTACAAACATTTCCTGGGACTAATTGTGGTAGTGGAGGCCAGCCATTCTTTAGTACTAGTAAAGACTTCCTTGTGCTACACCATGAATGTCTGCCTCCAATTCTCAATTTTGCTGGGTTCCTGGATGTCAGTAAAATGCTGACTGGATCTAAAGTGTGCTCACACTCACCTGTTGAACTTGGTACACTACCTTCCTACTGTAGCTAGGATGTATTCATGGTCCAGTTGGTCCAAGTGAAATGGAGACTTTCAAACTGCTTGCATGCAATTCTTGTCTCCCCTCCAATTGGGAGGATGTTCTGAAATGGTTCAGAAGATTGGTTGCCAGGATTGGAAGATTAGAGGGAGAGCCTGAATAGGCAGAGGCTGCTTTCCCTGGAGCATCAGCACTGAGGAGCTTCTAAGATCTGAGGGGCATGGATGGGATAAATACCCAAGTCTTTCCCTTGGGGTTAGAGCGGAGAACTACAGAATATAGGTTTCAGGTGAGGGGGAAAGATGTATGAAAGGGATCTGAGGGGCAACTTTTTTCACATGGTAGTGGAAGAGTCTGGTACAACTGCAACCTTTTAAAAGGTATTTGGATGGGTATATGTATAGGAAGGTTTTGGAGGGATATGGACAAAGTGCTGGCAAATGGGATTAGATTAGGTTGGAATAACTGGGCAGCGTAGAATTCAACTGCAGGGTCTGTTTTCAGGCTGTACATTTGACTCCGAATGAAGGTTCTTCCACTAAGTGAAAAAATTGCTTTTTCTAAGATCACAGATGCTTACACTTAAGTGAAAAGACAGACTATTAACTGGTACAAGTGGAGCCAATCTGTGGCCCGAGTGTGGGAGACCTTCAGCCATCAGGCAAATGGGTATGACAATATGGGCATTAAAATCTGTTGCAGCTGTCTCAGGGAAAGAACCAAATATAGAACCCACTGGGAGCAGTCTCTGTATGGAAGCAGGCACCATCTAAATCACTGAGCAGATTAACATGGTGAGGTATTGAAGGCTTTGGCAGGTTTAAAGCTGACTGCCTGGTGATTGGTGAGTTGTTCTCCAGCCTGCTGAGAGATGAGGGAAATACTGGGGCTCTGACCAAAATTTCTAAATGGTACTCTAGCTATGAAGTGCTGAAGCACTGAAGGGTATGTAATGTGGTCCCACTCAACTACCTAATTTCTCTACCTCTAAGACTAGTGAGTCTTCATCTGTGGTAGGGATACTGAAGCCCTGCAGCCCCTCTAACTATGCCAGACAAAAACTACATTATCCCAATTAGTTGATCTCCATTGCCTTGTGTCCTGGCATTTAAGTACTCATTTAGATGCTGAGTACCTGCCTCCACCTACAAGTAACATTTATATTTTGACCACCCTCTGAAAACTACTTTCTCCTCTAAGCAGTTACTACAATTCACTCTGCCTGCTGGTCTTACACATCTGTCATGGAACACATTTTCACTATCCTGCCTGCTTTTTTAATGCATAGCTCAGCTAAACACTCTAGCCTTCTCTACTCTGTGCCATCTGCTCCATCCCAGGCAACCTCCTGGTGAATCTGCTATGCACTGTCTAGTTTAATCAGTTCTTTTAACTTGTGGCAACCTTAACTACACAGTATTTCATCTGTATTGCCTAACCCATGCTTTTGGTCACAAAGGAGCAAGTCAGGCTTGTGCCAATGTCTAGATGACGTCAAGCAATAAATTGAAGGTACTGATTGCAAGGGTTGATACCTAAACATGGGTGCCAGTACAGTTATAACCCAGGCATTTTAGCTGGCCATGTAGAAAATTGGCCAGTTGCCCTGTACACAAAGCAGGACAAATCTAACCTGGCCAATTTGGAATGATTCAAAGTGCTCTGAAGTTTTCAGCACTAGATCAGTGGTGCCCAGTTTGGATTCCTCCAGGGTCAGTGTTCCTAACCCCATGCCACCTTCACTTAAACATGTACAAGTGACCAGAATACATGAAATCAGGGCAAATTGTCTTAATTGCAGTCATACCTGGCATAGGATGGTTGTGGTTGGTCAGTAGCTCACTCCAGGGAATCGAAGGGCAAATCAAAGGGCAGTGCCCTATGTCTAACCATTTTAAACTCCTCCATAAGGAAGGAACTGGACTTTTCTCCACACCATTCACAACTTTTACTAAAGCAATCTGTTCAAAGGCCGCAACATCTGAACAATACTCAAGCTTGGACTGATGAATACTTATCCCACAAACACCCAGCTATGACCACCTCCAAGAACCTTACCACTATCCCCCTCAAGTGTGTTTCCATCACTAAATTCCCCTATCAGTGTAGTGTACCATTTTCCAGAAACTCTACTGGACAGGTCAGAGGCTAGCAATATTGTGGCAAGTAACTCACCACCTGGACTCAAGTCTTCACTTGATGGATAAGGCACAATACTCTCCCTGCCTGGATGGGTGCATTTCTGCTAACAGGAGCATATGCCATCCAGGGTTACGCTGCCTGTTTGCACTATCTACTCTCTCTGCCACTGACTCAGTAATAGCAGTGCTATTTTTAATATGCACTGCAGAAATTTACAGGTCATAGTATCTGTTTCCATGTTGTGGATCTGACCCCTCGGTCCAACCCATCCATGCCAACCAGCTATCCCAACCCAATCTAGTCCCACCTGCCAGTACCTGACCCATATCCCTCCAAACCCTTCCTATTCATATACTCATCCAAATGCCTTTTAAATGTTGCAATTGTACCAGCCTCCACCACTCCCTCTGGCAGCTCATTCCATACATGTACCACCCTCTGCATGAAAAAGTTGCCCTTTGGTCTCATCTTTCCCCTCACATTAAACTTTTGCCCTCTAGTTCTGGACTCCCTGATCCCAGGGAAAAGACTATTTATCCTATCCATGCCCCTCCATTTTTGTAAACTTCTATAAAAGGTCACCCCTCAGCCTCTGACACTCCAGGGAAAACAGCCCCAGCCTGTTCAGCCTCTCCCTATAGCTCAGATCCTCCAACCCTGGCAACATCCTTGTCATTCTTTTGAACTCCAGTTTCTTTTAGACAGCAGCTTCCACACCCTCGACCACTTCCACATAGGGAAAGGGCAGCAAATAGGCGCACCACCACCTGCAAGTTCCCCTCCAAGCCAAATATTGTTCCTTTAATGGGAAAAATCCTAGAATTCCCTCCCAAGGATACTGTGGGTCAATCTACAGCAGGTAGACTGTTGCAGTTCAAGTCATCTGCTCAACAGACCTTTTGAAGAATAAAAAAAACGGACAAACATTTGCTGGCCAGCCACTGCCTATGAATAAACTTGATCCCCAGCGCAAAGCAAGAATTCTATTGCTTTCACCCTATTCTGTGTGGACCCCCTCTGACTTATGACTTGCACATGTGGTGGGTAACAGCATACAAGGCACTTTAGCCATGGCAAAGTGAATTTAATTTGGAGCTGTACACAAATTTTGGTTTGGCCATAGCTGTAGTATAAGTTCAGATTGCAATCATTATGGTGTGGCAAAAGGATTCACTGGGATGTTTCCTAAGTTGGAGCACTTCAGCCATGAATTGGATAAGCTCAGATTGTCCTTTTTTTTTTGAGCAAAGGAATCTGGGGGATATTTTTAGGGGCTTGGACAGGTTGGAAAGGATGTAGTTATGACCTTAGTTCTAGGGTCACTGAGGGGCATAACTTCAAGGTGAAGGACAAGAGGTTTGGCAGATGAATTTTGTTCTTGCAGAAAGTGGTAGAATCTAACACTTGGGAACATAGCTGAGGCTTTATAGGTGGATGAGCACTTGTGTACCAAGATATGGGCTAAAAGTGGGATTAGTGTAAGTAGATGGGTTTTCTGCAGACTTGGACTGAAGAACTTGATTCTGTTGTAATTAAGTGTAACCAAAAACGCAGCCTTGTATTTGAAATTTGACTTGAGCTTTTATTTGGAAAGCTTCCAGTGAACACTAGAGAACAATCACCAGATATGATCATTAGATGCATGCAGTTGCCATTGACCTGTGTATGAAGGTGACAGACCAAAAGCCACTGAACATTTCCGTAAAACTGAATTTCGCCAACACCACTACTACAGAAGTTAAGGGTGATTATTGACCCTTAATGTTTAACAGTTGTATCAATTTTTTCATACAAAGCTGCTAGGCCTGGCCTCCGTTCAGTTGTAGGTCAATTGTTGACAATACTGCATTTCTGACTCCAGAAAGGTGGCATGATCAAACATTGTTTTAATAGGGGACTCCACAGCAAGGTTGGTGCTGGGGAAATGTTAGGAAGAAAATTTATACTGTCCAACAATTTTATGCTAGAGCTACAGAAAACTTTGTCATCTAGTTATCCCATTACTAGATCCAATACTCAAGTTCTGAATTAAGTTCAAAATAAACATTCCTTGAGTCCACTGGAATGTGTTGTAGTGTTGACAAGTTTCTTCCAAAATGAAGATCAGTATCATGCACCTCACCCTGGTGAGGTGTGTGATTACAAGAACTGGCTGTTTGCATGTCATTTCTAGTCTTTGAGAGAGTGGGGTACTAGATGTAGAGTAGATTGGGTTTAAATCACAGGCACTAGATTCCCTTATTACTAAAGCCATTAGTTTCTCAATTAAGCCAAGACTTTGTCTAGTCATAGTTAAGTCTTGTTAGGAACCAGTAGGGCAATTGGGAGTTAAACAGGGATTGAGAAGGTGATTTGATTTGCATGACCCATGCTGTAACAACCGCACTGTCAGGCAGACCCCAAGCTGTTTCTAGACTACAACAGGGTAAGGTACACTGCCTGTCTTAAAGCAAGTCCTCAATGTAGCCTTTGCAATTTTCACTTACTAGTGAAAGCAAATAGTTTGAACACCAATAGTTGCTAACATCAAGCAGCTGACCAACATGCACATCCAGCAGGTTGGTTGCAAGGCCAGTACATAGAACAATGTGGAGATGCAAGACATACCAATTGAACAGACTGTTTTATCCTGGTTTGATCTGCACCTGTCCAAAAAGCAAGTAATGTTCTATCATTGGCCAGACTTCAGAATGAGGTTAAGCACTAATTGCTCGTCTGTCTTCTCAGTAGCTACTCCATATGGAGAGTCTATTGTTTCTAATAGAAGGTAACCCCAGGATGTTAATGAGGATTTATTAACACTGGTGAATGAGGGGTGCTGACTTTTTGATACTCAGCCTGGTACTTGTGGTACAAATGCTGCTCACTTGTTAGCCTAAGCCTGGGTATTTGCCCAGTGTTTTTCACTTCAATGTGGGCTGCTTCAGTAGGAGTCTCAATGGTGCAGGACATTATGCAGTCTTCTGCACACCCCCACATCCTCATGGAGGGCAAGTCAAAACAAATTGAAGATTGTTGTGTTTAGGATACAGGTGAGGAACTGACCAACCACAAAGCTTACCATATGCTAGTTATGCTACCAGTGGAGTTTGCCACTAATTTCCCCCATTCCTGTTTTGCTCCAGTGCTTTGATGCCACACAAACAGCATAGTACTTCAGCTGAGAATTGCTGTGTGAACATCAGCCTCATCTTTTGCTATGTGCTAGGCTCTTCAAGTCATTGAGGGTGGGGATATGGAATCTCCATCAGTGAATTAATTGTCCACAATCATTTGCAACTGGATGTGACAACTGCAGAGCTCTGAGCTGATCTCTTGGTTATGAGATTGTTCAGTTCTATCACTTGCTGAGTATGCTGTGTGGCATAAGAATAGTTCTGTTTGGTCCACTCATCAAGCTTACACCTTTTTTAATCCTCAGGTTTACCAGGTGCTGCTCATGGCACGCTCTCCTGCACTCTCCATTGAGCCAGAATTGATCCTCCGGCTTGATGGTAATGGTTGTGTAAGGGATGTGCCAGGCCTGGAGGTTGGAGTACAATTCTGACGGTCCACAGCACTTCATGGATGCCCAGTCAAGTGTCCTATTTAGCAGTGATGGGCCCACAGACATTTTTAATGTAAAAGCAGGACTTCAGCTCCAAGGATGGTGCAGTGGTTGCTCTCCATGATTTACTGTCATGGAGAGATGCATCTGCGGATGGCAGATTGAGGAGGCTCTATGACTTTATATGGTTAGGAAACCAAACAGTGTGCACACCCAGTCTAGCAGCTGTCCTTGAAGATCTAACTAGCTCTATCAATGTATGGCTGCTGAACTGGCCTTGGCAGACCCCAAAATCCCCCAGAATACATTTTATGCCCTTGGCACCTTCAGTGCATCTTTGAAGTGGTGTTCAACATGGAGCCACTCAACTGAAGGAGAATGGCAAGGGTGATCAGCAGGAGGCTTCCTTGCCTATGCTTGACCTGAAGCCATGAGGCTGGAGGTCCAGAGTAAAGGTTGACTACTCCCAGGTCAGCTCCCTCCGGACTGTGTACACCACCTCAGTCTGTCCTGCCAGTGGACAAGGACCCATCTCGGGATGGTGACAGCAATTTCTGGGACATTGTTCACTAGAACTGAAGGTATGACTACATTAATCTGTGGCTTCACTAGTCTCTGAGAGCTCTCCCAATTTTGGCACCATCCCCCTGATGTTAGTAGGGTGGACTTTATAGGGTTGTTAAGGCTGCTTCTGTCTTTCCTGGTGCTTGGGTTGGTAATCACTGGCTTCAACTCCTTCCTCAGACTTTGAAACCTCCCTTAAGCCGGTTCTATAACTGCTAGAGTGCAGTTGAGTCATCTAGCTGTGGAGTCTCAAGTGAGGTTGGCAATTCCCTTGGAAATGGTGAACTTGATTTCATAATGGTTTCATGTTTTTTTTTCATTCCAGACTTTACTTGCACCTCCAGCTGTAACAATCCTGAATTTTTTACTTGTGTCCTCTTAAGTTGATTTTTATCTTGCCGAGCTCCTTTTTTTAGAGCTTGTCTGCCCTCTATCAAACCAGCATCTAAGATTCCACTATAGAATCTTGTTAATTGGAAGGACATCACACTGGTAGCATTTGTAACTAGCCCACTCTCATTCAGTCACTCATGATCTGATTATGGGTCTCTATTGAGCTTCCTAATCTTAGGCTATCTGGCATTTTATAACTATTTTTAAACCTTTACACTGTGTAGTTGGTTTTTATGGTCTTGCACCAGCTACTATCTTAGATTATTTGAATGGTGGATGAGGTGCTTTGTTTTTGATCACATTGCTTTTTACCCTACAAGATTTGTTTCTTGTGGAAATGCTAGCTGACGTGACCATTGTAACTAGGTGCAAATCATTAGTTGAAGTGTTACACTGACCATCAAACATGACAGGCTGGGAAATTTTTCAAGAGGAATACTCTATTATGGTATACTGCTTCTGTTCGAGTTCTTGCTGAAATTTTAGCTGTTTGGCCATTGACAAAAAATCCAATTTTAGCAAAAGTCAACTTCTAGCAGACCTTGATTATCAAAGCAAGGCACCAGCTTTGTATTTGCACTGGTCTCCAATCTGATTTGTCTACCTCCAACTTTTTTCAGTTAAGTTCATTTCAAAAGTAAAACTTTGACTAGTTCATCTTTTGTTAACTGAGCACTAGGGAAGCTAGCTCTGAAAGGTTTCCAGGCTCAGTGCTTAAATTTTGCATGTGTGCTTACTGTCTTTCCAGTGTCTTTGAAGTGACTGCCTGACACCTCAAACAATCATCCATTCTGTTTAATTTGAGGCTCCCACTTCTGATCAAAACAAGTGTTTGCCACCTAACCAAAACTGTATTGAGGCCACTTGTAGCAACATTAATGGCCAAGCTGCCTGTTTTCAGTTCTACTCTTATTTGGTCAGGTTGAACATGAGACATCTTGTCTGCTTGCAACAATTGTGCAGGCAGTTGGGGCCCTGCACATTAAATTTTTAAATGGTCTTTTTAAAGAAAAGCAAGGTCAAGCAAAGATTAATGCCATAAAACTAAAGCATAAGTGAAGCTCCTGCACTTCTATAATAGACTAGATGTCGTCAGCCTTTTTTACTTTTCACTGCAGACAGGCATGAGTGAGAGGTGTCACAAGTTCAAAAAGGAAATTTTTCAAGGCAAATTAATATGGATTATCCTTTCCAGTCAAACATTGTACCTGTAACCATAATCTGTTGCAGGGATTAACTTTTTATTATAGACTTCCGTGCCCACAGGTTGAAAACTCTCTGGGTAGGCTTTTTAGCTAAGTTGATCTTTACACCAAGTGAAAGAGAAGCTAATCTCTTTGTAATTTGAGAGTAGGTATTTAAAATTGGTCGTCTTTATCTTTTGCATAATCAGCATTGTCAAGGTTTTGTTCAAAGACCCAATGGTTAAGGAGAGGAAGGGCAAGTTTGGGTTAAGAAAAATCTAGTGGGTGAAATTGGATAACATTAATCCCAAGTCCAATTGGTGCAAATTAACCGCTTGCCTTTAAATAGGAGTGATTACTACTTCACGAAAGCTGCTGTCTACAACTGAATGTAGCAGGATCCTTCTGATCAGAACTTTAAGGCTGCTGAATGAGTAAACCTTTTCTCTTGGCTTTAAGCCTGAGGTGTTGGGCTCACTTTGTGGATCAAATGAGCATATTAATCATAAGTGAAGTTAACTTATTAACAATCCGATTGGGTTGTATTTGCACTTCAGAATTTTGAAGGCCTCAGGATCAAGAGTTTTGACTTTGCTCCACTGCATGGAAGGCAGTACACAAACTCATCTGGAGGATGACTGCACCCAGTTTGCCAAGACAAAGTAATGACCAAGTTGGATGAAATAAATTTTAAAAGGAAGAATGTGAAAGGGCCGAGTATGAGAATTTTTAGCTGGGGGGTGGGGGGGGGAAATGCAGTCATTCTGTGTATGAATTTGCACAAGCTGTATGAATTTGTCTTGAGACAAACATTAGATGAAACCACCACTTGGACATTCTAGTTCTTGTAACTTCAAAGAACTAGGAATAATTCTCAGCCACAACTGCAACCTGTCCTTGATCTACAAACATAGCTATCCCATTAAACCAATTTTAGAGCAAATTATTTGAGTCACATGTTAGACTTTATCCTGCAGTGGCAAAAGTGAGGACTACAGATGCTGGAGATCAGCCAACATAAAGTAGTGCTGAAAATGCAGAACGAGTTGAGCAGGAGCCCTTCATCCTGCCCAAAACATCAAGTTTTTTTCCCCTGGTCCTCATGTGCTGCCTGACTTGACCTTCCAGCACCACTCCAATGTTTTTATCCCTACAGTGTTAACTTTACCAGTTGGCTCCATTTCAGAGCCACAAGATGTTTCTGCTCCCAGTTGCAGAACTGGCATGCAGTGCAAATCAAAGCATTCCCTTCACTGGAGCAATTAAAATTGAGAGCACTTGATGTCAGATTAGGGGAGTGTGTAAATGTTGAAATGCCATGGCACAACTTGAAAACCAGGATGAGTTTGAGTAGAATGCTGGATAGCTGTAGTTTTTGATGGGTAGGTGTGGTAACCAATTCCAGGAGTGCATAAAAGTTCCAAATGTATGGAGTAAGCTGAATAGTTTGAGCAGAAGCAGGGGCAAAATTCCATTATCTGGATGGTCATAGTGACAGGACACCTCTTCAGAAACCTATTGCAACCCTCTGTGCCATTCTTGACTTGAACAGTGTTTAATTATTCCTCTCCAAGAACAGTGGAAGTGGGGGCATCTCTCATGTTCTGTCATGGACTGGTGCAAAATGTTTACATCCTTTCTGTTTAAAGGTGGAGGGTAAACATCAGTTTTTGACAAGTTTGTCTTCCTACTAAGATTGACTGACTCATTGGGCATTTACTTTTTAACAGCATCTTGTCCCACCTGGCTACTGTTGCTTTGTGGGTATTCACTGAACATAAATAGCTTCAGCTATTGGGAAGATCTTGTGAAGACCTTTCTTCATGAAAACACTCAAATGGGGTTCTGATCACTTTACTCAGGCTGCGTAATACCATTATGTACATGCTACAACTGACGTTAAAATGTCTGCTCAATGAATTAACCGACAACAGCTAATTGTTGGTGCTGACATGCTGAACCATATTGCTTTAAGTTTCTGTTCAATTTGTTTCTTTAGCAAATTGCTCATTAAGGTTAATCTGGAGAAGATTTGTCTGATTAAATCCAGAATTTTGCCCTTTCCCTGTTTAGAAAAAAGGAAAACAATCTAATTCGACTTCAATATGATCTTTCTTTCTCTGAAGGAACTTCTCTATTGACCTTATCTGTTTGGACTCCTGAGTTAATGTAATTTACACTTGGTTTCTCCTCCCACCTAACCCCAAAAGATACCTTGGTAGAGGTCTGACTCATTCCTCTCCCATCCTCCCAAGGAGGGACAATGGGGTGCTAGTTAAGTTTGAACTTTATTGAAGGTGTCAGAACAGGACACATCAGTAGTTCTGTGGTCGAGATTTCTGAAAGGGTAATCATTGACAGATGTGTGAGGATATTGCTTAACATTAGCAAAGGAACTAGTACATATGGTGTAACTAAATTTTGTAGAAGGCTCTAGTCCTACAAATTGCTAAACAAAGGATGCAATTTCTCAATCTCCAATCTAAATTGATTTTATGGCAGGACAGGAATAAGTGGATCTCTTGCTGTTATTTAGTAATGGAATCCACAAGGGTCAGTCAAAAGCAAAATACTGCAGATGCTGGAAATTTGCGGGTGTAGGACCCCAGCAGTGACTAGAGAAGCAATTTGTTTCAAGTCCCATGCCCCTGAACAAGCTATCTAGTCATAACAATTTTTTTGTTCTTCCAGGCCTGAGTTCATACTGCAAACAGTTAGATGCACAGCCATTCAATTTCTATCATTTCAGATATGAGCAATTGTAATACTTCCAAGTACAATGAACTTGGGCATGCAAGCAGGATTTGAGGACTTCACAACCCATTACTTGAACAGTAATAGTCAGATGTACAGCAGGGAAACAGACCCTTCAGTCCAACCCATCCATGCTGACCAGATATCCCAACCCAATCTAGTCTCACCTGCCAGCACCTGGCCCATGTCTATCCAAATCCTTCCTATTCATGTACTCATCCAAATGCCTCTTAAATGTTGCAATTGTACCAGCCTCCTCCACTTCCTCTGGCAGCTCATTCCATACACATACCACCCTCTGTGGAAAAAGTTGCCCTGTAGGTCTTTCATATCTTTCCTCACCCTAAACCTATGCCCTCTAGTTCTGGACTCCCTGACCCCAGGGAAAAGACTGCCTATTTTATCCTATCCATGCCCCTCATAATTTTGGAAACCTCTACAAGGTCATCCCTCAGCCTCTGACGCTCCAGGGAAAACGGCCCCAGCCTGTTTAGCCTCTCCCTATTACTCAAATCCTCCAACCCTGGCAACATCCTTGTAAATCTTTTCTGAACCCTTTCAAGTTTCACATCTTTCTGATAGAAAGGAGACCAGGATTACATGCAATATTCCAACAGTGGCCTAACCAATGTCCTGTACAGCTGCAACATGACCTCCCAATTCCTGTACTCAATACTCTGACCAATGAAGGAAAGCATACAAAACACCTTCACTATCCTATCTACCTGCAACTCCACTTTCATAGAGCTATTAACTTGCACTCCAAGGTCTTTGTTCAGGAACACTCCCTAGGACCACACATCTGACATTTCCGCCACCTCCCAAAATTCCCCACCAACAAGAATATATTTCCCTCCCCACCCCTTTCCACCTTCCGCAAAGACCGTTCCCTCCATGACTACCTGGTCAGGTCCATGGCCCACTACAACCCACCCTCCCATCCTGGCACCTTCCCCTGCCACCACAAGAACTGTAAAACCTGCGCCCACACCTCTTCCCTCACCTCTATCCAAGGCCCTAAAGGAGCCTTCCACATCCATCAAAGTTTTACCTGCACATCCACTAATATCACTTGTATCTGTTGCTCCTGATGCAGTCTCCTCTACATTGGGGAGACTGGACACCTCCTAGCAGAGCGCTTTAGGGAACATCTCCGGGACACCTGCACCAATCAACCACACCGCCCTGTGGCCCAACACTTCAACTCCCCCTCCCACTCTGCCAAGGGCATGGAGGTCCTGGGCTTCCTTCACTCCCTCACCATCAGATGCCTGGAGGGAGAATGCCTCATCTTCCACCTCAGAACACTTCAACCCCAGGGCATCAATGTAGACTTCAACAGTTTCCTTATTTCCCCTCTTCCACTCTTTTTTTTTTTTTTTTTTTTTTTTCTCCCCCCGCCCTTCAACCTAGTTCCAAACCTCCAGCTCAGCACCGTCCTGATGACTTGTCCGACCTGCCTATCTCCTTTTCCACCTATCCACTCCACCCTCTCCTCCTTGACCTATCACCTTCATCCCCTCCCTCACTCACCCATTGTACTCTTATGCTACTCTCTCCCCACCCCCACCCTCCTCTAGCTTCTCTCCATGCTTCAGGCTGTCTGCCTTTTCCTGCTGAAGGGCTTTTGCCTGAAATGTCAATTTTGTTGCTCCTTGGATGCTGCCTGAACTGCTGTGCTCTTCCAGAACCTCACCATTAAACGTATAAGTCTAGCTAAGATTTGATTTCCCAAAATGCTGCACCTCATTTATCTGAATTAAACTCCATCTGGTCCAGGTCCTGTTGTAATCTGAGGTAACCCTCTCCGCTGTCCACTGCACCTCCAATTTTGGTGTCATCTGTAAACTTAACTACCTTTATGCTTGATTACAAATCACTTAAGTAAATTAGAGGGCCCAGCACCAATCCTTGTAGCACTCCACTGGTCACAGGCCTCCAGTCTGGAAAACAACTCCTCCACCCTGTCCTCTACCTTGTTTTGAGCCAGTTCTGTATCCAAATGGCTAGTTTTCCCTGTATTCCATGAGATCTAACCTTGCTTACCAGTCTCCCATGGGGAACCTTTTCAAATGCCTTACTGAAGTCCATATAGATCACATCTACTACTCTACTCTCATCAATCCTCTTTTTGTTACTTCAAAAAGCTCAATCAAGGTTGAGACATGATTTTCCATGCAGAGCCATGTTGACTGTCCCTAATCAGTCCTTTCCAAATACATGTACATCCTGTCCTTCTGGATTCCCTCCAACGACTTGCCCACCAGAGGTCAGGCTCACCGGTCTATAGTTCCCTGGTTTGTCAAACCGCCCTCCTTAAACAGTGGCACCACGTTTGCCCACCTCACCTGTAACTATCAATGATACAAATATCTCAGCAAGAGGCGCAGCAATCACTTCTCTAGCTTCCCACAGTTCTCGGGAACACCTGATCAAGTCCTGGGGATTTATCCACCTTCATGCCTTTCAAGACATCCAGCACTTCCTCTTCTGTAATGGTGACATTTTTCAAGATGTCACCATCTATTTCCCTACAGTCTAATCTTCCATATCCTTTTCTGCAGTATTTTGCATCAGTATTTATTCATTTAGTATCTCTATTTTTCTGCAGCTCCACACAAAGGCTGCCTTGCTGATCTTTGAGGGGCCGTCTTCTCTCCCTTAACCTTTTCTGTCTTTATATATTTAAGGCCCTTTTGGATTCTCCTTTAATTCTATTTGTCAAAGCTATCTCATGTCCCCTTTATGCCCTCCTGATTTTCTCTCCAGTATACCCCTACTTTCTTATACTCTTTTTGGGATTCACTCAGTCTATCCTGTCTGTACCTGACACATGCTTCCTTCTTTTTCATAATCAAGCCCTCATTGTCATTAGTCATCCAGCATTTCCTTTCACCCTGACAGGAATATACTTTCTTTGGATTTGTATCTCATTTCTGAAGGCTTCCCACTTGCCTGCTGTCCCTTTACCTGCAAACATCTGCACTCAGCTTTTGAAAGTTCTTGCCTAATAGTGTCAAAATTGGCCTTTCTCCAATTAGAACTTTTAGCTCTGGGCTATCCTTTTCCATCACTTTTAAATATAATAGAATTATGGTCACTGGCCCCAAAGTGCTCCCCACTGTCACGTGACCTGAAGATTTTCACTACTTTAGGAAAACTAAAGACACAACACTACTTGTACTTTAATGAACAGGGCACTTGTATTTCCTAATCAAAACTGAGTGCTATTAGCAAGACAGTGGCTGTGGTTAGCACTGCTGTCTCAGCAACAGTACCCAAGTTGAACTCCAGCTTTGGGTGACTGCCTGCGGGTTGCCACCTTCTCCCCATGTGTGGGTTTCCTGTAGGTACTTATTGCCTCCCACAGTCCACAGATGTACTGGTTCGGTGGATTGGCTGAGTTAAATTGTCCAGAGATGGGTAGGCAAGGTGGATTAGCCATGGTAACTAGAGATGAGGAAGAAATGTTGAGTCTGGGTAGGATGCTCTTCAAGAGTCAGTGTGAACTTGTTGGGTGAATGACCAGTTTCATACTAGGGATTCTATATGTTGTGTTAAGGGCTCTGGAAAAGCCCATGAGGAAGGGATGATTAAGGTTTTTGCCTGAAACTTCGATGCTCCTTGGATGTTGCCTGATCTGTTTTTTTTTGGCACTGCATTCTTGACTCTGATCTCCAGCATCTGCAGTCCTTACTTTTGCTTAGCCTATTCTATGAAATTGGCTCTCCAATCCTCTGCAAATAAAGCAGAATGCAATGGCTTGTTGCAGCGGTTTCTGAAAGTTCTGACCATATCTAGGGTGTTGTGCAGTGTCCTATAGCTTGGTAAAGATTTTTTGCCATAGGACAAAATGCAGTAGAGGTTGATAGGATCGGTTCCAAGGCTCCTATACTGAAGACCTGTGGGTGGTTGGAACAGAAGGAAAATCCTCAATTAGGGTGTCTGCCCTGATTTTGAAGATACGTCAATTGTTGGAAGCTGTTTTTCCAACATGGTTAACCTTGAGTCTTTTGCATCAAACTTTAGCTGCTTAAAGCAGTTAATTGCACTATTGATCCTATTTTTCAGACGAATCTTCCAATTTTCAAGCTGAAGGAATCGTCTGTCAGAAGAAGATACAGTGATTTTGAATGGCTGAGAAATGAACTTGAAAGGGAAAGCAAGGTAAAACTTTACTGTTCAATTTTGTTTCATTAGTAATGGCTGATATAGTCTTCAGTGCACTTGAGATAGACAAATGGATTTATGCTGGAGAAAGAGTTCAATGCCTCATACATAAAAATGCTCATTAGTATATTGGTTTGGCTTGCTTCCCTTCTACCTGTACACCTGCCAATATCTCATTTTGTAATGCATAACATTCCTTAAACTCTGCACTTGTTGCAAATATCCCAACAGGGTGGTGAGGGAGATCTGAGTTGGTGAAATTTACTTAATCTCCTTTTTGGGAATGTCAGGCACCTCTGGGGCAGGTGGGATCTGAATCTAACTCCTGGCCCAGAGGTAGGGACACAAAGAAGAAATTGTTAAATGCATGTGAAACTTGGTCAACTAGGGCAAAAATGATTTGCCAATGTTAAAGCACTAGATTGAAGTGACAGCAGAAGTGCTGTTTCTATGTATAAAAATTAAACTAGAGGTTTAGAGCTTGAAGATTGAGAAGAGCATTCTCCGTCCTGCACAGAAGCAAAAGATCTCTGCATAATAACTTTCAGAACTGCAAGTCCATACTATGATCTGCATTGGCTTACCACAGTTTGGGAAATGTTGAGAAATAATTGGGGGCTCCTCGGAGTAATTAAAATTTATCTTTAATGGCTTTGCATTGCCTGGTTGCAGTTAGCATTCTCAAATTTAGCACAAATCTTGTCAGCAGACTGAGCATTATTGCATTGGCCTTTAGAATAGTTTGCCACCATCTAAGATCCTGGCCCAGCACGTTCCGTCACTGCTACTAAAACTAATCAACAAATGTTTGTGTTGGGGACATGGCAGCTGAGGATGTGCACATCAAAATTAGATGCCAACCTTGAAGCTGCTACATAAGAGGAAGTGACCTAGTAGATATGAAGTAATCACTCAACCCTTGGCTCAAATCAAACTAGTTCCTCTGTGTATTGTCAGTGTACAAATTTTGAGCACAGGCTAGTTGCCCCACCTCCAGCATTTAAAATGGCTGAACAGATTGTGGCTTGCACTCAATTTCTGCTTCTTTCTCCACCTTTTTTGACTTGTCAATCCACAATTGTGAATTGCTGAACCACATCTTGGTTTATTTCAAATGTCTCCCCAGTTAGCTATCTAGTTCTAATCAGTGCAGAATAAGGAGCTATAGTGTTGTTTAATCTTTAGTTGGAAGTGCTAACCATCCCTACTGCCTCATGAAGCTTAACATACCTGTCAGTTTTCAGTTGGTAATTGCACTTCATGATCAATGGTTAAAGCATTGGATACAGCTTTAATTGGCATCTACTGGATGACAATTGCCAAGGGTAACTCTTGCTAAAAGCAGATGTGTGCCTATTGGTCTATTCAATTTTAGGTCCCACAGTGCAATTCCTCAGTCTTCTAATGACCTTCCCTTTGTCAGAAGTCAGTATTTCATTGCAGCATTCCTCATTTTAGTCCTTGCTGATGAGCAGCAGCACGGAGGCCATGTGAAATGTGGGTTGGATGTGTAGTGTGTTATTTGTACCTGTACCAGGTAACAACCTCCATCAAATCTCTCCCCATAATCTTTTTTTATTGGTAACCTTTAGTAGTAACATTCACTTGTCAGTGCTTATGGTTGCTTCAGTTAAATTTTTGCTCAGGCTTGGCTTTCTGTGGGCTACCTGCTGACTCTTGAGCTTGTGCCTTGTTTGTGGTTGACAGGTAGTGTAATGTGTGCTATGCTACCTGTCAATTTTTTTTTTTCTCCAGCTGCAAACAATCCTGACTTGGAAATCCATGTTCCTGTAGTCCTGGCTGAATTATAGTTTCCCTCTGCAGAGAAACTACATTAAATGGATTAGTGGTTTATGAAAGCAGCTCATCCTTACTATTAGCCAATCAACATTTGCTACTGGCTGCAATTCATAGAACAAAAACAATAGACAAGCCATGTGCTATTTTCAAGATAATCTCATCTCTTGAGCTTTTAGAATCAATGCCTCAAATGAAACTGCTTCCTCTTTGAGTCAATCTTGTCTGAAATTTGAGCTAGTTAACTTAATATCAATTGGATATGTAGATTAATGTCTACTTAGTCAAATCAGCTTATTGTGCAGCAAAAATAATTAAAAGCTGTAGAATAAATTGAAATGGTTTTTGTGGGAGACCTACACAATTTGGTTTTTAGATGCTTTCATTTGATTTCCTGGACTGCTTCGGCCATTTGGCTTCCACTATAAATCAAATCCAACCATCTTTAGTGGTTGTTACAAACCTGTTGAATTTGTTCCTCCAGTTTACTTATTTCCCTTAGTTTAAAAAAAGTTAAGTTTCAACAAATCTTAGTAAATTTCAATCTGTTTTATTCCTTCTGTTTTATTGTCAGCTGGCATCATGGAATGGGAATTTTGTTTCACTCCAGTCTTGAGGCATTGGCCATTGTACCTTGGAACAGCATTAACACTAAATGTTGGAGTACAATGCCCTAAATATCAAGATTGGTTCCAACCAAGATTCCAGGAGTACTGTGGTCCTGTTGGAATGGTGCTTGAAGTAGCTTCAGAAGTCACTGATTTCAATGTTTGCCTCCAGTTTAGAGGATAATATCCAGTGAAATATTGTCAATTCATTGCTACTTGAAATGTTTGTCTAAAATGAAATTTATCTTGACCATTTCAATTAGTACGATATAATTCTTGGACTTTGAATATCTAAATCTTGATTTTAAGTAAACATGGAGATGCTTTAGTCCCTCTGGCCAATCCTTGTGCTAAGGATGTGCAGTAAGCAATTATAATCTGAAATAGAAGTTTCCCTTGAGGGAGCAAGATGCAAAATCTGTTGCTCTGCATGATAAAGAGCCTACTTCATTTCTTGACAATATGTTTTCCCTTAGGTTGTAGTGCCACCATTACCTGGAAAAGCACTATTTCGTCAGCTTCCATTTAGGGGGGATGATGGAATATTTGACGATAGTTTTATAGAAGAAAGAAGACAAGGACTTGAGCAGTTCATTAACAAGTGAGTATAGCTTTGTTGACTTTTCTGCTGCTTTTGTGTAGTGTAGATATGTCCATGTTGAACTTCAGTTACTCTTCCAATTTTTGACTTAATTGGTATTGTAATGATGGGAAGCAGCAGTCCAGAAATTTTCTGAAGTTAATGGAAAAACATTGATATGCAGTATTTTACTCATGCAGGATAATTTTTTATAATCACTTTCAAAATGATTCCAGTATGAGGCTAAGGGCACAAAGGGGCCTTGTTTTCTGTGCATAATTTATGTAAATTGCCTTTAAAATTGTGTTCCATTTTAAGTCTTGTACTTCTTTTCCTACTCACGTACTTATTTTTGGTCTAAGGTGGTCTTCATTTAAAGTGAACAATAAAAAGTTATACCTGCAATTATTTGATTGCTGTTGCCATCTGTTTCATGTGTAAATGTGGCATAGCTATGGCTTTGAATAATGAAAGTATGTTAATTCCCATATGTGAGCTGCTAAGTAAGAATTGGGTAAATAAAACATCTAAAATTGGACTTGCCTATTTTTCAGTCCCTCTGCAAATGAGGAGCAAGTAATGTAAAAACATGTAATTAAGCAAAATTGGGCTAAGATAAAGCTCTAATATGAGCATGTCTTCTGCCAGAAATGCCAAGTGGTTCATCTGGTCCTCCAGCAATCCCAGCTAGTCTTAAGACCATTCAATTGTCAAATGCCTGCCAATGATTAGCAAAAATCTAACCAATGCCCCATAGTAATATCTTCTGAAAATCATCAGAATCCCCCACCCAGTACAAACATCCTGGGTGTTACCATTTACCAGAAACTGAACTGGGCTAATCACTATCAAAAGTGGCTACATTGCAGTCAGTGACTAAAAATCCTGTGGTGACTAATTTTGCTCCTCCAACTGTCTACTTCTCCATGGGAGAACAGTCAACTTTGTCACTTTTTAAAGTCATGTAAATTCCAGGCACTGCAAGCCACTTGCCAGCTGGAAAGCTAACATTGTTCCACTTTCATGCTGGCAGATCGTGATCTAAGCAATTTATGGTGGAGGAATTGCATTGTAACCTTTTTAGACTGAGCTTGAATATTTTGAAGTTGAGTTATATACGATTATCAGCTTTAATTTGTGTAGAAATTTTAGTGCAAGTATCTAAAGGCATGAGTTCAAATTGTATTATGTTGAAGACACCAGCTCAGCTTAGACTATTCATTCTAGGTCACAAGCCTGCTTCAGTGAGTTGATATCAAGTGTGCCTGGTGGGGTTAATTGCAAAAATGCCCTCCAAGTTGAATGTGGTAAAATTAAATGCTCTTAATTTGACACAGATTTGGTAATACTATTATCATAAACTCTGCATTCTTACAGCCACTAGGATCTGAGTCTCGTGTCTGTTCCTTACAGTTGAAATGTGTTGAATGAACACAGTTGGGGTGGGTCAATACATACAGTGCATCTGGCCTGCTGGGCATTATGTAGCTTAAAAATTTTCATCTAAATATGGTCCTAATTGCATTAGTTGCTGACAACTGCTGAGAATCAACAAAATTCAAGACAAACCATACCTTTGTTCGTTTTTTTTTTTGAACCTGATTTCCATTCTGGAGTTTCCCTTTTTTTTTGAACTAATGGATTAGTTAGCTCATTTAGCTGGGCAACTGGCTGGCAATGCAACGTGGTGCCAACTACCTAGACTCCATTTCCATATTAAGATTGCTGAAGGACTTCCTTGACCCTTCCCTTCACCTGAGGCATGGTGATATTCCAGTTAAACAGCCACCAGTTATTTCATGGTGACTTTAGTCTAGTAAGAAAGTGGCAACTTTGCTTTGAACTAAACATTGCATCTCGATTGAGTGGCCTAACACTTTAGCTGTCTAGATGGTCTTTAAATTTCTGTAGAATGGTGTTTAAAATTGTACACTGAAGCAATTGATCCAGTGGCTCACTTGTATTAATCTCTTTTCCAGAGTTGCTGGGCATCCTTTGGCACAGAATGAACGATGTCTTCATATGTTTCTTCAAGAAGAAATCATAGACAAGAACTACACACCTGCAAAAGTGAAGCATGCACAAACAGTGTGAATGGACTAAAACACTGATTCTTTTTCCCAAGCAATCCTTCCATACCAATTTAATTATGGCTTTGGTTAATCCTCAGTACATCTTTCTACTTGTTTCTGAAAGCAGAACTTCTGTGCAGATCACAAACCAGGAAGATCTACATTCAGGATTTAGAGCAAGCTACTGTAATTTGGCATTGTATAACTTTTGCTTTATTTCATTCTGAAGCCTTAAATTGAGTAAAGAAAATTGCTGATGGATTTTGTTCTTTGTGCCCAGATGTTACACTTGGCAGAAATTGCTGTCAGATTTATCTGGTATAAGTATAGCATTTCTAACTTTTTATCTGATGCTTCATCAGTTGAGAATATTTTTATAATGCATGTGCTTTGTAAATTAATAATCTAGCTGAACATTATACATTTGGCAAGATGTCTGCTTTTGAAAAGAATATAGATGGTAAAAGACTTGTTTGAGCCCAAGCTGAAATTGAAATTCCAGCTTCTGGAATGTTCTTTCAGACTGAACTGCAATATTAATGTTGCTGTCTAACTTCCACTTCTTTCCCCAATTGCTTTAAAAGCCCACATCTATTTATGACGTCCATAACTCTGGCTGTTATAATTATGTATCAAGTTGCATTTAAATTTGTCCCCGGAATTAATTTTTTTTGTACCAAAGTTTTTCTTGATAAAGTCTGTTTATTTCTGTTTGCCAAACACTAAAACTCACCTTCTGTAAAGTTGGAATATTTTCAAAATAAAGTCTGAAATGTTCAATCATTAATTTTCTGGAAAACTTTCTAGATGTTTCACTTTAAGCATTAGTTAAGCATAAATCTGAATACATGGTTTATTTTGATCATAAACTAGTCTCAGTTTGCCTTTTTTTTAGTGATGGTTTTTAAACTGGATATTCAATCTGGAGCACTCCTTTTATTTGCAAGAGAATTTTGCTGCTCCATATATATTGGAGGGGCCAAGCAACTGCACTGAAATGAACTCTTTTTTTTTTTTTTTCCCAAACTTAAACCTGTGCTTCACTACATTGAAATCAGTACTCTAAAAGTCACCAAAACTTCCCTTCACTTCAGGTGGTGTAAGGTCATTTGAAAGATTGTACCTTTTTTTAATTTTGGTACAGATCTATCTTGGAATTTCTGGTTTCAAATGAATTGCCTTTAAGCAGATTCAGGTAACGCTTTTGTCTTTATAAAAGCGAAACATGGAAGTGTAAATGGAAATTAAACATCCAGATTTCATAAAGTATCTCTACTGTAATCAGACTTGTACATGTTCAGTTATATTCAACAGGATTGGCCGTAAACAATATTGGAAATAAACCATGGCTTGATGCAATGTCTTCAAATCTCTAGTGCCATGGCATCTTAAGATTAGTGATTTTGATTTCATTTGGCACAGTCTTTTTCTGCACAACTTGCAATACAGCACTCGATCATTTTGAACTTTGCAGTAAATAACTTTACCATTTTTGCTAGGCAAATTGGCAACATTAAACTTTATCTGAAGGGAATAAGTTTCAAATGGAAATGTTTGGTGAAAATTCATCACCAGTCATCCATGATCAGAATAAATCTCCCTCCTGATTTTGCCAACAATATAAATGCTAGATGTTTGCATAATCCAATGCCTTCCTCTTTTCAAGCATTCATAAATTTCAGTTGAACAATGGAGATAAAACCAGGGGGAAAAATGATCAACTCACAATCTCACTCAGTACTAAAAATGCTTTGGTTATTTCAGTAATTCCTAACTGGCTTTAGGAACTTTATGCAGGGGAAAAATTGCTTAACTGCTGATGCAAACATTGTTTTGTGTTGCTACTTTGCCCACTTTTTAATGTGGCTTAGCTTTTAATAAGCTATGACCCCATTTTTCCACTCAACAAACGCCTTCAACAGGACCTAAAGGCACAACCTCAGTCCAGGCATCCTCTTAAATGAGGGAGAAGGGGTTTTTTTCAGCTGATGTGATCAGGCTGTGGAAACCAAATCATTTGGATGTGTTTAAGACTGATCCTTGGTTAATAAGGGAATTGAGGGTTGTGGGATAAGTTGGATTGTGACATTAGTCATGATTAAATGGCTATTCTACTCGCTTCTCTTGTATGAAAGTAGTTGTTTTAACAAAATCAATTCATGCCTTGGTCGTCTTAGATAACCTCAACATCAATTTTCTTTTACCAATAGTCGTTCTTCCTTTCCCATTTTTAATAAGTTGCACCAAGAGGACTTGGTATCCCTAAGTTTTAATGTAGTGGTATAGTTAAACCGTAGTATTGCCTTCCCTGCTCCCTAAATGGTCGTCTTCGTGAGCGTCACATTCTTCCCCTGCGTTCATTACTTCATATGAACGAGACTGCATCGGTGAACGCACTTAAGACTGAGCTAAACATGACTGACCTGCAAGGGTCTGGAGGCTTCTGAGGGCTGTTAGGCTAACTGTTGAACTATGAATGGTGGAAACCTTTGGGGTTTTTCTACGTACACCTGTTTTAAACTACCACCTTCACCCTCTCTTTTTCCCCCCCCCCCCCTGCACCCACGATTAAAACGGGATCACCCGGCAGAAAAGGGGAAAGCGTTTGGGAAATACAAGGGTTCACTGCATTGCTCAACTACAGAAACTGCGCTTAGATCAATATGCAGCGAATTTTTCATGCTGTGAAAATAAGACTCCGGGATGCTCAAGCTGGGGTGAGTAATTGATATTCCCGTGCTTCATACTAATAAAATACGATGGGTTTTTTTCCCCCGAGACCTGCTATTGCATTGTTGGCTGAGAGACAAGGTGCTGCCTCCAACATAGTTGGTACGTTTAAAAACAGCATTGTGAAACAAAACGCTATTGTTTAGGTGCTGACAGGAGGGGTGGCCAAGTATCGCTCGCCTACTGGTAGTAAATTTTGATTGAATTGCTGTCAATCCGTGTAGTTCGGAATAGTTATAATGTCCCCCTCCCCCAACCAACGCTGCAAATCTCCTTGGCTCTGATTCCGATGTTCCTGTATCATGGCCAATTTCGGAGTGTACATTGTAAGGCTTTTTTTTGATGGTTTTTCCTCCGTTTGTGTGTGCCCCCCGCGAGCACTAATCACCTGGAACAAGCGCTCAGCGCCTGTTGGACTAACTCCTCTGAGTGTCCAGCAACAGACAGCGTGACGGTAGCTTTGAAACGGATACCAAGATAACAGTAAATTGTGGTCTGTTCCAAGTTGTGTCCTTTCTCGAAGTTTGGAGACCCCCCCGTTTATACGTTAATATCTTGAAATTCAAGCCACTTCAAGTGTCCACGTTTGGACCGCGCATTAGTGCAATGCCTCATGGCACTAGTCTGACTTGTGGGACCACCGTTACAATCTCCACACCACGAAATGCCGATTGAGTAAAGGTATCGCGATCCTGAACCTCATTCACGCCGGCATATTTCCGCGACCAACGAAGAAAAATAGTTCAAAAAAAACTGATGAAGTTGCATGGAAACAAACTGAACGAGTGTCAAAAAAGAGAGGGGAACTAAGTGGTGTGACAATCAAAAAGTAAAATATAATGGCGAGCAGAATGTAATGTGATCGACATCTGTTTCGGAATTGTATTGATGACAGATGGATACAAGCTGCCTGAAGATTTTCGAAGCTCCTTGGAAGCTGCCTGAACTGCTGTGCTCTTCCAGCATCACTAATCCAGAATCTGTTTCCAGCATCTGCAGTCATTGTTTTTACCAACCTTCTCAAGCCTTGAAATACAGAGCAACAGCCTTATTAATGGCGGGGTGGGGGGCGGGTGAGGTGCCTCCTAGTTTGATAGGAATGGTTAGAGCAAAGAAAGACCAAGGTGCATCGAATCCAATTTCTTTCAGGGGTAGGACATCACAGGGCTATGGGAGAAGGGCAGGAGAATGCAGCAACCTGAGTTGTTTTTGCAAAGAGTCAGCATAGACCCATAGGGCCGAATAGCCTCCATCTTTATCATCATCATCAATGGGCAGGTGGTTTCCTAATGCACTGGTAATAGAGTTCAGGGCTAATCATAACAATCAATGTATGTAAGTTCGTCTGCAACGGATACAGATGCAAATGGTGGACAGTTTTGGGAACATTAACTCCAAACCCATCTTTTTCTCTCAAATTGTTAGACTTCATGGCATTGTGGTAAAACCAATAACTGCAGATGCTGGAAAGCAAATACTGGATTAGTGATGCTGGAAGAGCACAGCAGTTCAGGCAGCATCCAAGGAGCAGCGAAATCGACGTTTCGGGCAAAAGTCTTCATCAGGAATAAAGGCAGTGAGCCTGAAGCGTGGAGAGATAAACTAGAGGAGGCTGTACAAACCCACCGACTCCCACAGCTACCTGGATTACACCTCTTCCCACCCTATCTCTTGCAAAAATGCCATCCCGTATTCCCAATTTCTCCGCCTCCGCCGTATCTGCTCCCAGGAGGACCAGTTCCACCAGTTCCAAGATGGCCTCCTTCTTTAGAGATCGCAATTTCCCTTCCCACGTGGTTAAAGATGCCCTCCAACGCATATCGTCCACATCCCACACCTCCGCCCTCAGACCCCACCCCTCCAACCGTAACAAGGACAGAACGCCCCTGGTGCTCACCTTCCACCCTACAAACCTTCGCATAAACCAAATCATCTGCCAACATTTCCGCCACCTCCAAAAAGACCCCACCACCAGGGATATATTTCCCTCCCCACCCCTTTCCACCTTCCGCAAAGACCGTTCCCTCCGTGACTACCTGGTCAGGTCCACACCCCCCCTACGACCCACCCTCCCATTCTGGCACTTTCCCCTGCCACCGCAGGAACTGTGCCCACACCTCCTCCCTCACCTCTATCCCTAAAGGAGCTTTCCACATCCATCAAAGTTTTACCTGCACATCCACTAATATCATTTATTGTATCCGTTGCTCCCGATGCGGTCTCCTCTACATTGGGGAGACTGGGCGCCTCCAAGCAGAGCGCTTTAGGGAACATCTCCGAGACACCCGCACCAATCAACCAAACCGCCCCGTGGCCCAACATTTCAACTCCCCCTCCCACTCTGCCGAGGACATGAAGGTCCTGGTCTTCCTTCACCTCCGCTCCCTCACCACCAGACGCCTGGAGGAAGAATGCCTCATCTTCCGCCTCGGAACACTTCAACCCCAGGGCATCAATGTGGACTTCAACAGCTTCCTCATTTCCCCTTCCCCCACCTCATCCTAGTTCCAAACTTCCAGCACAGCACTGTCTCCTTGATTTGTCCGGACTTGTCCGACCTGCCTATCTCCTTTTCCACCTATCCACTCCACCCTCTCCTCCTTGACCTATCACCTTCATCCCCTCCCTCACTCACCCATTGTACTCTTATGCTACTCTCTCCCCACCCCCACCCTCCTCTAGCTTATCTCTCCATGCTTCAGGCTCACTGCCTTTATTCCTGATGACGGGCTTTTGCCTGAAATGTCGATTTCGCTGCTCCTTGGATGCTGCCTGAACTGCTGTGCTCTTCCAGCATCACTAATCCAGTTTATGGCATTGTGTCAAGCAGAGATAAGGAAATCTATTACGAGGGCTTTTGCCAGAAAGGTCGATTTTCCTGCTCCTCAGATGCTGCTCCACTTGCTGTGCTTTTCCATCACTACTCTCTAATCTAGACTCTGGTTTCCAGCATCTGCAGTCCTCACTTTTGCCTACATATTACTATCCACCACCTTTTCTCAGCTGATGACTCAGTGTTTCTCCATGTGCCACTTCAGCAACGCACTGACGCTGGCAGTGCACAGGGCATACTCTGGGCAGATAACTTCAGTATCTATCAAGTGTGGTTCAGTACCGTGTAATTGACTGAGCTGGTCAAGTCCTGAACGTTATAGTTGCTAGACCATGTATGGTGCAAGTGATAATGAAATCAACAAGCAGGAAAAACTTCCTAATCTTAACTTCAGCAATCTACTTGTTACAGATACATATACGTCCATGACTTACAGGTAGGAGTGAACACTGTGCAGTCCATGTGAAGGCAAGACCCTCACTTCACTCCATTATATTGTCTGGCACTGCCGTTGTGTTACATGGAATTGATTCAAAACAGACCTAGCAGCTCAGATTAGGAATTCACAAAGAACTGTGATCCATCAACTTCAGGTAAATTGTATTCAACCACTATTTTTAACTTCATGGGAAGCATAAACATAACTCTCACTGTGTTGTTTCCATCCAAACAAGAGATTAATGTAGTTCAATGAAAAGCGCAGGAGGGTATGACAAGGGCAGCATTAAGCATACCTAAAGATGAGGTGTAAACTCGGTGAATCTACAACACAGGACCACTTGGATGCCAGACATCAGAAGCAACATGCAATATTAGCTAAGTGATCTCCTAACAAATGAATAAGATCAAAGCTCTGCAATCTTGCCAGGTCTAGTCATAGATTTTGGTGGGCAATAAGCTAACTCCTGGAAGAACTACCATGAATATTCCCCCTCCTTAATAATCATGGAGCTCAACATATCAGTGTAAAAGGCAGAGGTGATGCATTTGCAATAATCTGCAACCAGATGTGCTGAGTGTGATCCATTTTGGTTTCCCCTTGAGATTCCCATTGATACCAGAGTTCAATTAATTCAAATCAGGCCACATCATATTAAAAAAACCCTGCTGAATGTTATAAAGACTCTGACAGCAATGCAACAATAGTAATGTAAGCTTAAGCTCCAGAAATTCCTGCACCCCAGCCAAACTGTTCAAGTACAGTCCCAACACTGGCATCTACTCAACAGTGTGAAACAACAGACAAATCCTAATCAGCCAAATGTCACCCCATCTATTCTCAAAGAGAAGGTGTCAGTAACAAAATTATCAAGTTGAGGGACTCTTGCATTTACCTACCTACTTCAGTTCCATACCTTAAATCCTATATAATCTGAAGTGCACCCTTTTTTATTCAATGTCTAATTTGACAATTGAATGGCTCTAATAACTATAGTGGAAAGCAGTTACTTTGTTGACCAGTTACCAAAATATTTCTCTTGGTGCTCATATGAATTTACCACTCTATAGAGCCAGTTTATAACTGTATCTACACTGTTCTAATAAATATAAATAATTGTTAAACACAGAAACCTGGTCTGTGCTTTCTATTTTTCTGCATCCGAAAGTCAGAAAAATTGGAACATTTTGTGGACTTCATAAATCTTTAGCTTGTCTAATGACTCCAGGAACAGCAGGGCTTGATTTCCAGCATGCTATCCCAGTGAGTTGCATATCTTAGCAGTTTCATGTCCTGCAAACCTTTCCTCTTAACCCAGTACAATCACTCCTTGAGTTTCAAAGCTCCAATCTTTGCCTCCTTCCTATTCTGCAACCAAAAATAACATCATGGCACCATTGTCATTCATATTGGGCCACTTACTGTTTGCATGGTGATGACACCCTGCCTACCCATCCATTGTCCCTTTGCCACTTAATGTCCACTCTAGGCATTGATGAGCCAAAATCTTTCCATTTTTCCTCCAGCACTGACATCAGTGATATTTGTTGGTCTATATTTTCCTGGTAAAGATGTGATCAAAATGTTTGTTGCTGCAACTAAATTTGACAAATCTCCAGCTCCATTATGAAACTCCACCTATTTTGGTACTATATTGTCAGCTTTGCTCAAAGCAGTCACAGGATCATTGTTGTAGGAAATGCAGGAACGAGTGAAGTTGGAAGTTACTGTTGTGTTACAGTAACATTTTAGTGAACAATATAGAAGAGATAAATATGGCCTTTGCATCAGGATGGCATTCCAATTCACAAAGTATTTTTGTTTTTATTTTTCCTGTTGACCCTCTAGACAGATCCTATTTTATCCAGATGGACACCATTTTACAATATTACAATAGCAACTGGCATGACCATCCTCCTGGAATTCCTGTGGGCATCAAATCCATAGCTCTATTGAAGTCCTAGTTAATTCATAATTCTGAAGGTGTTACTGTTCCAGTCATTGGAGATGCACATCTAAACTATACACTCTGAATATTATTTTGATATCCTCCTCTAGTGATGGTGCTAAGACAATAACTGGGATGTATCCCCTGTTCAAAATCATCACCATTTGGGAATGCCAAATGCAAATACTAGTGGTAAAGATAAGCACTGAAAAGAGAATAGCCATTCTGCCCAGTTTCCACCAATTATATTGCAAGTGGCCTACCATAGTGCTCACATTAGCAGATTTCTTCAATATCCTGGCCATCCCTTTAGCTAAGTCTATTTGCTGTTTCCACTTTACAGTAACCTGCCAACTCTTAATCTCAAGAATTGAAACTGATAATTGTGCCTCAAATAGAATGAACCCTATGTACGTCTTGTTTCTGGGTGACTGCAAGTGTGACATGATTTACCACAACTTCTGGAATTTTATCAGACATTTGCAAAGGACAGGATATCATAGTGGCTCAGTGGTTAGCACTGCTGCCTCATAGTGCAAGGGACCCTGGTTCAATTCTGCCCTTGGGCAGCTGTCTGTGTGCGGTTTGCACATTTCCCATGTGGGTTTCCTCCTACAATCCAAAGATGTGCAGGTTAGGTGGATTGGCCATGCTAAATTTCCCATAACGTCTAGGGATTTGTGGGCTTGGTGGATTAACCATGGGAAATGCAAGGTTACAAGGATAGGCTAGAGTGGGTGGTGGGTCTGGGTGAGATGCTCTTTGGAGAGTTAGTGTGGACTTGATGACCAGCTTTCACCCTGGAGAGATTCTATGAAATGGAATATATGTTTGCACTAAAGTTCCACACTCTTGCAGTATCCACAAGACATGTCAGTTAGACTCAAAAGTTTCCATGAATTCAAGTCCAACGAATATCCCACATTGATTTCATTCCCTTTACCCGCAAGGCTTCTTTGTCCAAGACTTATACAAATTTTAAAATCACTGATTAATAGCTGTAACTTGTGTTCTGCTCTGTCCAAGCAACTGAACCTGGTTCAGCTGAGCCCAAAACATAAGAAATTCACAGTTTTAGTTATTTCATGGAGAGGCTATAGTTTAGTGGTAATATAATTTGACTAGTAATCCAGAGTTCCACACTAATTTTCTGGGGACATGGGTTTTGAATCCCACCATAGAAAGGTATTAAAAATCTGGAAGGAAAAGGTAGTCTAATGGTGATAATGTTGATCATTGTAAACACGATGCAATTCACTGTTGTCTTTTAGGGAAGGAAAACTGTCTGGGTAATTATGGATAGGTAATAAATGCTCATCCAGTCAACAATGCCTCCATCCCTTGTGAATTGAAAACAGTTTCTGGAGTCTACCTCTAATTCAGAAATTGCAAAATAGATTTGTATTTAGTGTAGGAGATACACCCTATACATGGACCCAGTCATCCCAAAGGTTTCACAACAGTTATATCTAAATCAGATCTTGGAGATGGTCGAGAGCACCTTGTAGTGATGATCACTAACAATATGTCCTGGTCCACCCATGTCAATGTGACAGCCAGGAAAACACAACAACATCTGTATTTCCTCGGGTGGCTAAGGAAATTTGGCATGTCCACAAAGACTCTCACCAATCTTTATAGATGCACCGTAGAAAACATCCTGTCTGAATGCACTACAACATGATCTAGCAATTGTTTTTCCCAAGACTGCAAGAAGCTGCACAGAATCATGAACGAAGCCCAGTCCATCACTCAAACCAGCCTTCCTTCAACTGACTCCATCTATACTTCCTACCGCCTCAGGAAAGCAACCAGCATAATCAAAGACACCTCCTACCCCAGTTATACTCTCTTCCACACTCTTCCAGTGGGCAGAAGATATAAAAGTTTGAATACACGCACAAACAGATTCAGGAACAGCTTCTTCCCCATTGTTATCAGACTTTTCAACAGACCTCTCAAATGTTAATTCTGATCTTTCCCTCTGCACCTTCTCTGCAGTTGTAACAATGTATTCTGCACTCAGTTCTGCTACCTGATCCATTTTATATGATAAGATCTCCCTGTAGAGCATGCAAAATTATGCTTTTCACAATTTCTTTACATATGACAACAATAAATGAAATGACATAAATGAAACCAATGAAGTGAAACAAATATAGATTTTACATTGTGTGACATTGTTCTTGCTTTGTCCCTGTTTCCTTTGATCACTCAGTCTTAAGAACTATGTCAATATCTTTCTTAAAACTCTTCAATATTTTGGTCTCAATGGTTTCCTGTGGCACAGAATTCCACATGTTCACCACCCCTGGATTAAACAATTTCTCCTCATCTCGTCCTAAAAGGTCTACCTCCTCCTTAGAATGTGACCCCTTGTTCCCCAATTATTGGGAATATCGTTCCTGCAACTACCCTGTCTAATCCTCTTAGAATTTCATAGGTTTCATGAGGTATGCCATCATTCTAAACTCTAGTGAACATAGTCCTAACCAATCCAATCTCATAGAAATCAGTCACGCTTTCCGAGGAATTATTCTGGTACACTCCCTCGCTAGCCAGAATATCTTTCCCGAGGTAAGGGACTAAGACTACACATAATACTCCAGATGTGGTCTTACCAATATCTATACAGTTTCAATGAGACAATTCTTGCTACTGCACCTGAATCCTCTCAATATGAAGGACAACATAACAGCTGCCTTCTTCACTACCTGCTGCTTCTGCATGCTTACTTTCAGCGACTGGTGTTCAAGAACACCTGGGTCTCACTGCATCAGCCCTTTTCCCAACTTATTCATGTAATGGCAGATGGGACTAGATTGGCTTGGGATGGACAAGTTGGCATGGACAAGTTGGACCAAAGGGTCTGTTTCCATGCTGTACATCTGTATGACTCCATGACTCTAAACTACTTGGAAGTGATGTTGACAGTCACACAGTCCTAGTTATGAGTAGCTCATACTTCAGAGAATTGTGAGCAAACAAGCCCATGCACTTACCTGTAGTCCATGGGTACGAATCCCAAGTGACAGGATATGTTATTGCTTTTGGTCCATGGTTGTATTTTGCTACACCTCAACGCAAACATCAACAGTTTTCCCTTGTCTCGAGTTGATTATATCACCACCTGCTTCTCTTAATATCTCAATCACAGTCCTCTCGTTATTTGGCTATACTCAGAAATGGACAGATATTAACATTCCTACACATTCTCATGCATTCCTCCTGACTTCAATGATCTACCTGCCACCTCTGTTATATACATTGCCTCATTAGTAGTAATTGTAGTATGTCAACTGTGCTCCCAGCAGCTCTATTAACCCTTTCATTATCTACATCACGCTTAGGTGATATGACGCAGTATATTGTCACAACACTGGTCCTTCTTACAAGGTTACTGTACCCTTGAGATTTTTCCAGAGAAGGGATAATTGCCCGGACTCCAACTAGGATATTTTAAAAGTTTTATTGCGGCCCTTTTGTTTACGCCTAACAGATAGTGCTTCAGGCCAAGAGCTTTTGTGTCTCTGAAAAAAAAGGTATACTCAAAGTGGAGTGGTCAGCTTGCCGAGTAGCTAACCTTTGTTTCGACTAGAGATTTTTAATTCGGTTCAAAACTTTAGTGAGTTCAGTTGCAGTAGGGGCTGTGTGAAACAGGCTGTCGAGCTCTCCCTCTCTGACATCACAAACTGTAAACTGTCTGTGTCATTTTTACTGTTTGCACTAAGGGATGTGTGTATTGGGACTGTTGCAAGCATCCTTAAGTCGGGGTTGGAGAAGCTAGGTTATCCAGTATTCTGTTTTCTATTCTTTGTGTTTCATTCTGTAATTTTGTAAATAAATTCTGTTTCTTTAAAACTTGGCAGTTGAACCAGCTAACTCATTCTGGGAGTATCCACTATACACTTAGCTAAAACAAATTGCAAAGTTATGGTCTGGGCTACCTGGTAAAAAGGTTTTGAGAGGTCTGGCCTGGTCCAAAAAATATTCATATTTGAAAACTTAGTTCAGCAAACAGTTTTTAGATGACTTCAGTCTGGACTGTCACTACAACACTGTGGTTTCTCATAGAAGCTGTTTGATGTACAATGGAAGCTAAGACATTGCCCATTAGGCATTGGTTGAATGAAGCCTGGTTGAACCACAATTGTACTGACAAAGTTGGCCTTCATTTCCATGCTGGTGAGGATAAACTCCAAGCTCTGCAGAAAACACTGTGCTGAATTGGTACAGGCCTTCTGGCAGGCTTCCCAAAGCACCAAGCATTTTGGTGTACATGCCCATCAGTATTCTGCTATAGGCCCATGAGGGTGCTCATGCAACAGAACCTGTAAATCAGTCTTGCTGATTGGGTATTTGCCACCTGCACCATTCCAGTTCCTGTCCTGGCTGCAAAGCACTCATGACCCATGTCTCACCAGATGCAGATCCCAACTCTGTGCCACTCCCTAAATTACATACAGTATCAATATCTGAACTCAGGACTGTGCCTGTGAGAATACAATGGAGTATCAATATTATATCTTCATTATTGTAGTCTTCAGGCTAGTCCTCAACTTTCTGATCTCTGAACAAAAAAAGCTGTGAGGATCAAATTGGATGGTGGGAAGGCAAGTAAAGCAAAATGTGCATACTAATACCTTTCTCACCTTTTAAACCAGAAGAGTGTGGAATGAGGTGGAGGTGGAATGTAAGAAGGAGAAATAGGAATGATGACTCTGTCATCTTTGATGTGTTTTAGCCCCACAGCCACCACAACTTCAGCAATGGCTGTTCTAATGATAGCTAACATTACCTCCTCCATGGAGTTCATGGCATACAGTTGTCTCCAATCTCCTCCTGTCGCCTCCTGCTGTGAGCCGCCTTTTCCTACAAGTTTGTCAGTATCATCCAATATGCTTGGTTAATGTGGCTGAATCCCTGCCGATGTGTGTAAGTTTTGTGAAAGAGATGTGAGTTTTTTTTAAAAAATAATTTATTTCATAGCATGTGGTATTGCTGTCAGGGCCAGTATTTGTTGCCCTTTTCTAAGTGCCCTTAAATTGATCTGACTCATTAGACCACTTCAGAGGGTGCTTATGAGTTAGCCATGTTGCTATGGGCCTGGAGTCACATGTCAGCCAGATCATGCAAAGATTTCAGGTTTCCTTCCCTAAAGGACATTCGTAAACAAGATGAGCTCTTACAATAATTGATAGGAATTTCATGACACCATTTTTGAGACTAATCACGTGCACTTTTCACAAATTCATTCCAAGCAGCTACCATGATGGAATTTGACCTTATGTCCCATTAGCTATGTGAGGACCCAGTGGAACATTTGAATGTCAAATAAGAGCCATGACAGATTAATATTATTGGTATATTTGTAATTGGAATGCTAGTCTAGCAGAAGTGTCTCATAAAGCTCATGTTGCATTTGATGTAGGATGGAACACTTGAATATTCATTCTCTGATCTTGACCATGTGTGAGATCTGTAAACTTTTGCAGCATTGCATCCAGAGCAGGACTTGATCATCATGGCTATCTGCTCCCATTGCTTTTTCAGCTTGTGTTTGGGGTTCTGACATTTTGCTTGTTTTCCACCTGCTTATAAATCTTCCAGTGAACCTTCGGAAAACCTTAGCTTCCCCTGTCTCCAATATTCAGATATTCCCTTTCAGATCATATTCAACTCACAAAAGATCCTCAGCACCGACTTCAGCTACAGACCCCCTCACTGTACAAAGATACAGATTTGAGTTAAGCAATGCAGGCTGGCTTTGGTTGGCACTGATGTCTTACAACATTAACCCACACTCAGCTTAATTATCCAACAGCACAGATAACCTTAGCTGACTGCTGCAATCATTTGAAATGAAGGCAGCATCAAGTTGGTATGTTGTCTTCATTGCAGTCAACAGATATGAGTTAATCATGCATTATAAGCCATGCAACCATTTTTTCAAGGGCTGTTGAATTTAGCCATCACTACCAACACCCCGACTCCACCCCATTGATTTTCTGAATGTGGAGATATGGTCTTGCAATAGCAACAAAAATTCTACATAAATGCAAATCTTGAATCTAATCCTACTTTGATGCATCTTGTTGTTTGGCCACCACAGTAGGTTTTCAATTCTGGTTCACTTTTTAAAAGGTTTTAAGTCTTACTGAATGGAAAGCAGTTTGTATTGTATCTTAGTAATCTAACAATCTAGCACAACTAAACACTTGTTTTCAGTGAGGGCAAATCACTTTAAGTTAGCAAGAGAGTACAGTAATTGGTTCAACTCTTGCTTAACATTGCAGATGATTCAGCTAGCAGTAGAAATATGACATGGGCAGTTAGTGAAATATATAATTGGTTTTACAAATTAAATATTAAACAAAATAAATATTTGATTATTTAATCTATATATGATTTTTTGATGTAATTCACACTGAAATTCAACCTTTAAGTTGTAAATGTCTTTTTTGAATAAAATTATCTTGTTATTGCAAAAAGTTAAGCATTCACAATATGTTGCAGTCTTCTTTCCCATGATGTTTAAGAACAATTTGCATTTGTATGTCTTCTTTAACATAATAAAACAATTTAAGGCACTTCACACAGAAATGAAACTAACTAAGAATGGTAGTGGATTTAGGAGTGATGGCACAAGGCGCAGTCAATAAGGAACTTTGCAGAAAACTAAAAAAGGTTTTTTCTTACTTAGTGCATTTCATGACCTCAAGAATTCTTGAAGTGCTTTGCAGTGAATGAAACACTTCTGAAGTATACAATGTAGTGAACACAGTAACCAATTTATGCACAACACAATTCAATAAATAGTGATGCTATGATGACCTGATAATGAGTTTTTAGTAATGATCAATGAAGAATAAATATAATCAGGATAACAAGAAGCCCTCCCTGATATTCTTTGAAATTATGTCATACAATCTTTGCCTAATTAAATATTTCATTTTAAAGACAGCTCCTCCCATAGTATAGTGTCCACTTGGTGTTTCACTAAACGACTATCCAAGATCAGATCATGTGAAGTCAGGAGTAAATTGATTAGAAACCTGGCTACAAAATAGAAAACAAAGAGTTGGAATTGAAGATGGGTACTCAAATTCACAAAAGGTGGGAAGTGGTATTGCTGAGATTACTGTTATGTACATAATTGATTTGGACTCTGGAAGCAGAAGTCGAATTCCAAAGTTTGCAAATAGCACCAAGTTTGAGGTTACAGTTAATTAAGACTAGGACTCTGATGAAATGTAGTAAACATGAATAAACTTTCAGAAGTGAGCATATGAGTGGCAA